>NW_028263372.1:19402039-20002039 GCF_051168715.1 Poecilia mexicana
CCACATTTTTATGCCTTAAGAAAAACAAAAAAAAAAATTAGGAAAAAATCCTGGCATAAAGAATCATAAGTCATGCATGAAAGGGCTAGTTCCATACAGCCGCTAGGAAATGCCACCTCAATTTCCACCTGAATTGCGCTTTATACGTTAGTTCACATCAATCACACACCAAATCTTGAATTAGACTTGAATGCATAGTGCTGTTTTTGCAGGTCAAACCTCATGGGAACCAAGTTTACTGTTTATGACAATGGTCTGAACCCCATGAAGAGCACCACCAGCCTCGAAGCCAGCAATCTTCGCCAAGAACTAGCTGCCATTTGCTATGTGAGTATAAATATCCTGAGAATGAAATGCACTGGTTACCCGATTTGCAATTATACAACATTTAATATTCTGCAGAAAAAGAGGGATGTGAGATTGCAGTAATACAATTATAAACTAAAACTATAAACATGGCACATTTTTCTTTAAGCATGCTTCTGCTGTATCTTGACCAGTTCATCATCTATTCAATACAGGAAACCAATGTTTTAGGATTCAAAGGGCCTCGCAAAATGAGCGTCATCATTCCAGGAATGAACATGGACCATGAGAGGGTGTCTATCCGGCCACGTAACGTAGGTCTCGCTGCCGCATATGTGCTAACCTATCCAACTCCCTGCAATAGTTTTATAATTGATCATAAAAGTGAAATGGCTGTTGCTGAAGGTGTTTGTTTGCTGTTCATTTCAGGAGCATGAGTCACTGTTGGCCAGGTGGCAGAACAAGAACACAGAGAGTGTGATTGAGCTTCACAACAAAACACCTGTGTGGAACGACGACACTCAGTCCTACGTTCTCAACTTCCACGGCAGAGTCACGCAGGCTTCTGTTAAAAACTTTCAAATCATTCATGACAATGACCGTAAGAGCCAAATGTCTAAGCATCACTTTACATTTGGGGGATGATGCATATTCTCAGTAATGCATTGACAGCATAATGTTCAGAGTCTGGTTTTCTTTTCATTGGCTCACTTTACAGAGCGGGTATTACCACAGGGCAAATCATTTTAATTGAGTAAATTTAGCAATGAGGGCAATAAATGTAGCAAATTGAAAAGATGTTGTGACGTCAGCAAAGCTATTCCTGCAAAAAACATCAATGTTGAACAGATAAAGAAATAGACATTAACAGAGCATTTTATTACTGTGAAAGGTCTTATGAGTTAGTTATTCAGGGCTTTTGTGAGACAGCCGAGGAGAACAACGTGTAGGTAACAACAAAATAAAATAAAAAATAAATGAGCAAAATAACTTTCTGGTCAAATACTGTCATGAGAAAAATGAAGCACAGCATCACTTCTTTCATCAGATTCAAGAGGGAAAGAAGCAGCCTAATGCTGCTAATTACACGCACATGATTAATGAATCATCAGTGAAAGTGACCAACCCTGTAAAAGGCTGTTTATACCTTTGAAAGAATTAGGGGTTATTAACTAAGCAAGGACATTGCTTAGTTAGCAAGGACATTGTAACCGCTTTTCAATCTGTAAAAACGGTTGTGGTTATTCTAAAATTAGTGAGCCTGATCAATCTGCTGTGATAAAGATAATTCACAAGTAACCTCAGGAAGCACAATTCTCTAAAACTCCTTGTCCTTACACATCTCAAACTTGACAGCCATTAGTTTGTTTCTTAACTTTTGCATCTTGCCAGCGGAAGCCCTTTTCTCTCTGAAAAGCATATGGCAGCACAGCTTAGGTTTGCATTTAAGACATTTTTTCACAGTTCAAACCACAATGTTTGGCTAAAATCAAATGCAGTTTAAGCACAAAAGTTTTGTGAAAACTGCTGAGCGTGGTGAAAGAGGGGTCATGATCCACACTGTATGGGAAAGTTTTTTTTTTTACATTCAGATGGGAATCAGTCAGGTCATGATCCACACTGTATGGGAAAGTTTTTTTTTTTACATTCAGATGGGAATCAGTCTATCTGTTGGCTAAACCTTGGACCAAACTGGGTCACCAACAGGACAGTGGTCCAAAACACGGTCAATATACAGAGCAATAGTAAATTAGACCAGAGGAAAATAATCCAAGGTGCTACAATAGTCCACTCAAGGTCATGACCTCAGATAAAATGAAAATGAAATTATTTGGAGTGACATCAGAGATGCAATTTACAAGCATCATGTGTTGCAAACAATCTGAGAAACTGATCCAGAAATACAAATGGCAAGTGTTTACAACTAAGAGCTAGTTTATCAAGCTGTTTGGGAATTGGGTATACCTAGTCTTTTTACCCAAATTATAAGTTTAGATTTTTTTGAAAGATGCGTTCATGGATAGAATGCACATAAAGGTCATACTGAGTGGCAACGTAACTTCAACAATGTGATGCATGCAGTTGCAGGAGCAACAGTCAATCAAGCAGAAGGGAAAGATCACTAGACACAAAGGGTAATGTTTAGAAAAAAATTAAATAAAGCATGGCACTTTGCAGAGCTTGATAGCAATTGGATATGCACATGGCTGGTTGTCTTGCTTTGCCGTTGTCTGCCACATGGAGCTCAATCTTTCCAACATAGTGTGAGATGACACAAGATGTGTGGGCGTCTTTATTTACCCACTGGTTCCAACATGGGGCCTCTGGGACATCTGCATACCATATGCCACGTAACTGAACAACACAATCACTCAACCTCATGCAAGCCCAACATTCATCCCTTGATAAACCCAAGTATTGGTAACCGTGTCGACTGATTCTTCAAAGCATCCTCTGTCTCCTCACTTTCATTCACTGTTGTTACTGACAATTTGAAACTCCTAGGACATACAATTTCATTTTTTTGTGTCAGTGTCGATTGAGTAAAACGTACGTTTTCTTTTGCAGCTGACTACATTGTGATGCAGTTCGGCCGTGTGGCGGAGGACGTCTTCACAATGGACTATAACTATCCAATGTGTGCGCTGCAAGCCTTTGCCATTGCCCTCTCCAGCTTTGACAGTAAACTTGCCTGTGAATAAACTCAAATCTGAGGTTCAAAGAAGAGCTGATCTGTCTGTCCTTAAGGGCTGCTTGTGTATCCCTCGGGTTGGTTTGACATCTTTAAATCACCCAATGCCCTGGAACTCCTGCATACTGCGAAATACATTGCGGGCTTCAAGTCCTCGGTGTCTATGTGTGCCTGCGGTCGAAAAGGGGTAAATGGTTATGATCTGTGGAAGAAAACAAGCACAAAAAGTAATCCACTGGTAAAATCAAAGGAATTGGTCTTGACTTATATTGTAATTTTGTATACTGCAACTGCATTATAAAAACCTGCACTGTTTCTTTACGTAGTAGCTTTAGAAGTTTAACATTTCCTTACTTGTACATTTTAACTAACAGGCACACAAAGAGTGTGTTTGAGCAACTCCGTATATTTTCTTTCTGTAGTCTACAGCACAGTCTCACACGTCCTTGTTGTGCATGAATTCAAAGATAACATGCTGATCAGAGTATTTTGTTATTTCCATATTTCATCGCATGGTCATTTTATTTTCTGCAGTCATTTGTAACAACTTCATCAGTATTGGCTGTTTTGGTGCCAATACAAAAAAAAAAAAAAAAAAAAAAAAATCACTTACTTCCAAAAGAATCAATTAGAGACCCCAACTTGAAAAGGGTAAAGGTATGTTACACAGTGCTGTCTACCACTTATTGTGTCACACTGTTCAATGTGAATGTACAGGATGATGGTGCACTTTACTTTGAATTACGTGATGGAAAGATATATTGCTGTACATACTTTATTGTGCCTTTGAAGATGAACTCCAGTTTTAAAGTTTGGCCACAAAATGACTTGAACTTGAATTAATCTTTGTGTTTCTTGCCATCCTCGCGTTCACCGAAGGTATTTCTCTAAACTTCAGTTTACCTCAGATATATGTTCAGAATGGATGAACACCATTTGGCTACAGAAGATTCAAGATAGTTCATTCCAAAGTTTCAGTCCGTCTGTAGGTAAATTATAATTAGCTTCAGAACTTCACTCTGCTAATTTCCTTCAAAATTCATTAACACAGCATGACCTACTGCCAACAAACAAAGAGAGTGAATCCACCTTTTGTTTGAACACATATCTTTTTCTTGACATTTTCATGAACTTTATGCTCCATTAAAGAGTTTAATACATTCCTCATCTAACTGGCAGTAAATCAATACATCACACACTGCTCACATTTTTACTCGAAATATTTGTCCTCCTGCTTCTTCTAGGGCAGAGTCTCTTTTTGTCACATGTAAAGTAGTAGATTTTCTATTTTACAACCATTGAAAAAAATATATGCTGAACGACAGCAAAGAACAATCGCTGATACCGCTATTGTTACTGTGGGTTCTGAGAAGATCTTTAACAAATGTGCTATTCTTGTATTCAGTTGTGTTCTATTTGAAATTTCTATTTCCAAATGGTTGATACTCTTGCTGTATAGTCTGCTTTTCTCACGTGTGTCCAGGATCCAGAGGTTCTGTCATTTCAGTGCTCTCGTCATTATGTACAGTAAATGGTGTACAATTTTACTCTGATGGTATAAACAAAGTCCTTTGATCATGAGAAAAATAAACTTAAAATCTGTCAAATGAAATATCCTGGATGTCTTCATACCAGTAAAATATCACAAAAATCTGTCATATCCCTGTCATATCCCAGCTACTATCTTTTTTTTTTGTTGGTAAAAACCAGAGCATTCGCACTATGTCACAGATTGTAGAAATGTCTGAGACAACAATGTTTGACTTAAACGACTTAAACCAAGCATATAAAATCACATAGTCACTGTTGTACAACCAACCTCTCATTTGTACCACTTTCTTGGTGTTTATATTTCTATTTGTATTTTAGAGTCATCAGAGGGACAAAAACATAAAAGCTGCTAAAGAACCTAATTTTGTTCTTTTGTTCTGGTCCTTGACTGTTCACCCAAATGTGGCTGCAACAAGGAAAGATGTTTGAATTTGTATTAATTTAAACTTGACATATAAAGGGAATTATAAATAAAATTGGTTATTAGTATAATAATAATAATAATAATAATAATAATAAATTATTATTATTTTTTTATTATTATTCCATCTCTCTGTACAGTTATCAAAATAGCAAGGCTTAGTGCAAAAGCACAGATGTTCAACTTGTAAAAGGTTATAAAAAGTATAGGTAACTGTACCTAATTGCAAGATTTTTACATTGCAATCTTACTTTCATGTCTATAAAGACTGAAACATCCCCCTGTGTTGATGCAACATGATCAGTAAAAATAACATTGGAACTAAAACAACAGCTAGCTGAAATCATCTGTGAAGACAGAAACATTTTTGTGACAATGTAATTAAAATGCCCAGCTGTAGTTGAAGACTGTTGCTATTACTGTTAATGACCAACTAGAAACGGAAAACCAACCACAATATGTGTGTGTAGAAATAAAGAGGCGTGTTGCTGCAGGTTAGAGTAGTAGCAGCTTCTTTTTTTTTTGAAACCACATCCACCTTATTCCTCGGAAGCTTACTGCGGAAACGATTATGGGTCTTACTTCCGGCGTCCACCGGAAGTAGTATTTCATTGTAATTTGTAGGGTTTTGCTAATTCATAATAGAAGTTACATCTCTCTTTTCGGTTATTGTACAGTATTTTGTAAAACTTATTTACGGACATGCCTTTCTGCTATCAGAGAGCTGCTCAAGGGAACGACAGGAACACAGCGATAAGTTTTGTAACGGAATGACAGTGAATTAGCAGCGCTGCTAACTGCTTGTTTGTCTGAAGAGCTGACGGTAATAAAGAAGAGAAAAGCAGCGAACAAACAGTGCAAACAGTTTATTATCCAGCTGTTAACACTAGAACACTTTGGTTTGCTGACTTCTTACAAATGTAAAACAAAGGACACAAGTTCTTCAGCTCCAAATTTGAAGTCAATTCCTGAGTGGACTATAAGTGAATTGACTCAGCATGAAGCACACAGGTGAGAATATGATGATTTAAAGATGCACAACGGGAATCGATGGTGGACACTTACAGATTTAATTGTAAACGTCAGTAGACATACCTAAATACTTGCAAACAAGCAATGACACAAAACTAAAACAAACAAAACAGGTCTTTCTTAAGAAACAAAATGTAAACAAACAAACAAAAATAGTCATTTCTAGTATTTATAAAAATATTACCCCTCCACGTTGAGAATTAGGTCATTACTTAGGGAAAAAAAAATATCATGTATGTTTCTCACTAAGTCATGGCCATTGTCTTTGGTGTTATTGCTGCCTACCAGCAAAGACAGTCGGTCGTTTTTCCCTGCAGGGACATGATTTCAGTGAGGAGTTGGGATAATCTGTAGAGCTCATCATGTTGCAGTTTATTCAACCCAGCTCAGTCAAACCAAACCAAACCATGAGGGGGAGCCAAATATTCATCTTATGTTCCCAAAACAGCGGTGACGTCAGTCAAGACGTCTGCAATCTGTGGTGAATTGTTTTTTCTGTTATGATGATGTTGGCTTCAAATCCTATGCAATGTCGTGACTTTTACCCTTTTATTAAGCTTGTTTCTGAAATGTGTCACTTGTACCTGTTGCATTTTTACAAGAGTTTTGTTTCTCAGTCTCCCTGTTAGTGATGATACTTGGCTGATAAGTGTCATTTCCAGCAACGCTTCTGCTCTCTGTTATTACTGTTTATGAGAAATATGTGAAAGAAGGAATTATCAATGTTTCAAATAAGCGATAAGTGACATAAAAACAAGCGGCGGTCAAAGTATTTCAATATAGAAATTAGGTATGTAACATGTTCCTTCTTTTACTGATGGATTATGAGGAATTTAATGGATAGTAATCACATGATTTCTTTAAATTAATGACATTTCACTAGAAAAATAACTAAATAATTTTTTCTATATGACAGGTCTTTAAGCTCAGACATCATAAACCAATAAATTTGATCACACTTTTCTACAGTGAACAAAAGAAAACCATTAACAATGTTTTTTTTTTATCATTGGATGATGTTTCTCAAATAAGTTTGATTTTTGGTGGTTTAAACATGTGAGGGCTAATGCAGACTTAGGTTGCTGTAAAACTTTCTCTTTCTCTCCTGTTTCTCATCCTCAGGACATTCTGTCCGACCTCTTTTGGGACGTCTGCGTGAATCAGATGTTCGTCTTCCATCGGTGCCAAAGTTAACAAATACTCCTCTTCATCTTCCTCTGCTCGTTCCTCTGGATTTGAAGAGCCTTCACAACTAAACTGCAGGCTTTCTGCCTCCATCAGAGGATCATCGTCAGCTTCCTCCTCCTCTTCTGCTTCTACGTCCTCCTCCGTCTCATCCCCCGTTTCCTCCTCCTCTTCTTCTTCCTCCTCCTCTTCCTCGAAGGTGTCCTCTTTGGGGTAGTGGAACACGTGTTTCTTCTCACTGAAGGTTATTTGCTTCTTCTCTCCCCTGTGTTGTTGCAGCTCTTTGCTCACCTCCAAACCGACTCTTTCCTGCTTTCTGCCAATGACAGGAGGAGCAGGAATGAGCAACTGTTTCTTCTCCTCTTCTTCCACCTCTTCGTCCTCCACATATTCAAGCTCTTTGTCCTCTTCTGCTTCCCCAACTTCTTCTAATTCATCTTCTTCTTCCTCGTCTAAATCTTCTTCTTCCTCCTCTTTTTCCTCTTCCTCTTCATCTTCCTCTTCCACAATGGAGAGTTTCCTGGCCATGATCTCTTCCTCTTCCTGCTCCATCCTCTCTGCAAGGGCCTCAGCAGTGGGTTGGCTGGGATCCTCCTCCAGCTTAACGGTCTCATACTTATGTCTATCACAGGACTCATCATACGCTGGATAAGTCTCCTCTGGATAGCCTGTGTTAATGGAGCATGGAATAGTAAGCTTTACATAAATAAAATGCTCGGGGTTTCACTGGAGGTAAGCCCTGCTCCTCAAACATATTTTCTGAAATTATTAGAGGCGCTTGAGGATTTACACTTGAGCACATACCTTCCCAATCTGCACCGTAGGGGACCTCCTCAGCCTCCATCTCGGGAGAGGCTCCCTCCAAACGGCCCTCCTGCATCAGCAGTGTGATCTGTCTGAGTTGCCTCAGGAGTTTTTCCTCCTTCTTTGATGTTGAAGTTTTACTCTTTCGCTTTCTGCCACTGTGAAGCAGCACAAGTTAACTCGAGAATCTCAGGCTTATTTTATTAAAATAAAAATAAAAAAAAAAGCTAGCTGTCAGGTTTTTACAAAACTGCAGAACAAGGTACACAAGCTGCATTTTTGCTCATAAATTCCTCAGCTGTTTGGATTTCCCAAAAGTGTGTTGTTTTAGAAATATCAATTATATCTTCCGAGGCTCATGAGTGAATGATTACCCACTTATTGTTTCTTCTTTTAACTGAATATTGCCGTAGAAAGTGCACTGCTTACTGGCGCAGCAGCTCTGCTACCTTACAAGGATTTCATTCTATTGAGATTTTTGCTCGTCATTTCCTAGTTGAAAATATTACTTCTTTTGGAGTTATTTTCATTCTCATATTTTCTATTTAGCCTAGTCTCCCATCAAATAATACGTTTCAGTCATTTTCAAGATGTTGTAGTAGTGACTAATGGATGTTCTGGGGGAAAGAAGCTCCTTACCTTGAAGAACAATGACTCCTCCCTGAGACGATCCTCTCTAGCATCATTTCTGTTTGCAGAAGTTTCTCCTGAAGCCTGGCAAGCTCACAATCAGTAGCTAAACGTTTCATACAAATAAAGGGATCAATATTAATAAACACTGTGATAATAAAAAAAAAAACACAAACTTTACAAATCATTTCAGATGATTAAAAACAAAATAAAGATCACTTTGGTGTGCTTTCAAAATTAATTCTGGCAGTTTTCCTGTGCTCTTGGTTTTTCCTAATGTTTCTCTTAAAAGAATTAAATACAAAAAAAAAAAAAATGAAAAAAACAAAACAAAACACAAAACTCTCCCATGTGAAATTTACACCATCAAATTACCAATCAAAAAGTCTAAGCCACACTCAAAAGCTGACAAACATTTTCTGTGTCTGAAAGAACTTACCACTTGCGTTCGATGTGGTTTTTGTCTTGTCTGTTGAATAGAGCCCTGATTTATTCACCTTTCCCTTGCATGTTAGCTGTGCACAAACATGCAGTTATGATTAGTAGGGCTGTGCAAAGGGCTAATGCAAAGCATCTTTTAATTGTCACACTTTATAGTTTAAATAAAACTCATAATCACCTTGACAGCAAAGAGTACATTCAACTGAGTATAAAGATACTGAACAATAACTAAATATAAGAGTCATTATTATAAGGCGTATTCATCCCACACTCAATAATCTACCAATTAGGGAGGTTTGTTGCAGTGATTACCTTATACATAATATAAAGGATGTAAAGCAGAATCCCAAAGCCATACGTGGGTATGACTTGAGCCATCAGGTTGTATTTCTTGCCCCGCCCAATACTTTGAACTTTAACCCTGGCTTCAACGGTGTGTGTGAGAGGGTGATAAGAATCCACCTCCCACTGCTCCGGGTCGTCTGACACTGACAGCTGATGCATCCCAGGAGGGTAAAACCCAGGTCCAACTGCAGGAGGTAAAAAAAACAATCACTGCTTGAATTTATTTAACAGATGTTACTCTAACTTTCTTTTTAAACACTGGTTTAAAAAGAAAGTTTAAACCAGTTTAAACACTGGTTTAAAAAGAAAGTTAGTTCCTAATGATTTTTGTTTGCACAACCAACTAATTTGAAAGTTGCAGATTTGTTAATTGTCGGCATATAGTTATATTGTCAGTCTCTTTTTCAGGCATGTTTGAAATGAAGTTTTGCAGTAAACCTTTAATAACGTATATGTAGGAGTAATGTCAGCTGCTTATTTAAAATACAAAATGTTACAATGAAAGATGTGGTGCTGTAATGTTTTAAACAAGTGCCTCATAATTTCAGAAATATCAATAAAGAAACTACCTTTCACCCTCTAACAACAGAGGTAATTGGATGTACACCTTTAAAAAAAAAAAAATCTGCATTTAGAAATTCATTCCAAAAAACTTTTGGGCACCAACAATCGTTTGGGTGGGATTCCCATCAATAATGTTTTTGCCCTGTCTCTTTCTTCTTGTTTTATCATGAGCTCTGAACTAAACTGAATCAAATTATGTCTGATGTGTGTTAAATATTGTCTTGAGTTATATTGTGAGGTCCTACATGAGTTGCTATTTTGGTCCTGGAGTGATTTTAAAAGTTGGGCATCTCTTTTTTCAGGTTTACCACTGCTTCATGTTTTCTCCAGGAATAGAGCATGGCTATCCTTCATTTGCTGGAGTCCTTTCCTAATCCTTTAGAAATGGCTTCGTAATCTTCTCCAATGTGACTGACTTTGTTTTTGTTTTTTTATGTGTTCTTTATAAATCAGAACATGATCCGTTGCTTTTTGGGATCTTTTTTGTTAAGTTCTCATCAGATAAGACTACTCATCAAGCAATAATCAATCCCAGTTGTAACAGGTATAATCGAACTAAAACATTATTCACACTCGTTGGCGGCTGGTTTCCATAGCACCAGTTTTGTTTGGATAATCTTAAATAAAATCGTCATTTGGAAACTGCTTATTGCGTCGACTCAAGTTAACGTTGCCAGATAATAAAATTTGTTGGATCTTGATAAATCTCTAGGAGGCACAATTTTATTTTCTTTTTTTCTTTTCCAGCGCTGCACATGAGCATGTATTAAAAACCATTACAGTAAACACATTTACAGTAGGGCGGGTTTTTAACCCTTGAAAATTCTCTGTATAGTACTAGCTGACAACAACAACAACAACAGAGGGACTCAAGATGGAGTAGGACGGATGATGACCTGATAAACTGCCTTACCCTCAGATTGGCCCCTCTCATTTTTTCCTCTGGGTAAAAGCATCCTGGGCAGGAAGAGAGACACACAAAGAACAGAGCATGATATAAGGGTAACCTTCTGGCAAGTTGTAATGGTCATTCTGTCTCAGAAAATGACCGCCATCCAGTATTTTGTCTTTACTAGAAAAGCGAGATTCTGTCCCCAGATGTCAGCTCTCATGTGACGATGTTGCATCCAGATTAGTGAGGATTAGAGAAGCTGCATTCAAGCGCTGTCTGAAATATGGGCTGTAAATCTGTAAACAGAAACCAGCTGCTTGTTGTATAATTTTATAGACTTTTAACCACCACAGTCTGAAGATGGATAATAAAGCAATCAACCTCTTGATTTAATGCTCCAAGTTGAATTTATTAAATCTGTCATAAACTTAGCAGAGTCAAGGGCCACTGAAAGGTGCTATAAATCCATTAGTCAATAATGTTCTGAACTTATTGAAGGAAATTTATAATCAGATTAGGTCATACATTTTTTTTTTTGTGCAAAAAACAAGTGAGTAGCTGCTCTCAGTGGTAAGTCTTGAATATATTTATATATATATAATAAATCACAACATATTTTTCTTCAGCTATGATTTAAAGCTTGATTCATGCCAAACTTGGATAATGAAAATGTTACTTCAGCTGTTTTCAGATTTAGCTGAATTTTATTCTCAAACTTTCATAAATCAGATGTGAGCACACTTTCAAAAATGCTCCTCAGACGATGTTCATGTTTAAGGGTCCACTCCCGCTTAGGAATTTCTGTTGTGCGAGATTCAGATGATTTTCTGGAAGATCAGCTCATATTTTCACCTTGCAAATAGACACTCATTTGAATCAGGTGTGTTGAAGGAAACATTGATCGCATGCAGTGTTGGGGGTCTCATGTCCAGAACCTAGTGACACTGATTAAGAAGCGCTTAAATTAAAATTAGTTTTAATGAATCATATATGAGCACACTTTATTTTATTTTTTTTTAATTTAAAGGGTAAATGCTCTCTTTTGACTTAAAAGCAAGTAAAGAAGCAAATAAATCACATTAACAATACAAAATCAATGCAAAACAGTGAGGACTTGGAGTGTAAGAAAACAGAGTAACATTACAGAGTAATGTCAACAATGGTTTAAATATTTATTATGTTATCATAAAAAGTAACTAAATTTATAGCTTTGAATACAGATATGAAATGAGGAGATGTGAACATAACACAACCTATGCACTTCATATGAAAGACCAGCAGATGGCATCAGAGATTCAGTTACAAAAATACCACAAGTTCAAGTCAAGTGCTCACAAACTTGACAGTGAAGTAACAATGTGCAATTTTTACAATATTTTTTAATGTTGTTATGCTAAATATAGACGTGTCTGGAAATGGTCTAAGTAATAATTACATATGTCAGAAATGTTTAACAACATCACATGGAAAGCTGGTATAAGACGCAAGATAAATTTTGTGCAGATTATATTGCCATTAGCGTTTGACAATTGAGTTTTTTTATTTGCATAGATTCATCCATTGTTTCTAGTAACGTGTCTTTGCAGGGTCATAAAGGTGCAGGTGTCGGTGTCCTGTGGTCGTCGGGTGAGAGGCAGGGTTTGTCCTGGAAAGGTTGCCAGTCCCTCACAGAAGGCAGAACTCATAATGTAAAAGAGGAGAACATGAAGATCATACTGGTATCACGTTGACTTAAAGTTATAGTGTAGCTTTTGTAACGGTAGTGTATTTCTTTCACCTTTCATGTGTAGTTAGTAAGGCACCTAAAGCAAACATAACTTAAATATAATTATTTAAAAATATAGATATATTTCATTCATGTGGTTGTGTTAGCCTAATTCAATGAAGGCCTAACATCTACATTTAAAAGAAATCATTTGCAGTTTTCTTTACCATTCTATATGAACTGCTCAACAAATATGAATAAAATATTACCCCAAACTTTATTGATCAAAATAGGACTGATGTCAGATAAGAAAGTTAACAAATGTACTTAATAAATTGGTTGGTGACTGTAAAGTCATAATAAACCTGTTTTATTTCAACATGGAAAACATGCATTTTTATGTGAATAGTTTCAGAATTTTGTGATATTTACATGGTTTGAAAAGAACTGTCTCTTTATTCTTTAGCTGTTCAGCAAAGGCCTTCTAACTGTAAGTATCCATCAGATGGGGCAGAAAGTGAATATACAACACAAACAACGATACTGTTTCCCATTTAAATGAGTTGAAACACTCATTTCTAATAGTGAAGCTGGGAATATTGATATTGTGATTCCGATTATTGTTACTGTGCCTTGTATAGGTAGATACAGGCAGTCCTAGAAGAAAACAAAAGGCAAGAGAGTGCAAAAGGCTCAACACTGAGTTTGTAGGCTTACCTTACAGCAGCACATGTCAAATAGTGTGTGTGGGGGTGGGGTGGGGGATGTGACAGGCAGGGTGACTTTTCTGGATTGGTGTCTTTATTCATACTTGAATAATAAACAAGCCTCCAGTCACTAGGTGGCAGCAGTGCTCAAACTAATCAACAGGCTGCCTGTTCAACCCAGTAGACAAAATAGCCAGTCACACGGGTGTGCAGTAGAGGTGTGTCATCACCAGTGAAGATATCAATACTTTTTACTTTCCAAGTTTTATACATCATCACACCTGTGACCTTTAGGTGTTTTGTGATTTATTTTTTATTTTTTATTTATTTATTTATTTTCACTTTGAATTATATGATTGAAACCTAGGGCAGAATTTGTTTCTAATTTATAGGTGTCTTCAACATACTTCAAC
Organism: Poecilia mexicana; assembly: GCF_051168715.1. Taxonomy (NCBI): domain Eukaryota; kingdom Metazoa; phylum Chordata; class Actinopteri; order Cyprinodontiformes; family Poeciliidae; genus Poecilia; species Poecilia mexicana. The sequence continues at coordinate 19,415,728 of NW_028263372.1, forward strand.
ATGTTAACATGATAAACAGAAACAACAGAAAAACAAAGGAAACTTGTGTGCATTTTACTTAAATAAAGTGCAATAAATATATAAAAAGAAAGCAAATCAAAACAATGTTTAAGATAAATGGATAAGATAGACCTGAGAAGGGAAGACATTTCCAAAATGAAACTGAAGCATTGTTCCTACCATGCTAGGGTTGATGCGATGTTAATATCGACTTGGTATCGATATTACCAATATTTTGGATCAGTCTGACCATCTGTAGTGTGCAGAACTGATGGAGGACGGGAAGTTTGTGATGGTGAAAAGAGAACTGCGGCAGAGGCAATTACAGCAAGTGATGGCAGAAAAAGACAAGGAAATACGACAAAGCCTATGAAGCCCTCGGGTTTACTGTGAGCGCAGAATGTTATGCAGATTTTAGGCTCTTCGTTAATGTGTATAAATTGTGAAGAAAAAAAGAAAGCTTATGAATCTAACAAGCAGCGTCTACAGTTTGAAAAAGTTTTGAATGTTACTGTTTAGTCTAAAAATGCACATCTCTGTGAGTCATTTTCACTTTTTCTCTTAAGAATTGCAACGACAGCAGTTTTGATTAAATGTTACAGAGTTAATCAACTGAACTTGGAAATTGTTTAAAGACCTAAAACAATAAAATGAGCTTAAAATTTAAATTGCTGCAACTCATTTTATTGTCCATTTTGATAATCAGATGAGTGGATGGAGAACGCTGGTGCCAGTGGATTGAACGTAAATACAGTTTGGTTAAAAATTACCTACTCATAGAAGGCTAGGGTTTTACAGTAATCTTTTAAGCGTACCAACATTTTTTCTTCTGATTGGAAGTAATATTAACATTGGACAACAGCCAGAGACTCAACTTGAATCAGTGAAGGGAGCTAAATATTATGATGATGGCAAGGAAGGCTTCCAACCTTCAAAACTTGGAGCTTATTACCAAAGACAAATTGTCAAAAAATATTAAGGGAAACATCTAACAAACTGACTAGCAATTATAAGAATGACTTAATTGATGTAATGCCAACAAAGATTTTTCCACAAATCTTTGAGGAAGAAATTACATTTTTAAGAGCATGGCTATTTTTGGCATCACTGTAGGCTAGAATGGCTCAAAGTTGAGACCTAACTCCAGTTAGGAATTTGTAGGAAGACTTGAAGTTTACCGTTCAGATTCACTGCATTGGTACCTTGATGTACAAAACTGGTAGAAAACACGTGACTGTTTTTGTGACAAAAAGTGTCCTCAAAGTACAATACTTTTGAAGTTTGACTGTAGCGGTTTTTATAAATTAATGTACTTCATGGCTTATAAAGAAATGCAAATTAATTTGTACCATTCGGACATCCATCACATTAAATTGTCTTTCACACATTTAAATACATATACTATGTGGACATGCTAGTTGCTCTGAAAACATTTAGCCTGGGATTAGATATTGTATGACACGTTGCATAGTTCCCCCAGGGTCACATTCATTTCTATTTGCCTTTTATGCCATCTTTAAACCATTGCATAATTTCTTTATTATGCAGATAATGAAATGCAACTCCACTTATTATGCAATTCCCAGAACCCACAGGGATTCACTGTCATAACACTCTCAGTCAGAGGTAGACAGCTTAATATTTTTGAGCAGCGACATGCAAATTATTCTTAGCTTTTTATTTCATGTTTTTGTTGTTCAAGATGAGAAGATCCATTAGCTTTCAGTTGATGAAATTCTTGGTTTTAATTTTTAAATGACATTTTAAGTTTTTTAAAAAACAAACAAAACAAAACAAAACAAAAAAAATCACCCTTTATCCAAAAACAATCTTTAAACAAAGATTAGAAATCTAGTGACTGTGAAGCTGAAACTGGAGTGTGACTGTTCAGGATTGAACCTCTTGGTCAGATGTCATTGTTTTAACGTGACCCGTTTCAGATTAGCTTTACTAGATATGACAACAACAAACTAACAGCTTGTTGCAGTTCCAGTTTCTGAAACTGGGAGTTTCAGAAACTTTTCAGGTTACATAAAACCTGAAAAGAGTTTTCACTTTACATCAATTCACTGTCTTTTTTTTTTTTTTTCAAAATGTCTTTCAAATTTAGGGAATAAAAATATTACCACTATAGGTAGGAACGGTCATTTTTGCGGTGTGAAGTGCCATTCTGCAAAAACAAGGTAAATAACTCTAAACCACAAGTGTTGCCTTTTGTACAGCATCACGGGTCCTAATTTTATCTCGGTGAAGTACATCAGAAATTGTTTTCTTAGTAGAGCTTTTATGCCGATATGTGGTGAAATACAAAATGTTGCCATGGCATAAACAGTTTTGTGGAAATGTTTGTATGCTATGAGCTGGTCAATGGTATTCATCTGCTATGAGGTAGTTTAGATTTTTTAAGGGGATTATGGTGTTTGCAAAAACTGGCAATTAATCTCTTACATCACTATGAAGGAATTTTGGTCTACACTTGTTTGCTTCTTTGTTCTTATAAAAAAAAGTTAGTTTAATTCAAACTGTTCCAGGATACACACATTTTAAAATTACAGCTTAAATCTTTGTCAGCAGCACTTTTTTTTTTTTCAAAAGTCTTGTATACTGTGGCACATTTGGCAAATGTAAAATGGCCTTTTTGTTCTTTTTCAGTCAGCAGTAGTTTTGACCTTGGAATGCTGCCTTGAAGGCCATTTTTGCTCAGTCTTTGTTGTTGTTGAATCATAAACACTGGCGTTAACGGATGGACTCAGTTCTGGATTCTTTTGTGATTTTTGAGTTGGAGAAGGGCTATTTGAAAGGTTTTAGTTTGGACAGTGCTTTGCGCTGTCCGTAATTTCTTCATTTCAGCTCTTGATCAGTTGTTTTTTAAGAGCTCTTGGCCTCCATCGTGTTGTCAGACAGGTTCTATTGAAATCATTTATTAATCATGCAGATCTGGCAGTGAAAAAAATCCTGGTGTGCAAAGTGAAATGTGGGTAATCGGTTATTAAATGTCATGTCATTTGGCCTATTTAATGGGAATACGGTATGTGTAGGCACAACGGCTGTTTGTGAGCATAAACTTCGTTGGGTATGAAAGCAATTCCCTTTAAAGCTGTTCATAGTTTTAATGTGGTCTTTGTTGATATACAATTTCTGCTTAGTAATTGGCGTTCATTGGCAAAGTGATATTTCTGCATGGTAGGGAAAAATGCAGCTGTGTTGTTGTTGCACATCAGGATTTTAACTTCCATCCCACCAGCTGCATGTGTACTGAAATTTATTTTTGGGACTAAACAACATATTGTGGGAAAAAAAAACAACTAACTGCAGATAGATTTACAGAACTTTGTTGGAGTGATTGTGTGCTTAAAATGACATTTGAAAGCATTGATTGGTTATGTAGTAAAAAGTGACCACAGCATGACTCCATAACATAAAGTTGTTAAATGGAACATGCCAATGCACCCCTGTGGACATCGGCATAAAATCGCTGGTCAGAACAGGTGCAAAAATCACAGCGCCTCTATGAGTGCTGCCAGAAACTTCAGAGCTGGTTTCAGACTCTGGTTTTTGTGTTTAGATCTCCTTTGTCACTATGGTGAAATACTGGAAAACCGGGCTCTCGGCAAAGCGCTTTCATATGGTACGTTAGCTATCCACTGCCCTGATACCATTTTCTGACTGTGTCTCCTCCTGAATATATCACTTTGTAAATCTTTAATATATTAACTGGAAACTTTTCCATTGTTACTTGTCTCTTGGGTGCACACCGTGTTAATGCAACAACATAAAAGTACACTTGGAAGAAATTGCTAGTCCATCATAAAGACATACAGTACAAATAACCACGCATGCTCACACTCACTAAGGGGACTTAAGAGTGACCAGTTAATCCAGCAGTCATGTTTTTAGACATATGCATGGGTAGAACATGCCGGCTCTATGAACTCTAGAAAGGTCCTAGGCTGGGATTTGAACTCAGTACTTTCTTGCTGCTATGCAGCAGTGCTACTAACTGCCACTCTGCACATTGGGGTTGCTGTTAGACACTATATCCAACAGAAGGTTCTCTGTCAGCTTCCAAGTTCAGAGTATAACGGCAGATATGGGAAAATCTTTGTAATGCATTCTCAGAAAAAAGAAAACTAAAAGAGTCTCGTGTAAGTGAAGGTTGTTTTTGTGACTGCTAAATAGATTGCGGCACTGGGACGGAGATGCTTCACCATTTCTGTCGTCTTCTTCTTTGTTTCTTTCACTGATCTCATGTTAGCTATACTGCACCACACTGCCCTCCCCCCGATTACCAGTGGCATTGTTCTGTCATGCGTCCTGCTGACTGACGAGAGTACTCCCAAAATGAATGAAAGCCACTGACAGAAGGCTCCATGTGTATGCATCTACAGACTTAATACTGAGAATAATTGGCTTTACGTTTGAATTGGATTGCAATGAGCCTGGGGTTTGTGACCCTGTTTCCTGACTGTTTTAAATGTGTACAACTTTTGCAGAGGTGGAACTCCTAAATCTTAAAGAGAGATGTGTATTTGTAGCTTCTCCGTATTTAAATTGTTTTTTTTTGTTTTTTTTTGTTCAGATACTGTTGGATACTGCTCTGTGACTTAAAAGCAAATCCTTTATCCACAATACAGCTGAAAATGCTGTCATAGCTGGCATGGATGAACATTATTGGCCATGCCATACACCCTCCATAAGCTTTTAATCCCAGGAAACAAATATGTATTTGTGTACCCTCTCTGGATGAATGGATTATAGATTATCACTGCCAACCAGCAGATGATGCCAACAGAGATTATGGCTGCTGTATATTGAATAAAACAGATACCACTGTTTGGAAAATTGTGGTACCACAGACTATTTCAAGGTAAGATGAATTGTGCAGCAATATTTGACACATCCAGGGTATTAGGCATTCTGGATGTAAGGATTACTTTTCATTATGGGCTGCTATTTTAAAGACAGTTGAGTTTCAAATTGCCATTTTCACTCCTGCTCCCTGTTTCTGTTTTCTGCTCCTATTATTCCAGCCAACTCAACTGTGAACTGGCTCAAAATGTATTTCCATATTTCCCCCCATAATTGCAGCATTGTTGAAATAAGGCTTTCATCGTTCTCATGGAAACCCCTGAGTACACATCAAGCTGTGCAATTACTCAAAAAATAAAACCCACTAATGTCAGAGTGAAGAAAATATCAGAGTGCACTCCCATTCCCAAAATCCAGCTGGGAAGTCTTAAATTTTGAGTCTGACCACGAGCATTTTCTCTACATTCAGCCACAAGCTTTTTAAAAAAAGAGGGAAACGCAGGCTGTTGGCCCTTTTCGGACGCTGCCGTTGATCCTTTGTCTTCTTGTGGTGATGCCATACTGGAGGTATGTCCAATTCACTCTGCAGTGTACAAGCACTTGTCTTTTATCTGTTTATTATGCCTCTCTCTTATCAACACTGTAATTGCTTAATTATTCTTCATTGGGCTCAATTAAAACACAATGGACTTTGCAGCTGTAAAAGTCAACTATTTCTGCTCCCCGCACAGCAAGATATGCAAAGAATGGGAGAGATAGGCTGTTGCAGTTGGCCTTCTATTATGTACTTGGAATAAATGAGATTCTGTTATTCTTTGGATGAAAGTCTGGCCTTTCTGATTATTATGCTAACAGCAAAATATAACATTGACTTGTGTAAAATGTTCAGGCTCCTCGAGCCGAGTAAGGAATAGATTCACACACATGGCAATCAACGCACCTTCCCCAAACAAAATTACTTTTTAGAAATAGAAATCGTTTTCTTTCTCTATTCATGCAAGTGATTTGTTGCGCAATGTCACCTTACTCAATAGTAGTGAACCAGGTTTACATCAGTTTTTTTTTTCTTCTTTTTTTTCCCCTCTCCTCCCTGTGCCTCTATCTAAATCAGTCAATTTATTTCCAAATTGCATGTCGAGTGTAGGAGCAAGGGCTTATGGCAGTATATTAAATCACTGCACTCCTACAGTATATGTTTTGAGATGGTTTAATTTTTTTCCTCTTTTTGCTGATATTGATGGGGATGCACCTGGCTTTGAGTGTCATGAAGGACACACTGTCACATTTTTTTTTTCTCTAGTTTAGCGTATTCAAAGAAGAAAGCCGGCTGTGATAAGTGAATGAAGTGGATTAATGGAGTTGAAATGTGTTTCACAATATGTGCCAGACCTTGACTGTCTTTTTAGCTGTGCGTTTGCCAGTCTGCACGCCTTTTAATTTATGTCTTATGAGGAGGACGGACTATCACCAAGGGATGCAATTTAGATTTGTGTTGCCTTTGTGGGCTGACATGAACAAAACATTCTCACCTCTCTGTAAGGAGAATCTGTACGTGTGCTCTACCTTGTGATTGCAATTTTTTTTTTTTTTTTCCCCCACATAGGCACGGAAATTGTTAAGACACTGGGCTTGGAGCAGGGAATTGCAACAAATATATTACAATTTATGAGTCATTTGTTCTGCAAACATAATTAAACAGTGTAGAAAGTGCATTTACTAGCAGACTGACCAGCTGTCAGTCACCAGAATGTTAATTTTCCGATGTTAATTTGCAGGACGAGATTATTCCAGACAGAGAATAATTTTCCGATGTTAATTTGCAGGACGAGATTATTCCAGACAGAGAATTAACTACAGCAATTCTTCATTACACTATACATATTTTCCTCTGGTAGTCTAAAGCTAATATCCTGAAACTGTAAGCGTTTTATTTTCCGCTGAATTTTACAAACTTCATTGTGGCACATGCGTGCACTTCATTTTAAGTATTAAATAGCAGCATGTCTCCCTTGAGCCTTTGAGGCACCTTGAATGCCCTTAACCAGCTCTAATAGGAGATAATGATTGGTGCTCAACAAAAAAAGAGATTCATTTTGAATTATTAACAAGTTAACTTTGTAGTGGAGGCGCTTTATCCCCGAGGACAAACAGCCCGAATGTTTGCAAAATATAATTAAGCCAAGGCATCTTTAAATGTCATTGCTGCCTGTGCCATGTTTCAAATTGTTCTGCATCAACAGAATTTAACGAGATGGCTAAGGAATCCATTTCCTGCAAGCATGTGATAAGCCACACATACAGTGGAGCACTTTCATTGATTGCCAAAATAAAGCATTTTGTATGCAAATGGGGGAATGGAGTGGCTAAGCTGATTCAGCCTCATGGACACCAAATAATGGTCTTTACAATTAATACTTTTACATGCTATCCATTGAAAATTTCATCTTCCATTTAATGGCTCTAAAACATTAACACATGCCCAGAAAAGTGGGGGAAATTCACTCTGTTCCAATGGATTAATAAGAAAGCCAACAAACAAATAAAGCCACACATCCTTCCCTCCCTCCCCTCCCCATTCCCCCCTTCCCCCAGAGTTTTGGTCCCTTTCCTGTCGTCTCATGCTCCTGCACATTTTGGATTAACAGATAATCTTTGAACATGAAGGAAGGTCTGCTAACCCCGAGGGTATGTAATGTTGTAAGTGAAAGAGAGCAGCGGATTGGAGGCAGTGCCGCATTGTTAGGACGTAACATGCTTGTCTTGTCTTTGTAAACATGTGGCTGTTTTTGTAGAGCTGATATGCTTAAACACCCCTCTTTGCAGGTCGTGTTCCTGGAGACTTGCATGTTTCAATAGATAAAAAGGTGCTTGGGCAACATGGTATCAACAATAAGGAAAAACTCTTTCAGTTGCAGGTTGCGGCGTGTTTGCGAGGGTCGTCAAACCACTTGTGGTCAGAGAATCCAGGCAGCCTGCTGTTGACCTTCCCTCATGTATCCGTTTGATGCTAATATTAAATGCAACCTTCAAAAGCCCGGAGGAAGGCGCAAGTAGATACATTTTCTCTGTTATAATAGTTAAAAATGTGGAATGTTCCATCTGGTTCAAGAATCAGACTCTACTTTCATGTATTGTCTTTGACAGTTTCTTCTTTTTTTTACTTTTTCTAATACTATTAGGTTATAATGTACGTGGAAAAAATTATATTTCAGAGCTTTTTCTTGCAGGTCACATTATCCTGACATATTTATCACCTTTGAGTTAGGAGTCGTTTTGTGTCTGTTTACTTTCTTGAATCGTGAGTTCCGTTTTTGAGTTGATGTTCAGTTATTCCCTTCCATTCATTTCCTGAACATTCATTATCTTAGCCTCCTTCCACTCAGTTTCACCTTGTATCCATCACTCTACCCAGAACACGTATCTCCCAGTTTAATTTGATATTTGTCAGATCCTCCTTCTATCCTTCTACTGTTTCCGTGTCTGGTACTTGTGTTGCATATCAGAGCAGTTGCTGACAGTTTTTCTGCAGCATGAAGGAGCTGGGTTCAAATCCCTGTGAGGGCGTTTTGGCACACACATTTGCATGTTTTCCTTGTGCATCCACAAGTTCACTGTGGGTACTGCACTTCCTCCCACAGTTCAAAGCCATGCATTCTTTTGGACTGTGGTGTGATTCTGTGTAGGATTGGTTGTCTATCTTGGGATGGATCGGAGACCTGCCTAGGATGCACTTTTCACCCATTGATGACATATGGACCAGTGCAGTTCCCCCACAACAACTCCTCTGCACAGACCGACTGGGTATAGAAAATGGGCGAATGGGGTTTTGTTGGTAGCCTGGTTAAAAACCAGCCCCTTGTCCCACGCGATGTGCTTTTGGCAGGATCTGGACATTTGGCAATCAAGAACCTATTGCTTCCTGGAGGCATGGACTGTGTTGAGGTTTTAATTTTACCCAATTGCCATCGTTTGCCCCTGATACATGTAATGCGCCAGTTCAGCTATAAAGTTTACCAGAAATTGCCTCTGCTGTAAAGAACCATCCTCCACTGCGAAGAGAGAAGTTCCAATCCAAACGAGGCGAATCTTAATGTTAATTCAATATTTGGAAGCGTGGCCAACGTGGACCAAACGGTTTTGTTCATTTTCTCTTCTGCCATTTCTAAATCTACAGGCAGACTACAATTCTAAAACGGCTCAGAAAATCAATGCCATTGTTCACAACTTCTTCTGCTCACTGACTGGCCTTGAGACAATCCAAGTGAAAGGGAGAAAGCCCAGACTGTGCTGGAAGCTATCATTTTGCTAGGCTACTTAGTCTGTAACATGTGGAAACTATGTGCAGAGGTTGATGTGGCTCTTCTGGGTTCGAATCCCCGTCTTGGGTCGTTTGCTGCATGATTTCCTCTTCTCTATTGATGTTCAATAAAGGCCACTAGTGCCAAAACAATCATTTAAAGAAAAGAGAATAGATGGCACTCAGCCTGTCAGCTTTGTTGCACAAAAAAAGTATAAAACACATGCGTTGGCAAACAAGCAACAAAGTATTTTCTTTGGTCTCCTGATAGTTGAAAAAATGAAAGCATGATGGCTGTAGGACAGCTTTTTAAGGATCTATTTGAGCAGTTATTTTCCAGGACAATGATCCAAAACACACATCTAAACTGGTTTTGGAATTGTGAAAGCAGGCTGACATCAAGCTTTTGGAAAGGCCTTCTAAAATCCCTGACCCTAATCCATTTGAAAATTTATGGACCATTCAACACACAAAACTGGGTGCAGGCCAGGAAATCATCCAATTAAAATGAACTCTACTGACCAACAGGAATTTATATAGTAATGTCTTTTGCAATATTTTATCTTTTTAAGATAACAGGAAGGAACTAACAGAACTATCATATCTCTGTCACTGCTTTTTTTGAGTTTGGACTGGTGCTCTTATAATTAGATCATCTCATTTTGTGGACCGTCTCTCCCACAGTTTAATGGAACCAGAGAGCAGAGTTAGCGCAAACCTGTCGTTTTTCTGAGTGAGTCCATTCCCACAAGCATCTATTAACACTGATGTCATCAATTTAACGGCAAAGCATTCATCATAGCCCTGCTGCGGGTGCGTTTTTAGTTTTACACCAAATGAAAAAAAGGGCCTAATAACTTGTAAGAGGGGATTAGTTAAATTTGCATCAAAAATGAACAAAGGTGCTAATACCTTTAATCTAAAAATGTGGATGAAGCCATTCCACTAATAACTTCCTCTCAAAATGTGTTTTGTTGAACAGTTATTTAGTTTTACTGAAAACTGTGTTCATTTTGCCTTATCTTCTGTAAAAGAACAGAAAGCAGTAGCATTTCTGAATCTGAATGCATTTCACTTTCTCTTTTTTTATCCTTACATTTGGTTAATCTCTTCATTTATTGTATTTGAAGTGTGTTTTGGAAATAGTTTTTTTCTGAAGCACTTTGAAGTATTTCTACATTTGTAATTAATGCACTTTGCTTTGGTTTGGATATCTATTAAGCGGAAGACTTGCCAATGAAAACGGTCAATAATGGAGCTGAAGTAAATGCACAGGTGCATGGGGATGGTTTTGTTTATTCATTTTCAGTTGGTCTAATGGATCAGAGTACAAAGGAGTTCTGGTAGTACTGTGTAGCTCAGTCTAGTTTTTCTTGAATTCTTTGGAAAATGCAATTTCCACAACAAACGGAGGGTTTCTTCACCACAGCAAAATGTGTTTTATTACTTGTGAACTTCTGGTGTTTGAACATTTGACCCACAAAGCTGTTGTGGCCACCATTATAAATTTAGCATTGCATCTAAATGGGATAAAAGAAAAAGGAGCTTTAGTGTGTTCCATCAATTATTTGTTTATTTACTAAGTCAGTTTTTATTCTTCATACTGCACGTTTGTATGCCTGATAGATTTATTTATTTAAAGATTTAAATATGTATTTATTTATCTATTTTCTGTCGTATTGAATTACTTGCATCACTCTTGGGTGTATATATATATATATATATATATATATATATATATATATATATATATATATATATATATATAGGACTGTGTGGTCCTTGTAGACCACACAGTCGCCCGAGACTGCAAAACCCGACACACCAACCTGTGCACCGCTTGGATTGATTACAAGAAAGCCTATGACTCAATGCCACACACCTGGATCATTGAATTCTTAGAGATGTACAACATCAATAGGACTCTAAGAGCCTTCATTGCAAACTCGATGGGGCTGTGGAAAACCACCCTTGAAGCCAACTGCAAACCAATTGCACAAGTGTCCATCAAATGTGGCATATACCAAGGAGATGCTCTGTCCCCACTGCTGTTCTGCATAGGCCTGAACCCCCTTAGCCAAATCATCAACAAGACTGGCTACGGATACCGACTCAAGAATGGGGCCATAATCAGTCACCTCTTATACATGGATGACATCAAGCTGTACGCCAAGAGCGAGCGAGACATCGACTCACTGATCCACACCACCAGGATCTACAGCACTGACATTGGGATGTCATTCGGACTAGAGAAGTGTGGCCGGATGGTTACAAAGAGAGGGAAGGTCGTCCGCACAGAAGGGGTCTCACTCCCAGAGGGAACAATAGCAGACATAGAGCACAGCTACAAGTACCTGGGAATACCACAAGCAAATGGCAACCTCGATGAGGTCACAAGGAAAGGAGCCACAGCCAAATACCTCCAACGAATAAGGCAAGTCCTGAGAAGCCAGCTCAATGGCAAGAACAAGATCCGTGCAATAAACAGCTATGCCTTGCCAGTAATCAGATACCCTGCCGGAATAATTAGCTGGCCAATAGAAGAGATAAAGGCCACGGACGTTAAGACTCGGAAGCTACTAAACATGCATGGAGGGTTCCACCCCAAATCCAGCACCCTGAGACTGTACACAAGCCGTAAGGAAGGAGGCAGAGGACTAGTGAGTGTGAGAGCCACTGTCCAGGATGAAACATCCAAGATCCATAAATACATCAAGGACAAAGCCTCAATGGACGATGTGCTCAGCGAATGTCTCAAACAATGGGGAACAGAGGACGAGGTGCTGGAGGAACCATCATGGGAGGACAAGCCCCTGCATGGGATGTACCACCGACAAATAACTGAAGTGGCTGATATCAGGAAATCCTACCAATGGCTGGAGAAAGCTGGACTCAAGGACAGCACAGAGGCCCTCATCCTGGCCGCCCAGGAACAGGCCCTAAACACCAGAGCAATAGAGGCTCAGATCTACCACACCAGACAAGACCCAAGGTGTAGGTTGTGCAAGGAGGCCTCTGAGACAGTCCAGCACATAACAGCAGGGTGCAAGATGCTGGCAGGGAAAGCGTACATGGAACGACATAGCCAAGTGGCGGGCATAGTGTACAGGAACATCTGTGCCGAATATGGACTGGAAGCCCCGAGGTCAAAGTGGGGAACACCCCCAAAGGTGGTGGAGAATGACCGAGCTAAGATCCTGTGGGACTTCCAGATCCAGACAGACAAGATGGTAATGGCGAACCAACCGGACATTGTGGTGGTGGATAAAGAGCAGAGGAAAGCCGTTGTGGTGGATGTAGCAATACCAAGTGACCACAACATCAGGAAAAAGGAACATGAGAAACTGGAGAAATACCAGGGCCTCAGAGAGGAACTGGAGAAGGCCTGGAAGGTGAAGACCACAGTGGTGCCTGTGGTCATCGGGGCCCTCGGGGCAGTCACCCCCAAACTGGAGCAGTGGCTCAAACAGATCCCAGGAACAACATCAGACATCTCAGTCCAGAAATGTGCAGTTCTAGGCACAGCCAAGATACTGCGCAGAACCCTCAAGCTCCCAGGCCTCTGGTAGAGGACCCGAGCTCAGAGGATGAAAGAGAGACCACCCGCGAAGGGTGAGAAGGGAATTTTTTTATTTATTTATTTTTTTATAAACATTATCTCTTATGGTTATATTTGTATTATTAATATTTAGCACCTCAAAAAGCTTGTCGAGTAACAAGCAATTTCCCCTTGGGGATCAATAAAGTGTATTGTATTCACAATCTGGTGACTTACTCCCAACTTGGGTCACTTGCACAATTGAAATTGAAATTTGTACATTGTTACAATTATGTGAGTCACAAAAGTAACCATCACTATGTAGCTTCTGTGCAAATATCTGACCACTGACATCAGTGTGCTGAATGCTGCAGAAGCCTCTGGTCATAAGGTTCCCTTTCTTGTCATGAATTTTGGCGAATCATACGTGCCACTTTTGATGCACGGTGTGGGTTCTGAGATGAATAAAATTTAGTGATCTACTGCGTCACATCAGGGTACATTACTTTTCTCTACATCTCTCCTTCTTTTTTAAGCTCTCTGATTTAGAGATCAAAGTTTAATGCCAAACAGTGCATTAGTGCCCCTGGTGGCAAGACAGTGAAAATAATAATAATAAAAAAAATAGGTCAGAATGTCCAGTGGTCATTGACACCAAATGACCACTGGACATTGAAGCTGCACATCTACCTTTAAGGACAAGGTAGATGCACAAATGTGTGGCAGGAGAATCAAATATTGCAAACTACAGTGCTCATTAGAGCTGTCACAAACTACACATTCAAGCTTGGTTTTTGCCAAGTTTAATTGTCCCCAAAAATTTGGTTCATTTGAAACTTTGTGCTTTTCTTTCATATCTGAATCTACTTCTACCCTGTCAGTATTAGGTGACTACAGTCCCTGTATACACACAATAAACTGTTTTGTCTTCACTCTTGTTGCTTTTGTGACTTTTCCTCTTGGATTGTACACATCTTAAAATTTGAACCGCCTGTGATTTGAGAGCCTCAGCCAGCATCAAAAACTGTCGACAGCGCTGTTGGAAGTAAATGAGAGAGATTTCAGAGTCACTAACAAGTAGTGAGAGTGCAAAATGGGCAAGAAGTACGATGATGGGACTGACCTCCTGATCAGGTGGATGTGGAATGGCCTAGGACAGAATCCCCAGTCTGCTGCCCATGCTGGAATTTTGTGCTTGAGAAGTGTTTAACTTTCCTAAATCCCAATTGCACTCAGCGGGAAGTGCCGCCCTCCCTTCTACCCATAAGTTTATTGTCTGCCCTTGTACCTGGGTCTGAGGATGGGGGGTGGCATTTGGTAGCTGTTTGGAGGGAGGGGGATCAATGGGATGGCAGCTTGTCTCTTAAACAGAGGTGAAGTAAGCCAGAAGAAGAGGAGTGGGGTGAGATAGCGAAGGCTCTGGATATCTGAGTGGGAATTATCCATGACACCTGGGCTCTCAAGCTGCAACCCTAAAGTCAATGATTTAGAATCACCTCTATTTGTGGGATAGCCTGAACACATTCAGCACATTTACTCTAAGTCAGGTATTTCTCACTCTGTTCAAGTATTTTCTAACACTTAGTTAAGCCTTCTTGCCAGAGTATGACCTGAAAATGTTGTTTTTTCATTTTGTGTTTTATTTAAGTATAAGTGAGAAAATTATTTTACTTGAATAATCTGTAATGTCAAGGGGGGAAAAAATGTCAGCAAACTGACCTGCTAAGAACTACTGCTGAAGGCATCATCCAAACAAAATCCACAACCTTTGCTTCAAACAGTCAGAATTTAACTCTTCAGCTTTCATGTGTGTACTTTATTTTTTTATTTATTTTTTTTAAAGAGCTACCCAGAATTGGGTTTGGATTTCAAAAAGGTTGACATTTAAAAGTGGTAGACATTATGATTGATACACAAGATGGAACACGTAAATGGGAAATAAGTGTCATGGTTCATCCTCTGAATTCAGGGACATTAATCCAACAGTGTCATGGAAAATGCTGATAAAAAAATAAATAAATGCACTCACAATTTGTTACAAGTGGTATCAATTCCTTTTTTTTTCTCTCTGAGCAAATAAGGATTTCCCAGCAGACTTCCTTTGCTCACAAACTGTTAAATCCAAGCATATTTCACTCATTTTGGTAAAAAATCCAACAAAGGAAAAAATACTTAGTATTTACAGCTTAACTTTAATTCTACCAACATTAATTAAACTACGCTTTCTTGTTCACTCTGATGGTGCTATTTTTTTTTTTTCTAAATATTTTTGTCTCTTTGTTTGCTCTCTGGTGATGGTTTAGTTGGAATTTTGCTAGAAGACAGATTCAGGTAATCTGAACGACTGAAGCATACCATTAGCCAAAAGCAAATCTACTTTCCAAACATATTTAATTTTTTATTTGTTTTACTCAGAAGAAAAACATCTGACCTGCTTCACGAAACCAGATATGTACATACACCAGATAAAAAGACACATATCAATTTTCATTGTCTGAAATCAGGATAAAAATCTGAAATCTGAATAAACTGTTTTAGGTCACTTACAATTATCAAAACTATTATTTACTAAATTCCAGAAATCTTAGTGAGAGATTTCTTAGAGTTTACATTTGGTCAGAATCGGGGATAATTTTCTTTAAAGCTGTATAAATTGAGTCAAACCTTTTGAGTTTTTTTTTTTTCCCACAAACCTCTAAGTTAACAAAGACACTTGAGTTAAATGGAGGCACAGCTGTGGATGTATTTTAAAGCCACACCTGGAACACGACTCTTTCATGTCTACTGACAGGAAGAGAACTGTGGAGTTGCACAAGTCTGGTTCAACGGAACAACTGCCAGATGCTTGAAAGTGCCACATTCATCTGTTCAAAAAATTATATGCAAGTACTGACCTATTGGGAATGTTCAGTCATCATGCTTTGGTCCATTATGTGCAGGTTGACCATGGAATAAAAGCCAAAGACCTAGTGAAGATTCTAGCTGAAGT
Source organism: Poecilia mexicana (assembly GCF_051168715.1). Lineage (NCBI taxonomy): Eukaryota > Metazoa > Chordata > Actinopteri > Cyprinodontiformes > Poeciliidae > Poecilia > Poecilia mexicana. The sequence continues at coordinate 19,431,361 of NW_028263372.1, forward strand.
TGGTAAGACATTGTCCTTATCCAAAGTGAAACATGTCTTGTACCAACATGGACCAAAGAGCCTTTCAGTGAGGAAGAAGGAAACATAAAAAGCCACATTGCCCTTTGCAAATAAACAAAGGGACAAGGACTTGCTTGTACCATCCTAACTGGGAAGTATGCGGGTGGCAGCATCATGTTGTGGGACAGCTTTGCCGCAGGAGGAACTGGCACAAGACACCATCACAAGGAAAGAAAATTTATCTAGAAATATTAAAGCAACACCTCAAAACAGGAAGTTAAACCTTGGTTGCATTTTGGCCTTCCAAATGGACAATAACTCTAACATTACAGCCAAACTGGTTATAAAGCCCCTTAACAACAAAGTTAAAGTTTCCTCACTGGAAAAAATGTGGATGTCGTTTTATTTGGTGTATGTAAACTTCTGGTTTCAACTGTATGTTTAGAGATGAGCTCAAGACCTCAAATGTTGTGGTTTATACTCACCGTTGACGTCTGTTGCCACAGTTTGGAAATTGCAGCTCTATTCTATAACACAGCATGACAATTGTTGTTTAGTCATTTTTCTAAAGAATGACTAAAAATGTTTCGCACCTTTAAATGTAGAAATGTATTACATCAATCTCTCCAGGTTTATACCAATTATACATCAGTATGTTGAGGAGTTATTTTTGTTTTTTGATTGACAGCATTTGATTAGCCTTGTGCTAACAATACCATGCAGACGGTTGCTGATGCAGCAGCTAATTTACAACAGAGATTGGAGTCTGAGGGTATCTTCAGTGACCCCTACCCCAATCAATCAAGAACTGCCTTGATCAGGTCTCATCCGATACTTGGGATCCAATTTGGACTTTCCGTATAAAGCATCTTTGGGAGAAATTTGATATTTTCAATATTATAGAGTGCAAATAAAACAGTGGTTTTATCATTGTCCAAATTTCAGAAACTCAGTTTTTTTTTTTTTTGTAGTAGAAATGGAGCTAAATTACAGAGCTTCCAGTCCATTTTTAAGGATAAACATATTCATCTTTAAATTAATTTAATTGTTTTCTTTTTTGTTTTGTTTTTTTAATCAAAAACAGACAAGCATTTCAAATGGAAACCCAACATAGCGAAAAAGGTTTCAGGACATATTGCCATACTGTTTACTTGTTGAATAAAACATCTGTCTCATGCGCGAGGTAACGACAATGAAGAGGGCTTGTGTTTGCAGAGATGAAACTCCCTATCCTGCACAATGCCCCAGAGACTTTAGCCTTGATGCATTTTACACCAGCCCCAAAAAACTGCGTTGACAAGTTATCTGTGACCTGTGCTGAGAGCGGGAGTGGCTGCGGTGAAAATCAATCTTTGCCTCTCCTCTCGCCTTGAATACCGGCGGAGCAAACAAACAGGCCTAAACAATACGATATATACCACATATCAATTACACTAAATGCCTCAGTATCTATACTTCACTGTCCCAGGCACACACCGGTTACAAGGCACACATGCTGCTGTAAGACGATAATGGCGCTGCATTGTTCCTTGCCATCTGGAGGGCTGATAAGGCCCGCCTGTGCATAGTTGATAATGAGAACAGGCACAGGAAAAACTGAGTGTTAAACATTTCCTTGGCCCATGAAAAAGGTTCCATTAAGTCCACTGACCCCAATTGAATATTAATGAGCTAATTAACGGATTTATTGTTATGCTCAATTTCTGGAGGGGCATTTTTTTTCAAGTGCTATTATTTTTCTAATTATTTTCTGTACTTTTTATAATTGAATCTTTGTAGCTGCCAGCATCCTGTTTGTGCCTTGGCAACAAGAAAAAAAAAGCTGTTGGCATCTGTTTCTCTCTCTCTCTCTCTCTTTTTTTTTTAGTTAGATTTAACCACAACAGGAAAACACAATGTCCTCTTCGACACCAGTGTGTTCATCGCCAGGACTACAACGCCAGCTTCTATCAGTTCAAGCACAGCGGCCGATTTCTGCTTTTCTTATGTGCAACAGTCTTACTTCTGTATTTTTACCAAAGGAAAAAAAAAACAACAAAAACATCAAGGTATGATGTTCAGGTGGTAGAATACAAAAGTTCAATTATGTGATTTGCTATGAGCCACGCTGAATGCATGACTTGACAAAGGTTTAAATGGGCAGTGGCAGCTGGGCTTGATAGATAACATAATCAGCTGATGTAGAGGATGCATTGAAGCAGTCCTCTGTGGACAGCTGCAGAGCACACCCAGCCACTGAGAGAGACGGTAACCTTGGGATGAATGAGTAGTGTTAATTTGTTTAATCAATACATGAGCGACAGCTTCAGAATCAACAATGAGCGAATCGGGTGTTTAACTGTGCAAAATACAAGGTTTATGATTTTTATTTTTTTCAATCCATGATGTGAAAAAAACCTCAAAACAAAACAACAACAAAAAAAAACAAGGACACCAAATTAAATAGAGCTCTTTAAAAAGAAAAGGATCACATATCCATGTTTAATGTAATTCTTTATCTCTGGAAATGGAGACAAATCAATCCTTTTTTTACTTACTAACCAAAAAATGTAAACAAACAAACAAAAAAAAAATGTTAAGGCACCAAAACCCCTAATAGCTAATGTTTTCCAATTTTACTGAAATAATTTCATTGAGATTGTTTTAGAAGCCATCTACCAGTCTTTGACATTGGTTTGAGAAAAAATTACCCTTCTTTCAGCTGTAAAGAGTTTGACTTGTTTCTTCCATGGATCCGCGTTTTCAAGTAACCTCACAAAATGTCAACACAATACAACAGTAGAGGCTTCTTTCAGCAAAGTGGCCTCTTTTCAGGGAAAACCTCTTTGCATAGCCGTGTTCGCAATTCTGTGTCCAAACCTTGTAGATCATTTTCCATGCAGTAAAACCGCAGGGTTTTAAACTGAATCATGGGCTAGTACTGTTATGATGTGCAGCATCAGATGGAGCAGGAGCTTCTTAAAGAGACAGAGGCCAGTTTCACAGCCGTAAAATTGCAAAGTCAATTTTCTTCTACGTTATGTGTATAACAAGTGAAAGTAACAGTTTCTTCACTGTGTTTTAAAAAGACACTAAATACCTTGGAAAATGCATAATACGGCCCCTTTAAATAGAACAGATTATCATGAGACATCAGCATTTTTCCACGTCTGTTATTGATTAAAAAAAAATAAAAAATTCAAATCCATAGCTTCGCAGACAGACCCTCAATATTAACACATTCAGCTTGGAACGACAGAAACTGCCTGCAAAAGTTCATCTGAAAAGGAAGCTAATTTATTCGTTCTCTCTTCAGTCATTTCCATATTTAGTGTGTAAAACAAAAGCCCAGCATTAATAAGCTAATATGTTTCAAAAATTTGATATCTACTTGCAGTTTTCCAGTCTTTCTTTTTTTTTTTTTTATGACGGTCACCTGTGCAAAATTCATGGAGCTTTTTAATGTCAGAAAACTAAAAGCTTCCAAGAGTCGAAGCCCTCCTCATGAGTATGAATCAGTGCTGGCTATTTTGATAACCTTTTCCAAAAGCACCTGATGTAATTATTACTACATTTTGCAGTCTGCATGTTTGCTTAATTCTGTTTAAGGCTGAAACTCAATTCCTGCTTAATAAAACCATCAATATCTTTTGGTTACTCCACCAATATAATTTAGAGTAATGAACTCATTTTGCTGTTGTATGGAAATTTGGTCTCATTACAATAATTTTGCCTGATCCACTCGGCAGCCAATATTAAGAGTAAGGCCCTAAAGTCATAGCCAGGGTTATTATGCTATACATCACAAAGTGCATTAGACTCATAACAACTGTCAACAATAAGGTAGGGAAGTTTGTGTGGAGCCCAGCAGGTTGATATACTTTCTTCAAAGACTAACCCTATGTTACTGGTTCATAGAGATGCTTTTATTTTTTCTTCTAAAATCCAAATGTAGATGTTGGTTATTCTGATATTTATTTACTAATACAGAAAGGTAAGGTTAAAAGTAAGTAAAATCCATAAAGAGGAAAATTCTTTCTTCTCCCATGGACAGCCATATGTGTTGCATAATGGAAGAAGTTTGATCTATAAGTCTGGACACTGAAAAGCGCTCTCACATCTACAACTATAGAATTAGAGCTTGGTAAAAACCAGCCGCTTGTTCTACTTTTTGCTTTGTACTGAGGGTCTCAAGTTTAGCTGTTGAGAAACAATTACTTCCTGGAGATATGGACTTTGACATTTTACTCGGTTGCTAAGTTTGATGCTAGTACATTACAACCATACTGTAGTGAAATTGCCTACAGTGCCTGTGCTGTAAACAAACGTACCCCATTGTGAAGAGAGATGCGCTGAGCAGAACAAGATGGCTGTTGCTAATTCAATATTTAGAAGCCAACATGCACTCAGTGGCTTTGTGGACTTCCTAGTATTTTTTAGCTATGTACTCTACTATAGGCAGAGCACAATTCTAAAATGGCGCACAAAATCTGTGTTGTCATTCAGAACTTCTCCTTCTGTTTGCTGATTGGCCCAATTGAAATTCTACTGGAGAAATCCAGCTGAATGTGAGAAACCCCAGATGGAGCAGTGAAGGCAGATGAGAATTGCAGTGGTAATGGTCAAGCTAATGGAGTTCTGACTCTTGGAAGGATTTTATACAGCAAGACAATAAAAAATAGATTTTTTTTTAACTTCATATTATATATACTTGATCAGAATGCACATTAAAAATTCATGAGTAATCTACAACTTCCTGGTTATGTGGATGACATGACAAATGACTACCATCATAATGGGAAAGATAAAATAAATGAACTATAGTTACCCTGTTCAAGGAAATCACTTAAGTTATTTTAAATGGTAAATCTTTTTTGTCAGATCATGGAAAGGAAAAAAAAACAATAGGACTGTTGGTATTATTTGCAGCACTGGGAACTAGCAAGAGAAGTACCTAATGTGTATCATGGATTACAAACAAAACTAGCATTTACATAGATACTTATGATGGTTGATTATAGAAAATGTAATTATAGAAGTAGCTGCTTCAGCAACTTCACAACAAAGTGTTTTTCTTATTTTGAATACAAAAAACCACTTTAACAGAGTTAAACCTTTTCTAAGGATCATTAACTTTTGATCCAGGTATTTACACAATGAGAGAAAAATGTTTTGAAGAAAATTTGGATTTTGAAATAAGCCCAGCCTGTTCCTGTATCACTTAATTTATTGTTGTTGTAAAGAATAGAAATGTATTCATAACTTTTACTTTTGGACAAAGAAGATTTTAAAAATGTTCATTCACCAGTTCAACAAAGCAGGTTTCCTCTGAGGCATACTTTTTACGCACTTGACAAGTCGCTAATTTGTGCTGTCCTTAAGGCCATGAATGTCCTTTATTCAGTTCCTTAACAGCCTCGTCACTATTTTACATACGTCTGCTTCGTTTTCTTTATTCTCTCTTAAACGCGCATGATTAACACATCTTCGATTTGAAGGTTCATCAGATTTATTTATTTCCTGCCTCCTCACGAGCTAAAGTTGTACACCTGCACCACTTTTACAGCTAGAACTGAGTGAGTCATTTGGTAATGGGGAGCATCCAATAAGCTGATAAAATGTATGCAAACACAGCCAGCTAGTGCATTGTTCAAATGTATAGTAATGATGACACAACATGCTTTAAGTTTTTTCTCTGATGTAAATGCAAAGAACTCCTGTGACAGATCTGTCATTTAAATGCAGATATTTAGCCAGGTTTTCATAGTAATGTACTAAAGTGTTACTAAAATGACATTTTTTTATGGTTATTCTACCATTAAGAATTTGCTTTGTCAAGTTGCAAACATTCAAATTCCAATGGTGAGGCAACAACTTTAGGACAAAAAGGGCCGCCCCACACACACACAGAGATAAAACCTGTAAAGGCGATTCATTATTATTTTAGGAATATCATTTTGGTGTTAAAAGCGACTCCTTCATGCAGTTTTTAAACTTGTGTTGGAAATACGTATTCCATTTTCTGACAGCTGACATCCCTTGATGGAAGCCATTATTGCACGCATGGTTGGCAAGTGAGTTGTACTCACACTCATAAAGAACCAAAGTGGGGACAAAGATCAAACAAGAGCGGATGGTAATTGTTTTGCAAACTGCATGTCAGCGTGAATGTGTAGTGCAGAAAGAGCCTCCTTTGCACAGCACTTTAAGGCATCAAATGCGCTTCTGAAATAGCTTAATGTTTTTTTTTTTTTTTTCCTGAGGAGGGCAATCTTTTGTAACAATCAATTACGATACATTTCCCCCTTTGTCTAGGCACTAATAGCTCCTGTCTGTGCACATGGTGGGGCTTGTCTTGTAAATATACAGTGTTTTCCTTTTAAATGTCTTATAATATGCATGGGGAACACAGAAACACACTATGACATAGGGATTGAGCATTAAAGCTGGAGAAGCAATTCAGCCGAGCTTCTGAGTCGGAGAACTGAGTAGTTTGTGGCTTTCCTCCCATTAGCCAGATTGAATTACTTTGTTTTACTTTTAAGGCCCATCTGTTCTGGTTTAATTCATTTTTCTAAATCTGTCATGTCGTGCATGTGTGGCTGTGGATGTGGGCAGAATGCTTCTTTGATGGGAGGCAACAGCTTTTGCAGAGTATAAAATTATGTGTAAAGACTATTGTGACATCTGTAAGTTGTATGAATGGCTGTTGCCGTTTCCAGACTTTCTGGTATAATTCGCTCATTGCCATTAGCTGCTTGGTAAAATACAACAACGTGTCGTAATCAAATTATCCCCCTGAAGTATTTTAATTCCAAGACAGCTGTCACAACTGCAAGGTTTGTCTCATTTCCTTCCAGAAAAAATGTATTATAGGAGAGAAAACCTCAGCGGTGGAGAAAGATGAAGCTTGTGATTTCACTCAAGGGTTGCAGCAGAGAAGGCATCATATAAATTAGCAATGGAGAAAGCTCCATCAAATTCCTCTTCAGAAAGAGAAGAATCAGGCATTAGCACTTCTGTAAGTTGGGGGAGAAATATGAATGAAATCTCAATAATATGAGTTGGCTGTCAGAACGTAATAAACGTATTTAAATGAACAAGCATGGACATTAGATTCCCTTCCCTTACTACTTTTCAGTGTATTGCATGCTTTTCGATGGCCTCTGGGATCACAGTGAAGCTCCTATCCTGCTAGTTTCATGTCCACTCCAAAACAAATCTTTCCTACCAGTAGTCCTTGTATTTCTTCTCCAGCTTGCGGTTCTACTTAATGTTCTTGTTTCTGTTTGGCAACGTATGGAAGTTTTGTCCTAGCACACTCATTGTCTCCGTTTGCAGGTTGCAAAGGTCTCCGACAAAGAAGACCCTCAGGGTGGTGCAGATGACGGCATTTGTGTCAAATTGATTTTTGATTGGATTTGGAACTGCAAATTTGTTCTACCCGGAGAAAGCTCCATCCATAGACCCATGGCAGGAATTTCTGATTGTTTTTTTTTTTTTGTTTGTTTTGTTTGCTTGGTTTTTCATAATACATAAGCACTATGAGGGACAAATCTCAGACAGAACATTTTATCTCAAGCTTATTCTATGTTATAACTTTAAAAAAAATAGGGGAAAAATGAAACTAGTAGTAAAAAAATGATCATCTCAAAGTGTCACTTCTCCTTCTTCACGTAATATTCCTATTCCTCTGCTTGAGTTTTAACATCATGCCACCAAAATTTGACCTTAGGTGTGGGCATTAAGGGCGGCTGGCATCCATTTTAAATTACCAAATATATCATCGGTGTGCAGAATGTCTGATATTTGACATACAACCAAATACTTCATTTAAGAAGTATTTATAAAATGCACATATTCTGCAAATATGTGTATATTTTTCTTTAAATGCAAACAAGTTGTTTCATATAACTGTGGAGAAACTGCACCAGAGAAGAGACACTATTTGCCTGAAGAAGCATGTGAAATAGCAAATGTTACTTTGTAGGGTCATTTGTAAATTAGACAAAGGCTTATTAATCGTCATATTGGGGCGAAATCCACTTAAGTGAAGTGGATTTCAACAAACATTTTAAGTTGCTTATATTCTGCAGGAATGAAAGCTTGATGGTATATAGTTTGTGTTTCTGATGTAGATTGCCAATGGCTGAGAGTTTTTATTTTTATTTTTATTTTCTTTGCATTGTTTCCTTAAATAAGTCCTTTATATAAAATATTCATTAAATTTACCCTGTAGTTCTTTTGGTCTTCATTAGATTTTGTGGACATGCATTCATTATATTTAACTGGAGAGCTTTGGGTTTAATTAAAGCCCTTAGACATTTTTTTCTCATGTTATGTACTTTTTTTTTTTTTTTTGCTTTTGGTGGAAATCCTGACGAATTTGAGCTTGGAGGACCCCTGTGCTGTTACAAAGATGGTGGTGGATGGCTTTAGGGGACAAACTATTTCCCTGCCAACAGAAAGACTCCACAGAACAACCTCTTCACAGCCCAGCAGGCCTTGCACTGTCACCGAGTCCCACGATTGAATTGAATGGTCCACAGATTACTCAATTATTTCTATATACCAGCCTTCCATGGCAGACTAAAGGCCTATTATTGGAGGGACTGAGACCATAGGAACTTATTACATGTGTGACCTTTTAAAGCCTTTCACTGTGATGGATCTCAGGTGAGAATTTACTGGAATCAATTTTTATCTCAAAGCTCGATGCATGCTCACCAGCACAACACTGTGAAACGTTCACTTTGTTAAAAAAGGAAAAATAAATAAATAAATAAATAAAAAAATGGCATGGACAGGGCCTTGACTACTAGAAATGGGCAACATTTTAAAGCACCCCAAATGTCCTTTCCTTCCATATTAAAGAGACTTTGAAAAAGAGGGCCAGTGGAAGTGCAGGAGTATTGTGCTTAATCAAGGTGGAAGCACAAAGACAGAACCAGCTCCCCAAAGGTTCACATCAAAAGGTGCATCCCACTTTGTGAGCTATTTAATCAGTTAAAACACAGATGGCAGGCTGCCGCAATTAATTAATCATATATGAGGCGCCCTGTACTTGCTAGCAGAAAGTATGTCAGTGCTACAGAGATCTAATTTGGATTTCATTGTAACTGTTTGCCGCCACAATAACGGCTAAATATGAGTAGGAAGTTATTCTGAACTTAATATACAGAAACTGAGCCACTATTCCCTGTGATTATACCATCAGTGAAGCAGAGTGAAATTTTAGGAATCAAAGTCTTTTTCTTTTTTGCCCGTTATGCTGCTTTCATTTGCTTTTAAAGAATGTGAGTGGGGAGCAAATTTCTGAGGCTATTGAGCTTTATGATATCATGAAAAGAATAAACACGGAGACGTGCCACATCAGAGCACATCCACATAGTTTTTTTTTTATTAGAGATGAATAATGAGGTTATTTTAGCATGCAATTCCAACAAATTTAAATTCATTTTGAACACAAAGAATGACACAGCAATTGGAGAATTCAGAGAGATCTTTGTAGGCATGCAACACGACTGAAAACCGTCTCCGACTGGCTGTGATCTTCAGAGCCCACACCCAGGGCTGGATTCTTAACACTCACAGATCTGTTGTGGAAATCATTTTATTGGTACACACACTTTTGAGAAGTGATGTCAGTGAACACAGTTCATTGACAGCAATAAATTAGAGTTTAAGCTCAACCACACAAAGAGTGATAAACAAGCGAGGCCTTGGCTCATTTAAGCTGAACTGATGATGTAGAAAACTATCTGGTTGTCTTCCGAAGTTTTCTTTTCTGTCTTTTTGAGAATCACCGGCAACATATTGAGAATAAAAAGAGGCCACATCCAGCTTGTAATGCATAGCTCGTATAAGCATACATTGACAATTTAATCCACCTTATTTCATTTACTTATTGACAAGTCACATAAAGTTTTAACTTGAGGCTACGCAGGAGGGTAAAAGGTTCAGTTTATGTCCAGTGTATTTAATCTAACTAAAATCCTATTGAGTTAAGTCTGATTTAATGAATTTAAAACGGTTCAAATCTAACTGGTGCATCATTAACTAATAATCCATAGGAGCCAATAAGTTAATTTAACATTAACTTGGAATTTTTCAATCTGAATTTTTGTGTCCCAGATACCTCTCCAAGTCTGATTCTTTATTGAAGTTAATAAAGTCCACACTATTGAGATGCCTTTCACCTGAGTTAGCTAAACTTTTAACTATTAATAATTTACAAAATTTTGGAAGCACAAAAGCTCTTTTGCTGGTGAGCTAATGTTAGTCTGAAAAATTGCTAATGAAGAACATTTTTCAAAACCTTGCCCTACAAAACCCAGTGTTGGTATACTTATACAACACATTTCACTAGTTCATTTTGCCCTTCTGATATATCTTTACAAACCATTTAGTTTGTATGAAATGTATTGTTGCATACAATTCTCACAATCCAACCAACATGCCATTCATACTATTATTCTATCACTCTTTTACACAGACATTCAATTCTTTTGCTGTTGTTGAAAATTTTACCCATGAAATGTTTCGGTCCAATCCCATTGATCTATCCTCAGCATAGAAAGACGGCATCAAAACCAAGATAATAATACTGTATGTCTTTATGGATCATCCACACTCAACGTGGTGAGGCACGCTCTGCTGATTCTTTACGAGAGAAGAAAACTGCACGTGTAATAAAATCCAGTTTTATATTTTATTCCGAGAACTACAATAAACACAAAACAAGCTGTAAATAAGCTTTTCAGAAAGCTGATTACAAAAACAATTTATTGCCAACTCTAGGACTATTTTAAAGCAGAGCAGCGCTGGAAAGTGAAGGGGCCCTCATTCCAAATCTTCTCTCCCTCTAGCTCTTTGCTTGCCACATTATTAAGCTGGGCTGCTTGGTGAGAAGCCAATCTGATCAACTTATTTTACTGAACAATACTCCAGCTCCCAATAAAAGTAGTAAAAAAGGCTTGTGATTGAGGTCACCCTTGCATCCATTACAATGGTAAATACGACTATAACAATAGCAAGGTGATTTCTTGTGTGGGCTCTGTTTTCCGTCATCTGAAGGGAAACACTCAGTAGTCTCTAGCAAATTAATTACTTAATTACCCTCAAAATGTTTCTCCATAAAGAGATTCATGGAATCCTGAATCTAAAAACCTTATATTTAACATTTTCATGCAAATAAATACACATTTAGTTTGAGGTTCACCAAAAGTTCAGCACCCCATAATAATAGACTTCTCTCATTACCTTGAAGTATTTTTTTTGTTGTTGTTGTTGCAAAATACAAATTCTAAAGTGTTAGTAATAATCATTGCATAACAGATATTTTAAATTGGCTCCAACTTTAGGAAGAGATAATAGAGGAATAAGCAAAAAGTAAAAAAAAAGAAGAAGAAAAAAAAGCAGAATATTTCCAAATATAAATTGAGGCTGTGATGGCACAGGAGAAAATGCCATGTGGGGATTATTCACAGTTATATAATGTTGGGAAGAAAACCAGCCGCTTCTCATTTTGGTCACTTATCCCTCATTGTAAAGGTCTGTATATTTCATTGCTGGTGCAGCAGCTTAGGGGATACATTTCAAAGCAGCAAATAAAAATTGGCTAAACTTCCAAAATTAGCACTTCAAAGTCAAACATGATTTGCAGCGAGGGAAAGGGTGGAAGCAGTGTGACTGTGAAAGTGCGTGTGTGTGTGTGTGTGTGTGAAAAGCTAACTGTGGATGTGTGTGTGTGTGTTGTGTAGCTGATGTGCAGAGTTCAACATTAGGCCTTAGAACCAATTTCTAGGCAAATTGGTTTCATTTAAGAATGAGATCACAGAGTAAGCAAACCTCTTTCAGGCAAGTTCATGCATCTGTAGCCATTTATTTCAGTTTTATATGCACTGCTTGGCGCAAGCTGCTTGTAGGTAGAATATGCATAATCTTAGCCATGGGCGCAGTGCTACAGTTAACATGTTCACATTTACCTGTTATTACCATGAATTTAAATAGTTTCTTCCATTTTATTGCATTCTGCCACAAAGAGCTTCAGCAGTAATTTAGCATTTTGTTTTCTATCCTCCCTCAAGCTCCGCAGCAGAATTGGTGCTAATCAAAGCCACATGTAACTAATTGCTCTCTCCAGTCTCTTGCTCATAGCACAAACAGGTCCATTAGCCATCAATAGAACATATGTTGGAGTTTGTGAGAGGCGATAAAAATCTGCTTAGTTTCAAGAGGTATAATAGTCACTTGACCATTATGAACGCACGTTTTCATTTATATCAGGTAACGGCGATTTTCACATTTTAAAACAGATGTGGTTCTTTGATGGCAAAATATATATTAAATACAAATTAAGTGACAAGTTCAAAGTATCATACCACAACACATCCACCAAGCTACTTTCTGCTAATATTCACAGTTATAGTATAATTGATAATGTTACCTTATTAGTATTTTCAGTCCACCAACTTATAGTGTCAACCCTTAACATCTGTTCCCTGTTGTTCCCCAAATAATTACCAATCAAATTTATTTGTATAGCACATTCCAGCATTATGGCAGTTCAAAGGGCCTAAATTTATAAAAACACACAAAAAAATTGTTCTTAAAGCAAATTTCATCAATTTCAGCTACAAGTCTTACAAAGTACAAGTCTTACTAACTTGTAGTTTGCCCATACTTGCTCTACTTTCAGATGATGGATTTAACGGTGCTCTTCAAGATGCTCAAAGCTTTGACCATGCTTACAAATTAAATGATGGGAGAAAGTTGTAGAGGCAGCCATTTCTGGAAAACAGAGAATGGAGCAACCAAGTCATTGTTTTGAGGAGTTAGTCAAAGTAAATTGCAAGTTAAAGGATTACAATTCACATTACACAAACTCTGCCCACTCAACTACTTGAAGCTGCATAATTGATTGAGTTTACTTGTTTTAGTAATGAATAAAGATAAACTTTGACAATTCGAAATGCAAGAAATCAAAGGGCTTCTTCTACTAAGACCATTTTTGAAGGTAAATAATCTCCTATATTGAACTAATCACTCTCTTGTCCTTTGGTTAATCAAAAGTTGATATTTCATGGAAATGACTCTCGCTGTCTAATTGTATCTGATGTTAATAACAATTGGAAAACAGTGATGGACAACAGTTTCTGCAGGTCTGCAGATGAAAGCAAAATACCCGATAAAACATTTGTGATTTTTATGTATGTTTATATTTGGTGAGAAACCATAGGTAGTCAAATTATTATGAGATTAATTTATCAGAAAATAGGCCAGGCTGCCATCGGCTGGAGCTGCTCCATTGCAGATAAGGTATTTGCTTGGTGTCGCATCCCAGTATTTTATTTTATTATTTTTTTGGAAATATCCCTAACCAATACAAATACCAGATTAAGAGAATCACAGACAGAAGATGAGAATGATTTGGGCTCAAACTGAAGGCCTCTTTCTTAATGTGTTAGAATTTTTAGAAAGCTAAGTCAGCTAAAACCACGGTCAAGCCAGGCAGTCTGGTTGCTTAGTCTAAGCCTAAACAAAGTAAGGCAAAAATAAGGGCCGTGTATGGCACTGACTCATGTCTAACTTGACACACACACACACATATATATATATATATATATATATATATATATATATATATATATATATATATATATATATATATATATATATATATATATATATATATATATATATATATAAATCATGCAAAGTTGGCATTTTCAATGGACTTTTAATGCAACTTTTAGAGCAACTTAGCATTAAAAGTGTCATTATTCACCGAATGACACTTCATGACAACTGTCATAAACATTCCTAAAGACTTCTTTATGTACATGACAGGTGTTATGTCATGTTTATGACAGTGTTATGTCACTGTTATACACATCCCATCAAATAAAGTGTGTATATATATATATATATATATATATATATATATATATATATATATATATATATATATATATATATATATATATATATATATATATATATATATATATAAGCCTTAATTGTTCATTGGGATGTGAGTAATAACTGCTGACCTTGCAAGATAAGCTGGTGTAGACAATGCTAACTAGATTGATAACTACGATCTTAAAAAAAATCTGATTTGCTGTTTGGCAAAACCTTGGTCTTCTGAAGGATAATAAAAATAAGCTTTAAATATTAGCAAGATCAAAAAAGTCATTTACTAGTAGAAAACTGGTCAATGCTAGATGTTCAAAGCAAAACTTCAACAAAAAGGAAAACTTTTTTTTTTTTTTTTTTAAAGTTTTACACACTTTGAACCACACAGTGTTGTGTGGTGGTAGTAATTTAAAAAAGTGTCCTTGGAAATGTAAAGTTCTGGTTGGTATTTCTTGTTCATCTGGTTTGGAGTCAGTTTTACAGCCTTTATGATTGAAAAGTTGGATATTAAATTTGAAGGTTTACTCATGCGACACTACCACAGCAATGCTAAAATATTATGTCAAGGAAATTTAAAATCTCTATAAAAAATGACTTTGGTTGATATTCAGTTCACTTGAAAGAGTAAATAAGACCGCAATTGTTAATTGACATTTAAAAAGCGTTAGGTTTTCTCTAAATTAAAATCCTTTGACATGTTTGGCAGCTAAGCCACATCATTAAAGAACAAGATATGTTTTTGTCGATAGAGACAGAATGTGACAAATATAAAGTATGCCAACTCTCCTTGTTGCAATAAGAAACTTATTTGCTGAAAACGGATGGAAAAACTGCGAGGACCTGTTTTGCAGATAATTATCAGCATTTCGCATATGGCAATGATCAGGCTGATTCCAAGCCAAGACTTGGACACTTTGCCAATTCAGGAAAGAACCCAGCAGGAGGTTACTTTCAATATTACCTGTTGTAATCAAAAATGCATTGCCTGCTATCAGTTTCTTCTCCCAAAGAGCTCTCAACCATAAAATTAAATTTTGTATAATTAGGACTGCAGAAATGCTGATGGATCCAAAGCAAAACACAGAAACACCAGTTTTGTGCAGAATTTTGGCAGCTTTTCCACCTATCTGGTCTATTTGCGGTTTCTACTCCGCGTGCACCCTTTATGACCATGCTCCGCTGACAGCTGCCCCTATGTCAATACGAACGCCTGTCAGGAGAGATTATACATCACATGAATCGAGGCAGATAATGAGCAAGAGGGAAGGGCACTTTTTAACACCCTCTCGGGTGCTACACATGACACCAGCCAAGCTAATTAAGCAGATGCCATAATGCAGTAATCAGGAACACAGGAGAGGGTGGAGAATTCGCCAACTTTAGTCATAACAGCGCAACATTTGCTGCTCAGGAACTTCTCGACCAGCACCAGCAGATGGGAATGCCAAACTGCAGTGGATGTGTATTTATGTGTGTGTGAACACACAGGTGTGCTCCGTGTTTTTCTAATTCCTCGTGCACTTTGTGAATTATGTGCACACAGACTTGTTATATGTTATGGAGACGGACAGACGCACAGAGTATAAGCAACGTGAAAATCAATGCTCTGAGTTCTCATCAACATAAAGCTGAGGACAGTGTTACCTGGTGAGGTTTTTCCTCATTATTTTTCAGCGAAATGAGCAATCAGGCATATTGCATGAAGCCTGATTGTTTCCCTCTGTAAATCAGGAATTGCAATTAAAATGTTCTCTTATGTGGTATAATTGATGTCGGCCTAATCCTTTATTTGCACACCTGCCAGTGAGTCTGAATTTTTAATGAATTTCTAATTAATGCTCTTTGCACACCTCATTTATGTGTTAGCGAATTATATTGCTGTTCTGTGTCCTGCTGGTAGTAGAGCGCCTGCAGGATGTCGCACCTGGTTGGAAACATAAAATTTTTCTGCTTTCTCCAAAAAGAAAATGCCAAAAAAAAAAAGTACGGTGTTTAATAACGGATTGAGAAAAAGGATATCAAACATTTTAAAGGCTTTGTCCATACACCCAAATCCACATTTATTTATAAATGATGTGAAACTAAGTTCACAAACTAGACGATTGAGGCTCTCAGGCTATTTGAAAGGCAAATGATTTGATATACATAAATCAATGGGTCAAGGTGAAGATATGAGGGTTTATAAGGGATATGAGCTCCGTTCACAGAAAGGCAAAGAAATAAACATTTGTATGGATAAAGGCAGCTTGTACTGTAAACAACTTTAAGTAGTAAAAAAGGCAGAAAAAAAGCAGGATATTTAAGATATACTCTGGATCCTTTTATTAAATATGCATTAACTGAATTAACTGACCTTACCCCTGAGATCTGCATGACGAGGACCGTCAGACAATCTGAAGGAAATCGTTTAACTGTATTTAGTCACTTTTTAGTTTTCATGTAAAACAGTGGATCCTGATTTTTAGGGACTGGACCACCTTGTGGGTGGTTTAATACCAAACCGTGGGGCTGGAGTGAGCCTCAGTTCATGCGGTAGAGTATAGCAGATGTAAACACTAGTCAACACCAATAAAAAAAATCTTCATTGGTTGAGGCTGTTCATTATATTATGCTTTAATTGGCTTATTACAATGTGTTCCCCTTTTGTCAGTCAGTGCTCTCTGAGGTCAAAAGTCCCACAACATTATTTTGTTGGTGGAAAACTTAAGGATTTTTTGGAACCAGTGGTGAAAAACATGTTTGAGGTCTGGAAATTTGTGAGACTGAGTGAGCTAAATTTCCACTAATGCCCATCCAGACTGTTGCAGCACATACTCAATATGAACAGCAACAATATTGTTCTTTCTTCCTTCCAAATATTACCGGTTCTCGCACTGTAAAAACATTGCACATATTTTACTTAACAGGCGCATTACTCATGCTCGGCTGTCACATATCATGCTTGTTTTTCTAAGCAATGTGTAATAACGCAATAATGTAGCTGCACGAGCCAGTAGGAAAAGTCATTCTATTATCAGTGGGAAACCCTGCAACAAAATGTGCACAGTTATTTAATGTACGGCTATGATCAGCTAGTGCACGGAAAAACTTAAAGCTAACAGCTCATTCAAGGAAAGTTCAGTTTGTTTACCAAGTATCTGCCTCGATTAAAATTTCTGTAAATCCCTTGGATGATATTTTATGTTTAATATGTAACTAGATGTATTTTTCCCAAAATGTTAACTGTCTTCCCACAAATTAATCAAAATGTGTTGAACAAATACAAAAAGGTACCGACTACGCCCAGTCTTAAATTGTAGGTTAAATGTTAGGTTCACTTAGCTAATTGTATCGTGTTAGCATTAGCTTTGCAAGGCTTTTTTTCAGTCAAGTTTAACTGATACAGCTATAGGTAATGTACAAACGTAGGGAAGTGGATTATCTTTTGATGGATCATATGATTATTTGACAGTGCATTGGTTCCTGGTGCGTTTATCAGAAATAACCTCATCAGATAAACAGACGGTGTCATGCATCTCTATTAAGAGAGTCTTCTGGGAAAAGGACTTTTTAAATACAGCTCGGCGCTTCTGCTCATGATGAGTTTGAGTGAGCTCTAACTCAATGAGCGTTTATTTTGCCCCTCTAATTTATTTGCTGTTGCATTTCATTTCCAGGCCAATTCACCCTGATAATCAGATGGCAATTAGTGAAGCATGAATCACAGAGAAGCCGCTCAGCTTATCTCACTTCCCGACACCTGCATGCTCACAACAACACAGTTTGGAGAATCATTCTTTTATTCCAAATAAAATCGTACGCACTTCATTTTAAACAACATTTCCAATTCCATCAGAAGTTTGCAAAATGTAATAAAACCTTTAATGCATCATGAGAGATGTTCAAATATATCTGTCTCTTGCAAGGCTTTTATAACATTGTCATACTTTGATATTTGATTTTTATCAATACATGGGCAACTTCCCTCAACAACTTTGGTTTCAGTAGGAGGAAAAAAAAACTCACTATGAACATTTAGGAATCTTTAATTCACACTAGTAATAAAATTGCATTACATTTCATAAAATAAATGTTCCAGTTTATATATACAGAGAAAACAGACTGTACATACCCTCCAGTGAACCATTTCTAAAAGAAAACAGAAAACCTTAAACAAATTTCACAAAACATACAAGCAATACAGTGCTCAGCTTAGCAGGCACAACTGTACATCAAAATTTGTAACTGCTCAGTGTTGGGGGTGGGAGGGGGATCGGTGCAGTGTGGAAGGGGCAAAAAGTTGAACATTTACAACAAAGTCCTTGCGGTGGGGGAAGGGGAGGAGCTGATAAAGAGGATTTAAAAAGTATTGCAGGCAAGCAGACAGACGCTTGTCTTTTTCCAAGTGCAGCAGAACATCCATCTTGTGTGTAAAGTGTGGAGCCGATTGTTGCTGCCATGAACTATTGAACCTGCGTCTCAAAGCTGCCGTTCAGCTGGCCTTCCTCATAGTCCATTTGACACAAAATCATGTTGTTTTTTAGGAAAAACTTGTCCCCCACGCAAAACCTGTTGGAAGACAGAAACGGGAGGTTATGAATGCAGCTGCTGCTGGCGTCATGAGATAAGTGTGGCTTGAAGGGCGGCATTTGAGTTTGATTGGTAATGATGGTTTTTGTTTGATTAGACGCATTCAGATCAAGATGTTTTTCATCAAGCACACCAGGACCTGTTAGGGGCCAGTTTGATGGTCACCATAAATGTGGGCCTTCAAATAAAATGAGATTATAAACCAATCGAGTTTGAAAGCAGACAGGAGAACTGGCACCCGATGAAAAGCAGGTCAAACTCCCTTTTGGTCGAACGGTAACATTGCCGCGGGAGTCTGCGAGGAAGCCCTGCCACGGGGTGAGCTTTTTCAGAGACAGTTTGGCTGCAGTGTTCAAAATCATTTTTCCTCAAAAGTCGGAGTCAATTGAAGAGGGAAAATAACACACAGCAGCCTGTCCCACTGATGTTCCCTCTCTGCGCTGCTGTTTGTTTGCGTGACACTTTGGAAACAGCTCCATAATGTGACTGAAAGGGAGCGGAGATAAGAACATAGCTGAAAATAGCTTGGCTTCAGTAATATGCCAGGCTGGTAACACGGTAAATAAAGCTGGTAACAGTCACAGCCATGGCAATGCTGTGCCAGATGAGCCCTGGCTTCATATATCTGCCAGCTGAGAAGAGAGACTGGAGTCATAATTCCCTTACAGCAGGTGTTCACTATGGTAACTGAATCTGGCCTGCAGAAGGTTAATGGGCTTGTGCTGTGTGGAGGAACAGGGTCGCGGCACTCGCGACAAGCATGCAAAGGATGCTCCACTCTCACACTGCTGCCATTACTGACAATATATTAATGGGGAAAGGCAATATTAGGGTATGTCATATTCCATGTACATCATACCATAGGCTTTGTGCTCGTTCCAATTTTTCATATTGGTCGCTGTCCACCTGGAAATACCGTGTTACATCTGCACTCGTTATTTTCCCCTTATATGCGGCAAGATGTGTCCCTTTCCAGAGCGTCTGAACTTTACACATAAGAACAAGAGCTAATTTTACATCCCGCTGGCTTTAAAGATTTACATATCGTGCCACAAATGGGGACAGACTGCTGGCAGCATGTTATAGTGAAAATAATTAGCAGGGCATTACAAATGCACAACATAATGAGACAACCAAAATTTATCTTATTTTCTAGATTTACAAGCTGGTAGATGTAATGCAATTGAACAAACAAAAAACATGTACCAGAATTTTTTTTTTTTGCTTTCTGTACAACACATTCTAAAATATAAGATATGAGCCTTTTTTCCTACTCCATTCATGGTTTGTTTAAAATGCATTTTCATTGCAGGTATGATTCCCGTTCTTACCTCTGGTTACAAAGCTGACAGGCAAAACAGTCCAAATGGTAAACATTATCTCTGGCTCTCATCACCATTTCAAAGGCTGGGATCAGTTTACTGCAGGCTGCACAGTTCCCCGTTGTACCAAAGAGCCTGAAAGACAGACAGAGAGAAAAGACAGAGAGATTAACATACTTTCCTTTTAAACTTCATAGCGTGAAACGCAAACAAATGTGCAGCACAACGACTGCAAGGAAAAGGAGAAAACATGATATGATGTAGCATACAGAATGCACAAAGCGCCTGTTTCTTGGCATCGTATCAGTAGTTTTGTTACAATTACAACAAAAGGATGTCTATATCTGACTTTAGAGCAAATGTTTTAGTTATCTTTAGAGAAAAGCTGAAATTGTTGAAAACCCATTTCAAACAATCTGAACCTAATACAGGCTTCAACACAAAGGCAAACTGCAGAATGTGGTCATTCATTTCCAGAGGTTTTCTGTTGTTCAACCCATTCTCCTAGTCTTCATATTTCCTTTGCTGTTAGCTGTGATGAGTTACCTGAATTTTTAAAAGTGAAAATAACAAAATGAAATCTCACATAAGTCTAGTTAGGCTTATTAGATCGGAGCCAAATGATAAAGGTCATAAACATGAACAGAAGGCATTCTTCTTTCAAAGAAAAGGGGGGTGGGGGGCAAAAACTCAAATGCTATTCCCAGACAGATTTACATTTTCATTTTCCATGCGCCTGCCCTTATGTTTAATTTGGAGATTTTGGAGCCCAGATAGATTTATATATTCTGCAGCGGCAGAAGGTCCGCTTCACAGCTTTGCAAGAGAGCTTAAGAACAACTGCAGATCGTTGTTCCAGCGGTATGTTAAACACTCCTCCTCAAACTTGTAAGGCTCAGACAGATGAGTCAGTGTGTTGATATTCGGCCTAGTTTATGCTTGTCCCATTCAGTTTCTTTCACCTTGTTAGGGAAAATGTATATCCAGCAGCTCTGCTTCTAATTAGGGGCCACTGCCCCTGAGGAGCAACAGAGAGCGAAACAGAGGGAGAAAGGTTGTTATGTTCCATGAGAGGGATTCACAGGGTGTTAAACTGAGACATTGTTACATTTGGTTATTCCTTCAGTGAAAAAAAAAAACAACTCTTCAGTGTTCTCATACAGTAGGCATCTGCCACCCACAGGCTGCTCTGAAACACAAAGAATGTGTTTTTCTTCTGTGAGACACAAAGACTTCTGCTTAGTCAGGCATCTGAGGAAATTCTCAGCATTCAGTATTGATCCAAAAACCCAACATTTTCCCCAAAATTTCAGTGTTGAAAAGTGGACTTATGATGATATTCCAACAATTTACGAGACGAATGTATCAAAACATCCACAGCTGAAACCAGATTTTGATATAACCTGTATAAGAAAAGGCATCAATATTTATTTTTCTCACTGACGGTAAGGACTTTGTGACGGCCACTCTAAAATATTGACTTTATTGTCCTCCAAGCATTTTGTAACTATCTTTTCAGCTCAGGCTCATTATCTGTGTGGATGACTCATGAGATCTCAATCCATAGCTTGACTCAAGCCTTGCATTTTTGTTTCACTCCTTTAGTATTGTGTTTTTTCGTTCTGGTGCCATGTGTTTTGTACAGCGCACCAGTTCCTCCTGCAGCAAACCGAGCATGCAGCATTTTAGAATAATGTTCTCAGGGTTTCATGCTTTGTTTTCAAAATGTAACGTTGGCCATTTTGGCCCAACACTTCTAGTTTAGTTGCACAGGACAAATGTCTCATAATTAAAGTCTTTGTACCCGAGTATATTTGCAATTTCTCGTATTTATATCCTACCTGAACAGTAGGATGGCTGGACATTCCCATGTTCTTCATAGTTTCATATAAATGCTTTTCCAAGATGAATGTGATATGTAAGGTATCTGGAAATTGTGCCCAAGGCTAAACTAGACAGGTGGAGTTTAGCCTCGTCTCTTACTAATCTTTGGCTAATTACTTTTGATTTTCTTGTGCTGTTACATAAGGAAGCGGTGTTTGATGAGTTAACTTAAAATATTTCACTATCAGTGCCTCCATTTAACAGAAGCTTGCAACTCTATGAAATCATCTCTGGACTTTTCAAAAGAATTTAAGACACAGGTTATGTAAACTTCTGACTTGGAAAAAAAAAAGTAAAAAAAGTATTGAAAACAAATTTTCTCAATCATTTAACATGTAGCAAGGAGGAATGATTTTGTTCATTCTAACTTTAACAAAACTGGACAAAATACTTAATCTATAAACTTTAATCTACGAGGGGAAAAAAAGAACTCGGTGATCTTCAATGTAGGAATGCAACGGAATAAATTGTAAAAAGCTCAATTTTTAGTCGGTGAAGTTTTTTGTTTCGGAACATCTTGCTTCAAGGGAACGAGCAATTCTATGAGTATTGCACATCATGGCAATTTCTTAAAACATGAATAAATTCCCCAAAAAAATCTAAGATCCATCAAGTAATTTGAAGCACCGTTGTTAAATTCTTGCATTAGACGCACTTTAATTGCGCCTTTTTTGAATGACGCTGCTGCTAGCTGTGTCTATGGCAGAGGAATGTCTCTCCGATTTACCTCCAGTCTGATGGCGTGACTGTACTGAGCTGGACGACTGGCGGTGATGTATTTTTCTTTCCCTCAGGGGAAAAGGGCTCTAGAAGAACCTGGAGAGTTTGGGTCAGTTACACAGACTGCTATGCAGACACCTATTATACCCAGACAGATTATTGTGACCTGTCTCTATCACAACCTGCTGGGTTGCAGACATGGTGTTCACTTGATACATATGACTTGTGAAAACCCCTGATGGGAAAGTCCAGCTTGCTGAAGTTATACCTCCATACATAGCACTATGCCACAGATTTGGGGTAATTGTCACCTTGCAGCATCTACAATCATTCAGTACAGTGTGTTGTGTTGTCTTTTTTTTTTTTTTTTGCTTTATTCAACAGAGTTTTGGAGCTCAGTACAGGAGAATAAAAACACATAAACTGCAAAACTGTGCAGACTTCTACATCTTTGTATGTCCACAGCTAGTTTGATTCCAACACATTTTTAATAAACATATTTAAAGTTTAGCTCCTTGATAGTAATCCAGAACTTTGAATGGAGCCCCATCACCGTGCAGCAGAAAGAAAACAAAAACAAAAACGTCCATTATTTTATGCAAATTAGATTGCCTGATGTTTGATTTCAAGTTGCAAGTGAGAAATTTGACTCAGATGGTTCAGAACGCAAGAACGTAAGCAGCTCTTTAGTTAACACTGTAGGTGTATGGGTTATCATGTGGCATCAATGTATGTGCCAATTGAGCTCTCTGTGCTAACAGAAGATTACAGCCTGAGGAAACTGTTCAAACAGAACAAGCTCCTCTACTGCTGCTCCTTTGGCAAGAACAATAAACAGCCAGAAAACACAACCAATGCAGTAATCTCATGAGTAACAGCTGAGGGGGCGCTGCATTTGGTCTGCCATGACTGTGACACAACAAATGATATTGATTTAAAGCTAAGAAAACACTACATCTTACCACGCAAATAAAAAAGAAAAA
Source organism: Poecilia mexicana (assembly GCF_051168715.1). Lineage (NCBI taxonomy): Eukaryota > Metazoa > Chordata > Actinopteri > Cyprinodontiformes > Poeciliidae > Poecilia > Poecilia mexicana. Next base: position 19,454,738 of record NW_028263372.1, read on the forward strand.
AAAAAAGAAAAGGAAGAAACAGAAACAGAAGCTTCATCCAGCCTTTTTAGAGTCACTGTGCTGTATCTGTGGACTGATTTGGTATATTTGTATTTTACCTTGAACTCTGAGAACAAATCTGCAAAATTCTTTTGCAATTATAATTCAGAAAACGGCCCAGCTCAGATTCCTATGCTAGATTGTTTTATTTCTGCTTCCAACGCATCAGCTTTTCACATTGACAGCTAATTTGCTGCCTGATGTATCATAGTCCTTGACAGGTCCCACTACAAACCAGAAAATTAATATATATTGTTTTTATACATTTATTTGACTTCTGTCTACTGCTTTGACGTATTTAATCAGTTAATACATTTCTAAGTGGAACACACACAAATGCATGCCTTCACAAAAGTTTATAGAAAAAATAAAATGTTAAAGAACTTGGCTGATTTGTCTACATTTAGATTAAATGAAAACTGCATGTCCATAAATCCTTTTAAAACCCCAACATGCTACATAAAAAGTGCACCTTTCAAAGAATTTAGACAGTAAATTGCTTTTGAAAAACAATTCATTTCATTTGAGAAATTAATTTTGAGGCCTGAATAGCCTACTTTGTGAAGAATTTTCACATATTGTCCTGAAATATGCCCTGTATTGTCAGAGTGCAGTGGCTCATGTTCTGTAATTTCTTTGGTCATTTGGATTAAACGAATAACTTTCCTCTAAATGAAAGGAGAAAAATTAACATCCGTTTCTTTTCAGCAAGTATGACTTCTGAAATCCTTGAAAATATTCTTATTCATAGCTAAACCTGTCCCATGTTTGTTTTCTAATTAGTGATCGCTTTTTAATGTTTTGTATATATATTATTAGTTATTTACATTCATATTTTGAATAAATTATTTCAGTAGTTAATTTCAATTCATTAAAAGTTTAGAAATACTTTTTTCTGCAGCTCCTCGCAACCTGAAACATTCTGAAAAGAATGTCAAAAAGTACAGTAGTTTATTTTCAATGTATTTGTTGTAATAAGCCACTATGACTACAAACATTTCTATTGAAAGTGACAGGTTTAATTTAATGACATACCCTTTTCCATAAAGTAAAGCATAACATTAACATGCTGTGCTGCATCAGATTTGTACTCAGAAGTTGACATTTTAAAAGTTCAAAGCCAAAATCATCTGTACCTATGAAGTAGTTTCAATTCACCACCATTTTTAGTTTATTTTTTGCCAATCTCTCTTGAATCTGAGTATTTTGAGTGTTTTTGAGTGCTATGTCCAAAATACATGTTTTTCACTGGCTTCTGCTTAAATTATTATGTTTTTGTTAAGATATACATATATGCCCCCCCCTTTTTTTTAAAAGTTCCTTCTTTTCAAAAATGTTTATTCAGTTAATTAAAACATCAGCATTTAATGTTAAATTAAACTATAATGAATACAATCAAGGCAACTTGGTAAAGAACGTAATCTTATTATTAAAGGTTTTTGCTATATTTTTATAAGCCAAACTGTTGGTATTTTGCCCTGGAAAATATGTGACCTTAACTATCAGAGTGCGTACCTGTGATACATCATCACATGTAAATACAGTATTCTCACCATGCATTGAGCAATTCTGTTGTATTTATTTAATATGTTATAATAATGTTATATTTATTTAACATTCCAAATGCAATAGAACATTGAATTATATTGGCTATTGTTTGACTAAAAAGTTACAAAAGTTATGGTAACCACCTACTTACTTGCACTTTTCATGGTTTGTATCTAATTAAAGTAACTGCACAAATTCAGTCATAAATTATACAACCTTTAATAAAGTGTTTGTTTGTATAAAATGCATGGAAACATTGCCATTACCTCGTATTACTAACAGCTGCTGGCCTGGTCATTGAATAACATAATTTGGCAAATTTTACTGGTTTTCCAACAAAGAACTGGAACATAATAATGTTAGCTGTGACGCAACTTTAAAGTAAATGGAACGCAGTGTTAACCATTCTTAACGTTTCTACGTGAGATACCGTCTGTGGCAGTAAAATTAGTACCAATATCCATGTAGCACATCGTTATTTATGTTTCAATGTTTTTACCCTAAATGATTGTATTAAACTTTATGCATACCGTTTGATTTGCAAGTGTTTTAATTCAACTTTAGCAATAATTTCTTTTGGCTAAATCTTTGAGGATTTTGAAACATTAAATCTATGAAGGTCTATATTAGAGCTGCATGATATTAGAAAATCTTGTGACGGCACTAACACTGGTAACTGTTGCTACGACTGCATCAGTTGTGATGTATGTATTTAATATGTTATATTTATTTAACACATTTTATTTAGTGCATCAGTTGTGATGCAGTCGTAGCAACTTTCTCATCTGTGCTTTTATGACTCTCTGACCTTTAGAAGTTTGGGCAATGTCGTTTTTGTTTGGCGTGAACATCTGTTGCCGTGAGGCTCTGTCCAAATGACTGAGCGTCACATTAGCATGAAAAATGCAAGTTTATAATTCTAGGAATGTCTTAGCCAAAATTAATTACCTTCATATGAATGGATATGTGTGTTTGGTCCCTATTTATTTATTTTCTGTAACACATAAGAATCCACTACAGTCATTAGAAGAGGTATTGTCAAGTAACTAAATATGTAACCGTGTACCGCTATGACATACTGTGATGTTAGTTGGATGGCAGCACCATAAAGCAACTCTCCTTTGCCTGGTATTGAGTTATTACAACAGGTCTTCAGAGAAAAGTGTGCCTTCTTTGTTTCTTTCAACTTGCTGCTTTGCTAACTTCAAACCCTTAAAGCTCCTGCAGCGTATCCGCTGCCTCTCCGCGTTGCTTCCTTCAGTTTGGGCTGCGGCCCTTGAAGTTCTCTATGTGTTCTCTAAGCTCTTTGAGACTTCCCAGACTGTGCAGGGCTTGTCAGATTTTATAAGAGGGAGAGCTGCTAATGCATGCATCGCATGCTCTGACCTTCCCCAACAGTTGTATCATTTCTAAAGCGTAAACCTTTGTCTTTTGATCTGCATCACCTCCAAAGAATAAGAGCTACTGTTTTACTTCCTGAAGTAGTAAGAAGGTTTGTACAACAGCCACACCCGTATACTGTTATCTTTCTCCTGCTGCTCCATCTGTGTGCAGTTAACTTATGATGTTCATTATCTCGAGCACATTTTCCTCTTACAGTTAATTATAACCCACTTTGATAAGTTGATGACTATTATGTCATTTGTAGTAGGTGAAATGAAAGACTAAATTATATCAGTCCTCAAACCCTGATGATCACACAATAACTATATTGCTCTAAGACAAAGACCTAATTAATTTCTTATTCTAGTGTCTGAACGAGAAATTTGCCCAGCTGGATAAAAATACTTGTAGAAACGACAGAGTGAAGAATGTGTAGGTTGGAAGTGAACTTTTTAGTTGCTGCAAGCGCTAGCAGAGAGATGTGCAGGCATTTCTTTTGTGCATGCTGAAAAGAAAGACTCAGGAGAGAGTGAGTGAATTTAAGTTGCTAATGCCACTGAAGGACAATCACAGATGGAGCTCCTATAAAAATTAATGTGAGCATGGCAGGGATCCAACCCCTTAGAAATAACCAGTGTGTTTGATCCACTGCTTGTATTTAATGAAGTGCGGGAGACTAATTCAGAGCACAGATTTAACTTCATTACTGCAGGTGAGGGTAGACTTGGTCTTCTACTCAGGAAAGAGGGAATGAAAAGGAAACTGGCACCAGCTGGACTCCGCATCACCTACTTTCAAAATGCGCTGGTCTCTCCAACTGCCTCTTCGCTCTACGCAAGGTAAGGTTTTTAATTTGCTTCATAATAGAATTCATCTGAAGCATCTCGGCCATTAAGTGTTCTGCATTTGTCGCAGGCTGAAGAGCAGGCAAGTTGGATGGATTTCATTAGACAATCTGGGGCAGCAGAGGCACACAGGAAGTTCTCTTTCTCTCCCCTCTTTCAATGTTATTCTTATTTTAGTGTTTCTAACTTTTCATTTCACATGTCACTCTCCTTTCTTTTTTTTTTTTTTCATCCCCTGCCTGACCTCTACATCTTACCGGTCTAATGTGCGAGAAAGCTTTTCCTTCTCCCTTCACTATGCCAGTTAGGCACTTACAGCTTCGGGGTTGGGGTTGCTGTCCTTTCAGCTGATGTATTTTACTAAGTGAAACTAAGAGCTTCATCATTTTTGCCTACTCTTGGTCATTTCCCCATTTATTACAACCTCATCTGCGCCATCTGCCCCTTCTGGGGGCAACATCAGGTCTTAGTGGACCTCTCACTGCATCTTAAAAGCATTAACTGTGGGTGGGGACTGATGGATGGTAATGGCCTATCTCAACGTAACGTCCCTGAGCGCCTCTCAAGTGGGCCACAAGCTCCTTCCAGGTCAGAAAAAGAGCTAAGATGAAAGTAAAATGTCACTGAAAACCATGGGTGAGATGGGGAAAAATCTTACCGTCTTTCTTTAATAGCGAACAAGGCTTTTATTTAATAAACTACACCAGATACAAGACCTTCAAATGAGGTTGGCTTTTACCTCCCATTCATACCATTTTTAGTTTGATTTGTCATATTCACTGCAAAGTTTTTAGTTTATGTCCAGTGAACACACTCCTGAAATCTGAATACAATATAAAAGTATAGGAGCATTTTCTTTTCTGAAAAGCATCTATAAATTATTGTTTTCCTTGGAAAAACCTGAAAGGTACGCAAGATTTGTTCATGCGACCACTGTGTGTAAATATATAAAGAGGCAACGGGCTAACAAACTAGCTAACTGGCTTGACATTGTGGATGCATGTGTACAAAAGCTATTCAAACTACCAGACTAAGCTCTTAAGATTTCCTGGAGTCAGGATTTCACTGGTTATAATCCCATATGTTTTTAGCAGAGTTGATTTCTTCATTAATGACATGCAAGTTCAGTCTCCAATTCAAAAATTAGTCAGGTTTTGTTTTACTTTGAAATCCGAAACTGTAGTGATTTTGCCCTGGAAACAATACCTGCCAGGATATAACTGAGCAAATAACATTGTATATGTACGTTAAAACACAACGTTAAAATGATCACTGCAAACTTGAGACTTCTTGGAGTTTTAATTAAAACAAAAAAAATACTGTCATTGGCTAGCAGTATATTTCTTTGTAAATGATTTATTTTTTTTTTTTTTTGCTGAATTCCTTGCTTTTTCTATCAATATGTTTATATTTTACTGAGCTGATAGATTTATGGGAATATGACTGACAAAGCCTATCGAGTGTAAGAATGAATTTTTTAGCAAAATGTGACCAAAGTTTTGAAAAATGCTGCCCTAAAACTTCAAAAACCACAGATGATTACAAAATAAAGTTATTCCAAGCTTCACAAGTGATTGCCAAAATGACTGTGGTTTGTTTTCTTGTTACTTTGTCACAGCAATGAGTAACAATTATAACAAAACCTCTAAGTACAATATCAGAAAACTATGAAACTGTTGTAATATTTCAGGTCAAAGTGAAGCATCTGGGTCTTGTTTTTAGATTGTTTTGTGAGGCCTAAATGAGGGTTTTAAGCTCAATACTTTGCCTTTGAGACTTTTTTTTCCTTTGAAGGAAGTAAGGAAGCAGTTCTTCATTTTTTGTTCTGTTGTATGATAAAGTTGGTTTTAAACACTGCATGGTGGGCTGGCCAAGCACCACCTTTAACTAATGGCATTTTGGCTACCCATGTACACTAGCTAACCATTCTCTGCACAGATTCTCAATGCCACTATAGAGTTGTTTTGTAATTTTCAGGGAATCTGGACTGCCTTTGTTCATCTCAAATAAAAAAAAAAAGTCCTAACTGTACATTTACATTTCCTCTTGTGAATTAGCGCAATAGTTACACCCATGTTATTTGCCATTTTCCTCAGAATCACCAAAGCACGAAAACTTCAGAGACAAAGGTGCTAATGCAAGTCTGCTACAGGCTTTTACAGAACTTAAAAAACATGTAAAAACAACTCAATGGTACCTAGAGCATCATGATGCATACAAAGGAATAGTTGCCTTGCTTGAAATAGGCTGCTGGGATTTTCACACTTTCCGTTGTCTACACGCATATCCCAAAAAAGGGCTTTCAAATTTGTTTTATGGGGATAAGAACCACAAATACAAATAATAATATTAAAGAGGACGAGGCCTCAGGCTGAATTTTTGGTTTGAATGTGAAATCATTGAGCTTCTTAATAATCCAGGCTCTCAAATTAGTTGTAGATCCAAAGCCAATCAGGAAACGGCAGCACGTCAAAGATAACAACCAGATAGCTGAGACACAAACAGACAGAAGGAAAATACAGAGAGGGGGAAGACAATCCTGGCCAGGGATGTTTGGACGAGAGGGAAAAGGGGGGCACAGGGCACCGGCATCCCTAAGTCGGTCCCAGGGGGATTCCCTCTCAGATAAATGGTGGGGAATGTGACCTAACGCCCAGGAAATGGTCATGTTTAATTTAACAAGCAGATGGCAGGGGCATCAGAAGTGTGTATGTGTGTTTGGGGGGGGGGGTCGGGAAGTGAAGCAACAAGCCTGCCTGGAGGATTCTCACAGCCTTCAGCCCCTCTACAATACAGAGAGCTTTCATGACAGAGGTCCTTCATGTTCACGAAAACGTCAGACATGAAAACAATACCCACCAACCAAGAGATGCTTTTACAGTGCAGCTGTCCCAGTGGTGGCAGACAGAAACGGAAAATAAGTGACTTATTTTCCATTGCCACGCTGTTTATTTGATCATTATTTCATTTAAAATAAATTCATTACAGTTGTAGAATATGTCAACAACGTAATTGACACGTGCATATAAATAGAGATTTAATGGTTTTTAATAATATTCATCACTTTTTTGTCTAATTTATGGTCCTAATATGTTAGGGTAATGGGTTTCCTGAGTTGCATAAACCCATACAAATCCTATTGATTCTCTAAAATATATATCCATTATTAACAGATATGTAAAAAAAATAGGTCAGGAGACACAATCAATGGCCTGTTAACACCGATAACACAGTTAAGACTATAATTACTAATAATACTAGCAGATTTGGACTTAAAATAAATTATTCAACCAGGAGCTTTTTGTCATAGAAAGTGAAATTATTATCTATAGCAAAGAACAATAGATTTATTGTTCTTTCCTATAGATAACACTTTCTATTAGTGTAGAAAAAAAGATTTGCTATTATTTGCATATTAGCAAAGTACAAGTCAAAAAATATGCCCTTCTCAACAATAAATAGGAAAATCTTTATTGGTATTATAGCAGCCAAACCCTTCTTATAAAGGCCAACCAGCTTTTTTCATATTTCCACTGATACTTTGATGATTTATATTTATTGGTGAGCTTTAAGGGCTTGAGTTTGGAAGGACTTTTGCCATCACACCTATTTTTAAAATTTATTTCTTATCAAATTCGAGTCAGGACTCTCGCTGACGCACTCCAAAACTTTAACTTGACTTTAAGTAATAAATCATGAAAGTTAAATTCATACATCACTTCAAATACAAATCTTGCAAGTGTATGAACAATTTGGGGCTGACCTGCAACAGAACTAAATTAATAAGATTACCAATATCACTTTTTCCTAAATGCAGACCATAGTTCTGAAGCTTAAAATTTTTTTAAAATGTCACAGAGTCTTGTAATGACACGGCCTTTTGTATTTTTGTGAATGGACAAAAATGATTGTGTGTCTTTCTTGCCTCAAGTAGTCCCTGCGACAGAGGATGAGGTTGGCTTTCGTGTACAGGGTGGAGCCCACTTCCCCCAGGCGGCAGTCGCAGCAGGCACATTTGAGACAGTCTTCGTGCCAGTATTTGTCCAAGGCCTTGAGCAGGTAGCGGTCTTTAATCTTGCGATTGCAGCCAGCACACCCCTTCTGCTTCCCTTTGGGCTGGACAGAGAGCATCGGCACACCTGTAGCGATAAGGAGACAAACAGCCACGCGTGATTTACGGCCTGGGAACACGAGTGACTTTTCGTGTTCTCTTCTTTTTTTTTGATAAGCCAGCTGCTTCCTGAGGCGTCTAAGCCTGGTGTTCGCACATGGCCACGGCACGCTGCCTACCTGCTTCATATGCATTAAAGAAAACACTCTTCCATGTAGATAGGCACCCAGGTCACATTGGACTACAACACCTTGACTCACTTGTTCGGCTAAGAACACGCTGTAATACAAAAGTTACACGATCACTGGCTGTGGGCCATAGAGGAAGGGGGACGGATTTCTGTGAATAAAATACACAACGCCTGTTTAGCTTACTGTGGTATTTACAACAAGATGTGCAGTATGTTACTTACCTACCATTTCATCAAAACCCATTTCACTCAACTGTCCACGGCTGTAAAAGCTCCTCATGGGCTTTGTTTGGTATAGATTAACATTAACCTTTTAAAAAGCCTCTGACCACAAAAACGCTGCTACCAGACCCCAGTGAGATATGTTATGGCCTAAGTGCCTTTTAGCATACACTCACTCTGTGTTTCATAGAGGGACACACACACACACACACACACACAAACCCCAAACACACAATGCTCTCTCCTCTCTGTGCTCTGAGCATAACAGCCTTTCCTCCTTTTACACTTATCTGTACTCATGTGTCCGCAATGAGCGGGCCTAAGTTACCAAACTCGCAAATTGCCCTGCTGTCACGCAGGTCCCCTTTAAGTGCGCCTTTTAGCCTCCTAAAGGACAAATAAAGTCCATTTAATAACTGCACTAAACACTAATAGTCTATGTGAGGCTGACATTTGTGTTTGGACTAAAAGCCCCCCTCAGGCCACTGCTGGTACGGAGGCAGGGGTGCGTAGCTCCCCTCTGTAGCACTAACAGGTCTGCCACAGCTGAAAGCACAAGACAACAGCTCTTAAGACACTCTCTCACACACTGAGCTATTGATCCGTCTAAAAGAACACACAGTGGACGCCACTTGCAACTCTACTTTCAAAACACATTTGTCTCTCTCCACCAAAAAAAGGAAAAAAGGGCAGGACATCTGCGTGACGGGGGGTTAGGCTAACATTTTGTACGTTTGAGCGGCTACGGAGGCCTGTTTTATACGTCATACAAAGTTTATATAAAATGTTACTGACTTATTAGTCTGTGCAGGGCCAGATAAAAGTTTTTATTTGCATCTCTTTGGCAGGAAAGAAATGGCAACAGTGACAGCGCGTATTGTGCAGTTAGACCTGCTATTTGCTTTGTTGAATGATAGAAACAGCCTCGGCAGATACGAATGGACTGCCTCTCTCCTTGCTGTTTTTCCTCAGCTAAGTTTTATTGAGTTTGCCCTCTTTCAAAACGACTTTACACTGCTTTTCACAAAACCCTGCATGGAATAGGAAAATCCCGTTTCTGGCCAGCTTTTCTTACTCCTTCACACTTGTACATGCACTTAAATGGACTCAGAAAATGCATTATTGGATCTAGATTTGCAGGTATTCTCTGTTCTTGCATCAATTTTACAGGGAACGTAAATTAATTAGGTACCTCCCTTTTTACATAAGAGGTGAATTACAATGCAGAGCTTGTTAGTCAAATTTATGGCGCTGGTTTATATGTCAGTAAGGAGCAGAGCGGTGTTGAGCTGTTCTATTTCTTTATCAGAAGTAGAAAGGAGAGGCTAATTGGTCCTGAGCTAGTGATGGGAGCCATCAATTAGTGTTCTGCCTGCCCTTCAGCTCCCCCACCTGCCACCCCAAAACAGACCCCTTAAAGCTGCTGCGTTAGGATCACAAAACCTGCCATAAATACCAATGTTCAGCGTAAATGAAGCTAAAAAAGCTTCAAATTCAAGCTACACTGGATAAGGGCGGACTCTCCTACCTGTATTTCATGGCTTGTTAGGGGAGCTCTCTGCAGGTATGCCAACAGCGCTCGCCTGTCAGGCTTCTACAGAACTAAAAACAGTCTTAATGAGGGAGAGCGTGTGTGTGTGTGTGTGTGTGTGTGTGCGTTTGATTCGGAGCTTGTGTTCTGCAAGAAGGAAAAAAAAAAAAACGAGTAGCTGCAATTCCCTCAAGGATCACAAAAATCTTTAATTTGCCTTTTATGACACCTAATTAGTTATTCTACTCAAAATCTTTGCTTTAAATAAGAGAACTAATTATATAAAAAGGTCGTTCCTGCACCTCCCGAGGAACAACTCCTAATTGGCTGAGACCACAGCCCCACCACACATTCCTTTAACATATCGTGTGTGTTTTACATCAAGTTTGAAAAGGACAAAGCTTAACCTATCCTGGAGTTACCGAGTGCCGCTCACAGCCGCTGGTAGATGTTTAAAACCCTGCTCAGCATCATTAAAGTGACACTACAGTTTGTGTCTAATATGACCCAGGTTCTGTGTTTGCAGTTAGTCTGACATTTATTTCTACAGACATACGTGCTGGGTTCTTTGCTCCTAAGTGTGGCAGAGATTTTTTTTTTATTTTATTTTTTTGCACACTGCCTGAAGAGCCATCGCTGGGAACAAACATAAGTTTTATGTCTTCCCTGAAAAACAGCCTCTGGAAAACAGGAGTGTAGCAAGCAGGAGCTAAAACCTACTAAACAAAAAGCAGTGACAGGAAAGAAAGCGATTGTGTAAAGTAAATGTCTTTTCAATTCCCTTAATGCCATGAGACATTTTCTTGCACCTGTCACCACTCCGGGCGCTCTGCGTAATGCTGAAGTAGAACAGAACCTCAAATTCCTGGCAACTCCCAGAAAGCAGAAAAAACAAAAACAAAAAAAAAAAACCCAACAAAACCAAGTTGCATTATGAAAGGAAGAAGCAGACGAAGAGGCAGCCTCCACTTAATCCATTCCATTTAACAGATACAAGTGCCACTGACCTTCCGGTGTCATTTGATGTCACCAAAAGCATGCCTCTCCACATCACAATTCGCTCCTCCAACACAGGGATGTATTTTGCCCCTCAAAGTGGAGAGACAGCACTTGCCCTGCCAAATATCCTTCCTGAGGGGGAAATTTAATTTGCCATTAGTGCTGTGTGTAAAGCCCTGTCATCTCTCTCTTTCTTTAAGATTACATCTTCAAAGAATATGTACAGTTAGTTTTACTCAGCCCAAGCGGCCTGTCAGACCATGTATTTTCATTATAGATAGCATCCGATTTCTCTTACCCTATTTACACTTCCATTTTTGCAGTTATCAGAAAAACCAAATCAGTCCAGTAGGCTTTTTGTATATATTGGAAGTTTTTAAGAGAAAATACACAGCATAGATCATTCAAGGGAATGTTTGGAAAATGAAAAAAATTGCAGTTACTGCAGCGATATCGCACAAGTAAAAAGACTTGAAGCCGCATTTTTGTGCCATCCTTGTAAGAATACTTGGCTCCAGAGTTTAAAACAAGTACGTGTTTACCTACATGTTACAATCATGTACACACATGTTTCCCGTGTATCCTGAGAGAACAATCAACTGCCTGTCTGTCGGTTGTTTAATCTGAAGGAAGACTGGTTACCGATTCAACATCTGCTCCTGCATTGACGACAATCATCACATTGCTTGTGAAATTCTGCTGCTGTGCCTCAAAAGTTAAAGAAACATCAGAACCAATTCATCACCAACAGTTTATGCAATACGCTGCAGGTTTTATGGGGTTTATGAGTAATTTATGGTGTTTATCAGAACCCAATGTCCCTTTTGCCAATGCAAGAAGTCATCTTGACCTTTAACGGCAGAACAAAGAGTTACATCTGCTTCTGCGTTTCATTATGATTAGTTAAAAGCTCTGACTCCATGGTGTGACGCCTACTCTGGAGGTTCATTGGGAGGTAAAGGATCTTACGAAAACCGTTCAGCCCTCCTGACAAATTAGGAGGGGAGGTGGAAGTTGGCCCTGGGTGGCCCTTTCTCTGAAGGACCCCTCATAATTTGCAACCCCCAGCTGCACTGAATGAGACGGGGTTAGCCACTATAGTGGTAAGCACAAAAACCTAGATCTGCGGGAAAATTGGCTACCACCTCACTTAATGATTGCATTTATCTGGAGCACTTGCACTTCTCATTATTGTCATCATTATCTTCATCAGTGTCAACTATTAATTGAAATGAGTGCTGCACAAAAGAAATCTCACAATAGCTCTATAAACTAGAAACTCTACAAAAACCAAACCAACATTAGTCATTATATTGAGGAACTTTGTAAAAGTTTTGAACAATAATTAAAACATTTTCTAAACAATGTCTGTTTAGATGAGTCTTCTCTTAACTGGCTCGAGGCGAAAAAAATATAACTTAGAAGACCAACACAAGGTGGTGGTAATGGACTAAGTTGCTTGTTATCCATGTGGTTCTTCTTTGTCACTTCAAATGAATGACAAGTCAGATGCATGAGAAGGACTGACATGTGGAAAAACAAGGAATTGGCTCCTGAGTTACATGATGTTAGGTAAATAAAACTGAGATTCTCTGTACTCCTAAATCATTTTGTAATGGATAACATTAGCTCTGCTTAAGATCAGAGTAATAATCAATGTTCATAAAGGCAATGCTTTTGCAAAATTCTAATACTATTCGACTAAAAAAAATACACAGAGCTTTTTCCTGGCCTATTCCAATTTTCAGTTTCCTTTAAGGTCTGATTTTGATTTTTCATTAGGATTGTAAGGTGTTAAATAGGAAGAAAATGTTCTTTCATATTGAGAGGAACTTTAAATCCAAATGAAAATTAAATAATTACAAGATCAACTCAATTTATTCATCAAAGCTCATCCAACACCATCTAATTTTTATGAAATTCTGGAGAAAAAATACATCCAGGTACATGCTTTTGGTTAATGTATTAATATTCAGAAAAAGTAGTAGTTATTAGTTTTGATTTAGTGAAAACTAATAGAGAAGCAAATGAAAAGTAACAAAACAACATCTGATTTTTGATCTACAAATAACCTTTGATTAAAAAAATGTGACAATTCATTTTCTCGTACAACTGATTAAGGCATCCACATGTTATTCTATTATATTCTACTATAATACTCATTGCTGTATAGAATGGTAAAAACATTCTCTGTTTTTGCTCTACTACTATAACTCTAATCGGCCCTCATGAGATTACAGCCTTCAGGCGCCGATTTACTCGAGTCCTTTGTGTTTCAGCCACCACTGTAAGTGCTGTGGCCATGGCAATCCCAAATAAAATGTTGTCCTGGGGCCAAGGTGTCGGCCACTATGGTTAATAGAGATCTGATGCAGATGTCTCGCTATTGTATGCGGAAATCAGTTTCCAAAATCTCTGCAACTCAACCAAAGACATGTTTTTCAGTCTGCAAGACAAAATACAAGACATCTGGCAATAATATCAGCTGGAATACACATGTCGGCTGAAAGCAGCCTGATGAGAATGTTCTCTGCGATAAACAAAGACCACTGATTCGTGTTCCTGTCGTTAGCTGGAGCATATGGAAGGAGTAAAGGGAAAGCTATGCATGAGCACAGAAAGAGACACATCCATACACTCTTCCCTTCAAATTAGGTAGTTTCTTACAAAAGCCCAAGTCAATATTACATTTCAAGCTGACTGTGTTCCCCTTATAATTTGCTGTAAGAACCTTCTTTATTACTGTACAGCATGCTGCTTTTCCAGATGGTTGTGTATGAATGCTGGGGTCTGTGAGGTGATTTCTGAGACTGTATGCCCACTATGATTATGACATAATTAACACCCACAGTAAGTGGGAGAGAAAGCAGACAGAAATGGTGCAGGGGGACTGTTCATTAACAAGATGCACTCTCTCAAACTTTGCAGCTTGCTGTGGCTAATAAGCCTCGCTGAAACGAAGCCCAGCCGTCCCTTGCATTGACCCTGGCACCGGCCGGGATAAGGGAGGGTTTTGTCTCCTGGAATAATTGCTCTTTTCACATGTTACAAGTGTCCTGACCCCCACGGTCGGCAGCCACTTTCCCTACCATAATTACTCCTGATCCGCTCCAAATGAGTCAGCCGCATTAGGACTGCAATAACACTGGCCGGGCTTCAAGCGCGGCACGGGGAGTCTCAGCAGAGCGGCCCAGAACAGGACTGCCTTTTCTCCCAGCCCACGGTCATTTCCATCACGTCAGAGGTGCATTTCTTACACTTCAAGTCAGCATGAAGGCCCTGGGCCCTTTTTTTTTTTTTTTTTTTCCCCCTTTCTGGGGCTTACAGACGGCATTGTTAGCTCCTGGTGCGCACTGCTCTCTGCGGTTTGGCTACAGACTTCATCCCAATTAACGGAAAACTTCATTAGGGTGTTTTTCCACACTTTTCAGCCCCCTATTATTTTTAATTTATTCACTTGGGGTTAATTAAAAGAAATGTATCACAGAGATATGCAACAGCTTTCTAATTAAATTCATTGCTCCTGTTTTTTTAAGACATGAAACTGGCAGAGATTCCAAATTATTACAGAAGGCAACGTGTTCCAGCACTTGGTTGCTCAGTAGTAGGTTACAGTGGGAGCTCTGCAAGGTAAGCTGTCAACAGCGACGCTTGAGTTAAAAGGAGCGAGATGGGGGCAAAGAAAATGAGGTAATAAGATGAATGAGGAGGAGGAGACGGGACACAAAACATTTGTGATTTTTATCATGCAGTTTTACCACGAATAAACCCATGAGAGCTCTTACAGCAAAGGAAGATTGTCAGAGTGCTGGCAGAGCAAAAAGAAGATTTGTTCCAGCCAATCATCAGTGGAGGTGCTTCAGGGCTTTCATTCTTGCTAATGCAAGGTATCTACATTAAAAAAACCTGATTTTTGCCATTATTTTGGTCAACAGCAGCTATCATTTACCAGAAAAAAATGCTAAAATAAATTTAACTCCCAGTCAGAATAAAAAAAAAAAAAAACATTTATTCTGAAACCACTTACTCTGCTTTGCCTTTGTAAACTTTTCTTGAGGGGAGAGGTAATCACATCTGCCACCCTCTGAATCCCCAAGAAAATAAAAAAATAAATCTAAAACCATTAGACCTGTCACAGCCACTTTCCTGCCGTCCAGAACAAAATGCACCAACACTTTTTACTCCACATTAAAAATGCATTGAGAAAGGAATAAATGCAGCCCCTCTAAAAGTTTGTCACTCATGAGGTCAGGAAGTGATGTACAAAATCCTTCCCACTCCCCAGCAATTACCACGCACTTATTATTTCAAAGGATATGCCAGGAGACAGGTGTGCCATTCAGGGTCCTCAGCATGTTGGAAAATGGAGGGGAAGGAGGAACACCATACTGTGACGCACTGTGTGAGCTTCTTTAATCGTGAATAATGCAAATTCCCCACAGGGGGCAGTTATTTGGCAGCGCGTCATTCAAGCATCCCACTCCCACAGCTGATGGGGTAAATAATGAGGGTGGCTGGGTGGGTGCACAGTTAGAGAGAAGGCCCTTTATGAACAATCTATGTTATGCTCTGTTTCCTGTTGTTCCACTAACTCAAAGAAACATCATTTACGGCATTCAAAATGCAATTATGACTATGGTTTTATATCTTTAATTACAAGAAATGACTACTTTTTTTTTTCTCTCTTGGAGTAATTCTTGTTATGGGTCAAACTCTAACGGTAATTCAGCCATAAAAATCTGGTGCAATGAATTGGAATAAAATGAAAAGTAGAGAGAACAGGATGGAGGAAGAGCAGCTGAATGTCCATGAAACAAGTTTAAAGTTCACATTAAGTTCACTGGGAATGTGTGCGGATGGCATCACCCACTCAAATTATGAGCAACAAACACCCCACTTAATCGCTGATGAAATCTTCAACTTCAATGATTGCAACCTCATCTATTAGACCTCAGGGACATTGAGAAACCTGGTTTAAACACAGGTTTTAATTAGCCATTTAAGATTTTATTTACTGAAGGTCATGCTAGGAGAGGTTATTCCACTGCAATTTGGATCTTATTTATGAAAAGGGACTCCGGGCTTTTCTATTTACCACCCAGATAACTGATAAGACCTCAAGAATCTCGTAAAGCTTCGTCGTACTTTTAATTCTTGTGGTTGAAAGAGTGAAACGGCTTAAAGGAGATTTTAATTTGTTGTTTATGGTGTACATGAATTAATTAATTAGATTTTTAATTACAAATGATCAAGTGAGGATAAAAATACAACTTATACACCTCTTGCTTATGGCTAAGTGTAATTACACTGACCTGCATCTCAAGCTGCTCAGGTAAGGATAAGTAAAGATGACTATATTAAATTGATTAAATTGGTTTTAAAAGAAAAGTACATATCTGACCTGCAGGAAAACTGAGCACAGCATTACTCATTTGTCCAGAGTGAGATTGTGGCACTTTCAGTCTCACTAGCAGCCCCTGGAGGTTGTCGGCTCCTTATACACACTAAAACAAAGTGCTGCTGCTCAGCTAACACCGTCATACTGTGAGATATTTACCATCACAACAGACAGAAGCAAACAGAAAATAAGGATGGGGAATTTTGAAAACAATAGTTGCACAGAGGAGGGTTTCTGAGAGCAGATTCTGAACACGACAGAACAAAATGTATTCTCTGTCAATGTTTCTAGAGAATCTACAGAGATTTAACTTTGCTTATCTGCAGGTGACACTTCATTAGTTCACCGGTGTGTCAGTCAAACTAGTGACCCCCTGCATGTAATTTACTGCTGGATAAATGTTTATAAGGCTTGTTCTGACTATTCTTTTGTTTGGATGATCAATGAATCAAAAATTAGTGTAATGCAATTTGATGAATGAGATACTTAAAGGCCAAGATAATTCTCGTCAATGTGAAGTTAGACCAAGCAATTATTATGAACCCCATATATGACCGTGAGGGATTTTACCCCGACACCCTGTAACTATGTTTGAGACTCTTATTTGAAAGTAAGACAAGAAGTAGTTCTTGGAGTAATTAGAGAGAAGGGCCTTTAGCAGCAGTCAACTGATAAAGGTGGCAGATTAAACAAGTCGACAACATTGGATTACCTAAGCGCTAAGAAGCACCCAACTCATTTTGAACAGTGAATGATTTGTAAACACAGTCAGAACATAGCAACTGGCTAACTGTTAGCAGTTCACCACAACAAAGCTAACATCGCCTTCCTGTAAAGTAGCGGTGTCCAAAGTCGGTCCTTAAGTCCTGGTGTCCTGAATGGTTTAGGTCTCTTCCTGGTTCACCACCCCTGAATCAAATGATAGTTCATTGGCAAGCCTCTGAATAAGTTTAAAAGCAGATCTGTTGGAGCAGAGGCACTTCTAAAACTGAAAGGACAGCAGCTATCAAGGACTGGAGCTGCATGAAGGGGCTGACGCTCTGTTTTTATGGTTTCTAGGATGTATTTATTCACCTCTGTTTCAAAATGTGATGTATTTAGTGGCTATGCAACAGAAGTCTACTTTAGCCATATTCTACTACTATTAATATTGTTTATATTTTGTATACATTTTAAACATGCATTTACTGCTGCTTGATTCACCTTCGAGTTTGTTGGCCAGCTAGGTAAAGCTAGCTAAAAATCGCTCACCAGCCACATCTCCTCTCAGTTCAGAAGCCATGCTTGCTAAGAAAATAAACAGCTTAATTCAAACCTGCACACTGTCAGAAGGTTGACATACTCAGCTGTGAGAAATTTAAAACTAACTTTTTAATAAAGCTTGAGGCCAAAATGTATTATGGGAAATCCTACAATGTGTAAAGAGAATTGCATATTGGCAGTGT
The DNA here is from genome assembly GCF_051168715.1 of Poecilia mexicana. Taxonomy (NCBI): domain Eukaryota; kingdom Metazoa; phylum Chordata; class Actinopteri; order Cyprinodontiformes; family Poeciliidae; genus Poecilia; species Poecilia mexicana. The sequence goes on from NW_028263372.1 coordinate 19,472,449, forward strand.
CGTATTGCGATGCAGCTTTTGTTGTGCATCTAATGATGGCCATACTGGATGCGTCATGCTGAAGTGTGCCAAAACAAGACACATTACAATTCTCTGAATTTAAGCCAGAATAATTTATTTATGCCAGTGGGTGGCATAGTGTACCTTAAGAAACTTAAATAAATTACAATTGCAAAAAAAAAAAAAAAAAAAAAAAAAAAATCATACTGTGAAATATTCAGTATGTAAAATCTTAAGAAAAATCTAATTAGTGGCCTGAAATGTCTTCTTTAAATTAAACTGAATGTATCATCAGAATAGCTAATCTTATTGGAGGAATTGATTGTCAGGAAAAATATTTTTTTGCTGTTGTCCTTGGAATTGACAGGATTTTTGGCCGGTCATATATCTCTGGATATCAGTCAATCTGATATGGGATGCGGTATGAAATGGCATTAAGATTTGTGTTCTTTTCAAGAGAATATTACTGATTTGAAAAGTCAGCCGTTTCATAGAAAAAAACAAATGTGCGATGGCAAATAAACTTTAAGGTGAAAAAGTAAGATTAGCTATGGATAAAATAACTGTGTTAGTTTTTGATAATTAATGCAGTTAGTTTTGTATTGGTTAACTTACTGTTTTTATTTTGATTTCTTGTTGTTGGCTTTAGCAATCAAAATGTAGAACTATGACACCGTTTTTTGCAACTAGAAAATTGATAAGTAGTTTATAAAACGTCATGTCATGGAAACATTTAACAATAATATGTCCTATTTTACTAATATCACACAGTGTCTCTACATATGAACTAGTCAAACATGGACTGGAACAGTCCATCTATAATGATTTTAAACTGCTATAAACATTTATTGCACTTGTGAAAATGGAAGAAAAAAAAAATCAGTGATAAACATTTTAAATAACCTAGTTTTGACACTTCAATGTACAAAAAATAATTTGCAAAACATATATAAAATGAACTCAATCTTATCAAAAACAAAAACAAACGTCGCACAAGAGAGAAGACTGGTATACTTCAACCATGTGTCTAATTCAACCAAAATACTTCAACAAAAACCTGGATACTAACAGGTTGTCTGGCTCTCTTTCGCTTTTTCACAAATCTTTTCGGCAATGAAGAGAACGCCTACTCAAACATGCCAGCCTAAATGTTGGCGGTACTTGAAACACTTACACTGTATCATAAGTGAACACCTAGGCTTTTGTTATCAAAGGCTTATGTTTATCACAACTTATTATAGGCCTGCTTTTGTAAAAATATCCGTTGCTGGATTTCAAAACGTATTGTTTTCTGAAGATCGACATTCACCTCCTACCATTTCCCTCAAAACAGAAATTTCCACAGGCGCCTTTCAAGGTGTCATACCTGGTATTTGTGAATCTAAAACATGTCAGTTCAAGCTTTCGGACTGCACAAACTCCACGACTTTTCTTGGCCATTGTTTAAAAAGCAAATCAATACTATGCACAAAATCACTAAAGAAGATAGACTGGTTTCTTTGAGACCCATCAGGGCAAAGAAGATTTAGGATCCAGTTTAGATATGAATTATGCTCTTATAGCACCATTTGAGAAATATGTCTCAGCTACTGAGGAATCGTTGCTGATTAAAGTGTAGTTTAAGAATCAGCTCAACGTATCACCTCAGTAACTTTGCAACAGGTCATCCCTCTTTCTCATGCTTACTTTTTCTTCGCCTGTGATGACAGGGACAAAAAAAAAAAATCTCTCACAGAGTGAAGAGTAACCTTAACAGAGTAGATCATAACTCCCAGTCAGAGCAGAAGGCAGTCAATAAATAACTTAACAGCGTGTAACAAAAAGATGGAGAAATGTTGAAGGAGATGTGTACATGTATATTTGTAGAAGCATCACTCTGTGTATTCTACTTATTTTTTTAACACTTTGACAAGAGTGTTGTCAAACATAACTCATGCGTCAGCTTTACAGTGACAGGTAGCTGTCAGACCTTCTTCCAATGGATTCTAGCAGAGCAGTAACTAACTATATATAAACATTTGTTTATGCCTGTCAGGATGTAATGTGACTAATGCTCTTAATTTCTCAAGATTTCCACTATGTATATGTTCTTTCACTCGATGCCCAAACTTCATCTATATTTAAAAACATCCTTCGGAGTGAATAAAAACAGTAGGCCAGATTATAGTAGGATCCAGCAGCGATGATCTGCTCTCCGCCACCTGTGTTGCAGCCACACATCTTGTTGCTGGGAATCTGTATATTATAACATGACCAGCATGTGGCTTCTGGCAGTAATAAAAGAGATGCTCTTGCAGCTCAAGAATGCATAATTGAGTTTGTGCACAGTGCTGATGAGTGCGGCCATTTACATCCAAGGCAGGTGGGTGCGCACACTAAAACGTGTCTCTCAAGTCTCAATTCGGTCCCTTTGAATTCCACTTTAGATCACGGAAATGATACGGATCCGCCGCACTCGTAAAATGTGAAACGATCAGGGCTGATAGGGATCTAGAGGTTTAGTAGTGACGAGATGAAATTGTCTCTAGTGAGAATTCTGCAATTGTGAGATATCAGACTCAGATTAGATTAAATTAAACACTCAAGGCTGAAAATGGTATTAATGTGGTTTTGTAGGACATTTTTCTCCTGAGCTTAGCTAGAATGAACAGCCGGAGCAGCTTTAGGGTGACCTGACAGCGTGCGTTGGTAGCAGTCAATCCATTGTAAGCATTTCTATCAATTATGTAGATTTAGCCAAATGCAATGCAATGGATATAAGAGATCTGCACAGATTGAAATTAGAACCATTAAAAAAAAAAGTTACTATAAAATTACAGTAGAGCAAATTGACATTAAGAAAAAAAAAATATATATATATATAGCTCCTGACTTTAAAAAAATCAAACAAAGCTGTGTGTTTTTAATACTCTTCAAGGCCTACAGCAGAAAAATGAGACGTAATTTCACTGTTTGAAATGGGCAAGTTTAATTTTGAAGCCTGAGCGAACCAATAAGCTGAGAAAATGGCAAATAGAAAAGAGCAAATTGCATTCCTCTGTTAAATAAAAAAAAAGTGGAAAAAAAGACTTAAGGAACATATAAAAGTAATCTCCAGCTGGAAATTAGAAATCAACCCTCAGAAACTGAATAACAGAAAAGAAATATTACTGTCCACTTTCTAAATCAATATAACATCGCTACGAGACAGTATTGCCATGGCAACACTGGTAAAGAATGAAGCAATTCTTATTATTTCAAAATAAATATCGGAGCCTGAAGCCCGACTTTTATTACAGCGGCCGACAGATTGCCAAGCCTGTATTCAGCTGAAGCATTGCTTTTCAATCACATGTGTTATGAATGTAGAAATTCCAGTGGACAGGATGATAACGGGATCTTAAATTAACCCACAAAGGTGACCAGAAACTTATCAGCAGCTGGAGGATTTTCCTTTCTGCTCCCTTCTCTAAGGGGAAATAAACTGTGGTTCTGTTAATATTCAGCAAAAATACGCCTTCAGCGTGCACCCACTTTCTTCTCCCATAGTTAAAAGAGAAAATGGCTGAGTTGCTTTTTTTTTTTTTTTTTCTCCTTTCAAATTAGAGGCAAATTGGAGCCTGATATCACAGGGTGAAGTAAAATGTTGACACAGAATATTTTGGTACATGTGTTGCTATTCATTATCGACTATGGCCCGCATATTAGGTCATTTCAAAGAGCAGTGCCTGTTTTCCTTCTACAGTCATCCGTAGTGCTCTCAGTTCTCTCCAGAATTGTTTAAATTATAAGTTCATACTTTAATTACCCTTTAAAAGAGTAAATAGTTTGCAGTTTGCATGCAATGCCTGCCATAAAAGACATTCAAAATGTCAAAAACTTCCCTAGCTTACGAAACGGCACATTGGCTCTACATAAGTTAATGTGAAACTGGTGCATGTCTGCAGATTTCAGTTCATGTATTGAGATCTGTTTTTCTTGGCCAGCAATAAACTATCAACCCAATTTCCTCTAAAAATGTCCCACAAAGTTTAATGTCTTGTAATAGCTTCTGCAGCTCAAATTGTTGCAGATTTTTGCTAAGTTTAAAACCAGACAAGCAGCAATAATACACTGGAGCAGGCTAAAATCGCAGTTTTGAACACACCAGTAGAATACCCGGTGAGCTCTCGCTTGGAAAATACTGAAACCGGAATAGAAAAGTTATTTGTGTAAACACAAACCGGTGTATGAAAAAAAAAAATCAATCAAGAGGCACGGAGCCATCGCACACCTGGCCACCCAAAAACACCAACCCACGCCTTCCTCGCTGCACATGTGTATTTGTGCAGGCACTTAGAGGATACATTAGACAAGAAGGTTGAATTGACAACCCTATAACTTTAGAGCCAATAAACGCTAAGAGGGCACCACAGTGAAAGAGACCAGGGCCAGCCTGCTGTGTTGACAACCTGGCCAAAAAAAGAGAATATGCTCAAGCCCTGGGTTGTACCCAGCAAATAAAGGGTGAAGCTTTTAGGCAATGAGCAGCAGGTGATCTCAGCTTTTCTGCAAGTCCTAATGCTCCTAAAAGCCTCTCTCCCTGCTTCTGTAATTGGGCATCAGTAGTTAATGTAGTATTGACTGCATTACATGCTCCTGTGCATCCTTTCCCCACTAATGCCATTTGCATCACCTTGTACATTTACCATATTGCTTAGCCAATAACTGCTAAAAGCAATCCGAATCGTGAATCATATGGGGAACTTTTAGCAAGATGGACATCCGAAGAAGGGGCCAATTTACAGTTGAGTTAATTTGAGTACATTAGCACAACATAGCCTGAGCCAGACAGACCAATTTATGTCTGCACCGCAATCCTTTTATTGGTTCTCAGATGTGTAAGTGTAAGGATGAAGCGCTAAGACAAATGAAATATCCATTTTCAATCATAAATAATGTGTTCCAAATGCATCCATTACTTTCATATGAGGCGGATAAACTTCAGTGTGCAGCAGAAATATACCGAGATGTGGTATATGGTCCATGAAGGCTGTCACTGTGTATACCAGCAGGTGGTCCATATTCACTCAATCCCTCTAAAGAGGTGCAGAATAAAGAGAGTTTTTTTCCCCCCTTTTCAGAACACATAAAAACCTTCAGTGAGGCTGCTGTGGATATCATGCTGAATAAATGAAAGTGCATCTGAGCATTTCATCCAAAATGGGACGTCATTAGAGGCAAGTTTGATTCAAATTAAAATTAATTAGACTGCCTCACCCATTAACCTGAATACATTGAAATAGATAAGTAATGCAAGAAGGCCTATTTCGATGGGAAGTGAGCGAACGTCGCACGGCGCTATCCATAATTTGCAATCAAGTTAAAAGCACTCCGCTGTCATCTCCCATCCCGTGTGATGTCAAAGGCTGCCTCGCCAACTTCACAGACGCAAAAAGCACTTAGAGAGAGGAGCAAAGAGGAGAGGAGAGTGTGTGGAGTGGTGTATACTGCCCTAAAAAGACGTAACACAACAAACGTGGTCTGAAATAAACACGCAACTCTTCCAAACTGAGCGGCAGTTTGGAGGTGGCAGTGTATTTGTTGAACTTTCGTGGAGAAATGTTTCCCTGCCAAGCAAATAAAAGACCGGAGCCCGTCGTGATTGAATGAGGTCGGGACCCGGGGAGACTTCAAACGTGTAAAAATGTCAGTAGTTTCCCCGGGTTGTTATTATTGCATCCTGCTGCTGAGGATGTTACTCACCCTCCTCCTTGTCCAACACCATCGTCCTGAGGAACGAGGAGTCCTTCCCCGGGCGATCCGTCCTCGGCTCCAGCAGGCTGCACCGCTCCGTCTGCTCTCCGCTTCTCCTGGAAATGGCTTTGAAACGCGCGGCTGACTCTACTAGACTACGCCTCGCTAAACCAAAAAAAGGGGGTAGAAAAAAAAGGAGCGAGAAAACATGGAAAGACGGATCGCTTTCTGCACCTCCTATCAATAATAATTCACACACGGAATGCGGCGATAAACACGACGAGAACCCCCTTTTCGGGCTGAACTGTAATGCAAATAAACACCGCTTCGGTTGCCCTTGATAAATTCCATGCGAAGGGGAAAAAATGGCAAAAAAACAATGAAAAGCGAGATAAATTTAGAGTATATCTGCGTAAAAGAGTGCACACACACGGACGTATCACTCGCTCGGACTGAAAACCAGCTGAGCTCTCTCCTCTCGGTGTTAATGCTCTCCTTTTCGTCTTCTCATTTGCTCCGAAACAGCAACTATATATTCAAACAAATCCAATTGCGAATCTGACAACTGCTAAAAGCAAACTCGCGCCGCCTCTCTCCCAGTTTGTGTGCCGCGCTCTCGCCTCTCTGCCGCTGAATAAATGCGCGCAGTTTCCAGAGACCCTCGGATTCCCCTGTTAATTAAATCAATTCATTATGCTCAGATCTGATTAGCAGCCCTTCCCCCCCTCTTTGAATCAATTATTCAATACACAAACATAATTGCTTGTGCCAGAGGTGTCTAAGTATTAGCTTATTTAACTCCAAGGACACTAATTACCCCTAGGGCAAGGGAACTTTTCTCATTAATTCTGACAAAACACAAAAGCACAGCTAAGGGAAAGTGAGTGCGTGCACGGGCGCGCGCGCATGCATGCGAGGCTGCCTGCCAGTCTGAATGCGCGTGATGGAAAGAAAGAGAGCGAGAGCACGCGCACGTGCACGTGGAGGGGTTGTGTTAATGTGTGCGTAAGTGTCGGCTGAGAGGGAGAGTGATGCTGCTCCGTCCTGGTAGACTTTGAGTCAACACAAAATGCGCTTATTGTTTTCCTCTCCGACTTCTACTTTCCTCCGCAGATTTGAAGCCGTCTAATTGCGGTCTGTTTAGCCGCTAATTAGCGTCCAGACGCACTTATCATACATACATCATACACGCAGCCGTTTCAAAGCAAGGCGAGCACAACAGATGGGCCGCGTTTTTGATTAGTGGCTAGATAGAAGGGCTCAGTTTCGAATCTGGTAATATAATTGTTGCCCGTTATTGCCAAGATGAAAGTGTTGCTGTTTCGTGGCGGAGCCTTAAATAGCACCACTTTCACTTGCCCTGCAGAGACTGTTAACCAATTAAGGGTGAGATCCAACAAAGATTAGCCATTTAGGAGAGTGGAGCGGAGTGGAGCTACAATAACGCTGGTTTGTCAGCGGCCAGCAGGCTGTCTGTCTGTGGTGTGAGCCTGCTCAGTCTGTCCTTGCCTTCTGTCACGTTTTGCACCAGTTATTCCATTGTTTCAGTTCATTATCAGTACTAGATCTCTACAAGTGAATGTTTCTGCCATGTGTATTACCCTCTTACAGAGTTCTTGTATCCTCTTCTTTTGTTACTCAAATGTATCAGATAATGAAATACATTTTCATATTGGGCAAAGAGCCCTGTGATGGTGAGCTGTCCAGAGTGTACCCTGTCTCTCGTCCAATGACCGCTGGAGATACGCACCTATGTTGATGTAAAAAAAGTAATTATCCCCTAAGCTTAACAACTGATTGCACCAACCTTGATGGCAACAACTCCCATCAAGGATTTGAAATAACCACAATTGTGCCTACATTTGATGCATTTTGAGCATGAACTACATATCAGTAAGATTTAAGTTAAAACTTTGAAGTCAGTCTTAAAACTTCACTTTGTTTTATTGAGTCAGTCATGAATGGACCTGCAAATGTACCTCAGATCATTGGCCTACTTCATAACAAAGTGTGTTTGAGCATCACACTACCACCACAACACTTGACTCTTAACTATGATGTTGTTTTTCTTGAATGTTTAAGTAGAACCTTCAAAATAATTATAGAATTACCCTATTAGTCTACTCAATGTTTTCTTTAAGGTTTGGTCAACCATCAAAATGTTCTGTGGCAAATCTGAGTAGGGCTTTTGTACTATTGAACAGCATTGCTTTGTCCTTGAAACTCATCTGTTAATGTATTTATTTATTTTTTTTTAGTAAACACTCATGTCATTACATTCATGCCAAAACAAATCATTTAATTCCACCGAAAACAATTGTTGCAAGACTTTTTTTTTTCTTCTGGAAGCTCTAAAAGTGTTGTTTTAGCTATGGGCAGCAAATTTAAGTTTTGAAATAAAATAACATATCTCTAAGCAATATCAATGTAATAAAGCGGCTGTGAATGGTCACATGACCAGACCTTTATACTTCCTGCCTGCTCTTCTGGCGGTAAAGAGAAAGTCAGTAAAATATGCAAATATACCACAAATATTTTGTGACAGTGTTCCTTAAATGACTTTCTGCTGATATGTAATGAGATTTTTATCCCTGCAAGGATCTTTTAATAATAATAAGAGTAAATATGGCAATAATTGTTGCTGCTAGCACCCTACATAAACAGCGCTATGCTAGGTGTCAAAGGTTTGGCTGGTTATTTTGCCTGTCTTGTTTTGCCAACACTGCTTAAAACTATCAAATGTTTTAGATGTTCAAAGAACCCCAAAATTAGATGTTCTGCATTTCCCACTGTTGAAAAAGATTGTTCTAATCTGTAAATAATGAGATGTGCAATTTTTCACACCGTGTTGTGAATCTCAAGCAATTGCGTTAAAAGTGTGCTATCTTTGTCCTTCTCCACCTCTTCCTCTTCTTCTTAGACAAGGACCTGTGCTTGTTATCAACTGAAACTCTGGCCAACCAGATCAATCAGAAGAGTTATCACCTCCAACTGACAAACACACCCACAAAACAGAGAGTCAGCACAATGTTTTTTGAGAGAGCATACAGATGGGTGAAAGGAGCATATTTTACCACTCGCATTTACATGGGCCCGCAAGTAAATGGAAATGCAAACTTGATCAGAGCTATGTGATCTCTCAATTAATATATACACTGTCGTTGTGATTGCTTAACATCATGGCAGGAATGTGCCCCCATACAAACTGACCTTAACCAAGGCAAGTCAGGCATTCAGTACTTTAGATGATGACATGGGTTTTTTTGTAACCAGGAAAAGTCACTGATTTGCTCTTGGAGTAAATTTGGTAAACGTGTCACTCCTGAAAGGGTTTACCATTTGTCCATGAGTGTAGAAGCTCTCTCTCTCTCTAGATTGTTGAAGCCCCTAAATCTTAGAAACAGCTTTGTAATCTTCTTACAGACGAACCGATGTCAAAGACACTGTTTTCTATCAGGTGTTGAATTTACTTAGTTTGGGCATAATGGAATTCTTCTTGAAATATTTCAGTCTTTTTTGTGTTAACAGATTGTGCTTAAATTATTATTATTTTTTTTTTTTTTACATTGTTTCAATAAAATGTCAAAGTTCTCTCATAGTATAGCAATGGGACTTGAATTACCCTTTCACATGGGATTAGGTTGGTTTCAATAGCCCCCCCCCCAAAAAAAATCTTACTCTGAAAATTATTTTTTTTTAGAGCTAAAACGACCTTTGCTTCATATTAAAATAGTTTAATGTTTGAAAGATTTTGGTCAGACAAATAAAGCAAAGTAGAATTTAATCTGTTAGTGGAGGTCAGTCTTATTTACAGTGCTGTATGATGAAGAAAGCTTATGCATCCTTATCTGCACACCTGTCTAAGATATTTCAGTCTAAATTAGAGATGAAAATTGTAAAAGGCAAAAACAAAATTTTTTAATTTTAATTCAAATCCTCCTGCAATTTGGTTTCAACAGTTTGACCTAGTGTATGAAGTGCATATGCTTAGTCATTTGATAATAATCCCAAATTAACATTATGTCTGCCCTATTCTACAAATCTAAGATACAAAGCCTCTTGTACCATGCCCATAGGGATAATTTCAGTTCTCAAGGCAGCAAGCTGTGGTAAGATTGGTTTGGCCCTGAAATCAATGGTCTGATCCCTCTCTGTACCGCTTTCTGGCTGACACGCTTGACTTTTCATCTCCACGGTCGCATAGATTGATGACTTATGACCGAGAATGTATGTCTGCTGACCTATAGCGTTGAGTGAGTGACACATAATTAATCCAATCACACAGAAAACTGGAAAAAGTAAAGGGAACAATGGTTCAGTGTCATCAGGGCTCGGCTTCAAATAACCATTTAACATTTGAAAGTGGAGACCATTCAGTGGACTGCTTCAACAATTATTATAAGAGCACATGAACAGGTTTCACAGGGTCCCTTATTAAAATAGTTCTCATCAATACAAATTACCCATGTGTTAAGTCACAACAAGTTATGTTTTTGCAGGTTACCCCTAAGCTCCTTGCCGTGTCTTAGGGTGCTCCCTCTCTCCTACTCTACATCCAACACCTGGGTCAGTGGATACCAGCAACAAGCCCTGAGCGGGCTCCTCTGATGCACAGTTAATTAGAATTCATTTCTGAGCATGCATTAGCCATGCCTGTCTATTTATGGGCTGCTCTCAAATGCAACCACTACAAAACAGTGCACTGTAATTAACCCCAACTAATCAGATAGCGCACTTGTGTTGTGTTCCCATTCGTCCTCAGGCACACAACCATTGGACAGAGGTTCCAGGGAGAGGATGAGCCCATTCTATAGTTCAGAATGGCTAAGCAGATTAAAACCTCATATCAAACATGATATTTACAGGCAAAGCTCAGTGGAGAGTGCTCCTTTTATGTGGAATAGGGAGAGGCTTCAGGGCTGGGCTTTTAAAGCCATATCCCTTAATTGTATTCTGGCTAAGTGGGATGAATCGTGCTTTTTAATCAGACTACTGACGTGGTTGTGGTTTGTAAAAGTATAGAGATTGTGCCTGACAGTTAAGATGCTGAATGATATGCTTTTAATCCAGGCCTTTGTGTTCAAATGCTCTTTGGCACCTTGCTGACACCTGTAAGCATCTATTTTGTGTTTCTGCTACTGCAAGAAGTCATTTTTTTTACAAAGCATTTATTACATGCATACCTAAAAATGCAGTGATGAAAGAGGGGTACTTAGTTGCTTGTTATTTTAGCCTGTAAGCTTGGAGATACATGAATGAGACCTGATGCACTTTGTTACACTGAGAGCGTTGCTCCTCCTAGTGGCTGATCTTGACTATATTTTCTCCTCACAGCTGTACATAAATACCTTTGATAGAAGGGATTTACCACATAATATAATAAATTGTAACCACTTTTCCTTCTCATCTTCATGGAGCTGCTCACGTGGTGGGTGGAAAATAAGAATCACTGCAATCTTTTTGATGTAACCTGACAGGCTCACCATATAGAAAGTAATAAAACCAGCATAAGCCCCGCTGTTCAATCTAGTCAATTTGAATTTCATGACCAATCAAATGTCGACAAGGTGTCACTCGGTGGGTAGGGAAGAGGGGAGAGTGAATCCCTTTCCCAAACAGCTAATCCAACTTTAATCCTAGTCATTAGGAATTAGACATGCAGAGCTGTCCGGCCGTGCCTCTAAATTACAATCAAACGGTTACCAATTACACAAATTATTGATGGTAGATTCTCTTTTCAACTGCAAATTAAGGCTATTAAGGAAGGCTCCTTTTTAATGCAAAAGTGACTAATTAACCAGCGGATAGAAAATCTGCTGCCCAGATATCAAAAAGTTCTTAGCACACATTGCAGAAACACAAGGGAACCAATTAGTTTAATTATCAAAACAGCTAATTAAAATTGCACAGTTCCTAATTAGTTCTTTGCTTTTGCCTCTAATTGACAGCATGGAGATAAATGGGCTGCCGATGAAAATGGGGAGAGGAGAAAAACAGGAGAAACTTCGGCAGAATATTTATGCTGACTTTATCTCCGTCTGTGTGGCAGCCCTTGAAAGTGGAAAATTAATGACCTTAATTCCCAAACTGTTTTTCCTCCTAACGGTGCTCCCCTCTGCGCTCCTGGTGCATGCTCCTTTGTATAGGCCTGCCACCCTGCCAACTGCTGGAATGGGAAATGAGGGGTACTTGGGGGTGGGAAGGAGCCACGATTCTCCTCCTAATGTGACAGCTTCCACCTAACAATGGGGAAAGATGAAAGAATGGAGCAGATGTAACCACTGGGAGCGTTGCATCATGGGACTGCAACCCGGTCGCACTGTTTTCTGTTTTTTTTTTTTTTTTTTTTTTTTTTTAAGAAAGGAAACTTCTGTCATCCACAGGGACAAGAATTTGTCCCAAGAAAGAGCTGAAACTCTGCTGGGACAGAGATAAAAGACATTTAATGTGGCAGCGTTTGGTTTGAATTGCATACATTGACTGCATTACTTTGCCAGTTAGCTACTTTTTGAAATCTTACACGTTTTTCTTGATGGAACAAAAAGGCTCTAAAGGCAGATACTATACCTGAGAACTTATTGTTTTATCCTGTGGATTTACTGTTATGGCCCAAACTACTTATTGGTGTGATCTTTTTAAAGGTCCTTGAAAATAAAGAAGAAAAACGGCCTCTTTTTGAAGTAAATGTTATACCACTAAACTTGATCGTTGTCTGTCCTCCTGGCAGGCATCATTTCTTTGTCCATGTTGCTGCAAGGCCAACCTTGTCATGCGTAATCCCAGCCCTCTCTCTGGATGCAAGTAACAAGCAGGTCTCTTTGGCACATTAGTAGATAGCTATCAACTAATCAGTTTACTTTTAGGACTGTGTTAAAATGTAAATTACATTAATGCACAAATTATGCATCCTACCACGCATGTAGGCCGGACCAGAGGCCACATAATGCCAGTGTAATTCATTTAGTGCAGTCTACATGCAGTGTTAATGCACTTTGATTTCGCCTGCTCTGGTCCAGATGAAGGGTGATATGTTAACCAGTTGGTGTCTGGGGAAGCTGGTTGGGCTTCGTGTCGTGCTAGCTTGGAGAAGAAGCACTGCTATTTTCCCCAATTTAAATTTAAACTGCCAAGAGGTTTTCTTTTGTCGTAATCATTGAAAGGGACCTACTACTCCATGCGCATCCAAAAATTTCATTTATCCTTTTGTTGATAATATTTACCTGTAATCCGTCTGAGGGAGACTGCCTGAAGACTGCCTCTGAATCTTAGCATTTGCTAAGATTCAGAGTATGATTTATCTGAATTCATCCTATCTGTTGCAGAATTACACCCTGAAGAGGCTGGTCTGTTGCAAAGCCTTGGCCTGGAGGATCTTTGCTGCCCGTGACTAACAAACACACGCCTACCACTAATTGATTGTCTTGTGTTTTATTTATGGTGCAGTAGTAATTAGTGGACAGCATAATGTAAGCCATTCATTAGCACCTGGCTACCGCTATGGATTTCAGTGCTTTGTCTCAGATGCACACATCATTAGGGAGAAACAAAGACTGGAATTTATTAGCAAGGCGTCTTATAAATATTCTCCAAGTCAGTGTGCCTTTAAGGAAAAACACAGGCCTGTAAAACTTTTGTCAGCGTTTGCTCACTGATTCCATTTTCTGCAGAATATGTTAAGGAAGAGCAGTATAAATTTAATTTTAATTGTTTTGTACACACACCAGTGAAAAGGAACTGATTGGATACAGTTCAGAGACAGTATATTAATACGTTATTTTCATATGTTAATTGCTTTGCATAATCTCTCCCCTTTGCTTGGTTCGGAAGTACCTGGCATTGAGAAGGGGGCAGAAGAGAATACAAGACTCCAATTTACATAAAACCAACTCCTCTGAACATTAAATAATAATGCATCTGCAAGCTAAAGGTGTGTTCAGTTAACAGATAGCACATCTTTATAATTTATGGTCTAGTTGTTTCAGTGCTTTCGAGTCCATTTTCCTCTCTGCCTGGTTTTAAAGAAATCTTGTTACAGGAGAATTGACTGGAATGAATTGAGATTTTAATCCCACTGACTTTCTTGCATGGAAATGCACACTGGTAGGGAAATATAATGGTGGGCCCTGTAATCAAAGACACTTGTATTCAGCTCTGTACAATAATGAATCTCATCAAATGTTAAAGCCCGGGTCGTGTGCGTGGGGCTCAAATTTCAAGCTTTTTGACCATCCCCATTTGAGGAATTCCTGAGGGACTGTGTGATTACTCAAGTTTAGCAGTTTATTGCCTCATCTTTCAATAGCCACTGAAGCACAAAATTCTCATCTAGGTTGCTCTTTTTTTCCCTCCCCTTGAAGAACAGGCCAATATAGAGTGCAGAACAGCTGCTCAGATCCCGAGGAACTGCTGTTGGCACCACAGTGTTATTAGCTGTCACCATCATTGTCCACTCACTGTGTCATTTGAAAGAATAAGGGCTTCGTTTTGTGACAAAAATCAGTCAAGTAATTTTAATTGCAGACAGCATATGAGGATAGCAACAAGACATACATAAAAAGGGAAAGACACACAGTAAACAGAAATTAAAAACGACCTATTAATAAAGATTTATCAGTTTGAAGGATCATTTCTAATTAAGTTGTTGTCCAGAATACAAAAAAAAAAAAAAAACAAAAAAAAAAAAAACATGGAGATACACACTATGTACTCATTTGACTCCCATTTCACCCCTTGCCCACTTGGGCCTACTTACATGGTGTCTGCCTTCACACTAAAAAGTAGGGCTGACCGGTTTGTTTTTCTGATGTTGATGAAGGACTAATTAGTAGGGTCAGTGGCACATATTTCAAGAATGCCACCCATGATTTACAAAAGTGAGACTAAGAATACCCATTTCACAAAAATAAAGGTTTCACAAATCATAACTTTGTTTTGAAGAACCTTAAAGTGGAAGTAAATACAATCTAAACAATCCCAGACAAATTTTTGAAAAATTCCACCAAAGTGGGCATTTTAGGAGGCACTGAGGGGCATGGTCAAGTGTTGGGATGAGCAGAGGTCAACCAAGAGTGATGGGAGCCGAAGTTCATTTGAGTGTACTGAATCTCTAGAGTCAGTACATTAAAATGATCCGTTCACAAGTTGATTTACACAGTTGATAGAGTGAAACGGCGCTTCTTCCAGCACAATCTGCGTACAGTACTGTGTTGGAGTGGCGCTGTGTCCAACACAGTGCTGCTCACTCTGTTTCTCCAAGCTAACAGTTAATGTTGTGTCAAGAGACATAAAAGCAAACGCACACACCCCCCAGTCTCCATTATCTTAACATACCATTTACTTGTTTATTTGACAGGCTGGAAATGCATTCGCATAATATGCAGTCTTCAGTCAAAATAAGCATATTGCATGAAGTGAAGCATTATATTGCTTTGCATTATGCCTGCATATTTGATTCAGGGGTTAGACAGCATCCATACCCTGATTCGTGCGGTACACGACTCACTCACAATATCCTGCTGTACTGTGAGTGAGCGACCGGATCACGTTCTGATTCGCAGTACACTGTGCTGGAGTGGCATTGTGTCACTGCCTGAGTGAATCTTTATCATACATTCTGTGAATCACAGAATGCAATTCCATTCAATGATGTCGCTGACCTCACCTAGAGAAATGAACAAATCAGTGACTTGCTTCAGTTCATTCACCGAAATGATTTGTTCATTTGAACGAATCATTTTGGTGAATGACACAACACTGTTAAGCTAGCATGTGGTCAGGAGAAGCACTGTTGTTAACTTTGCAACTTTGTCCCTCTATTTAGCAACTTTTCAGACCCGTCTGGTGACTTTTTTCTGTTACTGGAGGCTGCCCAACAACATGTGAAACGTGTCAAAAGTGGAGGACTGTGGCAAATGATATAAGTTTTACGTGTGTGGGGTCAGTTGGACCCCATTTGTAAACACATGGGTTAAGGCCCAATTTATAGTTTATCTGAAAAAAGTTGATTTGGGATTTGGTTCAAATCAACTTTTGAATTTGAATTTGTGTATCTAAATACACAAATTCAATCCAAGTTTTTCCAGTTTATATGATGCATCACAAATCTAATTACATTTTATGTAATAGATTTATAATTTATAATAGATTTATAAAATGCCAACCTGTGCATTAAGGAATCTTTCTAGTGTGGTTCAGCTTTACATGCTCTAAGCATTTTATGTTTTGATTGAATAATTATAAAATTCAGTCCAGATTCCTTAAAACAAATCATGGGATGGCCCCTTAAGTTGAATTTATTTAACTTGACTCAAAGGATAATAGGCAGGCTGGTTTTCAATGATAGAAAGGCAAAGACTACTTATTACATCTTCTGTATGTATGCAGGATATATTCTCAGGACACGTCAAACAGCAGATGGGCTACAACATCAGCAGTCAGCCCAAATCGGTGCCGGTATCTCAGCTAAGAACAGGAAACTGAGTCTACAGTTTCTTTGGGCTTGCCAAAATTGGACAATAGCAGATTGGAAAAAAGTTGTCTGGACTGATGAGTCCCACTTTCACCGGATGTCATCCAGACAGTAGGGTTGTAATTTAGCAAACCCATTATGAAAGAATAAACTCATCCTGTCTTTTACAACTATTCAGTTGTGCTGTAAATGTTTCAGCATATTTTCTAAGGGAACTTCTTGGACACCTTACTTCCAAATGACAAGAATTTAAATGTCTCAAAATTGATATTCTGACAAATATGAAACAACTGTAAAAAGAAAAATGTTCACAGTACTGAGGGCAAAAGGAAGCCAAACCTGTTACTAGCATGGTTTTCCTAATAAAGCGGCCAGTTAATATGTAGTTCCCTGCAAATGTTTATAAAAGTAATAAGGATGTCAAGAGCAATGTACTATAAAAAATTTCAAACCAACATTACAATATATTTTTTGTGACATACCTACTTTGTGAGTCTATTAAATCCTACACTTCTTTATTTTAATATGTAGGATGTAGGGTTCAGTGTGATCATAATGTATATTGCTACAACTTTAAAAGCTGTTACATATAGCTATAAAAAAGCTGGTAATTCAAGATGCTAACGACTGATTAAATTAAAGCATATCCTGACCTCTCTCCCCCCCGCACACATACTCAGTTTTAAGGTACTCTTTTTTTTTTCTTTCAGTTTTCTCTTAACATCTGCTTAGGAGAAAACTCGAGCAGGTTGCATGGGTGAAAGTGATGTGATGCTGTTTTATATTTGAATGACTAAACGTGACCTTTGAGATTAGAGGAGGAGTTGCTTCTAGGGGGGGCTGAAGAGAGTCCCCGCTGCTATGAAGCTCATGTCCCTTTGATCCCTCTGTAATGAGACTAACACCAGGCGCTGTGGTCACTGAACACATTGACACACCACTGGAGAGCAGACAGCTCTGCTGCCTGGTGTTACAGCCGGCTGTGTGCGTGTGTGTGTGTGTGTTGTGTGTCTTCAGGTAGTGCCTGGAGACATTCAATATATCCACTGGGGTTTACTATTTGACTATAATCCACTGCTTCATGCAGTAATTTGCCATTAACATGCCTTATGAATGATGTATGCAAGTGTCCACCATTTGTCATGCCAATTAAAAAGCCTCATAATGGCAGAGGCACTCGTGGCATGTCTCATTTTCTCCACAGAAGGAAAAGTTACATTGGGTGCGGGGGAGAAAGAAAGTAGAGTTTTATTTGTGCCGAGAAAAGTTTTCAGTTGTGATGTTGGAGGGCATTCCCCCTGACCTGAACACCACTCCAGTGAAACCCAGCTCTCTCAGACATCTTTAGAGATCCACTGAAGATCAATCATGACCGGGGCCGTCCCCACGAGACCCTTAGTAACAACCACTGATTGCTTTCTGCTGTGCAGGCCGTTAAGTGGAGTCTGGCAATGGCTCCTGGACAACACTTAACAATCAATCAGAGGACACAACCACTTCTCATTGCATCCCAGCTCTTCCCCTGCATTACACACAAACAATAATTCAGGTGGACACAAGTGACACTTAAGAATCACAGCCAGAGCGTGCCCCGTGATTTAACTGGAGAGGGATATGCCGGACTGCAAGAAACTTGAGCTCCTGGATTTTACAAAACCCCTCCAGCTGGGCTGACTTTTCACCTACTGTCATTTGGGCCGTGCTGAAACAGAATGAAGCCATGAAATTGATGCTTATAAGCTGAGTTTAACCATCAAGGATCTCCAGTTTGCTTTGAGAGCAGAACGCCAATGAAGTCTCATCTGATACCCAAAGGAGTTCAAAATCTCATAACAGCAGCAAGGTTATGAAACATAGCTGTAAACATTTTCCAAATATTTGGTTGAAATATCCTGTTACAAATATTTCAAGCATTTTGCGAGAACCACTGTTTGCCAAGGACAAAATACACAGAGCGAAATGCAATATAAACATCATGGAAATGAGAAACTGGCTCTTCAGTGCATCATGCCATCCCAGTGTAAATACATCTGAAGCAGAAAGTCCCCCATAAAAGCCTAGACTTAAAGTTTGCCTATTGATTAAGGATTCCATTGACTTAATGAACCTTCAACCCTCCATCAGATGACTGGCCAATATATGCACTAATCTCTGCAACGGATGTCTGGCTGTGGCTCCTTTTAAATGAATTGATCTACTCAGCTGGGGAAATGGGCAAGTATTGATATGATTCTGGACGCTGTGATGGATGTGTGTGATGGTAAAACACAAACTAACATGGGTCAGTGGGCAGAATTTCAGAGAAAATCTTTAGTGACACTTTTTAAAGACAAATTGACATTTTTTGTCTGTGGTAACTCTCAATAAATTTCATTATTGCGGTATTTTGTGAAAAAAATCAAAATCCTTAAAAACAGATTTACATTTCTGAATGTTTGTTGAGATTTTTATATCGTATTTTTGCTGAAATAATTCAATAGAATTTTCCATTTATTTTTCTTATTGAATTTCAGCCTTTTAGTAATGACATAAGACAAATGGGTCAATAGAAATAAAAGGGAATAATAATGATTTCAACTGAAAGTTTCTGAAAAACTACAACTCATTTCTGTGGTAGTCTACACCAATCGCAACAAGCTCCACAAGATCATCACAATGGCTTTGTGTGATGTTCAAACCACACAGCAAATATTTATCCGAGTCAGATTGCACCCAAGGGAGGCGGAAACATCCGCACCCTCCCCTCTCTGCTTTTGTTGAAAGAGATGCACGGGGTCATTGTTTTGGCACATGTTACAACTTCTAACCATTCACTTTTTTTACAGCAGACAATCCATTGTTCAGTCTCTCCACAATAATAATCGTGAGTGCCATGAATACTTGCTACAAGCTAATAATCCCTGCAAGCTACATCGTGAACCCCAACACTGGCGAGCCTGAGATGGCATCAAATAATTTTGTCTGTCTTCCCCTCTGAGAGCGACACAGCCAAGAGTGTTTGATGTCCCTTCAGTCCATTTCAACCGCAGAAAGGCATTTTGAGAAAATTGAAACAACCCATTTCTTCCTCTGATCTCCTTCTGCTGTACATGCTTGTCAGAAATGTTCAGCTCTCCTGTGACAAACAGTAATGAGTCAGCTGTGCAGGTCAAAGGCCACTGAAAAATCCAAGATCTTATTTTATAAACTCCTTCCTTGTCTCAAGCTGATGAGCAAACAGTGAATCAAAGAACGCTTTTGTGAATGGAGTGCCATGCTAGAGTGACATAATTAGGCTTAAAAAAATGGGCCCAGGGCACTTGACTTAAAATTGTAAACAAAATTAATTTATCTAGAATGGTGGTACATATGATTATTGATTATTACTGATTCCCACACTGGAATTATCACAGCTCTGATCTCAATATACGTGCAGTATTCCAAGCACAATTAAAGTTGCAGACATGCTCCAAAGACAAGACAGTTTGTTCCACAAAATCCACTTGGTTTCCTCATGCTGACACCAACACAGAGTTTTTTTTTTTTTTTTTTTTTTAATATGTGGAAAATTATGTAAAAGCAGGTTTAAATGTTTGCTGAAAAAAGGTATTGAGCAATTTAGGGAGAATTCTGATGTACATGGCCAAACTCAAACTCCAGTCCTCAAGGGCCGATGTCCTACAGCTTTTAGACGCCTCTCTGCTTCAGCACACCTGGCTCCAATATTAGCTCATTAGAAGAGCTTTGTGGAGGTAGACTGACTGCTAGTGAGGCAGTTTTGCCATTTAATTCAAGTGTGCTGGACAAGGAACACATCTACAAGTTGCAGGACTCTGGTTCTTGAGAACTGCAGTTTTAGACCACTGTTTAAGAGCCTGTCAAAGAGGTGTTTATGTTTTGACTGATTTGTTGCACCTCTTTCAGTAAAGATTTCTAAGGAAAACATGACCTTAAGTATGCAAGTTCCTTTTGTTTGATGCAGAGATGCCTCTGCTTGTAAGGTAACCATTGCTGAGTTCACCTAACAACAATAGCTCTTCTGAAATAAATGACAGCACATACTCCTTATTTGTATACGCAAGTTAAATTGGCACCTTGAAGCTGCAATAACAGGTACAATCTTCTTTTATCTACAATTTGCATGTGTTTACTATATTGTTTTACATACTATTGAAACAAACTGCCTTGAGATGATATTAGATCACTCTCTGAGGCCATCACCATGTCAGCTATGACATAACTGAATAAACCTGACAGTGATGAACCGGGAGGGGAAACAGCCTATCAGAGAAAGATGCTGTGCTGTTCAAGTCTAACAGAGGAGTGGTTTTCGTTTTTCTCCCCACTTACTCTCAATCTATTTCTCTAACATATCTTTAACTACAAAAAAATGTCACTTGTACAATACTTTGTTTGATCCGACTTATGGTCCATCAACTACACCCTTGTAATAAAAAGTTACCATTGGTTTGTTATGTACATAAAATCTTTTCATACCTGAAAATAAAATAAGCATTAGCCAACAGCGGTAACGCCCCAATTCTGGTTATTTTTGGATTGTCTGTTTGTTCCTTTTCTTGTCTTTCTAATGACTACATGGTTCATGACTTCAAGCATTTAACATGTTTTTTAACCCACCTGTTAAATAATAACCTGACTGTAGTTGCTGGTTGATTCACAAGACTGCTCTGTACAGACTCATCTAGATGTTGACTGATTGCAACCCGATGTAGACTCATTAGTACTTATTTGTATATTCTCCAAAGCAAGAAGTTTGTTTTCTGATTAAAAAGAAAAGAATATATATATATATTTTTTTTCTGGATAACTAGGATCTTTAAACAGTGCAGCCACCCTCATATGTGTCTAATATCCACAGCTGATGTTTAATTGTGAGACATTGTAAATGGAAAATTTTATTTGACTTAACGTTGCACTTCAAAAGTCTGTGTTCAAAGCCCTAAGAAAATTCTTTGTTTTATATCAACAAAGAGTGACTTCATCATTACAGAAAAACCAACAGTGAGTGAGAAGTAACTTTATACATTTTTCAACTGAAAAACAATTTTACTGAATCATACAGAAGTATAGAGTTGCCACTGTTTTCGTCTTATTCTGCGCCCCGTAACTAATCTAAGCGTTACCAGTAGCCTATAATGTGTGGCCACGTTTTAGCATTTCCCCACAGAGTGACTGAAAGAACTCTTGTTCTTGAGTAGAAACATATTCCGAACAGTAAAAACCTACAAGATTTCTCCTGCACATCACATCATGTTTGCTGCTGGGGAGAGGGTTAAGATGTTATCCACGTGACATTTTAGGTACTATTCTCCAGATGCTCAAAACACTTGTGCAACTCATGCACAGGAGAAGTGAAGGACCAACTAATGAGCTGTTGCCAATAAACCTAAAAGGTGTGTAAAAATTGAAACTGCCATTGTTGAACACCTGGACTTCGAGGGTCTGGTATTTAGTGTCGCAGAAGTCAGTTCCACTTTTCAGTGAAGCATCTGCTTGATGGGTCATTAACAGCTCTCCATTGTTTTTATGGGGAGTTTTTTTTTTTTTTTTTTTTTTTGTTGTTTTTTTTTTTTACCAACATCCAGTATTTCTGTCCTTCAACTTTTCATGGAACACTATAGAAATCATGCCAAATAATTTTTAAGAATAAGAAAATTGTACTAGGAAAGAAATCCAACAGCAGCCAAACTGTAAATGAAAGCTGCTCTTTGGACAGTTAAAAAAAATAAACGCCTTTCCAGATTTTAGCTCAGCTTCAGAATTGGTTTGGTAATATTTTGTTGCCTGAATCAGGAAATAGATACAATTGAGTCTTCTCTTTTTCCTTATGTTTTGCTAATCTTACAGAGGATAAAAGTCATATACAAAAAAGATGAGTTCCAAACCTTCAAACTAGTTCGTGTGAATGTACCACTGTCTTCAAAGTGACAGCAGGGAAGTGATGTAATGTTCAAAGTCCTTATGGCAGCTTTTATTTTATGCAGACAAATGCACTGGGAACACAGCAGATTTCAGTCTAAATAAAACAAAACAAACCAAAAAAAGATTTGTTATCACTATAAGAATGTTCAAGAGTCAGCACAGAGCTTCAGTCATAGTCTGGATTGGAATGTTTCCTTACTTCTCTTTATTTTGCCACTGTAATGTAACGTTTCTTTTTTGTTTGTTTATTGTGCTATGTTTTCTTTACATAGATAACTTTGAACTGCCTTATTGCTGAAATGTGCCACACAAATAAAATGGAGTTGACTTAACTTGGTGATGAAACTTACAGAATAATTGAATGTTAAGCTGTTCAAAAACAATCACTACTTTTCTAGACAGATTTGTTCACTTGCTAATGTTTGGGAGTTCAACTTTCCTGGAAATCCCTGAATTGATATTTAGTTGTATAATTACGGTTTCTGAGAAATTCTTCAGATCTGTGTTGCATTAATTTGATCAACTTCAGTCGCCTCTGAACAGGTATTAGAGCCTAAAACAACTTCACTATATTATACAATTCCTCTGCATTCCTAAGGTTTGTCTTAGAAACAGCTCTGTTTATGTCAACATGCAAGTTTTATTTTATATCATTTTGTGGGTTTTACTAGCTCCTTCATAACATTATTCTTGCTGATCTGGGTTGTTGACTTATTGGAACACCCATTTTAGAAGCATTTTCTTTTTGGCATGAGGCAACCTGACTGTGTTGATTATTTTTATGTAGTCAAACTGGTCCATGAAACCTGGCATCCAGTAAGTAGGCCTGACAGCATAGTATGAGAAACAGCTCCACAGTCTAAGGCCTGAACCACCACTTTACTGTCTTCATGGCGTACTATGGTATGAATTCAGGGTTTTGGGGTGATCTAATAAATGGTTCCCCCTGGACACAAAAAGATCAAACTAACAAAGATCCTTTCTCCATCAAATGTGTCACGTCTTTGTTGGGAAGTCAAAATACTGTTTGGGAAATTATAACCTTTCAAGCATGTTATGTTCTTCAAGAATGGACTTCTTGCTGATAGCTTGACTTCACTCAGACGTCTTCTAATCTGGGCCCGGCGGTATAGCCAGGCATTGGGAGGCATTGCCTGCCACAGGGTTAGCCATGCCCCCCAGAACTGGAAGCTGTTTGTTGTTTTTACCTCAGAGTAGCCAACTCTGCTATTCCTATATGGATTTGATGCAGTAGGGCAGGGGTCCCCAAGCTACGGCCCGCGGGCTGGATCCGGCCTGCCTCCTCATTTGGTCCGGCCCCCTGAACAATACCGGATCTGGCCCGCCTCCTCATTTGGTCTGGCCCCCTGAACAATACCAGAGAGCATTCAGTGTTTTTTTTCATATAAATGTGGATTTTTTTCAACCACCAGGGGGGCTCTTGAGCAGATATGAAACTTAGTTTCCCTCAATGGGATATATACTAGTCAGTACCAGTCACCGTTTTGCTCACGGTTTTTTTCCATTTGCATTCTGGGTAAAAATCAATCTACAAACGCGAATATGTCGTCGGCAGTAATCCACCCCCCCCCCCCAGTCCACAGTTTCACTACCCCCCCGTCAACAAAAGTTTTCTAAGGTTTCTTTCTCGAAAAACTAAGACCGGCCCCCAACCAGAAAAGGGAATAGTTATGTGGCCCTCGCAGGAGAAAGTTTGGGGACCCCTGCAGTAGGGGCTTCAGCACTTAACATATTTGTGCCCTCTCTCACTTTTTTCAGCCATTACAAGTATCTGTTTAATCTTTTGTTAGCACGTCGTAACCTGTTTTTCAGAGCTGCCTTTGCATGCAACATGAGCGATAAGACGCAGTTAACGTTAGCTATAAGATCACTAGCTAATGCCAATACAGCAAGTTAAGCTTATTAACAAGTAGCGCATAGGCTACTGATGTTATCTATGTTCAAAAGTGGGTAGTACTGGTTACATTCACTTGACTAACTTTTTTGGAATAAAGGTACCTGTAAGAGTACTTTTACTGCACTGTACCTTTTTCTTTTACTTGAGTAATATTATTATTGCTATGTAGATTGATTTTTTTGTTACTTCGTTTCAGAACTCAGTAACTTTTTATTAATTACAAATTGAATGACCCAGAAATCACAATAATTCTATTGTCTCTTGATACAGCATTGTCGATTGAGCTTGAATATGTTCACGTTGTACAAAACACATTAAAATATTTAAACGTGTTCTAGGTTATTTGGTTGTCTTCTGCTGTGTATGTGAAATAATATGCTTTGATTAAAACTAAGAAACTAATGGCTAAATTAGAAGTCAATTACAGCATATTCTTGGTATTGAGAGTTGTGAGCATGTGCGGGCGTGTGATTATATTATATATAGAGGCATTACAGCATTTGCCAATATAAGGTGGTCATTTGTGGAAAGTGAGGTCCTTTTCCTCGTCCTCACTTTCTTTACAGGTCTACTGTGCTCTTATATTTAGGTTTAGAGGTATGGTGTGAATCAAGTTTTAAGACCTAGGGTTAGGGATAGGGAAAATTTCTTGGTTAGGCATAAATGCAGTTACTAAAATAAAAGGAAGTCAACACAAAGTCCTCAGTTTGAATAAAAGTACAAGTGTGCGTGCATGCGTGCGTGCGTGAGTGATTGTGTGTGTGTGTGTGTGTGCGTGTGTGCGTGTGCGTGTGTGCGTGTGCGTGAATACTTTCCAGCAGGGGCATCTTGAGGGAAAGACCCTGTTCACAGTGATGTCACGCAGACTCTCCACAGACTGGATGAATAAGAAGAACAACGGAATTTCAACTGAAGAGATCAATTATAGATAGAAGAAAATGAATGGGAAAAGTAATTTAATTTATTATTGACTTGATGTCTTATATCATGTACAAAAGCAAATGAAAAATTAGATTGTGCATTCGGATGAAGTCTGATTTAAAGAGCTTCAGAATTATATTTAATTGGACAAAGGGAAAAAAAAAGTGCCATGGGTATATGAAGTTTCACTGGGAAAAGTAAATTAATGGTCAAATTTGTGGCCATAGAAAACGATGTGCCAACCAAGACTTCATGTATTCCCTTTGCTAAGTTAGATATAAAGATAGGAGAAAATAGGATAGTTTGGATTTTTCAAAATACATTTTGTTGTTGGATAACTGTAAGCAGTCAGTATTTCACATGTAATAAACATCATCTCAATCAAAGTTAGCAATGGAAATTGAGAAATTTAGTCAGAATAAGTTAATTGCTTTTTTTAGATTGGATCTTCTACACTGCTCAAAAAAATAAAGGGAACACTCAAATAACACATCCTAGATCTGAATGAATGAAATATTCTCATTGAATACTTTGTTCTGTACAAAGTTGAATGTGCTGACAACAAAATCACACAAAAATCATCAATGGAAATCAAATTTATTAACCAATGGAGGCCTGGATTTGGAGCCACACACAAAATTAAAGTGAAATGTTCCCTTTATTTTTTTGAGCAGTATATTACAATATTTATTAGTGAAGACTTAAAAACTTAATTTATCATTGAAAAAGCCTAGCTTGATGACAAAATAGACTCCAAAGACTGCATGAATTCACTATCAAAAATAGTGGTGACGAGCACAGCTAGACGGCGCTACAAGTAAATACTGACTTCAGATGCTCCTGAAAGAGCAAACAGGAATTAAAATAACACATCCTATAATAAATAAAACTGTCACTGAAAGCAAAATGCTTTAGTTAGCTATGAATTTAAATATAAATTTCATAATGACTTTCTCAATAAAAGGCTTTATATTTCTTGTTACAAACTTTCTTTTTTTTATAGATAAAGTTACAAAAGTTATTTTGAGTGGCTGGCTACCTAGCAACTGTTTCTAAGGAAATTACATTTTCAAATGGCTCCACCTCTGGAACTGACAGGGATTACAGTTTGAATTAACCTTGTCAGACTAGACAGTAAAATACAAGAATTTGCAAATGTTTAAGTTTTTTTCACTAGTGTCTTAATGGAAAAAAAATACAGTAACATAATCTAATCTAATCAGCTAATGGTCTGGCCCTTGGTAGCAAACATAGCCGCTCATGTGGCCATTTGGGTAAATTAACTGCCCACTCCTCAACTAACAGGTCAATAGTGTAGACTAGCTGCCATTGAGAGGCAAAATACCTTTAACTGTTTGTGTCTCTTGAACTTTGAAAACCAAAACAACTGGGAAAGACTGGGTGTTTTGTTCCCTGTGCCATAAACATGTCTTTGGTTTGCTAAGTTGGCTATTAGTTCAGTAGGTTTTCTTTAGGGTGCAATTTATTTCACAATGCTGTTTTTATCCACAGATTCAATGCTGAACGAAACATTTGATTTCGAGCCTTTAAAAGCCTGATACTCTGGGTCACCCCGCAGCCTCAGGAAGGTAAATAAGGATTCTAATTAGGCAGCAAAACTTGGAAAAAGTTGGAATTCACTTTCTCCTTTGCATGAACCGTGATGTAAAGAAGCCATGGGACAAATGATGAGGGGAAGGGAGGAGCACACATGGAAGAAGAGAGGGAGGAGGGATCAGGGAATAGAGGAATAATTTATGTGGAAACCTCCAATGGCATCTTTAGGATGCCGTATCCCCTCCGATTGTGTCGGCTGGTGTCAGGAGAGTCAGAATGCAAATGGAGCAGGTTTCTAGGTGAGGTTGGGCACAGTCACAGGCCCATGTTGGGACTTGGTTATGCAGTTGCGAAACAAGTATTCTTTGTCGTGCTCGGCCCCTGGGGCTGAGCCATACGAATACTATCATCTGCAGTGTTGTGTTACTTGAGCACAAATACTCAAGTTTGCAGCCAGTATTTATAAGATAAAAGACCCTCTTCAGGGAATGTCAGAATTAGTTATTTTCTCTCCAATTAATTTCTGTTGCAAGTATGTTTTCAAGGTCTGTGCATGGGCTCCCTTGTGAATCGATTTGTTTTGCTGCTATTTGCATGACAGTTGTGATGTGTCAAATTTATATAAATACATGACTGTTTGCCATCTTTTCAGGTTTGCTGCAAAAGCGCAACCTTCAAATAGCACGGATCACTGTAAGATAACAAAGAGCATTAGCATGGTGTAGGTAGCTCATTTACTGGTGAATTTATTTTAGGTAAAAGGAACT
Organism: Poecilia mexicana; assembly: GCF_051168715.1. Taxonomy (NCBI): domain Eukaryota; kingdom Metazoa; phylum Chordata; class Actinopteri; order Cyprinodontiformes; family Poeciliidae; genus Poecilia; species Poecilia mexicana. Next base: position 19,499,717 of record NW_028263372.1, read on the forward strand.
AAAGCACATCCTGTGCTCTTGCTCTCACTTCTTTCCACTTCCTCAGCTAATCTAATAACTGCTTACACAGGGCCAGAGTCCTTGATGAATTAAGAAATACCATGTGGACTAATTGACAAAATCATTGAAATGTAAAGATAAAATCCTCAGTGTAATTGAATGTGAAGCATCATTTATCTATGGATTTGTACCAGACTGCTTTATTGAATTGCTCTCCTGTGCCTGAAGTACGCTTTGGTAAATTGACCTAAATTCTTATGGGAAACACAAAACTCTGGACACTTAAGTCCCTGATCAGATTTCTTTTTAACAATTTTCCTAATTATGGAAGTTCACTGCTTAAATTTCTCCTCATTGTGAGGAAGGCAGAAGCCGCATGTTGTCAGGCAACGCTGCCTGCAGCCCTGGAACAGAATAAGGTGCTAATAAAAAATGTGTGACTCTACTAATGAATACAATTCTGCAGTTCTGCAACTCAAGCACTCAATTATCATAAGACATTTGCTAATGTGCTCATTCAAATGGGCAACACTTTGCTTGGAATAAACTGTATGGCTTAATGACTTGAGAAAAAGAGCCTGATGACATCCAGCTCCTCTTATCAACACTTCCCCAAGACTGGCACGAGATATTGTGGGTAGATACAATCAAACTGGCCCATAAATGAATCCATTTAATATTCATTGGTGTCTAATATGGCTGCAGAGTCACTGAAATGCACCATTTATCCGTCAACTCATCCCGTTTTTATACACTGATCCACATCCGAGTACAGACCAAGGAAGCTGGCAATCGAAATGGAAGCCACTCTTCAGATCTAAGTGAAAGGAAGTGATGGCACTGCTCTTTGTTTGAACATCTGCTTGTGAAAAGGGATAAAAAGAATGAAAGCATTACAGGATATTTCCAAGAGCCCTTTTTGCTCTCAGTCTAAAATAGGTCTACTCTGACAACCAACATCAAAGTAAGTCATTATGGCAGTATATGATCCATCCATTAGCTGCACCCTCAACTTCTAAGGCATTAATTGCTCTTTCTCTGCATACATGGACAAGCACTTTTTTTATGTGTGTGTGTGTGCACATGCGCTGTTGTATATTACAGTGTTGTGTGTGTGCCCACACACACACTCAAATGGTGAGTTCAGACAAGTAGAGGTGTAAAATTAAATCCCACAGTGCAGCGGCATGCAGATGATGTGCTTGAATGGCCTAGCTGCTCTTTGCACCATTGTAATTGAATAACCTACAGAAAAGTCATCACATTCCCACTTTGCTGTTCTCTCTCTATGTAACATGTAAAAAGTCCTCTTGTAACTACCTGGGAGAGCAACCCATCAACAGCTGTTAGAGCTGACTTGAAGGTTAAATATTAGGAAGGAATCCAATTTCTCTTGTCTATTCAGCTCAGCGGTGTGTTAGATTGCAGCTGGACTGTGCTTACAGAGTGTGGGATATGAAGTGGGCTAATCAATCCCCTCTGCTTCATTCTCAAATTCCTCTCATATCAGGTCCCTGCCCCCCAGGCAGGCCTTCTGCTTTCCGAAAGCCAATTCCACACGAAATAAGAACTGTGACCTGCAGCTAGAGGGTGAAGTTGAGTTTTCCCTTCATGATTAATCTCTTCTTGGGTGGTTTTCAGAAAGAAGGAGAGGGGGGAGGATTGAGAGAGGGGCGGAGGTGGGAGGGGTGAAAAAAAAAATAAGAAAACATGCAAGTCGCTGCCTTGTGACCTGCAAGCTTTTTTTTTCTCTGAATGAGCTGGGTGCACTGGAGCCTGCTTATCTCCTGAGAGAAAGGCAGAATTCATTTTTTGACAAGGTTTCATGTTGACATTGAGAAAATAACTACCTGATTCTATGATTAAACTTGGGCTGTCATAATTACCATCTGAACTGAGGGGGACAATATACATTTTTGGGAATATTTTGTTTCTCAAACTTTCTGTTTGAAGCAGTCACGTGAAAATTATCAGGTGGCTCAAGGTGAAATTACTGATGTCAGAAGCAAGATTTTGTGTAATGAAATTTAGAACATACAATTCAAAAGTAATTATGGCCCCTTTTTTCTTTTCTTTCTCATAACACAAACTTTAATGAATTGTATATTCATTTCCTTTGATAAAATAATGAACAGTTGTGAGTTTTTTTCATAAGAAAAAACACAACTGAAAAGTATGGTGTGCATTTGTATTTAACCACTCTTATGGATATCGTTTTCTAAAACGCAGCACAGACAACTGTCTTTAAAAGTCACCTATTAATAAGGCCTAACTCTACATGATTCAGTATCAGAATAAATACAGCTGTTGTGTGAAGGCCTGTGTAAAGGAACCGTATAATGGAAAAGCAGCAAAGAGCCACTTTGGAGGAGCTGCAGAGATCCCAAGATCAGATGGAATAATCTGCTAATAGGACAAATGTGAAAACTCACAAGTCACATGTGCTGCATATTGCTGTGGTAATGCTCATCATGGGCATTAAAGCTGATCAGTGTTGGTAGAAAGATGGATGGAGCTAAAAAACAGAATTATCCCGGAAGAAAATGGAGATTGTAAAAGATATGAAACTTGGAAGGGGGATTTATCATCCTGTGGGACAACAACACTAAACATACAGACATATATTTAGCATAATTTAATATTTGAAATTCAAACACTATGCACAAAGTTCTGGGGTTTTAAATGGAGAAAATGGAAACATTTGAAAGTTATAAAAAAAGTTTGTCTGCAAGGAATTGTAAATGTAGGCCATAAATCACACTATTAAATAAATTGATTTCATTTAACCTAAAGATGAGTCTAAAAAAAATAATTACAATAAATACCAATAAAGAACTGTCCCAAAGCACAGGAATGGACCCTTATTATACAGCAGATGGGTGGCCAAAGTTGAAGGGTAAAATGATATAACCTTAAAGTGCCAGTATCACATTTTTAAAGGTTATAATGGCATCTGTCACTAAGAGTGGACCTGTCAGACACTACTTTCATGCAGTTGAATTGCTCTTAATGGCTGTGTCTCCTGGTTTAGACCCACTTTTAAACGCGGTGTGATGTCTGTCTGAGAAACAGTGACGTTAAAAGCATTCAACTAGAAAGAGATGGGCCATCTTGTGGAGCTCTCTTTTTTTTTTTCCTCCTTCTGTCCTTTGTTCAGAGCGTTTGAGTTAGCCTACAGTCTTTGTTAAGGAAAAACTCCCTGGAGGACAGCAGGGGCTTCACTGTGAAATGGTCAGTATGGAAAGCACCACTGTTGAAGTAATGCTTTCACTAGGGGGACACTAAAAGGCCTCTAGACATGTTTACATTTTTAATGGCATAATGATGACACCACATTCATGTCTTACTCACCCATGTAGCAAATTTTTTAAGTAGATAAAACATTTCATTTGGAAAAAGATGGCTCATGTCCCCGATACCACCTACCAAACAAATTGGCTAAGAACAACAAAGTTCAATTTACATTTGAGTTTTTTTGGGGTTGTTTGTGTGTTTTCGCACTCCAGCGGGACACTTATGAAAGTGTTCTTTTGCATCAGAAATAAGGTATGCTGGCCCACTGGGAAGTAAATGAAAGTGGGTTTTAGAATATGTGGGAGACCAAATTCCTACAGCTGGAAGTGCCTCTGCGCCAGGCTAAACAGTGGGCGCAGGCCCCAACACACATACTAATGGAAGATTGGAGTAGTATACAGTGTAAGAGTGCAGATTTGGGTTAAGTGTCTGAGGGCTACCAAGTTTCCATCAAAGAAACATCACCCACAGATTCTATTTCTATCAATCCAGTTTTATGGCTTTAAAAACATGAATTACATTGTAAAAGAGCTGTTTTCAAGTGATAGATTAAATTGGTGGTGGGTTAAATTTCATCAATAGCTATCTGAATGGGATAATTAAGCCCCTCTTTTCAATTACTATTTAATTGCTTATCAAGGATACAGACACTGATAGTGCAATGTCACTTCAAAATTCTGGTTAATTTTTGGACACAGTTTTTTTATGCATGAAGATGTCATGCTCTTCTGTTCAACAGATATAAGTGTAAACACCACAGCAATGTCCACACTGCTAATGAAGGAGACAGGTTTTGTTTCTGTGGTATGGACATATCTTGGTGCAAAATATTAACCCAAAAACAAAAGCAAAATATGTTAAGTTGCTGATTGAAGCTAGTGAGAGTTTTGTTTTTTTTTGAGTATTAAAGCCATGACGATCTTTGTTACATTTGCAGCAAAAACTAAGAACCCGGTTCTAATTGTCTAGGGTGGCTGCCTCGTGTAATGTTTTTCTGCAGGAAGAACTAGTGCATTTCACAAACACGAACATGACAAGCAAAAAAAAAAATGATGTGGAAATATTGAACCAGAATGTCAAGACATCAACCAGGAAGTTAAAGACTTGGCAAAAATGGGGCTTCATTCCATGTTGTATAGCCAGGTTACTTACAAAACGCCGTACAGACAGTCAATATTTTAAAGTGGTGACCTAAAGCCCTGTTGTCAGTCCCATGAAAAATGTTGACAGAGCTGAAATGTATATGTGAACAAGCTGGTCTACAAACTTCAATTGCACTAGTTCTGTTTGGAGAAGCTTCTGCAAACTGTAAGAGTCTTGTGGAAGGATATGCAAAAGATTTGACTAAAGCTATACAGTTTGAAGGCAATTTTATCAGTTGCAAAACGTTCAATTAATTTTGTACCTAAAGTCTTTAGGTTCATTCATTCTCCCTTTAATAGATATATTTTATTACCATATATAAGGATTAGTCCTGAATAATTAGCACAAATAGTGTATTGTCTGTGAATATTTATCACTCACAAAGGTTTATAATAATAATAGTAGCTTTCTCATTATTCAGAGTTAAGAACAATGTTATTTATCATCCATTACCATTCATTGCTGTCAAAATGTCACATTACCCTAATGTCTTCAGTGTATCAAACCCACAACCCAGCAGGTAGCTTTCAGCAGAGATTTTTGCACAGCAAAGTGTCGGCAATGCTGTTGTGGTTTTAATGTCAACATACAGAAAAAGTGTGTACCTTTGTTTCGAAAGTTACAAATTGTGACGATAGCAGTAAATATGCAGACATGCTGACAGGTTTGTACTGCACTAGCAGATGAAATGTATTGTTGCATAGTGTTATGGAACCAGACCAAGCTGTGCACTGACATAAAGATGCATCCTGTATATCACAAGAGATGGGCTTAATTCACATATTTAAAAAAGAAAATGTTAACTGTAAAGCATGAATTGTGATTTACAACTTGTGATCCCACACACACAACTGGTCATAAACCGTGTCAACACCGATATCTTGTTGTTGATAGATGTTGCTGTGCAGACAAGGCGTCTTGGGGACATTGTGAATAAAAGAGATTAATTTATGTCAGTGAAAAAATGTATAATAATTCAGGAAGAATCAGAAAAGATATCCACACAGCACCATGCTGCTCTTGGAGTTACATTCTGTATTCAATGCATTTGACTGTGCAGTTTGTCAGCTCACAGAGAAAAGTAGACCTTGAAAAAAAGATGGTGACTTTAATCCCAAGCCATGTCATCGGAAAGCTTTTCTTTTCAATTTTAATCAAAATACATAGATCAGGCTACATTGTGACTACTATTAGATTAATCAAATGTCATCTGTTATTCCATTCTCATGACACGTCTTATCTGGTGGGAAGTATTAGCCATCAAGTGAAGATTGTCGTCATAGTTGATGTGTAAGAAACCGAAAAAGTGAGGAAACACAAGGATTTAATCAGAGCATCTCCAAAAATGAAGCTCTTGTGGGTTGTTCCAGGTCTTCAGTGGTTAGCGTGGATCCAAAGAGATCCCAGGAAAGAGCAGCGGGGAAAAAGCAACTAGGTTATGAGTAGATCTGCTGGAAGGTTAATCACCCATGTTAATAATTCGAATCTTTGTGTAGAATCAGCTCCAACATCTCTATTAACTCAGATCCTACAGAAGATAATGCTGGCTTCTGTCACACACACAAAACAAATGGGTAGATTCAGAGAAAGACGACAGACTTAGCAGATTCACTTAATGCGGTTTCTTACTCTAGTTTGTTGACTAACCAGAAACACTGAGATGTTCTGGCCAGTCAGTGGTGACGGACTAAATGTATGGAACCATCAACATGGTTTGATCACATGATCACTCTCATTCTAAACACGTTATGTCCGAAGCACAGAACAGATTTTTGTGTTTTACAAACCATCTAATTGGTTTGGTAGGTAAGTGGAATCATTCAGCAGATATTAACAAATTAACAAGGACGTCCATATTTAGTGGTTTTCATTTGTTTTTCACCCACTCAGCCACAAATCTCTTTATCAATAAACCTCAAAACATACTTGACTACACTTGATCATAATGGATCACTTCACTGCTTTGTTCTTTCAACCCGAGTCTGCTGATTGAATTTATCAACTTTATTAACACCTACTGTCAGTGCCGATAGGAAGAATACAGCCCCCTGGCAATGGGCGGTGTCTGACCCACAACAAATAAAGAATCTACAAACCATCAGCAGTAGAAGAAGAAGAAAATCTAAAACAAGTAGCTGGAACATGTGCAATTTTCCCATTTGGATAATTTACCTCCCAGGGTCCTCAAGAAAAGAATTATTGCACTGATTACCTGGTAAGGCAATTAATTATTTCCCTTAGTTATTTCATTATTTTCCTCTGAGTAGACAGTTTACAAACCAGCTAATTATCGGCCCTGTGTTGAATATATTTTAAAAGTACCCTTTAAAAGTAAAAACCCACAAGAAGGTATTAAATTTACTTTTCATTTAGTCTAAATTTCTGTATTATTATGTAACATTAAAATTTTGAATGTTGTGTTTTCATAGCAGAACACAGGGTCATAACTTAAGTAATGACATGAAATAATAATGGAACATTACAAATATATTATGGTTAAGACCCACAAGCATTTGAGCACACCAGTGATATGCTTCCCTGTTTAAATGCTTGATGGAGCTGAAAGGTCAGTTTACTGGGACGTCTGGAAGATGTGCAAATTATAAGATAACAGCTGGGCAACCAGTTTTAGCTCTAATTAAATGATGGAGAAAAAAAAAACATTATGAAGACTCTGAAGGCTCTAACCTGCACAGTTTCCATTTTTAAAGTCTTGTGCAAAACACAATTTAGAAACTTATCCTTTTTGAGGCTGTGTTTATCAAAACTTAAAGCCTGTAATTCACAGAAACTACGACAGAATGCGTTTTGATGTTTCCATAAAACTGTGCGTGTTCAGCGCAGGTGTGAAGATTCACTTAGGCCTACGACCTTTTTACCCCAGATGAAGCGGAGAAGTTCATACCCAGTCCTAAATGATGTGGAAGACTGACACTTTGTCAAACCTTTTCACCACGAGAATTCATGGTGAGAGATGGAGCCAGAGTCCTTCTCACCTCATTGTCCTTTCGTAGAACTGAGGATGGAGTGCTGAAGCCCTGCCTTTGCACCGGCTACAACTGTCATCTCATTCAGACCTCCGCAGCACTTAGCCCCCATTTGCTTTTAAGGTTGTCTGACAGGACAGCAGCCACGTGTGATCAAACTTTACTTTCACTATGCACTTGTGACAGTTCATTGAGAGAGGCTCTAATGTGCTGTCAGTGGTGCTCTCCACTCAGCTGCCTTGATTTACCTTCCCCATCTGTCTCAGTCAAATAGCACTAAGTCGGGAGTGATTGGAGGAAAGGTGGCCTATTAAATCCACATCCTTGAATTTAGCCATAAACTCATTTCACACAAACACTACTTATATTTCTACTTTGAATCCTCATTTCAGTTATTTTCAAATGAAGCAAGCTTTGACTTCTGTCTGTTTTTTTTTTTGTTGTTTTTTTTGTTTATAAGTATCCGTCCTGGTCAAATATGCAGAATATAAGTATAATTACAGAAACAAATATTTTACAGTTGTGCTCATTGAAGTGTTGCATTGATTTTAGGAATATCAGCAACTGGTACTGTGTTGTGAAACTATAAAGATTAAATAATTATAATTTTGAAACCGTATGTCTATATAATTGGTCTGTTAAACAAGCATTGTATTGGGATTGTATAATTTCCAAAGTTTTGACAAAAACATGCTACTAAAATGTTAGGATCTTTTCACATCTTGAGCATTTGGGCTTCTTTGTTTTTGTAATTATACCTGATTTCAATATTTTTTTAGTCTTTATTTAGAAGGAAGCTCCACATTAACAAAGTTAATAAACATCCCTAAAAATAAAATTTTAAGCATCAATGTATGTATTCTGTAGGTTTGAAGTAATTTAACCAACAATAAAATAAAATTAAAATTAAATAAAAATTCTAGGTTGGTTGATGTATCTACCTCCAGTAGGATAACAAGAGAATCCCGAATTTCCAGTCTGATTCATAAGCATAATGAGATGGGATAACACAAGATAGAGCATTCAGCAGTCATAACCTAATTATCTTCTTTTTCTACAAAAATTCTAACGTGTTGTATGCTTGTTTTAGGTTCTATTTAACTGCATGAAGTCAGACCCATAAATTATCCTGTAAATTATGTTTGTTCTAAATTCATAAAATCTTTGTAGCTACTCCAAACCTCTGAAACATGCATGATGATGGCTCAATGTGCTCTGCAGTTTTATTTGAAATAAAGATAAGCAGCTCTAAAGCTGATCTGAATTTCCAGGTAAGCATTTGCTTGTTCAGTGTTTTTTATTTTGGAATTATATGGCAATCTTTAACAATGTATTTTGAAAATTGTATTCAACAGTCTTACCTATTACTTTCTCCAGTTTAAATTACACGAGGCAAAAAAAAAAAGATCAAATCATCCCTGCTCATTCATTTTTTGCAGGGATTATCATGTCCAAAGCCATTCAGAATAACACTTCGAAGGGGAGCCTTAAGTAAAACCCTTTAAATGTTTCTGACATAATGATTCAGTGCCCTTGATGAACTGAACTAAAGGCAAGGCAGGGGGATCAGTCAGTATTTGAAGGCTTCAAGATCTCTCTGTCACTTTGGCTCGCTAGAGTGCTCATCAAAAGATGCTAATGTTTCTGTTCATTTCATTCTAGGGGCTGCATTAGGATTTTTATGACTTGAACTGCATTTTTTTGAAAGTGACTGCGTTTACAAGCTGTAAAACACGTCTCCTGAAAGCCTAATAAATATGAAACTGAAAGAGAATCCTTTCTTTCTCTGTTCCTCTTTTGCTTTGATCATGCAATCCCATGACATATCCATCGTCAGCTTCTCAACTCCTCCAGGAGTGGGCATAGCCTAATTGGTGCTATGAAGAGGAAATCAAAGCAGGAAACAGGGCTGGTTCCAAACAGAGCTCACAATGCACAAAAAAAGAGTACAAAACCCCTCATGTTTTCTGCAACAACCAGTGAGTTTACATGTTAGCTCATGTAACATTTTTCTAGTACTGGCACAGGTGATATATGGTTGTTAGAAAGTAAGTGTGATTCAACAATTCTGTGTGCTTCCTTTGCTGCTCTTTTGGTCCTTATTCTAATCTTATTTAACAGTCTCTGCCTGACACGCAATTCAATGCAGGCCCCCAGATTGGAGAGTTTCCAAACAATCCTGAGCTCACCCAAGCTTGGAATTGGTTTTCTGTGGAACATCTCCCTCCCCCCTTTGGGCACTTTACCAATTTGACCAAATTTGTTCCATCACTGGTTCTAAGTACCAGAAGTGTTTTCTGCCCACACTTGGACTCGTTTCTGCAATTTGCACATTCTTTGCAGAACATTAACAGCTCTGTCAGTGGCTGAGCTGCAGGCAGATGTAGGGCGGGGGCCTCAAGTTTCTCAAGACACTCAACAAAGTACTGCCACAAAGCATTAACATAAGTTTTAGGACTCTATCTGCAAGGCCCCCTTAGTTTACATAGGGATAAATAGTGAATACATCATACAGCAACTCAGTGTATAGAAAAAGGGCTGGTAAACATGTAAACATCTGGCATGTTTGGCAATAAATATATTTTATTTTATTTTAAAGCCCAACAATATCATTAGAGAGGTTGGGCTCACCATTTCACAATGGTGCAGCTGCCACCCTTTGTAGGGTGTTTTTTTTCCTATTTCCCAGCATCAGTCAAAATAATGTAGAACTTGGCTGGATATATTGGTGTAAATGTTGGTAAAAAGATATGGAATGAAAGGAAATAAATTATTGCTGAAACCATTAAAAAAAAGTAATAAAAAGAAGTCACAATATAAAAATGCCACAATAAATGTGAAGGGACACACCACGGATCAACAAGCAGAACCTAAGCTGACTGGAGAGAAAATCTACTATTGGTCATTTTCCTTTTGTGTGTGCATCAAACACAGTATTAGACTGAAGAAAGTGCTGGTCTTTCTGTTACCAGCATGGAGATTGCATGTTTCCCTCCTGCATGCATGGGTTTTCTCTCTTTTTTTTTGGCTTTTTCTCTCAATCCAATCAATTGATCTTCCTAAACTGCCTTTAGGTTTCAGTGTTGCATGCATGGCCGTTTGTCCGGTGTGTCTGTGTTGCTCAGTGATGGACTGGTGACCTATCCATCGTGTGCCCCGCCGAAGCCACCCAAAGCTGAAACAAAATGTGAAACCTATCATGGATTCTTTCAAGCAACTCACAGGTGTCTGTGGTTGAAGGAAAAAAAAAAACGACTATATTAGTCTGTAGCTTTAGTTCACCAGATCGAGACTGCCCTTTAAGGAGTGACTTAAGCTGCTTTTGTAGAGTTTCACATATTTTTCTTAATACACTTGAGTCCAAACATAAGAAAATTCAGTCCTTCATTTTGTAAAACAGTCTTGTCAAATCTAAGTGTCACTTTTATCCACCAGTATTTTATTCGTTGTGCGCATGTATTGAAGAAAAATGTAATATTCATGTTCTAAGGCATCAGGATGGAGTATGCTTTTTTTTTAAAGGTTTTTGTGGCTCTAGGGACCTTCATTCATTAGTAGTTGGATGGGGAAAAGGGCAGAGAGAGAAGGGTAGGACATGCTGTAAGTGGTCTGGAATCGAACCGGGGACAACTGCTTTGAAGACTGTATCCTCTACATATGGTGTCCCTGCTCTACCATTGAGCGCTCTGGTGTTTGACATTTTTTGCCATGACATAATTATCTTCCTTCATCTTTATTTCTATACTTCATCTAACAGTTCAATGTCTTTGTAGTATGAGAGCCCCCAAGTGGCCAAATAGTCAGTCAGTCAGTCAGTCAGTCAGTCAGTCAGTCAGTCAGTCAGTCAGTCAGTCAGTCAGTCAGTCAGTCAGTCAGTCAGTCAGTCAGTCAGTCAGTCAGTCAGTCAGTTCATTCATTTTCTTACATCCTTGTCCCCAGTAGGGTCGGGAGGGATGCTGGTGCCCATCTCCAGTGAGACATTTCGGGCGAGAGGCAGGGCAATTCCTGTGACATTGGAGTTGCATTTGCAAATTGTCCAAAAAAAATCGTAGCTGGTTATAGACACGAGGACGAGAACTCCAGTTCTGGGGTAAATAATACTTCAGTATTATGTACTTAAAACTGTACTTCTGCTATGGCAGAAAATCAACAATGCAATTGGAGTATTGCACAATTTTATTCTCATGCAGGTATGCTCAATTTTACAGCAGAAAGTGAATACAGAATGAACCCAACAACATTTTCCAGTAAGCTCCGCCTTGGGTTGTTAAGAACCATCTGTTCACAGAAATACAGTACACGTATTTCTATGTTTTTGTTAGTGAAGAATAACATGCACTGCTGCTTTTATTACCTTTGTATAATTAAACTAGGCCTTAAACTTAGTGGGTCATTAAGATCTTTCACCCATCAAAGTTTGTGTAAATGGAGGATATTGGACTGGTTCAAGCTGCTAAATGTCATACTGGATGATTCAAATTAAATTTCAGGTTCAATAATTTGTCGGTGGATTTGCAGCTTTATTACATGCAAGTTTTAAAAAAAAAAAGGATATTAATTCAAAGCATTCTTTTATGTCTTATTGTCTAGTGTAATTAGTATCATTTTGTTTCATATTCACTTCTTAATTTAATTAACATGAATCAAAGATTTATTTGTATAAAAAAAAACAAAAAAAATAAAACTGTGGTGCTTGTGCAGTTTAAAGTTAAGCACACAATGTTTTATGTGGGAGTCTTTGACTACAATATCTTCTCCCTCACAAAAGGCTCTTGCCATAACAGTCAAAACTTATAGATATGCACCACTATTATTTCATTACTGGAGTCTTATGATGTTTTCTTCAGTAGGGCTGGCACAGGTGAGCATAGCCTGTATGAGGATATTTGTTTACATAATTGACAATTTTCTCAGTAGATAGGATGTTTTTTATTCTGATTTATTAAAGACAAACACCAGTCTTCTAGAGCCTGAAATTACAAAATGGCTGCCTTTAGGTCAAAATTTCCTTCTGATTTTGCTTCCTCCTGATGAAAACACAAAATATGAGCACCAGAGCAGCTGTTTTGATAATTTGGTCATAACAAAATATAGTCCATGCGGGCAAGGAGAACAAAAGAGGTGTACAGAAATAAATAATCTGGCAAAGAACAGACTGCAAATACTATGTAGGGGTGTTGCGTAGTTATGTCAGATAAACCACTGATATCAAATTAAAATTAAATCATACTCAAATGACCCTGTAAGCTGACAAGAAATAAATGTCAGAACTGTTGGGCTCAAAAATAAAAGTGTCACGTTTACAGTTCAGCAGATATAACGTAATTCACCCAATTACAGTTTTGTCTTTGCTCGTTCCAATCTAAGAAAAATACAATGTACCACAAACAGGAGAAATCTGAGTTGGTGGTGCATATCGCAATACAATGGTCGGCTAACAGTTGATATACTGCAATGGGCAAAGATAAAGTTATAAAAATCCTTTGTAAATGCTCCATTGAGATCAGGAGTATTAGGTGATGCCCACAGAAATGCACGCCCACTGCTTTTTTTAATTTAAGGGATGAGTGTTAGCAGAAATATCATTTGAGCTTGTGATCATGTTGGAGGTGTACACACAGATAAAGTGCGGGATGCTCCATAAAGCGCTGCTTTTGAATTGTGTGATAAGTGCATGAATTATAAGTCAGCTAATTTGACCGAGCGATTCCAAAGTTCCCCGGCAATTCAGAAGCACGAGCTGCTTCAGGCTCCAAAAGTAATTAACAAAAACTTAAAATAATTTGAGCTCATTCTTCTCGTGCTATCTGGTAGAAAATGATGCATTAGTGTATATTTTGATCATGAGAGGAAAGAGCGCGTTTATCTGCAAAGGGAATACCTTATGCTGAGCCTGCTTCTTTAAAGACGCGGCTTCGGGGGATGCTGCTTGCCGCTTCTCCCCCATTTTAATTGCTACTTTTCTTCTTTACATATACAACTTCAATGAAAACTCTCTCTTGTTAAACGGCACTCTTCACCTGCGAGTAATAGCAGTCTCCCGTTTCTGTTTCATAAATGCAACAAACCTCGCGACAAAAGCCCCAAACACTGCACAAATCCACTGTGATTTTTATCTTTTAATGAGAGTGCACATAAATAAAATTTTGATCCTGTGCAGTTTATAAGCCAAGAGTTTGGTGAAAAAAATGAAGCTGAAGTCCAAAACAAGTTTTACACTTTTAGACACTACTGGCAAAAAATAAATAAATAAAAAAATACTTGAATAGTTTTGAGTGAGAGAATGAATTCCTCAACCCAGTGCTTTACAATAAAATCATGATTAAACCACTGGCAATGGGTTTTGCATGGCCCTGTTTTACATATTTGTCACATGCTCAAGTTAAATTGCAACACTGGTTTAATGGAAGGATGAAAGATTTCTCAAATGGAAAGACCTTTTAGATAATTTGTTTTGCAAAAGATTGCAAATGTCAAGTTTTAAGTGCCACTTATTTTTGCTTTAATTTATACTACTAAATATACCAGCTTTCAGCAAAAGCTGAGTGTGAACTACTTCCATTTAATGTTCTCAGATAGGTTAAGGTGTTTTTTTTTTTTTCTATCAACCTCTACATCATATCACTGTAAGCAGCTGTAATAGGATAATGGACACGTCTGTATTTTCTTTTAGACCACAAACTTAAAAAAACACAAAATGAATATGAATGCTATTCAAGTGGTAGATAGAAGTTAAGTTACTGACATATAATCAAACAGCAGGTTAAGCAAAACTTTCTCTCTTTTATTTGGTTCAGACATAAACCAGCGGCTGATTAAAGTGATCAGCAGACTTTTTGTACTTACAGGGGACATAGAAGAAAGAAATAAACTACAGAAAAGGATACTCTTTTCTTACCTGATGAACATTATGTCTGTAACATTCTAAGTAGCCTCAGTGGTCTGGCTATTAACTCCCTCCTCAAACCGTCTGTAGCTGTGTGGCAGGAACACCGTTTTGTCTTTTTTTTTCCTCAGCTTGGGTTGATGTTTCCCTTAAATCCGAGATTCTAATTATTGCCCTTCATAAAAGATCTCTGTTGTAATACTGACTATGTTCACCCCAGATCTACTAGGCATATTCTGATTAAAGGCATTAGTTTCAGTAAAGAAAAATATATTTTCAGTTTACAGACAGACTTCATGATGATGTGGTAACATCATGATCCAAATATGAAAGCTCAAGTGAAGCTCCAAATTATTCGTACATCTGGCACTCAGATTTTGGCTTAAAGATGTCTTTTAATTTTACCAGCATGATTCTTTGAACTGAGCCTAATGTTAACGTTTTGAGTGACTCAGCTCCAGTCCTGACTTATGATACCCAATCTGTGAAAGAGCTAAAGATAATAATGGAGGTATACGGCCTTCCAACCTTAAAAACATTGAGCTCATCCTCAAAGATAAAAAGTCTAAAAAACCTCTGGAAACTTGCAGAATGCTAGTCACCAATCCTAAGTACAGTAATGTCAATACTTTCTCAGCAATTATTTTCTAATAGCTATGGAGAAGGTCATGTTTTAATATATCATTTAAAGTATTAGCAAACATATTTAATTAATAGTCCAGTCTACTACTTCTTCTAAGTTGTTTTATTATCTTTTGAGAGATGCCCGTCTCATATCATATTTCGAAAAAAAAAAAACTTACTGATTGAATACAAATAATTTTAAGTCTAAATCTGGCCTCAGTTCAGAATCATTTTGGGCTTAACTGTATCAACAAACCAGACAGGTAAAATCTGCTAATACAGATTTTACCTTTTAAATCAAAATGCCAAGAGTTATTTAAAATATCTCTGCAACGATTCACAGTAATTAGTCAAGGGTATTCTTTACTTCTTACTTTAATTTTGATTTAATGTTGATTGAGAAAACAACTGTTTTAAAAAGTCAAACTACTTTAAGAACAGCATGCTATTTCTTTGAGATATAATGTCAGCCGTCAGAAATATCATCTGTCAGTCAAGCTTTAGACCTTCAGAGTGAGATATTTTGAGATCTCGTACCACTGTCATTTAAAATGTGCGCAAAATCCTTTAACGATATTTTACAGCTGCAAGTAAACAAATTATATGCAATGTTTTCAATATGGCAATATGCTCTCTGCACTCTTTTGTTACAGTTGCATTCTTTAAAGTAAAAACAATCTCCAATAAAATTCAAACCTTTCCTGAAAATGACAGATGAGTTATGTATGCATAAGTATTTATATAAATTATTCATGCATTGTGTGTTAAATGTGACACTTGTGCTGTTAAGGAAACAGTTTTTCCAACTGAGGTAAACCGATGATGGAAATAATCTCTTCGAGGCAGATGGCCTCCGCAGCTCTAGCACAGCTGAATCCTCCCGGCTTCGTTCACTTTCTCCACCCAACTTTGAAGGAAACCATTGCCTCCTGCATTGTTTTGTGTGAAGGCCACTGTCCAAAACTATGATTTTTCTGGTTGCACTCAGAGACTCCAGTGGTGGAAAGGTTGCCATGAGTTTCATTAAAGCCAAAGCTGAATGAAATATGGATGTGCAGGGAGTGAATTAGAGTGATGGAACAGGCCAAATGTTGTCTTCGTAGTGTCTGTGCAATGCTGTCTTTAGGGGACAGATTCTCAGACAGGAGTAAAGTAAAATTGCACTCCAAGTTTAGTGGATTCATCAGCAGGCCAAAAACTTTCTCGCCCTGTTCTGGTAAAGAGTATGTTGTTAAACTGTGAGATTCAATCCAGTGTTCCTTTATTGTCAGAACAATAAAGGAATAAATGTGTTTACAGACTTGTTCTCTAAATACATATACAGACAGAACTGCAACATACACATCGCGAGATGAGCAAAATAATAGCAATCCACACTGTTAAAAATTCTGTTTAGATCCAGGACTGACTGATGTATGAAAGCACTTTCAGTTTATCCTCATTAAACTGTAGAACCTTGTATCCCCCAACCTGATGGCAACAGTCTGCATTCATGATTCAGAGTGGTGAGGGTTAGAGGCAGTGTTATTATCTAATTTCACCACATTTCTATGGTAGGAAGATTCATGAAGTCTTGAATGCCTGGCCTGCAATTTTAGAATAACTTAATTTGATAAAGCAATGGACAGGCTTTTATATCATGTGGTATTGCAGAAATGCAAAGCGCTAATGGTAACTGAGGTATAAAACAAAAGATCATATTTACTTTCTCCAAAGAACCTCAGGTGTCAAAGAAAATATATCCTTTACTTTGTCTACTACAAACTAGTTTAATGTGGATTCCCGAGGCAATAGATATTTAGTCATGAACACACCGCATCTGGAAAGTATACTTGTTCCACATTTTGATACATTGCAGCCTTATTCCTGAATGTATTTAATTACTCTTTCCTCAAAATTCTACACACAAATACAACAATGTGGGAAGATTTTTTTTTAAGTTTTCCAAATTTATTAAAGGGGTTGTCAAACATTGTTGAAAGGTTAATAGAAGAACAATGTTGTGATCACTTCCTGAAGATGAAGCTACAGAAAGAGCAGGAGTTTTTAAAGAGACAAAGGCCCAATTTCAAGACATTAAATTGCCATTTCAAATTTATTTTAAATTACATATATATATATATATATATATATAGATAGATATATAGCATTTTTATAACAACTGAAAATAAAAGATACTCGATTGTGCTGTAAAACGGCACTTTAAGCCTATAGAATACATAATACTGCCCCTTTAAAAAATACAAAACCAATATATCAATATATGTGAATACTTATGCTGTGAATACATAAGTTTTCAAAGCCTTCACTTAACACTTTGTTGATCCAACTTGACAGCCTCATGTCTTTTTGATTCTGATGCCACAATTTTAGCGCACCTACCTTGAGGCAGTTTCTTCCATTCCTTTCTACTGAACATCTGTCAGCCATTTTCAGATCTCATCAGAGATGTTCGGTCAGATTCAAGTCTGGACTCTGGCTTTGTTCACTACGGGATTACAGAGTGGTTTGGAAGCCGCTGCTTTGAAGAATATGCTTTGGGGTTGTTATCCTGAACCATTGACCCATTCTGAGGTCAAGAGTGCTCTGGAGCAGAATGTCTCTATTGCTGTATACATGATTTCCTGTATTCTTAATGCTAGTTCCTGCTGCTGTAAAACATCCCCGTATCATGATGCCATCACCATGCTTCACTGTAGGGATGGTCTTACAGTGACCATGGTCCTGCAGTGACCATGGTACAGTGACCATGGTCCTACAGTGACCATGATCCTACAGTGACCATGGTCCTACAGTGACCATCCTTTCATAGACAAGTCCAATAAACTAATACTACCACAATTAGGCTCCATTTAAGTTGTACAAACACCTCAAGGAAGATCAGTGGAGACTGAGTAAATTTTGAAATTTTTATTTTAATCAACAAATTAAACAAAGGTTGTGAATACTTTTGCCAACGAAATTGTTGTTTCTTTTTAAATAAATTTGCAAGATCATTTTTTCACATTGTCATAATGGAGTATTTGTGTGTAGAATTTTGGGGAAATGATTCGTTTAATACAGTTTGGAGCAATGCTGTAATGTAAAATGTGGAAAACATGAATTTCTGTGAATACTTTCTGGATGCACTGTAAATTACCTGATTGAGTTCTTCATTATGGATTGTAATGGGAACTTTATGATCATGACCCAAACACAATTTCTTCTGTGTTTGTTGTATTATTTTAAGAGCATTTTTGTCCACTGAAATAACTTCAAGAATACTATGTTAGAGGGGTCCTCGGTTGTCGGAGGCATCAAATACAATAAATAAAACTGTATAATCAGTGCATTTCAATATGTATTGATTTGGTGTAGTTATTCGGCAATCATCAATGTAAAACGTGATCAAATCAGCTGAATTCACACATGCCTGGAGAGCCCAAACACTGGTTGTGACAGCAGACGACAGACTTTTGTTAACTTTAACCATCTGGACTCTGTTTGTAAGGAAGGGAAGAGGCATACAAATGAACCAAAAATATCCACCCATCTCCTGTAATAATAAAATAAATTCCTTTATGGAAATGGATCAGAAGATTAACTGCTATTGTGATTTTTTTTTTTCTAAGAGCAATTTAGTTCTATTATCTTCAACCATACGACTGGAAAAAAAAATCTAAATGCAGAAAAGTCAAATTTCTAACATAATGCAAATATGAACTGCATATCACAGCCTCCTGATCAAACACAATCCATCCAGCCTGACAGAACATGTTTTTGCAAACAGCCAACAGATGGAAGCTCAAAAGTACCATTTCAGCACACTGAATAATTGGATATTGACACCAAGCTGTCACGGCACCAAGCTGGATCCACTGTGTCCCAGCTTGTTGTTATGCTCCATAAATGAATTGCAGCAGAGTCAACAATATAAATTCAGTGCTCTCGGTTTAGAATAATCCTGAACAGGCCTTCATGTGGAATAGTTTGGAATGTGCTGCAAGATCACCTCATGGGTTTATTCAAACAGTGCCAGCAGATGGCTGCTTTTTCAACTGTCTTTAAGGATAATGTGGAGTCACAGACCTCTCACCCTGACAGAAATGTACGTTTCACGATTACCCACTGAATCTAATTTAGGTTATAAGAAAACCGGGAAAAAATGTGTCCACTGTTGCAGCCGTGTAAGAAGGGAAAAACTTCCGTAGGACCACAAAGTGTACTCTCATTGCAGTGGTGCTGTGGGAAGAATGTAGTGTAGTGGGAAAAGGAAGCTTAATTGAACAAACTAATGAGTAGTTCTTATTTCCGTTGGGAATGTGCCAGTGAGATTGTTTGACAGTTTATCTCTGATAAATAAATTCTTCTGGAGCTAATTAGCTTATAAGCCCTCAGGGGAGGGGAGTGTTGAGTGTCCGAGGGTGTGCATGAGTCTGTGTGTTTTTCTGCATATTCTCGTATCTTCGAGTCAACACTGGTCCACTTCCTGCTCTGTCTCACTCCACCCCCTCACACACTGACAATCTCCAAACTATCCCCATTGTTGAAGTCCTGCCTATGCAGCCACAAAAAACCTCCTAAAATTAAAACTGACTAAATGCAGAAGACGATAATTAATCTCTTGAATACATGAAACTTAATTTGAAAGATAATACATAGTGATCATTTTTCTCATAAAGATGAATGTTATCACACATTAGCAAAAAAAAAAAAAGCAGCTTTTCTTTACACAAATTAAAAGTGTCATGTTATTTTCATTTGAATGTTTATTCGGTTTTTTTTTGGAGTCTATTAAAAAAGTTAAAATGCAATCATGTTTGAACACACTTCTTTGCACATTGCTGCTGCCAGTACTTTTACAAAATGCTCTCTTATTTCTTGTCACTCTGACAACCCTCTTATTATTAAGGGCCTCATGTTTGCTGATTGGTCAGCAGGCTCACAGTAAAGGCAGCAATAAGGGATATGGATTAATCCCCGTTTCATGATTACGGGTGTTAACCTCACAAAGATGGGAATGGAACCGCACTGAACAGTAATTGGTCTCTAAAGTCACAATGTTCAAAAATCCCCGTTTCTTGTCCAGTTCTGCAATTACTTGTAGTGTAAATATTTAGCAGATGATTTTAATGGCACCCTAAAAGCCACTTGAACAACAGGCTTTTAGAAATCCGTTTTTCTCTTCTGAGGTTTCCTCAAGAACAAATGGATCCCTTGTGTAGCCACGACCTCGGCGAGTTTGGCATTTAGCTGATTAAGTCAGAAATAATTCGCATAATTTGCTGTTTTGGTTTTTGTGGTATTTAGTGTCTGGGTGTTACAGTTCTATAAAGTTTCGCATCATCAAACAAAATTTAACATCAGATTAATTCAACTAATAAAAAAAAATTTAAAAAAAGCTGTTTTCAAATTTTTGTGACCGCCTGGAAGAGTTGTGAAGCATTTCTTGAGTCACTTTAGTACGCTGCCCACTCACCTCCATGTGTTCTCAGTTTGCGAATGTTTAGTCTCTCCTTTGTAAGCACGTCTAGACTGATAAATGTCAATGACTTTGTTTCTCATCAGTTCAATGGGTTTCAAACCGCCCCTTTCTTTATAATGTTTTCTTCCTAGGAGCTAGATTTTTTGTTATATTGCTCCAGGCTTTCCAGAAGTCATTCAAACATTTTCTTTGTAATCTTTGGGGAAGAGGAAATCATCTCATTTAAAAAAAATTAAAAATCTAATTTTCTATCAGTAAAATCCTGGTTTCTTTAGAATTTTGTTTAAAAATGCATGAAATGGGAATGAGTCTTGTCCAAATTGTGTTTAAGAATCTGAATAAATCATTGGTCAGAGTGATATATAAAAAAAGACAAAAATCAATCTTTGAGTCAATTTGTAAACTAGCAACAAGTCAAAGCAAAAAAAAAAAAATCTAAAAGGCAGATGAAATATTGTGGAAACTATTTTAAAAATGACACCGTTTCAAATCTCTAAATATCTGTAGAGGTTCTTCAAGGATATAAGGACATTTCCCTAAATTTAAGAACCAAACATTCATTTTAACAGCGCTATTTTTGATTATATCTTGACATTTCAAGCCTCCATGCATATAAACTGGAACACAAAATGCTGTTGGTTCTACACAAATAAAGTGCAGCTATCTAGTGAGAGTAATAATTTTATCATGAAGCCGATCTGTTCCTGCAAATATTTTTCTTCAGTAGCTGTTTTCACTGCATCGATCTAAACTGCATCTCAGTGGGTCATTCACAGGTGCCTCCTTGGCTGAGTTTCACCTTCCACGTGAAGCTTCTTTTTGATATCTGTGTTTGACTGTTTAAAGATGCATGCTACAGGCTGTCCTGATAAGAGCATATCTGCCAATGGGACCACTTTGAGGAGTCAGAGATTCTGCCCTATCTCTCAGTCTCTTGGCAAAATTTTGCATCTGGGCATCAGGGTTGTAGGGACCCTGTGGCACTGCACTGTCTCCGAAGGCAAGATGATCATCGTCCTCACCTTTAAAACTTTTTTAAAGGCAATATTTATACATTGCCTACTTGTTCATTAGGTGTCTTTCTATCTGATAGTTTTTATGTTATCTGGGCTTTTAATGTGCTTGCTTGGACGTAAAATCGTGTAAAAGGAGCTTTCTCCCTCCGAATAGACACTCGGGTGTCACGTTTTCCATGCTTTCTTCCCCAGTTTTCAGAGAGATGCATAAAACCTTCATTTAAAAATCAAAATTCTTGACCCTTATAATATAACACAAGACGGATGTGCATACTAAAAGACTTTTTTTTTCCTTAGAGGAAGCCTTTTTCAAAAGAAAATTGTTGGAACAATGAGGATCCTGGTGAAATGCTGCTGAACGTTCTTCAACTCCATAGAATGAATTCACCAAGAAAGTTTGATGAAGGTTTTAGTAGGGATAAAAGAAATGAAAAGTTTTCAGCTATGCTAAAAAAAAAACATCAAACGCATTGCCAAAGAATCTGCTTCTGTTAATCCATTAAGCAAAGAGCTCCCTGCCATGGTCAAATGTTCAAGAGGGTGGGAATGAATGTCTTTACACTAAGAGCCTGTTGAAGTGAGAATTTGAAGAATTGAACGTCGAACACAATATGCACCTGTAGAATAGAGCGAACATGATAATTGTCCTAAATTATAAAGTGTTGCTGACATCTGTCACCCCAGAATTTCTCTCCACAAATGAGGAGAAATAAACACAGAACGTTCTTCTGCTCTGAAGGAATGTAATCCTCTCGCCTCCGTGTTCTCTTTTCTTTTCTAGTGACAATGATAATTATAGTTTTTGTATGACAGCTTTCAAGGATTTATCTCCTCCTTGTATTAATGGCTTTCTAAAGCTTTTAAATCCAAAAAGTTTAATTCGTTGCTCCTGTGTGGCTATTCAATTTCCCATACTTTTGTGTGAAATACCTTTACGTTTTTGATGTGGCATTCTTGTCATGTTTTGCGGCAAAATGTTTTCACAGCTCTGGAATCACGCAAAACATATGCACACAATGTCTGAATTTCCATGGGAAATGTGGAGTACACTTTTGATTTAACCTGGAGGTCAGCCTGTTTTTGTGCTGCCAAATGGGTTCAATACAAAGCTAGCTCGCTCTCAAAATTTCCTAAATACATCATTGGTATTTTTATTCTCTGGGTCAACAGATGAAAGCGCTATCTGAATGGGCCTCTTTGGTCAGCTGAAACATATTTTGCCAAAGCTCTCTAGCTCTCTAAAATTATCTTCTTTTCAGAAACCACTAACTGAAAGAGTTGATTAGGTTTCATTTTGAGGAAAAAAATAATTAAAACACTCATAATAAAAAATAGTTTTTGTTCTATTGCTGCTGAATGTAAATACATGCCACTAAATGTAAGTCCAAGTTAATATTACGTGCTGTAGAAAAGTATTTAAACAAACTGAGCTTAGATCAATTTAACTCCACCAATCAGCCAACCATGATTATTGGTAAAATGCCAGGAGATTAAATTGGTACTCACTGTTAATTTATATTTTAATGTAAATGACTACTGCTTCTAAACATAAAAGATTTTTTACAAAGCGTGCGAACCTCCCCGACATTTTTATAGGAGAAATACAATGTAAAACTACTGGCTGTAGTTTGAGTCTTGAAAAAAATCCTAATTATCCACTTGAAAATTATCCAGAGAGGAAATTCCTGAGGATTAAAGAAAAAAAAGTGCAACTAAAATAAATATTCAGAAGGATAAAAAATAAATTGTATATTAAACAGGAACACATTTTGCAAAAGCATCCTATGACAGACATGGAAGTAAAAAAATATAAAAAAATATTAGAAAGGTAAACATTGATGTCGGAGGGTCATAAAGATTGATAATTGATGGTGTGGACAGTGCTGCACAAATAATTAGTCATTTGTTTGATAATTCTTTTATCTTTTTCTCAGTAGTTTAGGGACTGTTTATTAGCATAGCAAGCTTTTTGATTGAAGGTTTAACTTCAGTGCTGGACTGGTGCCTTCATCTATTATTTTAAAACCTAAGCCTTATCAGGCAGGTAATAACTGAGACTAAACCATTTGGCTGCTATTTTCTTGATAATCAAGTAGTTCCTCAACTTTGGAATTTCAATACAAATTACAAGTTTTTATTAATAATTGCCATAAGCAATTATTCATAGTAATTCATAGCCAAAACTAGACTCCTAAAGCTGCACGGCAGTGGGGTTGATTGATTTTACGGAAAAGTCTGGCCAATAAGTCAAAGCTGTAGCACAACTGATAGTGCTGTTATTTTTGGAAGTGCACTATTCCCAAGCTGTGTATGTTTGTTTCAGACACAATCATCCCGGTCTGTCTGTTCCACAAAGAAACACTCTGCATTTTTTCCTCCCAAACCACCTCTAAACTGTGAGATTAAACATCATAGTAAACCACAGAAGGCATTAAGATACAATCCATCTGGGTTTAAATCAAGTAAAAGTCCCAAACATCAAACACATGTGAGGGCCAGCTTTTCCAAATGTCTTCCAGTGTTGTAATTGTGGGAGAATGAGTGACAGACTGCGGAGCACACCCCCTCATTCAAAGTTTTAATCTGACTGCGCCACCTGTGAGGCTCGTCAGAACTCCAGCCCACAGGGGCAGAGTTGGGCTTCATTACTGTGTCGTTGGTTCTGGCCCAGTTCTCCCCTCACTCTATCTCTCCTTGCCTCTCTATTCTTCGGTACCTTGCAGGCATGCTGCAGAAATGAGAGCCGGCTGCTCGGTCCTCCACATCGTTCCATGGCCGCAATTTGTCATTTTTCACACGAGATGAAGCCTTTTATGAAATGAAATGAGTTTCCCTAAAATGAAGCGCCACAAAAGCTCCGTGATTAATTTGCTTGTTAGGCTATTGCAGCTGTCACCTGTGGAAGACATCTGGACAGCAGATTGACTAATGCCAGCAGTGGGCCTGAAACAGAGCTCTCTCTCTCCCATAACCTACCCCACAGTCAGCCTTTCAGCAGGCTTTTAAAGGCACTTCTCTCTGTTTGATATAGCCTCTTTCTGAGGGGCAATTAATAAGCATTACTTGTGATTGACATGGTAATTAGTTGCATTAATGTGGTCATAAGAGGCTTTGTACTGTATGTTGGGGGGGGGGGGTGAACTGATGTTAGGAAACTGAGAATGAGCTCCGCGACCTCACTTAAAAAGTAATTGTCCATTGGATAACCGCTCCTTTTTTTGACAGTAATTTTGTCAAAAACGGCACTGCCAAAGGAGGAAAGTGCTATTTCAGCTTTCAGATTACAGACCTTCTAATCACATGGATCACTTAATATTAATACAAATTGGTTTTTAGTTGTGAAGTCTTAAAAATGCAGATAGTACACCAATGGTAAAGGCTCATATGCTGAATACTCAGGAAATAAGAACATTTATACAGATTTAGATTTATTTATTTATTTAACATTTTGGTTCAGAAATGAACAAGAGACACAATAGGAATTGAGACAAGAGTCTCAAAAAATAGTAAAACTATGTATATTTTATTTTAAAGCATTTCTCATCATAAATGTATACTTTTCACTAGGATAATTTTAAAGTTTCTGTGGTAGTCATGCCCTACTAATAATAACTGAGCAGCTTGTTGAGGTTGAAAGCCATCTTTTTCTTCTCTATATTCTCCTTTCACACATTTTCTATCAGATTCAAGTTAGAACCATTTTTGGGCCCCCACAACGCAATATTGTCACGCTTAATGCATTTTCCTTACAAATACACAACAGATTCAGTAAGGAGAGGTACATCTAAAAAAAAAAATTTGAATATTGCGTAAAGTTCATTTCAGAAAGTGAAACAGTTATTTTAGAGTCAAACATATAGAATAAAATATTTCAAGCTTTTAGTTTTTTTGCAATACAAGTGTTGAATTTTTTCTCGGCAAGCATAATCGGATGTAGAAAATTTAGAAAAATATATGTGACCCGCAAATACAAGTACCACTCTGTAAAACAACAAAAGCAGATGACATTGCACCTCAAACCATCACTGACTGTGGAGACTTCACACCGGACTACAAGCAACTTGATTTCTGCGCCTCTCCACTCTTCGTCTAGACTTTGAAATCATTAGTTTCCAAATTAAATAAATGTAGAATTTACTTTCACCTAAAAACAGGACTCTGGACCATCACATGCAGTCTAATTCCTTTTCTCCTTAGCCCAGGTAAGACACATTTGACGTCTTCTCTGGTTCAGGAGTGGTTTGACATGGCGAATGCAACATTTGTAACCCGTATCTAGAATTTGTCTGTGACGACGCTTAATGTACCGACTCCAGCTTTAGTCCACTCCTTCGGAAGTTCCCCCAAATTCTAGACTAGATTTTGCTTGTTGCTGTTACCACAATTCTTCCTTACACTCAATTTTCTGTTAGTATGCTCGGATAAAAAAATCTGTGAACAGCCAGTTTCTTCAGCAATGGCCTTTATTGGCTTGCCCTCCTTGTGAGGGGTGTCAATGACTGACTTCTGGATATCTGTCAAGTCAGCAGTTTTTCCCATGGTTGCGGAAAAACCAACCATGGTTTCGTTTTTGAGAGACTGGAAGCCTTTGCAGGTGTTTTGAATTTAATCAGCTGATTATGGTGTGACACCATGAATTTTGAATAATGAATTACCTTTTTCACAGTAATCTAATTTTCTGACACTGAATTTAGGGTTTTTATTATCCATAAGCCACAATCATCAAGCTTATAAGTCACAAAGGTTTGGAATGTGTGATGATTCTGTATATGAGTTTCACTTTCTGAGGTGACTGGCTAGAATTGTTGGAGTTTTACGCAATATTCTAATTTTTTTTTAGACGTACCAGTTAGATGAATTTTCCCAAGCATTCTCAGATGGTAATATAATCCCATAACGCTGGGTCTCTTTTGCAAGTGAGAGTGTAGGAAGAAGAGGAGAGCTAGTAGAAAAGTGCAGAAGGAAGTCAGTGAGTATTGTCGGTGAGTATAATGAATGTTCTTACTTGAAATGGGGGTGAAGTCTGGCTCTGGGGAGAACACTCTTGGCTCTGGGCCGCTTGCAATGAGATGTGGTGCGGAAGGTGGCATGGTTTCTGAATGCTTTTCTTTCTGCAGGGAGTCCCCACGATCAAATGCAGGAGGTAAGATGGCTGGAGAGGCGGAGCTGCCAAGGACAACCAGGTGAGTTTCCAGTTGAGTCCGTTCTTGTTGCTTGAGGAATCCGATATCTAATGTCGACAGCAAACATGGAGGAACCAGTCTAAAGAATAGAGAGAAGTCGCAGAGTAAGTAACTCTGAGTGTTCACAAGAAAAATACATGAGAGGAAGCTTGACTTTATCGTACTAGGGTTGACATTCAGACGTTGTGCTAGTGAACGGTAGCTCCTTAAATCTCCAGCAGCTTGATGATGTGGCTGCCTTCAGCTTTGTTGACTGCTGCCAGGCAGCAACTGACTTGGCCCCTTCGATGGAGAACTGCAGCAGAGGAAAACAATCTAAACACACACAAAGAACACACTCAACAACCCAGATTCATGACAAATATTGCTTCTAGTCTAAATAAGCATGTTGGTTAAATTGGAAAAACTACTTTTACTGGAAAAAGTAATTGCTCCTATATCTAATAACTAGTTGTGTTACCCTTAGCAGCAATAACTGACATCAAGAGCTGGCAATGAGTCTTCAGATTTTAGCCCACTCTCAGTTGAAGAAATTGTTAACTTCAGCCACGTGAGAGGGTTAGAGTATGAACAGCCTATTTAAAGTCATACTAGAGTATCTGAATTGGACCTTGAGTCCAGACTTTGGCTAGGCCACTCCAAAAAGTTTAATTGTCATTCAGAGGTTCCCTTGTTTCTGTGCTTTGGATCATTGTTCTGTTGCATAACCAAAGTGTGATTAGGCTTAAGGTTCTGCGCTGATGATTGGACATAATCCTGCAGGATTTTCTGATCAAGAGCAAAATTCATGATTCCAACAAACTGACTAGGTGATGAGGACCTACTGTTTGACTGTTGGTATGATGGTCCTAATTTGGAAATACTCTGTTAGTTTTAGGTCCGATGTAACATGAAACAGATCCTCCAAAAGTATTACTGTTGTCTCCCCAGTCTGCAGAGTATTTTCCAAATAGTCTTAGGGATGACACACAGATAGACTAAATGGCAACAATGGGAAAGTAGCACAGTAAAAACTACAGCTGGCAAAGAGCTGGTCAGATTTGATTGAAAAAAAAAAAAAACTTAAAGAAAACATTGAACATTTCTACTTAGAAAGTATAATGTGAACCATCAGGAGAAAAGTTTGAATCCCACTTGATTTGGTGTTAAAAAATAAAAATAAAATAAAAAATAACCTGCATTTTTTCTGGTGTCAATTCTCAGGCATCCAGAGTATGAAAATTAAGGAGAAGGCAGTTGGACTTCGCTTCTGGTTTCTTGAAGAAGTTTTGTCTTTCGTCCAAAAGACTAATTTCAGTTTCCTAAGCCTTTCTGTTGAGGACAGATGATCAGTCCTCAACAGAGGACCTTCCGCACCAGATCTCATTGCAAGCGGCCCAGAGCCAAGTGTGTTCTCCCCAGAGCCATGTTTACTCGGGGATAATCCACCTATATTTTAGGTAAGACTTATTAATGTATTTATCTTTCTAACATTTACTCTCCAGCCTTATCTCATCTCCGTAGAAGCCTTTTTTTTAATTCTCACTTTGGTACATGTGACCAAAACAACTTATTTGGCTTAATCAGAGAGCTGTTTGGATCACCAAGACACTATAATCCAAATACTAAAAAGAAGATAGGGCCAGTTTGCCCTGATAGTGACTTCAATGGCCCTATTACTACTACTGAACTGAAGAAGCCCTTTGGATGAGAGGTGAAACATTTTCAAGAAACAAGAGAATAATTGTTCACTTCTACGTAGCACTTTGGATAAACACAGCGTTTAAGAAAAGAACATCATATTGAAAGTGAAAAATCGTGGTGTTATAGTAGATTCAGAAACCTGAGCATTTTTGCTTAGTTGGTTGAACCATAAATGTTGAACTTCTAAAAGAGAATGCTAGTCATCAGTTCATGACATTAAGCTCTAGCTTACTCGGGTTATGCAGCAGGATAATGATCCGTAGTGAAGCACATCAGCAACACCAGAAACACTTAATGGCAGTTGCTGCCACAAGACGTTGCACCACCAGGTATTGGATTAAAGGTATTGTGTGAAAACTCTGTTTAAAAATGTCCCTTTTTAGCTGAAAGCACTAAGCCCTGTTTTTGTGAGTTCTTAAAAAAAAGAAGCTTACATTGATTGTTAGTGGGTGTTAACAGAAATTCACATTATTATGTTTCTATTTAGGCTAACATAACAGTTCAACAAATCCTTGTGATGGATAATTATGATTTTACTGTGCATAAAAGTTTTGCAATACTGTTGAAATAAAAAGATGTGAATTAGTTAGCTTTTTACTTAGCAGGTCTGAAAGTGTGAAATAAATCACATGAAAAATTAATTAAAGCACATGTAAAGTTTCTGCATTTTTGCTGTGTAATACTGAACAGTAATGGAATTTAAACCTCAAAACATTTTAACTTTCTTCCTTCGACAGGCTTTTTGAGGTTGCGTATCCAACTGCAGAACACTGAGTCATGCAGTGGGGAGTAGGGGCTTATTTTTTAATTATTGAAGAATTTGAGGGTGGGACTAGTTTATTTGCGAGTCTTGTGTACTGAGGAAACATTTCTTAGAAAGAAGCCTTTGTTGGCATAACTGCTATGCAGTAAATTTAAAAACATCACATAATACTCAGAGATTCATAGATTAGACAAGCCTATTTTTGAAATTCCTTATTTCATATAACCATAGAATTCCATAGAAAGCAAAACCACAGTGCTGTAATAATAAACACAGCAAAGGCAACATTTCTAAGTTACCCATAGAAATGATGAACACAGTAAATTACAATAAGTCGAGGTCACAAAGTGTTTGTGCTCAATGGACAGATTAATGCTGAATGTCCCTCAGAGACATGATAGAGAGATTTAGTTACCGGTCAAAGATGTTAAGACGGACATACAGTATGTATCATAAAAAAAAATAAAATGGTTTATTAAACAGAAAATGTTTACTTAACTACATCTGACATCTACATTTAGATAGATAAGGCTTCACCTCAACAATTAATGTTTAAGGGATATGCCAACGTTTTTCAAGTGTCACTTAGTGCACTTGTTATCGTCATTATCCCAATACATCGTTATCTTTTCACAGATTATCTGCTACGACAAAGTGACAGTTTTAACAAATATGTAAAAGACTTTTTTTTTTTTTTTAAAGTTACATACTGTAGCTTTACACTTTTATAGAGTTATCTCTTACCTTTTTTATTTACACAAAAGACTGCAGTTATTTAAACTGAAATTCAGGTTGATCAACAGCCCATTACAGTATCGCATCTAGTTAAACACTTTTTGATAAGTGGTCAACATGTCACACGCAACCTGGGCCAAAAACAACAAAGCTGTATTCAGTTGATAATATGTATTGATTTTGATGCTACAGTACTTTTCCATGAGGTAATTTTTCTATCTAATCTTAAGTGTTGGTGTACATTTTTTTTTAATCTGGCACATGAATGAATCATGTAACAACTTGTGTAACTAGTGTAAATATTTAGAGAAAATACCCATAGGTTTATGCAAATGACTAATTGATGTTGATGCTGTTCAGAATGCAGTCTATTTCAAGTAAAATGCTGATTGCATACGTGCCAGAGACCCCCACTCCAACCCATCCATAATGTTTAGAGTCAAAACAACATAAATATAAGGTACTTGGGTAAATTAGAACAGCATGCTATGATTTAAAACATACCGTCGTGTATAATTAACATGTTGACATCGAATAAGAAACTAGCGTGTCTACATTTTTTGTGACATATATATATATATATATATATATATATATATATATATATATATATATATATATATATATATATTTTTTTTTTTTTTTTTTTTTTAATTTCAATAACATTGCTTCACTGTTTTAAACAACTACAATATAAAAGAAATCATTAAGATGATGCTTACTTTAAATGAGTTTGTGTCCCATGATTAAAGCATGGATACTTTAATAAATGTGGTGGTGGTAATAATAAATTTTGGTCTAAAGGTAATCGGGCATGTGAGGCACTTTATCTCTTAGTCAATCAAATGCTTTGCTTGTTGTTTTTAAATGTTCACGCCACAAAAAATGTGAACAAGATTAGCACTAAGAAGATGACACTTAGGTTCATTTAATTGTATTTCAGGCGTGACTGTACCACAATTTTTAATAGAAAATTATGAATTGCAAACCAAAATTGTTTGGGGGTACAGACTGGTTTTGCTTATAAACCTTTGCTACAGGTTTAGATAAGTGATGAGAGCAGTGTACTTACTTCAAAACTACTGACGTGCAAAATATCACAGCAAAACCCAATATATATCTAAGAACTAAATGAAAGAAAACACACACAAAAAAAAAATATGTTCAACACCAATTCATTCCCTTTTTTCTATGCAAGCTTAGCTAAGAGTGAAATTGAAGACGGTGAAATCACCCATAGCATCTGGAAGACAATCCGGTGCGTAAACTGGTCTTTTATACTTTAATGTGTGCGGAACAAAAATATTTACGGATCAAATTTTTCAGTTTTTTTTTCCCCAAGTTTTCTACATCCCATCATGCTTGTCCAGACAAATACCAGAACACAAGGGGAGGGAAGGTCAGTGTTCAGTGTAAATGCATTTAACTCCTTGGACAAACTGCTCCTGCATCCCTTTAGCTATAGCCTCAAAGTCATTTTGGACAGAACTGACAGACTAATCTTCCCCCTCCCAGGCACTCAGTGAAATGATGCCTCCTCCTAAGGCTTCAGATCCCAAGCTCTCTGTTCTAACATCTCTCCTCTCATACAACCAGAAAGACAAACTCACTGTGGCACGTTGGCACAATGCCTGTGTTTTAGGATCAAATGCTGAGCCTGAAATAATGCCTCATCTGCAACCAAAACACACACCCATGAGAACATACATAGAAAGGAGTGTGTAGTACACACAAACTGCACTACAATGGCTGCCACAGGGCCATTTCAATAATCCCCAGCATGTATGTTTAATAGTGAGGGCCCAACAGGAAATGATCAGCAAATGAAATGAAGCAGCGGGTTATTACGTACCACCGCGGTGTCAGCCCGGGCCTCCTCACCATTAATTTTATCGTAACTCATTTCTGCACCCCGAGTGGAACAAGATTTAATGTTTCCATTCTCCACTCCTGTTCTGCATGACAAATTGTTTTAATAAACATATACTGGGTCATAATAAAGTAATAATAATCCTACCAGTTACCTTATATCACTTCCGTTAAATTTTCCCCTAAGCCAGCACTTGTTACAGTGACAATTACATGGTGGCCAATCCTCTGCAAAGCAAACACAATGGGCAGATTTAATATAGTTTGTAAATATGATTAGTGTGCTGTTGTGTTACTGCACTACACTATTTATATTTCTCTTCAGGCCTTTGTACAGTACAGGATCGGCTTTTTGCTTTTTTTTTTTCCTTTCCTGCTCTCTTTCTTGTTTCAGAATGCCTCCCTGCGCTCCCCTTCACAACTTAATGAAAAACATTGTTGACCGTTAATATTCCACGGATCAATCACCATTTTTAATTTTGCGGATAAATGCGCTATTGTGAAACCTTCAAAGATCTCTCCCACCTTGTGTGTATGTCCCAATCTGACTGTGTGCGTGTGTGTGTTAATGCAAGCGTGCGGGTTTTGTGTGTCTGCCGGCTGATTTCTTACAGAAAGAGAGAGAATGTGTTCACATAATGGCTCACGGTTATTTGAAGGGGCAATTTTATGCTACATTTCAATTATTGCTGAAATGTTTTTTTTTTTCTTTTTTTTTTTCTCTTTAGCTACTGAAATCATTCTCAACAGGGAAATATTCACCGGAGAAATACATCAGGATGATTATGCTTGTGTGTTTTAAATACAGCATGGTTATAGCAACCTCGTGAACTTCGATAAATGATGGAAATAAATTCAGGTTATGTGAGGCTGACAGACAGTTTTGACTGATTTGCCTCCTGAAGGTGGGAAATGTTTTGACTGATATTTTAAGGAGTCCTTGTTGTCACTTTTAAATACCAGCATTATACAAAAAATATTTGGACCCCATATTGAGTTTGCTTTTTTCCAAAAAATGCACTGTTAAACTTGTGAAAAAGGCATCACCCATAATTAGAAAATTAAATCTCACATCTGAAAAACAACACGAAAGTATATCTAAAATATTAGAGTCTATAAAATGTGAGGAAATTTCTACATCTGCTTTGTCCTTTTTAGCATTACAACAGACCTAGAGTCAATGTAAGTCAATGGGCCTGAGGTGGGGCATAACA
Source organism: Poecilia mexicana (assembly GCF_051168715.1). Lineage (NCBI taxonomy): Eukaryota > Metazoa > Chordata > Actinopteri > Cyprinodontiformes > Poeciliidae > Poecilia > Poecilia mexicana. The sequence goes on from NW_028263372.1 coordinate 19,532,578, forward strand.
TGTTCATGTCTGCAGGGTCAGCATCCCAAAAAGTTAGCATGTAGTTTTAAATTCACTATCAATATAAAAATTATTTTGACCCTTTGTAACTAAGTCACTAAATCGTTCAAGGCCCATGACGGAAGTGATGGACGAGAGTATGGAGAGTTGTTTTTACCATTTTATTCATGATTTCTACTCGTTCGAGTCAAGCTAATTTGTCTGTGAAAGTAACACACCTGACACACTTGAGCTCATAGACGGCGGTATTTACAAAAGTTGGAAATAGTTAGCTTAGAAACCGACCCATACCTCCTCCTTTCTGACGCGCTGATCAAATTAATGATTTCGCCTGAATTCACAAAACATGTGTTTCCCTTTACACCGCAGCCTTAAAAACGCACAAAAGACGAGATGCTAACCAGATTTTTCATACATGTTAGGCTACATGACAGTGCGGCACTGTCTCCATGGTTACCAATGGTTAGACGCGTGCCTTCTCCATATTTCCACTCGATATTTCAAATCTTTCTAATCATACTTACTATGAAGAATATTAGCGCTAATTTTCTTACCTTGTAAAAAGTGTTTGCTGCAAATCCTTGATTACACTGAGGGCTGCCAATCATTATGAAGATATCATTCATCATTAAAATACAATAAAATGACAAGTTTGGTTTCTATCCTTGTCTGTACAGCCGACCGCGCAGCGCCCTATGACCATTTTAAAGTGAAATCAACTAAATAAAAGCGACATTAGATGTCTGTTTTTTTTTTTTTCACAGGCTTTACAGGAATGCATTGGTTGTTCTGACGTCCATCATGGCGGAGGGTTTCTGAAGTGCGTGACGTCACGTTCAAAGGGTCAATAGCGCTGGGCAGTGGGCAGTAGGAGTATAGAGTATTTAACAATCATTCTCTATATTTAAAAGTTAATGCTATCCCATTGTAGAATGTAAGACAAAGAAGTTGGAGCAGTGTGGGAACATCCTTTATTGCTGCTTCTGTTGCCATTCCTACTATAATGCAATTTTAATCTTTCCCTAGCAACAGCTGAACCAGAAACAGGAATTAGCACATCTCATTTAATTCATTTTCATTTTTCACAGAAAAGATAACCATGCTTTTTTACCATCAAAACATTTTATGACCAAAACCGTCACTGGTAATTAAGAAGTAAATTATACCCTCCCCATAATTGTGTTGGTATATCATATAAGATCCCAATACACAACAGTGAGATTTCTAGTTTTAACATGACAAAAAGTAAAAAAAAAAAAACAAAAAAAAAAAACGTTCAAACAGTACTTATACTTTAGTAAACCACTATGTGTTATGGCTGCCTTTTTTTTTTTTAGCTATAGAGAGTGTAAAAGAAAGTCTTTTCCCAATGAGGGCTTAGCGGGTGCATGAGCTTCGTTTTTGTTAATTACTGCTATGGCAGCACAAGGGATTTGTCACTTCAATGTAAAAATATTTCATTTTGGCAAAGTGGCTTAAAGGACACGTGCTGTCATGTCTCCTGAGAATAGTTAGTGATAATACCTAAAGCCAACATGCGTTGACATGTAACTGTCAAGGACTTCAAAGACCTGAGGAATCCATGTCATCCTTGATGGGGCGAAGGTAGAAGCAGTGTGACATATTTATTGAAGTCTGTTAATGGAAGATGTGGGGATTATACCTATTCTGAACGAGCTGTGGTGGTGCCAGATCAAAAGGTGATTGAAATATTAATTTTCTTAACATAAGAAAAAAAACAAAAAACTGTCGTTTCACCAAAGTTCATTCCACTTTTTGAAATAAAATGTGTTCAGATGGAGACAAGCTTTACTATGTTCCTTTTGGGTCAGAATGTTATTTATTTATTTTTTTTGTCATATCTTTTTTTTTTTAAATCTATCCCAAAACTGTCTGTATTATGTGTGCTCTGATATTTTAGAGGTCTCATCCTGTGTGAAGTTGAGAACCAGAGTATACTTTGAGTTGGCTGTATCGTATATTCTTGCTCGTCAAAGCTGAAAGCAGCTGCGCTAATTGTTGTCAAATGCCAGAGCAGTTTTGTAGGCCACTCCGTGCAGCTCAAGAGAAAGAAAAAGAAACTTTCTTCAAATGTTTGCCAATCATTCAAATGGGAACCTTTTTTGTTGACTTGTTCTGGTAGCCTTTGGTAGCCTCAATTTTCCCTCTCACATACCCCCAACCCATCCACAAACCGGAGTGACATGAAAGAGCTCTCCTCCACCACATCCATAGCATTGACAGTTGGATGAAATATTTATTTATCAAATCTAAAAACATGTATTCACCCTTGACACTAGATTCTGGGAAAATTGACTTCAGAAGCACCTCACCACCGCCAGAGCCTGGCCCTCCAGTGAGTCAATTATGATGGCTTAAAGGAATGTCTGACTCTCTTCAAGTGTCTACTTGGCCCTAATTTTTTATCTCAGATTCTTTTCATCTGATTCTTTACTGGTAACACGAAAACAGTTCAGAGCTGCTCTGTCTAACCTGCACATGAAAATGAAGTCAAGATTGACATTTGAGTAAATTTCATCATCAGGCCTGTACTTCACATTTCTAATCTTAGGGTGTATTATCTTTGAATCATCACTGTTGATAAGGACGTGATAGCTCCAGGTCTTATAACGCGTTACTTAAGCAAGGGTTTGATGTGATAATGTTTCAGCTGCTTTGTGCTCCCATTGTGTTTTCTATTTTTTTTTCCCCCCAATCCTCTTGACCTTCAAACAGTTGTGCAACCTTGACAAATAGATTCCTATTTGTGTAATTGTTTTCGTGCCAGCTGGCCGGTGCTGCATTGGTGTGCCATCTCATTTTTACTCTAAGGTTTTGAGGAAAAGGGGGGAAAAAAGTGTGACTTGTGAAAAGTGTGATTACCATCTGAAGTCATTTTTCACTGGTTGTCTAGTAGTATAAGGTAAAAGTAAAAACACAGAGGAGAGCCACATGTCAGTGAGACAATATGTGAGTTCACATTGTAGGATATTGGTTTCCTGGCAAAACAAACAAACAAACAAACAAACACACACAGGATTTGACAAATTTCTGCTTGTGTTTTTTCCTCTTCATTTTATTTATTTTGTACAGGAGTCCTTTTGCTCCACTGCTTTGGTAATATTTATTTACATAGATACTTCAAGGAAAAGCCAATGCAGAGCACTGGAGATAAATTAGCTCTGTCTGTCTGGCACTTGTTAGCAATTGTTTGACTAGATGAAAAATCATCATGCCCACTTATATTGCTGTCAATGAGGAAAAGTAGCATTAATTTTCAGGTCATCTGAATCAACTGTGCATTTTTATTGGCTGTGGTGATTAATGTTGTTGGAAATGTTGCAGCTAATGAAATAACACAATTTTGTTTGTTAACTATTTTTTCCTTATTGTGCTGCTTATTATACTGACATTTCCAAGGATTTTTAACATTGCAGATTGCATGTTAAATGACAAAGAAACTGCATGAACAGGTATTTGTTTTTTGTTTGTTTGTTTCTTTGTTTTTTAATGCAATCTTCCTAGCGGAACACTTTGTGAATGCTGAAGATTTATTTTCAAGTTCTTCAAGTGATAGTTGTGATCCTCAAGGATAAGTCCTGGGCCCATTTGATTTAATTTCCCACATAAACATTTGTTTCTTTTGTATATAACTATTTGAACTAAATTATCAAGCACTGCATTTTCACTGATGATGTTGTGATGGATATTGTTGGATCCACACATTGTCAGCTATTATTTCACCTTCAAACAGTCCCCCCCCCCACCACCAACACATTTAGTCTATTTTATTTTTAAATGAGTTCATCAAAATCTATGTAATGTTCTATTTTATGTGAAATATTACAAGTATCACTATCCTTAATGTTTTGTAGATGAAGTTAACTTTAGAATACAAATGTTTCAGAATATTAATTGACTATTTTTATTTTATGCAAATGAATGACTGCCTGACAGTGTGTATTTACACATCCTTCAGCAGAACATAATACATGAAGTAATTACCTGATATCCGATAAGCTAGAACAAGCGCATAATTTAGTAGTTCCAGCATTTGGGTTTTACCATCGTACACAGGCATTTGGTCTGCAAACAGATTTCTGCTGAGACCCCTAGTGGATGCGTTCAGATCAGCAAATTTGCTTACAACAAACTTTGGGGTCAAGAGAGAGTGGGGAGGTCTCAGAGGTGTAAGTTAAACTTTAGAAACTAATATTAAATAGAACCACTTTAGATTTAAGCTAATTTAATTATTCCTCTGTTAGGATGCTAAACATCAGTTTTGAGAATTGATCAAATTTGTATGATTTTTTTAAAATATGTGTTTAGCAAAACATGTACAATGCCCATACATGTGCACTATGATAAGATACAATAGAATATAAGTTATGTTTATAGTTTAGGCTAACTTATATTCAGCACATTCACGATTTCATGTATGAGATTGTAGCAGGACTGACATACAGACATATTGGAAGAATGCATGGTGAACAGAATGACAGAAACTTACAGGCAGGTCACGTGGAGAACAGGACAGGGGACTAGTGTGAGCGTAACAGAAGAATCCAGCACAGAACAAATGAAACCTAGGGTCTGAAAAATAGAACATGTGATCAATGACATAGTCAGCAGGTGAGTCCAATCAGTAGAATGTTGAACAGCTATGGAGGAGTGCAAGAAGAGAAACTGAGGAAAGATGACCAAATTAACACAGTGAACACAGAGGAAGCTGAACAAGATTAACAGTAACATAACATAATAACCTAAATGCAGAAATAAAACACCAGAAATAAGTCGGAAGCCAAACACACAAGATGTGAACCAAAATGGGAGGAACAATGCAACAATAGTGAACATGAAAATGAACTTGATACGGAAACGATCAGGATACAAAGACAAATGACCAAGCACCAATGAGTGGTAAAACCTTTTGGGTAACCATCCATAAATAATGGAGTGTTTTTTGTAGTTTTTTTTTTTTTTTGTCAGAAATTTCCAGTACAGCCAGGGAGATGGTGCTGTTCCAACTGTCCCTGTGTAACAATAATAATTTGGTTTAGTGTATGGAAAAGGCATGACAGAGTATTAGGGCCATTGTAGATCTAAAAGAATAATAATATGATCACAGACATAAAAATTTCTGGGCATGGCATTGGTTCAGCAGTAAACGTGGCCCATGTGTAGAGGCCTTGGTCCTCGACATGGCCGTCGCGGGTTCAAGTCCCAGCCCAATGACCTCTGCTGTATGTCGTCTCCCTCCTGACAACTGTAAAATAAGGGCCTCTAGAGCTGACAAAATGTTAAAAAAAGGTGTACATTTCCACCAAACAAAACTCCAAAATTTCTAGATTAATTTCACAAATTTTATAATAATTTTATTTTATTAAAAATATATAATTTTTAATGATTAATGGTATAAATTTACAGTAATACCAATTTATGAGTTTTTTTCTTGCACATTCACAACTTTTTGATCAGAAAATCAGCTTTATTCAAATAAATATTTTGGTGGAAATTTAGTTCATCATAGACCCATTACTATTCTTTTCTTTGATCTACACTGTGCCAAATATTCAATCCTAAAAAAAAAACAGTCGTGTGCCTCATCTTAGGAACGTAGTCCACCCTTACACACCTGGCATACCTCTACTAATTTTGCAAAAAGTGTGAATGTCTGTTTTAAAAAATGATTGACATCCTGAATTAGATTGGTCATAAACAGTTTAGCACCCCGAGATCCCCAAACTGCCTCCTGCTCTCGTAACGATGACGCCGCAGTAATCAAAAATGGTGAAATCAGCTGCCAGTTTCCCAGCGGTGGCAGGAAGTAGAAGGACTTTTCTATGAAAGTTGGAAAGCCTTGTGACACTGAGATCCTCTGCATGAAATTACCTAGTTCTTTCATTAGAGTCAGAATAAACTCAACACTTCCCATTTAATCTACCAGACTTTAAACTCAGCATCTTGACATTCATGAAAAGAAGTAGAGGAGAGAGGCTTTAGAGACCTCCCTGAAGGGCAGGCACAAAGAGAGGCAACCAGAGATGGTAATGTAGCTCTGCGTGTGTGTGTGTGTGTGCGCGTGTGTGTGTGTGAGAGAGAGAGTGGCGGTGGGTGGGGGTGGAGGTACTTGAGGCAGTTGAGAACTCATTTCAGACCCAATCCTAACCCTCTCAGTCATCTCTCCTTACAACTCAATACTAAGGACCTGTGTGTCTCTCTGTCTGACACTCTGTGTAACTCTTCATTATCCTCCAGCCAAATTCAAAACAGCCCCCTCCCTCATCTCACAGTGGTGCTGCAGAGAGGGCCCTCTTTGTCAGCACGGAGTCAAACAAGCCCCCTCCTCTTCCTGCTTTCCAACATGGCTGGGATGTTTTCCTGTTAGTTTAAGTCTCATCTCAACTAATTAATATTTTTGCTTATAGCGGCTGAGGTTCCCACGAGAGGCTCCTTAATTAATCATTTATAAATCTACACAGCCTCCTAGTTTATTAGTCTCTGCCTTTGGCATTGGTTGACTGCATGGGGAAACCGCAAATGATTAGTTACAGGAATGAAAGCTTTCCCCCCCTCCTGCTCTTCTCTCCCTCCCCTGTTTGCAACTGATTAGGGCCTCACGCAGAGGTTTTTCCATAGCCCTGCTCTGTACATTAATTCATTCGGAGCACCTGACACATTACTCACTCTCCCACCTCTCTGATCCTCTGCCTATTGTTTGAAGCAGTGTTTTTTTCCTCGGCTCATGCTTTGAGGCATGACAATCAGTTAAGGTTCCCTCGCAGCCCAGTCAAAACACAGGACCAAACATGGAAAAAGGGACTTATCGTGCTGGACAGGAACAACTAGAGCTCCGGGTAAGCTTGGGCAGGGCCACTACTCAGACTGCAAGACTTCTGGTCGTCCTTACAGGATCCAGAAACATGACATGACAGAAACAGAATTCATCCACAATTAAATTCCTGAGGCCGAGGCCTTCGAGCCGTGTCACACCGCGGAGGCTGTCAGGTATTTATTGGAAAAGAGCCCATATTTCAATCAGTTTAACAGAAGAATAAATTAATTGAATCAACTGGAAGCAGCGTGGGAGGTTTTCATAATGTCTTTGCACTCTCAGGGAAGAACACCTCATGCAACAGGGCTCCTTCATCCAATTAGACCTCTGCTGACTGGCTCACACCAGCCGCTCTATGCTCAACGTTCCACCTTATCGCTGCCTTTTTATCCCTTTTATCATCAAAGTAACTCCACTTTTCTTTGGCATATAGGTAAATCCGGCAAAACCCTCCCAGAGAGATAGACTAATTATGTTGTAAGAGTCACACTGTGCAGCTTTGGATGGCTTGCTGCACGTCTACCAGCAGTGGTTGATTACAATTTTAAAATGAGGCGGCTCGAGTTGTTTGTTTTGTATTTGAAAATGTTGCAAAAGAAACAACAGCAATGTTTTTTTCTTCTACCCTAGCATAAATCTGAAGATTTATGTTTTCCAAAAAGTCTTCAACACTATGTTCAAATGCAGAATATTTAACTGAACTTTAGCGCGGACACCATGAGGTTATTTTTTAATCAGCAAAGCAGCCCTCTTCTCTAACAGATAACACAGGCAGGAAAAAAAAACATAATTTTCAAGAGTGCAGGAGCGAGACGGGAAGGTGGGCTCCACAAGCAAGGTAATTACATCCACATTCATATACAAAATGATGGCAAATGTGTGTCTTTTTTCTATGAGGACCAATTACTTTTATTGAAATGTGCTAGGTTTTCTCTTTTTTGAGTGGAGATGGGATTATTACCAGTGCTTTGAAGAATAACACGATCAAAGGAAATCACTGCAGACAAAACTTCTTTATTCTTTCTGCTATCTTTGTTCTAGTAAAAATGTACTAGATTGGTTTCGCTACATTCTCGCATGTAGGCACATTAAACAGCAGTATTTGATACTACAAATTCTGATTAAAACAAAAACGTGAAAATGACAAAAAATATTTCCACAGTCTATAGTTTGTTGCAGTAAAAACACATATTTTTTTTGGAATTGCAAAGATTTCAAGGATTTCACATCATATTGGTAACTTCTTCATGCAATAGTGTATAAATGAATTCACTATAAATTATGACAATTTGTAACTGCATAAGGTTAAAACAATACCATGTCAGGCCTAGGGTGTGAATAAAAGCAACAAAAAAAAACTATCTTTATTATTCAGTTGTAGGTAATTTAAGATGAACTGATGTTTAGCATTTTGTAAAGTTAAAATGAATTCTCTTCTGAAAGTCAAAGGGAGAAGAATCTCAAGTGTTTGAATTCAGAACTGATCTGGTTACATTAGTAAACTTTATCCTGCAAGTAAAGTAAATTTGACTCAACGTGTATGGTGTTGAGACTTATGTATATATTCTGTGATATGCTCTGATATGACGCATAAAAATGTCAGGGCCCAATTCATGCTTGTGTTGGAGAACTCACCTAATGTCCTCAGCGGGGTTAAAGACAGAAACTTCTCTTATCACAAGTCTAAAATTTCACCTATTAACACATTTGTGCCACTTTATTATCACTTTACAGCATGACAATGTGCTTAAAAAACAGATAATCAGTGAACTGTACCTGCATTGTTGAACAAGGCTTTTTTCTGAAGAGGTTTTGATAAAACTTTGTTTCCATGCCAGTGTTTTTGTCAGAATTGTGACCAAATCCAATCCATTGCTTCGATTTCCAGCTGTCTTGTCTGGTTCTTCCTGCAGAAATTCAGCCTATCTTTGAAGATAGCCTCCATTGCTGCTCTTTTAGTCACAAGGCAGAGTGTAGATGCACTTAAACCAATCTAATGCTAAAGAAAGCTCCGCAAAGGTACTGTCACAAATCTGTAGCCCACTGCTCAAGACGAGGCTTTTCTGGTTCTCACTGGATGTTTTAAGGCCGTTTCAGTGCAACTGAACATAAGACCTTGACGACGTGGAAACCTGGCCTTTCAAATGTAATAATCCAGGAAGTGATTTTTCCTAACTGAGGTCAGTAGGAGGCCAAGGATGGCTTAGAGGGTAATGATAAGAAGACAACAATTTCAAGAACATTTAGTTTTATTTTATATCTGTTAAGCTGTTATTTTGATTATGAATTAATATAAAATGGACTGAAACATGCTGATGATTTTATGCCTTGAGTAGAATTGTTTTCAGCAAACATATGGACTAAAAACCACTTTTTGGAATCATCTAATCAGTCTACACAGAAATCGAAAACCAACCTGTATTCTGACTGAAAGTCATGAAACGGTGAGTTTACAACAAAAACAACATGTGTGTCATGACAAAGTGACTTCACACATCAGAGCAGGACGCCAGGTTTAGACTTGTGCTGAAATGTCTTGTGAGGTTTCTCCTTTTCTGCTGTACATCTGTTACTTGCTACTTCTTGAAATAATTTGATATATATTTTTTAAATTGCTAGTCTGCTTTACCACCATCTAAAATGCCATTGAAGCTACAGAAGAATGTAATGTCTCTGAGCTTAAATAGATTTTGCTTGGTCTGGCAGCTATCATCACAATGAACATGGAGCCATCTTGAAATATTACATGTAATGCACTTGTGCTTAAACCATTTTATCTGCGTAAACCACTCAGCCACTCCTTGCTTTGCCCTTGACCTAAAAAAAAAAAAAAAAAAAAAAGCCCAGCTTTTTGTTTGTAAGCACACAAGAGGCAGTGGTCCTTGATCATTTTGGATTTTCATCAATTGAACTTCAGTGTATTTTCTCAAAAAAAAAAAAAAAATCCTTCTCTCCTTTGTGTTTGTGTATTTTTGTGTGTACAAGCTGAACAATGAGTGGAAAAAGAGCAGGCACAGAGGGAAAATAAAATGTTTAATTTGGATGTTTTTGTCCTTGTTACATCAGATGATTATGCACTTAACTGCTGTTTGTAGGTCCAAGGCCATGGCTTTAATAGTTAACTGGAACACATGGCAGCTGTTGTCACGGACATTGAATTGGGTGTTGTGGGAGCAGTCGGCAGTAACACGCCTGTGCAATATTTTGCACTTTGGCTCCACAACACTAGAAATTTTCAAATGATCATGGAGTTGAACCACTGCGTCACTTTGACACAAAGCTGACAAAAGCTTGGCTTCACGAGTTTAAAAACATTTATTGGAGTTGTTTATTGTCCACTTGAGAGCAGGTGTAGCTTTGTCGGGTCCGTCCCATTGAGCGATTATTGCCTGATGATTTTTGAAGCAAAATAAAAAGCACAAAAACACACAAACATGATTGCTGAACATGTCGCACACTTCTGCACGCGTGACGTCAAACTGGTCTTTGTGTTTGAGTTTGAAGCTAAAAAAAAACAAACATATTTTTCCATAGAGTGTAAAACAGAGCCTGAGGGCAGGGCTTTTTTATTCTCGAGTTGTTGTTTTGATTAGATTTTATTTTTCCACAAAACTGAGCACACAACCAGAGTGACTAAAAGTAATATCCTTTGGAGTGCTTCTCTCATTGTGTACTTATACCCTCCTTCTCCATTATTTCTTGCTCCGTCTCCCATCGTTCCGTTGCTTTGTTGAACACCTAAATTAAAGCAGGTGAAATATTGAAATCTGTTTTATGAATGATGCTGCTTGTTGCCTCTGATTTGTTCGCGCAATAATGAAACCCTTATCGTTCCTGTGAGCTATTTGGTTGTGAAATTGCCGCACCAGAAGCCTGACACATTAGAAGCCATGATGTGTTTTGAAGCAGATATATTGTAGCATGTGCGGCTGTGTTGTCAATTTAAGACCGTCTCTGACTGATAGTAATAGACTCGGGCCCTGTTTCATGAGGCGAGTTCATCACTGTCACATGACAAGGCTAAAAGGTAATTGCCTTGATGGTTAAGTGGGTTAATGCCAGCTTTCTCATCCAATCATATGCGGCATCAACAGAGCAAAAGCAGCATGTGTAATGTGAGATAGGATGATAGCACTGACTTAAACTGAAATAGGATCTGAAGCAACATTATTCACCAGGGTAAAAGATATGGAATATAAATATTTAAAGGCAAGAGGTTTCAAAAAGCCACAGAAATAATTCAAAATGATAAAATACAGTTCATTTTGTATATTTTTCCATTAAAGGTTGATTATACAGAGACATGTCATATCTTTTCAGATGAAATATGCTATTTTTATGAAATTGTAAACAAGACTTGGTCTGTTAAAATGTATATTTTTGAACATGTTTATTGTTATTGTCACTTTGTGTTTACTATGGTCATCAAAGCCCATTCATATGTATTTGAATAAACCCATTCTCAGTAAGTATAGCATGAACAATATTGAAACTTTATGATTTACAGTGATGTGAATCAGTATTTCCCTCATGCAGAATAATTCTGTTTCACTTCTTTTGTCTGAGATCCTGCAAATTATAGTGTCAGAAATAGATCTTGTGAGTAAATGCAAAATGTAGTTTTCAAATTTTAGGAGAACGTTCACTACTATTCTTTTTTTTTGACTCTGTAAAAACATAGTTTGTAAAAGATTCAAGACTCTTAAGCTGAGATGAAATAGTGTGACGAGAGAAAGAGGTACAGAAGAAATAATCTTCAAATACTAAATGAGAGCAGGTTAATGGATCGCTGCAGATTAGATAGAGATTAGCTGCTGTGATAATGCTTGTGATCGTCCTCATTAGAGTTTTGCTCATATTTCCCTTCAAGTTCAGTTATGGTACATTAGAAACAAAAGTTTTCCAAACATTACAACTGGAAAGGAGAGCAGCAAAGCAGTAGCTGTTAAATGTGGTTTTCATATGTTTGCAGTACTGCACTTTTCTGTAGCTGACATTTTCAGGGGCCTGAATGAACAAAAATGTAAGCATCAAACACTGAAGACTTTTGGAGAATCTGTCCTGCTAGATATGGTGATTCTGTACAGATAATTTCTTGTTATGTGAGGCATGAGGGTGACAGATAAACGTGCTCCCTGATAAACGTTGATGCCTGGCTGTATGACTTTCAACTCAATCACTGATATTGTGAATATATCCAAATACATGTTGTCTTGCTGTTACCTGATGCCGTCGCACCATGTTTTGCAAACTGACACATTCTGGCACTAAGATTCCCTCAAACAAAGACGGCAGAGGGACCTCAGCAAAATTTAATTATAGACCCATCATACATTTTAGTGATTCAGTATAATTATTGATCACCAGCTTGTTGACTTAGCAGGAGACAATATCACTTTTTTCAATATAAAGTCAACAGTATCTGAAAAACAAAACAGTTTGGTAAAAGATGCTAAATTATTTCTACTGTGAAAAATTAGAGATAAGGTCATTGTGAAGAATTAGGAAAGTGAACCTGGTAAAAGTGGGCTAATAATGCAAACAGATTAGTCAAACTATGATCACTCATGGATAAAATGGGCATTGTGTCCTCTTTGGCATACTATGACTTTCACCTCACAATGTTTTAATCACTTCATTTCATTCTTCATGCCTCAGAAACAGAAAATGCCAAAACATGTTGATTTAAATGAGGAGACAAACTTTGGCCAATAAAGACATTGTCTAACACCCCTTATGATGGACGGATGGATTTTTTTAAATTTTTTTTACAAAGATTAAATTATTACTCATGTGGACACTGACTGAGTTCACTTTTTTAGGCCATTGGTTCCCACAGTTTGGGTCAGGACCTTTTATGTGGGTCCCTAGACTCCAAGGGGGGGTCATGAGATGACTTTAACAAAACACGGGAAATCTAAAACTGATTGGTAGCAGCATTTGACATAATAAAATGTAGTCAAATTAATTGTTGTGATCAATACTATCACAGTTCATCACAGGAGTACAAATATGAAATAAATATTAATAAGGGTCAGCAACATAAAGGTTTTATTAATATGTTTATTAATCTTAATTCTATTAATAATGGTTGATAGTATTTTATATATGACAAATATTTTTGAGAACCACACAGTATTCAGAATGTTTTCAGAAACATTTTTATGACTAGAGAAGATGCTGTAAGATTCAAAACATGTTTTTTTGAATTTCAGACTGAACTCCAAGTGCTTAAGGCTCATATTGTTAATTTTTTTTACAAAGTAAACGCTTGTTAAACTGCAAAAAGGCCTTGTATCATTTTGGCTGTCTTGCCAAGTTTAAAATTAAACCATTGGTTGCATTCCTGATAGTTGAAGAAAACTGAGAAGTTGGTGCCTTAGTTTAATAGCCTAACTAGACCATGTTGAAGGTCACAAACATGTGGCTACAAATTGCCCTACTGAGAAGGGGCCTCAAGGTTGCTGAAGGCAGAGGATCACTCAAGCCTTTGCATGTAGGTAGGTTTAAAAAAAAAATAATAATAAAAAAATAATAATAATAATAAAAAAGCCTTCCTTGCACACCAAAGTCACATTTAATAATCTGTGCTCTTTGGTAGATAAAAAAACAGTTAGGATCTTGGGTTATTTAAGTTTGTTTTGCATTTTGTCTTTATTTGTATTCTTTAGATTCTTATTTATGTTAGTTCTGCCTTTTTTCTATTTTTACTTTAGGTCCCAATTAATGATTCTAGCTATGTTTATTTTTTGTGTCTAGACCTTTCTTAATTACTCTAGTTATGTTTCTTTGTCTAGTTAGTTGGGGCCTGCCATAGCAATGCATAGGGAGAGTAGTGACTGACCCTGCGACTGACTCACTGCCTCTGTCTGGGACCCTTTAGGTCCCAGACAGAGGCAGGCTCTCAGAAGCACAGAGACAGGTCTCACAATGCATTGTGGGAAGAACACATATTTCCTGTTCTAGTTCTAGTTAGCTGAGGTATAAACCTACTGTACAGGAGCTGAATTACGATCTGTTTAAATGCTTAATAGACCGCCAGTTATCAGCTTTGAGATAAAACGGTTCTGGAACTTGTTGGAAAGTAATATTGTTATGTTGTTTAGATTGTTTTGACGTTATATGAGTCAAATCTGTTTAGCTATATTGTGTCTTTCTGTGAACATGTTGGTGTACAGAAAAACAAATCCAAATATATTGTATATTTTTTATGCAGTAGCAGACAGGGTAACAAATGGGGGTTATTCTGAGACTTATGTGACATAAGCTGTACCTTTGTATTAAAGGATCTAAAACTGTTTATTACAGAAATAAGTATATTGTCTAGAATGACAAAGAAAATAACATGGACACAATGATTATTTTGAAGAAAGATCAGATATGGTGCTGTTTGGAAATGTTAAATATTTAACCAGAACAGATTCCAGGAGGATTAGTGAAGCACAGATTTGTTTCTGCCTCATCACTCCTACCTGCTCTAGACTTTTTACAGGAAAATCCGCATCTGTTACACTGACACCAGTCCTAATGTGTGCAACACATGCTACAATCACAATCTTTCATATGTTCTCTGGACATCAGGACCGCTGCTATAAACTCATTGCATCTCTGAATAGTGCTGTTTATGTTATATCTTATATGCATATCATCTAGTGGTGGCAAAAGCAAAAAAAAAAAAAAACTATTATGCTATGTACTTAAGATGGAATATATGCACACATATTCATGACATGCTTTGATTAAAGTAATTTATCTTCGGTTTAATTCCAGTAACAAAAAAATAACTTTATACAGGTGAGTCTCTCACCTGAGAATGTGAACCGACTGGGCTGATTCCTGTAAAGGATTCATAACTTAAAAGTTACAGGAACCTACAAGTTAACTTATAAGGAACAGGTCTGAAAAACAGTCTGTGTGCTACACTCAAGAGAGAGATTCCTTTGATGCATCAAAGAGTGATGTCATCACTGCTCATGTCATTGTTACCATAGGAACTAAACATTCTAATGGTGCATTCACACCAAACACGATTTGAGCGTCAGGCGAGTCTGTTTTATATTCAAAGTCTATGTGGAGTATTGGATGCGCTAGACGCGTCAAACGCTCCAAACGGTTCAAATGGCGCCGCACTAGATGCTCAAAACGCACTGCAACGGCCCTCAACGCGTCTCCACATAGACTTTGAATGTAAACCAGATGCCCCTGATGGTCAAAATGTGTTTGATGTGAACGCACCACTATCTGTCCAGTGTCATATTAGGTCCACCATATTAGGACCAAAGACTTGTCCTCATATGATGGATTCATTGGTTTGGGTCAGGGGTAATGTTTAGAGGCAAGATGTGAATTAAGATTTAGTTAAGGTTAGGAATAGACTAGTATTGGTTTGGGTTAGGGAAAATGTCTGGGTTAGGCAAAATCGCAGCTACTAAAATGAAGGGAAATCAATGCTAAGTCCTAAGATGGGTTGAAATAGTTTTGACAAGCCTGTATAGAATTTTGTTTTCTATAAATAATGATGATATAATGTTAGGTTGTTTTTCTGCCAATTGCATAGCTGCAGTACACTAGTAGTCTAATGCGTTGAATGTGCTGAGACAGATTCAACACATTTGAAACGAATCAGAACCAAAGGGCAAACTTTTGGTTCTGATTGATTTCTGATACTTTGAATGATTCAACACATTAGAAACCAAGCAGAACCAAAAGTTTGCCTTTTAGTTCTGATTGGTTGTTTCTGCACAGTAGCAGAGCCAAATTAATTTTCACAAATTCTCTGTTTCGTATTCTATTGTCAACTGTTTAACAAATATTCATCCAGCTCTGAAGGGTGATCTGTCGCGATACAACTGTGGAACAGATCAGAGAAAACTGTCTGTGAGCTACATTCAAGAGAGCGATTCCTTGTGATATCATAGAGTGATGACATCACTGTTGATGCCATTGATACCATTGGAACTGAACATTCTATCCACCTTACTCCTGGGAGGCTTACTGGGGAAATGATTATGGGTCTTACTTCTGGCGGCTAGCGGAAGTAGTAATTTATAGGGTTTTTGGCTAATCTATATTCATGATAGAAGTTACATCTCTTTTGTCAGTTAATACACTGCACAAACATTAGCATTTCACTGCTCCCCATTAGCATTAGCCTTTTCACTAAAAATAGCTTTTATCTATTTTTCTTATTTGTTAGTCACACTTAGTATACTGAATGGAGGAAGAAAATGTAAAACAACATGCTAGCGACAGCATCTAGGCTAATGTTAGCAATTTGGCTCATTTTAACTAGTACAGTAATTCTAACATACAGAATGGAGTAAGTCCATGTTAATCAACATGTTTGTGACTCTCCACATGCTATTGAGTACATTCCAGCTTACTTTACCATAGATGCTAATTTGTAGCATCAGACAGACACACTTTGGCAGGCCCCATTTAAATTTCTTCAGAAATGTTCTAGTTTGTTAAATGTTTTTCCTAGTTCTTAGTGTGCTTTCTTTCGCCCCTGTGTCACTTCCTCTTTCTACCACAATCGTTAGTCTGCCTACTGCTCTCTCCCCTCACACCTGCAACCCATTAACTCATCAGCCCAGCTCTTTTGTTTTTGTCATTCAACCTCCTAGTACTTAAGCACCTCTTTCTCAGTCACTCCTTGTTGGTTTCTTCCGTTACACCTCGTGCCTCCTCATGTTAGCCGGTTGGATTTTTTGTTTGCATTCTGCCCTGAATCTTTGTAGACATTTTGTAAGATTTTGTTCTACGTTTTCATTAAAGATTTTTTTCTTTTTTTTTTCCATCATGACAATATCCAAGTTTTACTAAGCATCTGTGGTCATAATCAGAATCAGTGTTAATTGCCTGGTTTTTACCTATAAGTATAAGATTTGTCTTTAGTTCTACATGCTCTTGGCATGTAAGGGGATGGACATGGTCAACAATAGTTTTTAAAGCAGACTAAACAGGGCTGGTGTTATTTGCCTAAATCGCCTTTTTCCCAATTCTGATACTCCATTTGAGCTTCTTGCAAGTCAACTTCACCAGATCTACGTGTCTCAATGCATCGAGCTGCTTTCATGTGACAGTTTTGCTATTTTTTAAAAGAGCAATTGAAAAGGTACACCTGAAAAAATGGCCAGTGAACGTCGTTCAACATCTATAATTTGTGCTTCTGATTTTCATTCTGCATTCTGTCTTTTTATTGCATTCAAACTGTGTTTATTTTTAAGGTACCAGTCATTGGTATTATATTTCATTTAAATCAACATGCAGGGATATATTCAAAAATACATACCAATCAATATGCAGTGTGAACCATCTTGCAGATTTACTAGTGAAGAAAAGAAAAAGGAAGGAGAGAGAGGTCTGCGTGTATGGATGAGTCAGTCCTCAGGGCTAACGGTTACAGAGAAACTTTCAAAGCTCTGGATTTGTGACATGATGTCCAGTCTGGTGGTCCTAATCTGCTCTAATAGAATCCTGATTTCTTTCACTTAGAGATGAGAGTCACTGTGATATTCAGCAGAGCTCAGGCATCAGCCAGAGTTTTGGCACTAGTGACGAGACGGATAAATATCCAGAAGGAAATAACAAAGGCTAGGAAATAACAAAGGCTAGTGTGTTTTAAAACTTTTGCACTGTGACATGATAGAAGCTAACTTTTATTTATTTATTTATTTATTTATTTATTTATTCCAAGATGTATTAAAAAAAAAGGTTCAAAACTCATACGGCCCTCAACACTATGAGTGAAAGAAAAATATGATTTTTTTTTTCTGGAACAACGCATTAAATAAATGCTTGCTTTTAATAGTCTGCTTCTTGATTGCATCACTTTAGGCTCTATCAATTACTGATCCCATTTAGTAATCATAAAAATGTACTGCATTTGACAAAAAAAGAAAAGAAAATAACTATCATTACTAGATTTACATTTTCACTAATTGCAGTTCTCAGCGGTGGATCTTGCATGAATGGCAACCTGGGTGAGCAACTCATAAAGTTCAATGAATTATATCAAGATTTTATGGGAAACGAAAGCAGTGCATATTGTGAAGCAGAAGAAAAAACATCAAATACAAACTTAATTGAGACTTGTGTTTGTTTTCACCCCTTTTACTGTGTTAACCCTAAATAAAATTTAAATGCAACCCATTGCTTTGACCAAATAGTAAACAGAGTCTACCTGTGTAAGAAATAGAGATCATGTCTGAGCAAATGTTGAGCTAGAAAAGATAAAGTATTGAGAATTGGTTAAAAGTATAGGTTAACTCAGTATCAAATGAGAAAATGTGAATAAAATATAAACATCATCATTAGTGAGCTCTGGTTTACCACTGTAGCTTCTAAAACAGTTTGCATCACACTTTGCATGAAAAAAAGGATTAGAAGGCTGTTTTGGGTGCAAGTACTTTTTTAGGATAGCTTATGCTTCCCTCTGACACTAATATTAAAAACTGCTGCCAGTAACGTTATAGTTTGGCTTAGGTCATTGTTCTTGTTGAAAAAAAGAAAAATAGACACGAGAATTAATTCTGCTTTTGTCCAAAACAGAAACCAGAATTATTTTCTTCTCAAATGAAATGGAGACACTTTTGTTGAGATGTGGGACATTGCACCCGCAAATGACCAAACATCACTTTGTCTTGTATATTTCCATACCTCCTTCACAACATAACACCAGGATGAGAGATGAATCAATATCTGAGACGGCTTCTAAATTATGCATTAAAAAGAGATGGTGAGCAATTTTGCACTGAGAGCTTTCACGTGTAGAACAGGGGCCCTTTCATAGGAGCTTTAATGCTTTTTGTGGTGTCATCGTGAACCATTACATTGAAATCAGACCAATTTGATAATGGCCTTCTATTAGTGACCTTGGATAAAAGAATCACGGATAATCTACATCTAAACTAATGTGTTTTGTCCTTGTCGGGGACAAAGAGTTTGGTTTAGGAAACTGGCACCTCCCCAAATGGAGCCACCCTCTCATTGATGTTGTTCACACACAAATGTCTCTAAAGCGCATACATGAACCCAATGCGATGTCATGGAGCGGAGAGGGGGGCAGAAAATCACCCTGTGACACCAGAAGAACAGGAGGAGTCTGGCTGCCTTGTAAAAAGACAATCGCTGGGACCAAATTTAATGAAATAGGTAATAAAATTACTGAGCATACGGTCCGTCTAATGAGAAACATGCATGTCCCGATCTTAATACTGTTTACCCACCTGACTAAAGTATAACACTGATTTGGCACCTATGTCCAGATTGAACTGGAAAATGACTTGCTAATCTGTTTAGGTATTTGGAGTAATTGGGTCTGGTGCCAGTGAGGGGGATTTCCTTGACTGCTGAAAGTCTCTGTTAGTAGTCCATTCCCAGCTCCTTGGTATAATTACTCTGACAGAGCTGTGGCCACAGGGCCTGTGAGCAAGGCTGCTTTTTAAACTGTAAATTATGAAGGATTAGCATTTATGAATTTTAAATCAGGACTGTGGTAGGAGACACTAAAGCTGCTTAGTGATTGCAAACGGTCGCGTCTAAGCAGGCAGCTCTACACCCCTCACTTTTCGAGCTTTTCAGCCCAAGTGTGTGTGTGGCTGTTTATTCAAATGTGGCTCTGCATAAACACAAAATTCTCAGACTGGACTCCCACAATTCGCTCAGAGCGAATAAGGATCTGACATCTTAACATCCTCCTGTCCCAGCAAGCGCTGTTTGAGTGTCGATGTGTGTGTGCTTGAGTGTGGTGGGGGGGGGTTGATTTGGGTATCAAGGAAAGTGTGGACGTGTTTGCAGACTCATCCAAGGGTGTGTTTCCCCTGTCACTCCTTCTCAAACTGGAGATCTGCTCCTCACAACTGCATGTCACACGACGCAGAATATCCAATGGGTGATTATGTTAATATGGGATTTGATCCATGTTAAATTATGCATAATGGATTGATGTGCTGCAGAGTCATCAATTAGACAGAAATCAGCTCTAAAAACTGTGACACAGCATAATACTGTTAATTCTTCATCTTTTTTTTCCCCAGTGTGTCTCAGACACAGAGTGTGTTTGCTTATCCAATTTAGCTGTGTGGCTTTTGTGTGTCCAGTCTGCCTGTTGTAGTGTTGACCTTGCTTTGTTTCAGATTTACAGTCATCATGCTCCTCTGTTCAGGTGTGAGTCCATGGCTGCCATGTAGTGATATTCAGCAGACACCACCGGAGGCCTCATATCACACCTCCAGGAGCTGTCTGCTGCAGGGTCAGTGAGCCATGACCTCTAGCCTGCAGTGTTAACTGGTTTAGCTGGGTGGCAATGGTGGGAGAGGGGGCTGGAGGGTTGAACATTAAAATCCCCCATGGGCTGATGAACAGTTTCTCCTGGCCAGCTTTTCACTTTCAGCCCTCCCTTGAAAAAGGCCCAACACATTCTGATAGCTTTGCATTTACCACCTGAAATATACAATGTCTGAAGGACTACTTCCTTACTGGCTGCGATAAATTAATACCTAATGAACATTTGAATAACTTTGAGCACCAAAGCAGGTCTACACCTGCCCTTGAAATTATGAAAATAAAAAAAGAATCATCCTCTTGTTTTTTAATTTACGTGTCAGTGATCACATGTACTGCTAAGCAGACATGTGGAAAGGAAGGAAAATGTGATTTCATACCTTTATATATCTTTGGAAACCTAAAGATAAAGGGAAAATTCCTACATCATTTTATCTCACATGGTTCAGCTGCATGTTTCATCACAACTATAGCCCGGCATCCTAGCCAGTATACAGCATTAAAATCAAACTACAAAAGTTCATTCATGTCAATTTGAGTGTACGTATTAGAGTAACAAAAAGCAGAAGAAAAATATTTAGTAGAGGGAAATGTACACATGCTTTTAAACAAAAAGCTTCAGTCACATTTTTATTCACAATTCATGATTCAGTACTTTATACAACCACTATTTGCTGCATTCACAGCTACTGCCTTTTGGCTGTAGTGCATAGCCCTGCCAACTTTGCACATCTAAATGCACATCCACAACAGAGCAAAGTCAGTCATATAGTAGGAGAACCTCAGTAAGCCTCAGTAAGTGATTATTTCCAAATCTTCTCAATTGGAGTTAGGATTGACTTTCTACCATGTGAGTCTTAACATTTTAATATGGTTTGATAGAAACCACTCCATTGTAGCTCTGCCTGTAACTTTGAGGTTGTTGTAGAGCTAAAGTAAACCTTTGCCCAATTCCAAAGTCTCCAAATGGTAATAATGGTGCTAATTCTTGTCGTGGTAATAATTCTTGCTGGCCTTCCGCAAAGACCAGAAATACTGAGCTTCTATCTTGTTTTTTTCGAGCTTGCCGTGTTTCCATTAAGCACAATTTTATGGTTAATAGAGACGCAGCTAGCAATGGTTTGGATGGGTTTGGGTGCCATGTCATCTGCTAGTGTTGGCCCACTGTGTTCTCTGACGTCCACAGTCAAGGCAGCCGTCCACCAGGAAACTCTAGAGCCTTTTATGCTTTATTCTGCTTACAAGCCTGTATGGAGATGCTGATTTCATTGTCTAGCTGAACTTGGCACCTGCCAATACACCCAAAGGTACCGGACGCTGGTTCAGTGACCGTTGTGTTACTGTGCTTAATTGGCCAACAAAAAATACCACTGGTTAGCATTGACAAACTTATGACATGTTGCAAACTTGTTCAGCGATATCTGAACCCATACCACATGCACTAATATTATAGTGTTTATTCTCTATGTAACTGACAAAATGCTCACATTTTTCAAGCAAGGTCTGCAGTCATAAAGCATAGGTTGGCCCTTCATCAACTAAGAATAGCTGTGACACTTTGACCACTCCAGAAGAGTCAAGCATCAAAGATATGTGCTGCATGATAATACACTGCTATATTTTGATTTAGCCTATTGCCTACCCCAACACCACAAGAGTATATTCCCAATGGCTAATGCATTTTAGAGTTAAAATCCATTTGAACGTCTTACCCAAATGTCATTGTACCCTTATTCCACCATTCCTGCTTGCCAGGTGTTTATCTCAAATGAAAGAACTCATTTTGTTTCAGCCTCCTTTGCCCTTTGTGAGACCGATGATTTAGTAAAACGTTGCGTCTGTTTAAGTTAAGCTGTTTTTAACATCCGATTAAAAAAAATAAAATAAATAAAAACAATCTTATAAATCAAAGACTACAAAAATCTACAGATGAATAGGACTGACCCTGAAGCCAAAGAGAAAGCTATATTACATAATAATGTTAAAACTTTTGATTTGTTTGATCTTAATACTTTTTTATGTTTGTACAACATAGAGTTATGTTATAACGATGTATTTTTCATTTTTGAAATTTGGATATTCTAATATCCAAATGTATCACTTTATATTTAAAAAAATTCTCATGTTACTACAGTATACTTATATTGCTTTAACATGACAATATAATGTACAAAGATGAAACCTATTGTTAGAACAATGACTTAGGTCATTCATTTAGGAAGGTGATGATATGCTAATGTGATATAACTATATTGCCTTATGCTCTGCGCTTTTGTAAAAATCACTTCTGAAATGACTCTAAATATCGATCCTGCTTTCAGGGATTAAACAACAACATGACAGTTTTTTTCCAAAGAAAACAATTTGTTCTGTATCGCCAAACCTCACCTTCTCTGTATTGTCCTAATTGGATAGATCACGTCAACTTTCAAGTAGGGTGTATCCAAAAACAAACAAACAAAAAAAGACTTCTTGGGAAAAAATGTACAACCTTTCAAAAAGTACTTTTTTTTTTTCAGGTTTGCCTTAGCAAAGAATCTTCTCCTAGACTTTGAGGCATAAGTGGACACATCTTATTGATTTTCTTTCAAGCCGGATTGCATTGATTGCTGCGAATATGGCAGACAAATCCATCTGTTTGTGCGTCCGCTGGGACATCGCACGGAGGCAGACAGGGAGCTGAGGCTGGGCGTCTAGCGGCAGGGGGGCAGGCTTCATTACACCAAATAAGAGCCCACTGGCCTAACGCAACCCCAGCCCGACCCCCACAGCACACTCTCCATCCTCTACTTACCCCCAAATTAAACTGAGAGCTTTTTAATTATTTATCAATACCATGCACTCATCGCAGATCAATCAGTGTGAATGGTTTTTAAACATAATGAAGGGGCCTGCTCCAGTAGACCTGTGAGAATTGATTGTGATCTTTGCCATTATGCCTTAAGTAAAGATAAGGTGTGTTGACAGTGGTGTTGGTAATTTGAGGTTTGGACACAGATGTAGTGGAGCGCCCTGGGTGCTCCTCCTCCGCCTGAGCAAGAGTGTGCTTCAGCAAAAGCAAACAGCGTCTGTGCTCGGAGGCCATCTCATACTCCGCCATTAATCAGGCTCTTAAACAGGACATCTCATCTTATCATCACATCACGCCGTCCTCACTGAAGAGGGCAGGGCCCACTCCTCAGGCCAGAGGCACCTCCTCTGAGAACACTTCTCCTAGCAAATTACACAGGTCCTCACCGCTCTCAAGGTTTACTAAAGCTTGATTCATCGTGCTTCTTAGGTCTCCAACTGAACCTAAGCAACCTTAACTTTCCCACTCTGCTCACATATTTCTCCCGGGGTGCACGATGTCAAGCAGACTGAGGAGATATTCCATCTGGAGTTATTAGCCAGAGACACACAATGCAATCTAATTTCATAGCACCACATTCAATCACTGTTAATTCAGTTTCACAGGGGCAGTAAATAAGACATGGGGCGCAGGTATTTCAAAATGAATTAATACTCTGAGAGGAGTCTCTGTCCCCGAATCTTATGAAATTAGACGGAAAAAAAAAAAACATCACCTGTCGTTCACCTGCTTTTCAGGAGCTGTGAGTAAATACACAGATATTAAATTCAAAAGCTTGTTTGCGAGAAAACAAGCTAACATAAAGCAGGAAAGCATAATGAGATTCTTATTTCATCCTTTTCTTTCCTGGTGGGGGTGGAATTGGATTATAGCAGACTTATTTGTATGTGATATTGAGCAGTGCAAAATAAATTCACACCTATTCAAATTGAAATCAGACCTAGGTGCATCAGATAATCCTTTTTAAGATAGTATGAACTGACAGGCCAATCCCACACATTGGAAAGAAATAATCTACCCTTACAAAACTGATATATAGCCTACCTTGCCAAAAGCATTCCATGATTTATTTTTTAACAAATATTTGTCAAGTATGTGCTTGATTTTTTTTTTTTTTCTCTCCCAGAGGCATAAACAGTTGCATCCATATTCATAGGGAATTTGAGCCTGTCTTCCAATCATCATGTCACAAAGACTCTTAGCGAAAGCGCTTCCCCAATTGCTCAGTTTGTCGTTGGATGAGGAAACCTGATTTTGTTTTGAATCCCACAGCCTTTTGAGACGTCAGGCCGCATCAGAGAAGGAGCCTGTGACGGCTGCAGTTATACAGCATGGCGGCTCCAGCTGCTCATGAGCCTCCTTCTTTTCTTTTTTCTTTTTTTTTTTTTTTAAATGGCTTATTTTTGAGGGGGTGTCGAGACATAAGCCTGAAAGAAGGACAAGGTTTAGTGCGAAGATGAGCAGTGGGTTGCTGCTGCGAGGATGTGATGTGCTGCTGGTGGTGTCAGTGGTTGTGGTGAGACTGTGAGAGGCTCTAATGTGAGAAGGGATGAAGCAGGGAAGGAGAGGGTGCTGTTGCTGGGTGGGTGGGTGTAATGCAACCTCGATGTGAACCCAAGCTAGATGTGAGCTTCAGGCACATTTCTTCCGATGCTGCTGGCATTCATATGAGCAGCTTAGTGATTTATCTCCCTGCTGGCTAGAAGCAAGTGGGCCTGCATGATGTCCATTCTGTGGCGGTGCACACTAAAAGCCTTTTGGTCAGGTGGTGGCTGTGGAGGCCACGTCTGCTGCACCAATTTCTGAGTTAATGAAGAGTCTCCCAGACTGAGAGTACATCTTGTATAGTTCTCGTTCACCTCCACACTGCTGGAATATTGAGACCATACAGATGTAATGACACAGTGCCAGAGTGTGGAGTCAGTGTGAATGGAGCTACTTACCTATTTCTTTTACTTCTCTGCATTAGGTTCAGTGTTGAGTTTCTTTCTTTTTTTTTTCCCAGGCCAATCCAACAGCTATTATTTGTCCGTAAACGGCAGTCCTTTGAACTAACGATGTCAGAGCACTTATCAGTCAGTTAATTCCAGTTCTTCTTAAGTCCATTAGATAACTTTACCATTTCTCAATGTACCACTGTCAGACTTTCTCAGCTTTTCTTGTCACATTTTTCACTTTTCACATTATTTTAGGTCAAAATTTGACCTGGGTATGAATAATTTTGAGCTTAACTAGCTATATGGAAACCCATTCAATAAAAACAAATAAATAAAATCAGTTTTGGGCTCCCAAAACCTTGAGGCTCTGGCTCACTGTCCTGATAAGCATTCTTCAAAGTCTGTCACAGGATATGCTCTTATATTGTTTAGCGTTTTTGTCAATTTCAGGTTAGGAATGGCTGGCTAGAGTTTTGAACTGATTACACGTGGTCTGAAACTAAAGAGAAGAATTGGTAAAGAGAAGTTTTCTCAAAGCTTCTCTGAAACGCACACACTCATTTGTTCAGCTGTAAAAGTGCTCAGTGACCAGAACAAGGAATTTGCTACAGCACATTTACCCCGGATAAAAGAAAATCCACACATTATCGCTTTGTTGTTGCATTCAGTGCTGGTATGAAAACTTTTTTCAACCTTTGAACAGAGAAACAGATGTGTTCAGATTTTAGACGTTGCCTAATCTTTCTACGTATGGGAAGATAAAAAATAAATTTCCTTGCGCCTAAAAAATGAACATATCTTCTAAAATGCCATCTTCATCAATATATATTAAGTATGTCTGTTCCTTACCACTGGCTTCTGTTTGCTTTGAGGAGCTATGTACTCGGGTGAAGGGTGTGATGCTTCTTTAGGACAGACAGTATTAAATGTGTTGAGGGTGTGAGGATACTAATTTACATTTTAACAGATCACTTGTTTTTTCATCCCATTGTGTCTCTTTTAGTTTGACAGTGGGCTGTGAAAAAAGTGTTTTCCCCCTTGCAAAATATTCTTTTTGTTTTATTTGTCACTGTTTCAGATCAGCAAACATATTTTAATATCAGACAAAGCGATTTGATTAAATACGACATTGAGTTTTGGAATGCTGATTACATGCATTAAAGGAAAAAAAAGATATACAAACTAACTAGGCAATTATGCTCCTGGATCACCAACTGTTTCCATCCATCCATTATCCAACATGCTTATTTCTAGTTGGATTGCCGGGGATGCTGGTGCCTATCTCCAGCGGTCAACGGGCAAGAGGCTGGGTACTGCCTGGATGAGGAAACATTAAAGATGGACACAAATAGTAATTTGAGTGCATCAATATCCACTGATATAAAAAATTCAGTGTGATAGGAATAGCATGCCAGTCACCACAATTAAATACTTATTACTTAGTCAATAAAGAGCTTGGCACTGCAATGTAATTTTAGTAAAATGAAAAAAAAATATATATATATATATATATATATATATATATATATATATATATATATATATATATATATATATATATATATATATATATATATATATTCTCATCTTAGGAACAAATTATATTTTGACAGACTTTTTTGTCCTGACCCTTCCCTGACTATAATACCCATATTAACTCTGGGAAGAAGCAATTAGCAAAGGGCAAACAACTTGTCACTAGCAAAATGAAACATGATGTAATATTTCAACATATTTTACAAAATATGAAAGAAAAAATACAACAACAAATGAGTCATAAACTAAAAACTGATTAAAAACAAAGTATCACCCTTCTATCTCATGGCAAGCAAATACGTGTCGCTCTCTTGTACACACCTGTAATAACCATATGAAAACGATAAGTTTGTATATTTTTGTGTGGTGATGTAAAATGCCAGCATACTAGTGTGACTTGGAGCACTTTCAGGAATTAAAGCAGTGACGTAAATCCAGTCTGTGAAAGTTTTGGTGAGTACTCAAATGAAGGGAGTCTGGAACTGGGCCAAAGAGAGAGCAAGTTCTTCACATCAGATAGAGGGCATATTTGTAGGCCTCTGGAGCTTTTTCCTTTCCTTTTTTTCTTTCTTTTTCTTTTTTTTTTTTTTTTTGAAAAACCTTGCACCATCTAACAGTATAAAGTAGCCAGAAAACTCTGACAAAGAAAAACTTATTTGGGTTGTAATGAGTGACCTTTCCATGAAGCAGCAAACATGCATTTTTATGCCAGGGCATAAATAGCTGAGCTACATAACAATTAAGGTAACCTTTCTGTCTGAATAAGAGGCAATTGCTCAGAGAACTGAAATAACATGAATGATAAATTATTTTTGTAACCCAGTGCACAGACGGTGAAGAATAACGAACAATGAAGTGGGGGAGGGAGAAGTGGTGCCTTGTCTCAATTGTAAATCCCAGTTATAATGCCTCGTTAAAAAGATTTGGGAAGGCGAAACAGAAGCAGACACTCTCTCTCTTTCTTAAAGGTAGACAGGTCTCAGTGGGATTCATTAATGTGTGTCCCGGTGGTAGTCTTCCTCTTACAGCACAATCGCCTGGGTTAGCACCAATGCTGAAATTACACCTAATTGGACAATTACTCAAACTCAGAAACCTCATGCAATAAGCCAACAAGGCTCGTAATAAACACCTTGTCTTCTAATAAAAACAAGGAAGTCATTTGCGTCACCCAAGAGGCCCAATTTTTTTTTTTTTTTTTATTTTTTATCTGCGCTAAATTTATTTTTAAAATAATTGCATGTGCTATGAATGAGAATATTAAAAAGGTGGCTGAGAGAGGAGAAAGGAACTACGTCTGAGAAGGAGAGAAAGACAGCAATGCAACCCAACCTCAGGCTCAGTGTTGCAGTCTGCTCTCCTCTGGGAGAGCTCATTTGTTCCACAGATAAGCACACTGCACACAGCACAGCTTTAATATTACTGCTGTCATGCCATTCCATAATGAAATAATTACTGTTTTGTCTTCCTTTCAACCAACTGGGCCCACCTTCCCTTTCGTTTGATCCCTCACTCCCCCCCTTTTTGCACTGGCTGAAGACGTATTTCCTTCATATGTGAAACATTAATTAAATAATGACAGTTATGACACATTTCTGTCAGCTATGCTCCTTTTGTGTCACTCATCGCAGCTGATGGCGAGTTATGTTTCTGGAAATTTAAAGGAACGGAGCGACATATTTATGAATACCGTATTGTTTTTGTCCTTGCATGGAGTTATACCTGAAAATTTACATAACTCCTGTGCATCTCTGTTAAGTCCAAGAATAGAGTAAACAGTGATGCATGTGCGTAGGTCAGGCTGCTTTTTATTGGCAATTTGTTTTTAGTTGCATTTCCTTGAGGCCCCAGAGCTTGAATTTGTTTTATTCTGGCAGAATTTACCTGGACACCCTCCTTTTCAAACAGATTTACACCTTGACTCTAGCTCATCTAGCTTAGATAATGTTTATTTTGAAGTTATTCGTAAAAGGTTTCTCAAAACTGTTTTGTTGCAGACATGTATATCTGTCTTATTTTTTAAATGGGGGATATTTTTTAAAGTTGACTTTGCTGAGTTTTATATCATGCTGTTATATTGTTCCCTAATCAAAAAAAAACATTTGGAGTGTTGCTTTGATTCTTTCAAGGATATTTGAGGAATCCTTGAATCTCCTGTGGCAGTCATTCTGCGGTGCCTAAAAGCTGACACAGCACCGCCTATTTCCACAAAGCTCCTCCTTGGAACTTGAATCTCCACTCAAATGTCCGTCTCACATAACATCCCTCCCCCGCCGCTCTCGCCACTCAGCTCCTCCAGACTAGCAGCAGCAGCAACTAGCAAACATCTGATGGAATGGCAAGTCTGCTGAGCTTGTCAGATTTCCCAGTGAAACTCTTGAGATCGATGTTAGGTTTAATGGAGATGTACTCAAGACGGAGTGTCTTCTTACAGATACAGAGGCCCAATTTACAAAGTCATGTTTTAAGTCATGTTTGATATGTGCAGCATCTTTATAACAACTGACAGAAACACTAAAAATTGGGGGGTAAAAAAGAAAAACTTGATGTGGAACACCTCTTTACATGTCAAATGTGGGACAGTTCTGCATTTTAAAGGATGGTTTGCCAGCCACTCACAACCCCACCGCTTTCATAGGTGTTGTTTTGAGGTCATCTGTCTATGATATTTTCCACAACGTCATCCAAACCATCCATGGGTAAGTGTTGATGAAGGGTTAATTTTGCAGTGTGATATTTAGCTTATCCTTTGCCTAAAAGGCCCCTTATTCACACTTGATTTTGCGTCCTTCTGTCCTTACGCTGACCTTTTAAAGCTGTGCATCACTCCAGAAGGTTAGCAACCATTTTCACATCTTGCTACCAACATTAGACAAATAGACAGATGAATAAATAATCACAGCTGACCTCACACTACAAGGGACAGCGGTCTTACCTCTGCACTGGGAGAGGTTCACCATAATACTACCAAAGCAGGAAAAGGAGAAAAGGAGAAAAAAGACGTCAGGAACCGGGGATGAGAACCCACAAGAGGTGGACAGTGACAAATGGTGTGGAAAAAACAACACAGGCAGCCATCTGAAGGGAAGACAAGAGTAATACTCACAAATAATT
The DNA here is from genome assembly GCF_051168715.1 of Poecilia mexicana. NCBI lineage: Eukaryota > Metazoa > Chordata > Actinopteri > Cyprinodontiformes > Poeciliidae > Poecilia > Poecilia mexicana. The sequence goes on from NW_028263372.1 coordinate 19,562,138, forward strand.
AACTGGGTAAATATTGGATAGGAGACTGACTAATTACTTCACACGTCTCACTGCGCTCTCATTATTGTTGCTGTCGGAGTTAACCCTTTCCTACAAGGTGGAGCTGTGTGGCTGCCTAAACTGAAACCAGAAAGTAGATAAATCACTTACACCCACGGATGTCTCTTTATTTATTCATGCATCTAAAAGCAGTAAAGTAAACGAAGAAAATTATTTTCCGTTAGGATTGAATCCACCCAAAAGTCAAATGAAGAAAGGAAATATAGATGCAAAGACGGACGTTCAGTTAAAACAATCCGTTTTGGACATTTCAATTAGCATACATCTACATCCAAGAACAAAATTATTCATACCTCTGTTTTATTTAGATTTAGCATGTTCCTTATGACTGAAAATTATGCTAGCATTTTGGAGAGTCCTGGCCAGAGTCCCAAGTTGAATCTAATACAAAATCTATAGAGAAAGCTGAAGATTAGACAGATGGCAAGTAGACTCATGAGCTGAGATTAACTCTATAAATACATGAGAAAATATGAAAAAAACTGGACATAAATGAGTCCATTGATTATGAAAATGGTTAGTCTTCACCATCAACTTTTTTCATAAAAGATTAGACATTTTTTATTCAAAAGTCATGATGCTTTTGTGGGATGGACTGGTGATCTGTCCAGTCCAGGATGTACACCTCTCAGCCAACAACCCCTCTTCATCCATCAATGGATGGATGAGTGATGCTCCTTTCACATTGTTGTATCTTCTGAAATTACTTCTCTCATTTACTATTAGAAAGAAACTTGAAAGAACTATTGTTATATTTAAATCAGCAGAGAGTACAAACAGTTTTTGACTGAAATGTGTTTATCTCTCTAATTATACTGATATGCAAAGCAACATGAAAATGGTGGGCTGTTGGTCATTTCATCCTTATCCATTTCCTATCTTTGCTGTTTTAATTGTTTCATACCCGACTTTTACAATATGTTAATTAGTATCCATGTCAAGTTGTGGTTATTGTGAATATTATCTATTATTTTAGAGTCATAAGCTGCCATTTTAAATGACTCCATTGGGTTTACATCAATACCAAAGTAAATTCAAATAGAATCTAGTACATATTGTTCAGATAACAATGCACATTTAAAATTAAATGACTCATTAAATTTAAGGACATTCATGATAATTTGTTTCCACAATTCATAAAGTTGTTTACCTATAAGAAAAATAGTTTTACATGTGAAAGTTTGTACATAGACAAGGTGAAATCAAAATGCATACGGAATTTGAGTAGATATTTTCACATAGATTGACCCAGAGCCAAATGTTTACTGAAACGTTCCTGCAACAAATCCTACTCAAGAATTAGATTTTTTTCTGAATACGATGTGATTCAGATCTTTGTCTTGGATCCCATTAGAACCAGTCAAATTAAGATAAATTGGAGAAACTTGCTTTCCATGTTTATGACAATCTGTAAGGTGTTTGTATAACCTTCCTCAAAGTGGCATTTAGGTCATATTAGATTTCAGTTGAACAACATTTACAACTAACTTATGTCTAAATACATTATTTGAAATGGTTTGCATTTAAGTTTGATAACTTGGCTGCGAGCATGTGGCACAAATTTGGCTTTTTAATTGTGTGGCTTGCCTCAAACTCCAGAAGGTAGCAGGAAGGTCTTGTAGTGTTGAGGTGTCGATCTGGGAAAACCTGGTCAGAAATTAACAATATCAATGAATAAAGAAACACAAAGTTTCTAACATGCAAATATGATGTGAAAGCTACTCTTAAATTTGTAAATGTAATCACTTTTCGCATTAGCAGCATCGGGTGTTGTGTGTTTACTTTAAGATTCAAGTTTGGGTATATGCAAGCACCTCGCTGCTGGCTCATCACCCAACAAAGTTCCAGCCCACAGTCCTGAGGTAAACTGGTGAAGCTGCTCACACAAGGACGTTTGTCCAATAATCTGCGAGGCAGTGGTTAATGACAGCAGCTGTGAGGCAGGCATGCACCACTTCCAAGCTGATTTAAGTTTAACGAGCCACTCTAGAGTGCTATTGATTCAAATCTATATTTGACAGGATACACTGTGAGCATGTATTAAATGGATAAGAACACCTCTTGGACACTCTGAGAGCTTTGGCAAATGGAACAGAAGGCATTAAGCAAACACACAGAGTCTTGTTGAGTGAGCGATGTTTTGTCAGTATGGAGCATGTGTATGGCTGAGACTTTATATAGATTTTATGTTGTTTTTAATTTAGAATATTTAGGAGATGGGCCTTACCAGTAGCTGTCATTTTAAAAAGTGCATTAACTTAAACATGCTTTTATTTTAAACTAAGGGGTTGCATGTTGTGATGTTAGAAAATATAGGCCAACACCGAATTGTGCAAGCTATGTATAATTAATCGAAAGCCACATCTTTTTGCTGCGTCAACCAAACCTGTTGATGAACACATTTTGATTCACATGCCAGACTCGATGAAATACAAAAAATGTAGTTGGTAAAAGCAATAACTGAGACATTAATATCCAAGTTGTTTTTGGTGGGGAATTTAACATAGATACAGGGGAACGCATATGTACAGTATTGGAAAGAAGTAGTGTTGTTATTCAGTACTTTTGTGATAAAATTGACCAATGTTCTCAGAGGACCACTTTAAAATGGAACATGCAGAAAGTTGTTTCAGTAAACTCATGCTCTTGCCATCAGATCCACTGAAAAGCATTATCAAGTTTAGACCTCTGTGTTTACTTTAGTTTACAATGTATGTTTGAATGGCATAGTTGAGGTAAGGGCTTTCCAAAGGGTTGAAGTCTGCCCAGCTTAAACTTGTTCAAAAGCGATTTATGATTATTGTCTTTTTGGGATGTCCGATTACAGCCAAGTTTCAACCATAAGGCTCACTAAACTCTCCAAGGGTGAAAGAAAAATTATTAAACTAATCTAGAAAATTCTAAGAAAAAAACAACAAAGTCCATACAACTATTGCACATTTTTTTGATTGTGCTGGAAAGTGTACATCATGTCTCTGCTGATTTCTGTGTGAAAAAACCTGGACTATGTGTTATAATTATTGTTATAATACTTATTAAACTTCGAAAAAAGGCTAGTTTAAATGTATACCTAGAAGTCTCCAAAGGTATATCAAAGGTATGAGTACATTTCTCACCAGTACATCCCTGCAGCCTGAGCCTGCAGTGGCTCATTGTTACTCAGATGACAAATGAACTTCAAACAGAATCCAGAATGCTTCTGACATCAAAGTTTGTGTCCCTTGTTTACAGATATTGCTTATTAATATGCAGATACATGTTTCTGGAGATAAATCACAAAAGAGCTCCCTGGCTTATGGATCCTGAAAAAAAAAAAACATTTTTAAACAAAAATACGGTTTATACAAATATTTTCTGTTCATCAATGCATTTTTTATGCTCCTATAATTAGATTGGTTCATTAGCTTCATAGTTATTTGACTACAAACACAAAGGCCTTATTAGCTAATATGACACCACCCCATTGTTTCTCCCGAATTTAGCATTCTCATAAGTGTCAGTATTAGTTCAAATGTATTTTGCAGATCTGAATTGTTTTTTGTAAATAATATTTTTAGTCCTGTCTTGATCGGTAGATATAAGTTTAATAAAATTAAACATTCTTATTGCATTGTAAACACAACAAAATATTAGAGAGAAATCATGAATAGGAAAACTTTGGATGGATGTCTGAATGAGAGGTAGGAAACAGGAGAAGAGTGGGAGAGTGGAGCAGTCAAAATACCATAACTCCAAATGCATACAGCAACAGAACTGAAAACAAATTCATTATTACAAACAGCCAATATTGTAAAGGATTGTGACACATTGGCTACACACTCAAACGATGTGCCGTTACAGAATTGCGGTCAATATGACGATGATGTGATGTTTTAGCTATATATTTTACTGAATCCAGTTTGCAAGATACTGGCCTAACCCTCCAAAATTTAAAACGCCCCAATTAAAATGTAGATGTCATGTCACTTGTGTACCATCTGTAAATGTGAGCCAAAATCAACTTCTGAGCTGGCTGTGAAACTGCTCTGAAGTTGAGCCTAATGTCATTTTGCAGATGTGGCAGCAGGTACAAAGTGCAAAGGATGATCAAACAAGTTGAAGCTGGAATGGCTTAAGTATCAGTGAGAAAGTGGGTCCAGCAGAACTGAATCGGTTTATGGGAAAAAATAAAAAAAATAAAATGAGAGACATAAACTTTGGTGCCTTTACCTATTGGACGTAAGAGAAACTACCACTCTAACAAGAATGACTGGTGAACTAGAAAGATGTATTACAAGGATGAGTTGATGAACAGCAGATGTACAAACTGAAAGGAGCAGAGGCAGGACTGAGTGATGAAAGCATCTTTCTCACAACTCATCAACACTGAGACAAAAATGTGGGGAAGCAAACAAAGCAAAGAGTAGAAAAGAGAAAACATTTCAAGCAAGCCACAGTTTTAAATATTCAAAAGTAACTTGAAATCTCAAAAACAAAGTCATACCAGCTGTATTATATTGACAGTCATTGATTTCACACTTTGTGAAATCAAGGATAAGCTATTAAATTAACTTTAGAGGTTAGCGAGCTATTAATGGGCGATATTGAGTAAAATCCACTTTTTTAAGCTTTACATCATGTTGTAATGTTACTCCCTTATGAAAAGCATATCTGGAGTGTTGCTTTGATTCTTTCATACACATTGGAGGAATCCCTGAATCTCCTGTGGCAGCCATTCGAGGACGTTTGCTCCCACAAACCGCTGCTTATTTACACAAAGCTCCTTCTTGGAGCTACAGTTTCCACGTTGACCTTCTGCCTCACAGAAGGTCAACGTGAGGCAGAAACTCTTCCAGACTAGCGGCAGCAGCCTGGTGGAACTACAAACTGAGCTTATCCTACAAACTACTTCTCAGTCCAAAGGTCCCAAAGACGTTGTTGGGCCATAGTTGCACTGTGGTAACTTTATACCTTGTTGTATGTTAAGTTCTAAGCGTATCCTCGGAATACCTTTGGAAATTGTGGTATCAGTTTTCTCTCTTCACCTGACAGGAATAGCACCTGCTGTGGTCTTCTATTACTGCAGCTCATGGCTTCGAGGTCTGATGTGTTGTGGGTTCAGATTGGCTTTCTGCATAACTTGTTTGTAACGAGTAGTTCGTTGAGCTACCGTTGTCTTGCTATCACCTCACACCAGTCTGCACATTTTCCTCCGACCTTTAACAAGACATTTTCCACTCAACTGCAATTTACTGAGTATTTTCTCCTTTTCTGACCGTTCTCTAAAAACCTGAGATGGTCATGAGTCACAATCCAGTATCGACAGTTTCGGAAATACTCAGACCAGCCAAAGTCAAAGTCATTTAAATCCCCTTTCTTCCACCTTGTAAATGTTGCTTTGACATTCAGCTAGTTCTTATCAATCCATCTAGATGCATAAATGCATTTGCTGTCATTTATCTGGTTGATCTGGTACTCATATATTATACTTAATTAAGTGGCGTGCAAGTATTTTAATTTTCAAGCAACACGGCTCCCAAGTAACCTAGTATACAGGAGGGCAATAAGCCAAGGAGAAATTTTAAAGTCAGTTTAAGAAATATGCATATTTCATAATAAACAAAACAGTAATCAAGGTGCCCTTTCATTAAAATAAAACAACAGCCTCTTAATAATTTGCTTACCAATAGAAACATAAAATATTATATGGTAGATCTCATTGCCTGTAATTCTGTACTTTAATGAAAATGAGCATTTTTCAGTTTTACTAACAAAAGCTTCAAAGTACAAAAGCCGCAACTTATACTGCATAGGTCATTCAATAATATGATGATCATAATAAATAAGGTAAACTGAATCTCCATTGAGGCTAAAATAAAACAAACAAAAGACGATATTCCAGCAAACCACTATGTTTCTGTCTGAGAAGAGCTTGACAACCCCAACAGCTGAGTGACGCAGAGGATTTGAGAGAAAAGCTATTTTCTCACTTTTCTGATCTTTGAACCCGTTCTCCTCCATGGTAAGCTGTGCGGACTGCAATTAAAAAAAATGCCTGCTTGATTAGATGCATTTTTTTTTTCTTTTTTTTTTTGCAGTGAGGATAACAAATGTTTTCAAAATCCACAATGAATTGGAGTCTGTTCACCCCCCCAACCCAACTGACAGCTTCCTAATGCTGCCACATTAAAGTGGTTTTCCAGCGCGTGTGATGCAGCTTTAACTAGGTCCCGGGGGCATTGTTAGTTATCATTGCCTACTGCTGGAGTGAGCCCCGGTGAAAGCAATTTTAGCTTTCCTACCAATCAGTGGTGCAACATGAGAGATGGCCAGCAAGAACAAACGGCCTGGCTCACCACTTCCCGCCGCCGATCTTATCTGAAATGCCGCTCCTGTCCCGAAAGGGCCCTCTAACGCAACATCCCGCCCCCCTCCCCTAAAAAGACATGAGATGGTTGGCCCCAGGCCCTCTCAATTCATGCAGATATCCGTAAATTAGACTCATAGAGACAGACCAAAACATCCTCCGAGGGTATTAGATATGAGCACTTATGCCACGAAACATGTGAGGGGCTTTCTGGGAGAGCGGAGGGTATGATCAAACTACATGAAAATGCCATCATGAAGTCCCACCACAGCCGAGGGTTTACATGTTTCTATTTTGGCCTGTTGTGCAAGTACTGCTGGGACGTCAATAGACTCGTACCTACAGGCAAGGTAAATTCAAATCAAAAATAATGATTTTTTTTTTCTACCTGCTGCCAGTGATGTATTTATTTCTAGCAATGGGAAAAACATTTTCAAAGAAAACTGCTCTGCCATTTGCACAGTGTAAGTGATTTAAAGTGCACTTGTCACACTGTAAAAGTTTAATACAAGGCTAATAAAGACATGCATAATGTACATGGGTGGCGTCAGATTTCTTAAATTATAACGATCATCTTTATTATAAAATGTAAAAATAAATAGATTTTTCTTTTTCAAAAATTAAACTGCTCCAATGTGATGGACAAGTGATTTGTCCAGAGTGCATGCCTCTTAGTGAGTGAACAGCCTTCAGTGACCTCGCAAGGATGGATGGATGGATGGATGGATGGATGCATTCTACAATAGTTAAGCGGTTCAATACTGACTGATATCAGTATCAGTGTTGTTGATTAGGAGTTTTTTAATAAAACTTAGAACAAAAAGGGTTAAAATCCCTTTGGAGATGTTATGATGTCAGGACATTCAAGTGTACAAGATGTCTGAATGCACCATGAAAGCATTGCTATCAGGAAATCCTCTGTTCAGAGGTAATCGTAAGAACAGCACCAGTGGGTTGATGCATCCCATGTGCTGTGAGAGGAGGATGGTTGTTTACAGTGCATGCAATTTCCACATGCACTGTGCGGAAACTGCACAACATTGAACTAGAACATTACATACGTCACGGTCAAACATTAGCGATTGGGTAAAATTTAGAACTTCAACAAAGTCGATGCTTCTAACAAACAATTGTTTCTCAATAGCCAAGAGTCCAGAACCACTGTATGAAGCAAAGCATGGAACAGTGGGCTGGATTCCACCAGGGTAGCAAGCTAAATAGCTCATTGCTGTTGAAAAATCTGCATGGTGACATAAAATTGTGATTCAGTCCATCTTTTCTTCTTCACTGTAGATACACGAGAAACTATAATGTTCCCAAATAGCAGAGATAATGATAGCTAAACAAACCAGTTGTTTTGTTTTGGTGCTACTTTTAAAAGTTACACTAGAGAATGTTACATCGTGTGCTTAGTTCCACGCATAAATATTCTGCATGTTTTTGACTTAAAATAAATTTGACTTTGCAACTTAATGGCTTGAAATTGGGCCTATGTCTCTTTAAGAAGCTTGTAAAACTGAACCAAAACCTATTCTTACATAGGGCTGTGTTAGAACACTTCTGTGCCCCAACAACAAGCCTTTTGTCATGACAGTTGCTGTACTGTTTTAAAAACCACCTTCCTTTTATTAAAAAGTCTTAGATCAGAATTTTTAAATGTTATAAAAAAGGAAGAACAAATCAGTAATGCATTTTACAGTACTGTCTGGCTAAGCTGCAGCACCATCAATATATCTATTTTACAAAGATATTTGCAGAACTTTTAGTTTGGGTAGTATATTTTTAACATCATAGAAGAGAAAAAAAAATCTACAGTCATGGGAACAGAGGTTAACCCAAATCAAGTGCTGGTCTTACAGTGCAGGTCTGAGTAATGAATTATGGCTGCATGCCTACAGCACACTTGCAGCAGTCCATGTATCAGCATGATTTGAAACAAGAATGTGCACTAAGGTATGAGAAACTACTAAATAAGGATTCTAGAGGACTACAAATTTAATCTATTTTCTGTTGATATTTTTAATATAGTTTTGTGGCAAAAAAAAATCAACACTGACTGACTTTGGCACTTTAAAGCTTTACATTTTGATATTTTGATGATCTTGATCATAATAAGTCTTAGAATTAATGACATTTAAATAAATATGCTTTTTGGAGTGATTCTAATCAACTATTTTGTAAAAAACAAAAAAAAAAAACCTTCAGTTTCAGTACTATTACAACAGTAAGACAGCTGTAGCTTTAGTAAAATGTCTCTTTCCCATTGTTTTTTTTTTATTTTTTTTAAGAAAAAACTTTAATTAAAGGCTTCATTTGACTGCTTTTGTGTTCAGCAGTGTTCCCAGACTATTCAGAAGAGTTGGCAAAACATCCACATGAGTTATAAAATTCAATCTTTCACAGAACTGACCTTAAGACTATCACTAACAGCCACCCGATTCAATAAAAGGATGATTCAGAGGTTTGACCGAGCTTCACCTTTTATTGAAGGATCTCGTCTGAGATCTTCTCACTTGAACAAAGGGTTTACTTGCATTTAAAAAGTTTTTATTGTAATTCAATTACTAGAATTAAGTACTTCATTTTCAATGATAAATACATACAAATAAAAATAAAAAATTTAAAAGGAGAACATGATATTATGCGATTTGATTGCACAGAACATCAGTCAGATTTTTTTCCACAAAAACAAATGGACTATGTTAGAGAGGAGCTACAAAGTAATTCAAATATTTTCTGCCTCACACATGGCTCAAACTTCACTTTAACAATATTCCTCACCACTTCAAGTTGTGCAGAGGTAAAACGTGTGTTGCATGTGCCACCAGTCCAGCTAACCGCTTACCCAAATATGTTAATTTTGCTCCAGAAATCCACTCTTCTGTGGATTTCTGGATCTTTCAAGTCACACTGTAATTTGCCCATGCTGAAATGAAATGAATAAAAAGAGTTCTAAGATGCTGCCATAATTAAATTTCTCTGACAATCAGTTTGAGCTTGATTCTTCTTCCCCAGTTGTTCTGCCACCTCTTTCTGTAATGTCAGATGTTGGATAGCTCAGGTGGAGGAAAACAAGCATGGTCTCGTAGACGGCTTGAGTTATGTGGCTGTCTTAGGTCTTATTACCAGTGCACTGCCCACAGGCAGCATACCCATTTGGGAATACACTGAACATCACTCATACATTAACTCAACTTAAACAGCTGATCGATACTTGATATTTTGTGATTTCCCTTGTGAAGGAATCACCCACATGAACCCACCCTGGTGTTTTTCCAAATTTGATTTTTTTTTTGTTTTGTTTTTTTTTACATGTAATATTTTCTCTGTACAACCAACTGTGGTTTTTCATTTATTTATATTGTAACAACTTTTGTTTTACTTTCAGATAAAAAGAAAACCGTTAGTGGTTTAAATGTGCTCGTCTGAACATGCTGTTGATTTTATGCATCGCAAAGTAATCATTTCCTGGCACAGTAGGCCACAATTGAGTCTGTGGAGGTTGATGATTAAGATAAAAACACATTGTGGTGCATTGAGGTAAGTGACCTGCCGCTCTGTACAGATAAGACTCCAATTAATCCGGGCTGAATTGCAGTAATGTAAAATAAAGATAATTACTAAATCACCAGGCTACATTGCTTTGATAGATTTTTGTTACTCACTGTTATTGCTGCGAGGAATAAGAAATTAAATGGATTATATCACAGCATTTTCAGATGGATTACAACTGCTTTTAAATAACCGCAAGAGCAATTTCATCAGCCCTGCAATTCGAGAAGCCACTGACAGGCACTGCATGATTCAAATTGAACTTGCTCTCATCATTTTAATAAAGCGCTTCAGTCTTCACCCCCAGCAGGCATGCACGCACGCGCGCTCTGAAACACATGCGCTGTTCAAACTGTACGGGCTCTATTTAAGCTTAAGAAAATAGACACACTTTTGCAAAACACACCTAATTTCTGCAGAAACCTACGCACCCCAGAACTTAGTTCAGTATTTCACAGGATTTCACGAATTGCTATTACAGAGGAAGAGAGTTGGTGAAAAAACCAATCTGTTTTTGTGCCTCCAAAGAGTCTTCGCTGAGAAACACATCAGGTCAATTTATCGTCAGACCTCTTCAATAAACATAGCCCGGCGAGGATTGTTTGAAGTTCAAGGTTTAAAAACAGTAAATAGTGGACAAGTAATCAAAGGCATGTGATGAGAGATTTTACGGGTGGTTATCTCCGGGTTCTGGCTGCCTTTTCTGTGTGTGCCGGGAAGATTGTGGAAGGGCTCGGCGTGCCAAGCGCCCAGGGCTGCGGCGATGACTGCTCTCCCTTAAAACCACGCTGGCACAGAGCCCCCTATCGAAGCCAAGGCCTGACTCTGTAAGCATTCATTATGGCATCCATTAGAATAAACATCTCAAAATCCCCAAAGACCAGCCCCCTTTGCTTTTAAGTGCCTTCTGACAAGGCTGCATCCAAGCTGCAAAATGAGAACAGTGCCCACATTTTATTGTATTTATTTATTCATCTCTGTATTTATACTTTTTCCTCAGACAGAGTTCGCCGAGTGTTTTCACATGAAAAGCTTTTAAATGTTTGTCTCAGAGTGTTGCCGTCTCTACGGAAAACTGACAGCAGTGCCAGCAAAAAGTGGAAGAGGGCCTAATTGCTAATCTGTGCTCCTCCTAAGTGCATCGACACAACAATATAAGGTGCATTTGTATTTGCACTTAAAGACGTCCAGAGTGTGCACATTGCTCAAACCAGTTAAATCAGCTCTGTGTGTGCATCTGGGAATACGTGAGAACAACGAATGGACGCAGAAATGATTTTTAAAGGTTTGAGGGAGTCTGAGTGGTCTTTGATAAAATCTAAAGGGTCATATGTTGGGACTTTGGACCAACTCACAATGTTGCTCACCTGCATCTCTTTCCCTTGACAAAGGAAGACACAATGCCAAAGGTCTGTGGCCATTGATGAGCAATGACTGCTTCCATTGCAGCTGTGTCAACCAAGGTGTCACAGGAGCTGAAGCCACAGACCTCTTAAGAAAATGTAGATGTACGTAACGTCACTTTGACATGCATACCTTATTTGCGCTTCAGGAATTTACTGCAGTTCTCATTTTAAACAGTAGATGTCACTCCAAATGAAATCAGTCGGAAGAAAAAATAAGCGCATTCTTTATAAAACTCTAAACAGAGCAATTTGCTACTTTTTTTTTTTCCCATGTAACATTTTGTAATAATTATTATCCAAGTGTTTATATTTAACACTGGCTTTTACAAATTCTTAAAAAAAAGGAACAATTACAGAAAAGGGGATTGCACAATCGCCCGAGATGCCATGCACATCTGTGAACAGAAATAACTATAAAACAAGTATCAAAGAGGGAGTGTTTCATCGTGGTATTATAAAGAATATGACTTAAAGTAATGTAATTAATGACTCTGTCACAATGACTACACTTTATAATTTACGTACAGTTGCCGGTCCAGCATGAACAACATGATACTAGTTTGGGAGGATGTGTATTTCATTCCTTGTTTGAAATTTTCATTTAAATAAAGTTTATGCATGTATGTTGGTTTTCATCTTTTTACTGCATTACCCAAATCTAAACAGTTGTGCATATTTTAAAAAAAATAAAGGTCCACATTATAGATGTATTTGTATTAATAGCAAACTATTCTCCATTTCTCCATACAATTCTATTCTCACATGGCGAGTTATTCCTTAAATATGAGGAAGAAATATAAGATAGTGATATCATGACAAAAGTAGTACCCCGTCCTGACGCAGCAGAACTATGAAGTACACAGTCTTGATCCTAAACCCATGCACTATTCAGAACCGGAGTGAGCCTGTTCAACATGGAGGACAAAAAAATGACATTAGCACAAGTCCCTTCAGTTTCTCATGTTTAAATATGCATAATGCATTTTTCAATACACCAACATACTGGCAAGATAGGAAACAGCACAATAAAATTTGAGTTTTATCGGTCTGGACTACAAACTGTCACTTATTTAAAAACACATCCAATACAGACAGGCTGATGGTAAATATTCCAGGAAATCTAATGAAAGAGGTCATTAGTTTAGAAAATCATACATTATTCAAACCAAACAGATCCTTTGGGTTCTTATTTTCAGATAAAACGTTTAGCTTTGGAAGCAGATCCACGCTCACTCTACGCCGGTTTTCTTAAAGAGAGATCAGATTTCAGTTTTCATGTTTTCTAAAACTCGACCTATAGGATCACAACAGCCTCACTGTGAGAAACGTGTTTCTTCTTCCCCACTGCAGCAGCTTCTTCTGCCAACAAACCCTGTTAGGGTAAAAACAACAAAAAGACAACAAAAGGGAGCGCAGAAACAAAAACACCAGGCATTATCATCACCATTATTGACAACAGCAACAGCGGTAATAACAACAACAAAGGCCATCCTGGGATATCAAGTCACATTTGTTTCTCCATTTGCTGCCTGAAACGTACTGTAATAAGGCCCCCTTTCCACTTTGATTTGGAGCGCCGGGGATGTCGGTGGGCTGCGGACGGGAGGGTTTCATCAGCTCACTTTTTTTCACATAGCCAACTTCACTTCCAACCTAACTGGGCCAACAGGCCTGACACTCTGCGTTGCAGTAGAACAGTCTGAGATAAATGAAATTCAGATGATTGGTAAAATGATACGATATACAAAAGCAAGTGTCATCAGGCTGTCATGTTTGCCTTGTTCCCCGTCTTGGTGTGCAGCAGCACGCCTTGGGCGACGTTGCCCCTCCTCCCCTCCACCCTCCACGCGTGGTTCAGGGACGCTGGCCGTCTGCCTGACTGACAGGCAGAGGGAGAGATGAGCCACGTATGCTCCCCCCCCTTAATTCAAACAGAAATAAAGACCGACCAGCAGTCAACAACTCATAAGTAAATCTCTTTAAATTTGAAAGCGAGGGCCTAGACAGTTAGTATAAAAGTTTAAAAAAGGAGCATCAAGGAGGCTGAGGAAAAGCTGTGAAGTTTCAGAGAGAAATGAGATCAAGAATGACAGGTTTACAGATTATGACACTGTTTTGCTTCCCTTGCCCCTCAGGCCAGCTTCTGAGTTTCAGATTAAGTCACTCAGATATTCACATATTGGGGATTTAAAGTCAATATTCTTCTGCAATACTAAATCAGCAGAGTGTGAGTCACTTCCCTGCCCTCATGCTGATGTACTAGCTATCGCATCCACCTAATCTAATTAAGTAAACAACTCCGCAGTGCTGAAGGATGGGCGTCGCATTAGATCAAAGGTATTCTTCTTCTGCCTCCTTTGAAAAATTCTAAACAATGGCACTGGATCATTTGAATAAAAGCAGAATTCAGAAAGATTTTTCTTTTGATTGAGGCCTCCAACACACACAAGCCTGACGCAACTCTTGCTGTTCTTTGCTCTCAGTCTGTGGGTATACAACTTTTTTATTTTTTATTTTTATGTGGATATATATTTGATACCTGAAGCTGCTTTCAAGTTATAATTAGAGGGAAACAATACCCCAACACCCAGCTCTGTTGTGTCTGTCAGCGCATCAGTCCCCTCACCGTACAATAGGGGGAGCAGTGATACTCTGATCATTCTGCTGGTGTGTGTTAGAAATTAAGCAAATTGGATCATTTGCCGCTTGGATGCAGAAGAATGATGTTTCTTCCCCTTCAAATTTACAAGTAAAGTACCAAATAATGCCAGGCAATTAGGAAGGGCCGTCACTACACAACGGGGGGAGGGAGTGATCGCTGATGTGGATTAGGCTGCTTTATCCAGCCGGTGGAAGGAGAAGGGCTGACACTGAAAGGTGGTGCTGCGCGAGCACCAAGGACAAAGCCTTAAATGCCACACTTCAGCAGCGAGAAGGGATTTGTCTCTAATTAATTTCCAAAGAATTTGGTCATCCACTTTTCTGAATGCCAGCCCCGGTGGAAACTCAATAGCAGAGTGCCCTCCAGCAGTTAAAGCCCCGAAAAAAAAAATGTTCCACATCATTAAAAAATATCAAGTATCTTTTGTACCCTCTCCTTTCTGTGTCCTGCTACTGCAGCTACGGTGGGGAAAACAGCTAAAAGTTCCTCTAAGTTCAAAGACGGCAACATTTTGTCTCTACACAGATTCCATTTTTTATTCGTTTATTAATGTGGTATTTTAAATATTTACATTTTGCTCCTGGCTGTAACAATGAGCCAAACTTCGGGGGGAGACTTTGAGGGAATATTCTAAACCTTGCGCTACTAAATGTGCCACTGTCTCATCGGAGAAAGAGCTGCAGGGCAGTTTATCTGAGTGCTGCCATCTCACGAAAGGGTTTAGCAGCGACGAGGGATGTGGTTCTGGATGACAGATTTTAATTACAGGAACACAGCCCGGTGACACTCGAATGACCAGTCGCAGCTTACCATCAGCCAATCATCGCTGATAACCAGATGATGAGCGCAGAGCGACCAATTAGCTGTGAAAGGGCAGCAGTACCACATCAGCTGCTGCGCTGCTATGCTGCATGATCTTTGTTGTAGGTGTAAATCTCAGAAGGCACTCCGCTGAAGTCTCGTCACTGTGGTTAGATGTGTGGAAGCTCCGCCACACTAAGCAGGCAGAGGTATCTGAGAGGTAGCAGGTTTGAAAATAATATGCAGCCATGTTGAATTGTTCAGGAAGTGTTCACTTTTTTATGTGACTTATTTTCCATGTAACTTTCACTTTTCGGGTAACTGAAAATGGCCTTCAATTCATTCTAAGCAAATTATTGTTTCCTGTGTTAGTTAGGATGTTTTTTGTGTGTGTGTGTGTGTGTGAAACATGATTGTTCTCATATTCTTCTTCACTGACATTCATCAAATTAATGAACGGCTCATTACGAGGCCTCTGAAAAACTTAACGGCATGCCGAAGAGATAATTCCATCGTTTTATTCAGCTGCGTCAGAGATGCGTCTCAAACCTGCAGGACTGTAGATCTCCAGGACTAGGGTTGGAGACGGTCGGCCAGTTGCGTAATCTTTTTGTTAACACTTTATTTGAAGGGGGTTGAATAAGACTGACATGACACTGTCATAAACATGACATAACACCTGTCATGAACATGAATAAGCCATGAATATTTATGACTGTTGTCGTAAAGCGTCATTCGGTAAATTATGACACTTTTAATACAAAGTTGACATTATTCAAAATGCCGTTGTTATGACAACTTGACATTAACCAGGAAATCATTACTGATATAAATTTGTTATAAAAGTATTACTGATTGCACTTTAAAAATTAGGTATCTTTATGTTATTAAAGGTAAAGTTTAAACAGTAATGATTTCCTGGTTAATGTCAAGTTGTCATAACAAAGACATTTTGAATAATATCAACTTTCTATTAAAAGTGTCATAATTTACCGAATCACGCTTTATGACAACAGTCATAAATATTCATGAAGGCTTATTCATGTTCATGACAGGTCTTATCTCATGTTTATGACAGTGTCATGACAGTCTTATTCACCCCCCTTCAAATAAAGTGTTACCATCTTTTTTGTTTTTCTTTTTTTGTTTTTCTTTGCATTCCCAGTTGCTATGTGTGCTATGCTAAGTTTTTTTGTGTAAAGTTCACTTTTTTTTGTTTATCTTTGCAAAAACATTGCTGCTTTGAGGCTATAAATGGAAGCTAACATATATAGCATATAGCAAGCTGCATTAATATAACAAACACAAAACAGTCACAAATCCACATTTCATCCATCTGAATTGCAATTTGGGTCACATTGTTTACAACTGGAAGACTCTGTCACCTTTTTATATTTTATTTTACTTAAGATTTTAATAAATCGTACTTTCTTTGTGGTTCAGATAGCCATGTGGACCAACTGACTCATCTGACATATGACAGCCCTTGATTAAATCATAAGTACATATTTCTCACTGGAATCACTCACTTCCAATCATAGAGCACTACTAGAGGCTCTACTTTAAATCATCAATAGTCCAATCAGGCACAAACAAATCACAGTGCATGGACACAATTATATGTTATGTATTCACAGAACATGTGTTCGCAAGTAAAGAAGCTGCTGACTAGAGGAATAGCACATATTTTTCGGAGGCACAACTCTCCGGTATTGTTGGGGCGACTGTGTCTCTGTGGGTAGAGGAGTCATCTTGTGATCAGAAAACATCAGTTCAATTCCAGCTTCCACATGCCGATGTGCCTCTGGGCAAGGCACTTTAACCCCAAATTGCCTACCGATTGGTGTATAAGTGTGTGTGCGTTTGTGAGTGTGAATGTGACTCTAGTGTAAAGCGCTTTGAGTGGTCAAGATGACTGGAAAAGTCATTTACTATTTGGAAAAAAAAAAAAAATATATATATATATATATAAAAAAAAATTCCCCTCTCACCCTCCGTGGGTGGTCTCTTTCATCCTCTGAGCTCGGGTCCTCTACCAGAGGCCTGGGAGCTTGAGGGTTCTGCGCAGTATCTTGGCTGTGCCTAGAACTGCACATTTCTGGACTGAGATGTCTGATGTTGTTCCTGGGATCTGTTTGAGCCACTGCTCCAGTTTGGGGGTGACTGCCCCAAGGGCCCCGATGACCACAGGCACCACTGTGGTCTTCACCTTCCAGGCCTTCTCCAGTTCCTCTCTGAGGCCCTGGTATTTCTCCAGTTTCTCATGCTCCTTTTTCCTGATGTTGTGGTCACTTGGTATTGCTACATCCACCACAACGGCTTTCCTCTGTTCTTTATCCACCACCACAATGTCCGGTTGGTTCGACATTACCATCTTGTCTGTCTGGATCTGGAAGTCCCACAGGATCTTAGCTCGGTCATTCTCCACCACCTTTGGGGGTGTCCCCCATTTTGACCTCGGGGCTTCCAGTCCATATTCTGCATATATATATATATATATATATATATATATATATATATATATATATATATATATATATATATATATATATATATATATATATATATATATATATATATATATATATATATATACTGCTCAATAAAATAAAGGGAACATTTCACTTTAATTTTGTGTGTGGCTCCAAATCCAGGCCTCCATTGGTTAATAAATTAGATTTCCATTGATAATTTTTGTGTGATTTTGTTGTCAGCACATTCAACTTTGTACAGAACAAAGTATTCAATGAGAATATTTCATTCATTCAGATCTAGGATGTGTTATTTGAGTGTTCCCTTTTTTTTGAGCAGTGTATATAATATATATATATATATATATATATATATATATATATATATATATATATATATATATATATATATATATATATATATATATATGATTTATTTTCATTTTCTAAAAACAGTGAGGAGAACTTTTTACTTTTGCAACATGAGCAGTAGCATTTAAATCATGCAAGCAGCAGATTTATCTTATGAACACACACCACTGCAAGTATAAAAGTAGACTGCAAAGTGCACAAAAAACTTTGGCTGACTTCAGTGCTTGATCACTCAGCAGTGTAGCTGTTGCAGCAAGTGTAGTTAATATCGTTAGCTGTGATCATATTTGCTGTAGCCCACTGGTTGCTCCACCAGTGGAGCCATGCCGGGCTCTGAGTTTGTGATGCTCAGACCATTAGCAGCACACAGCAGAGGCCTTTCCTGCCTGACGCGGAGCATAGAGTAGAACCTGAGCAGCAACATTCTTGTTATTCCACGGTCGCAGCCTGCTGGTCTGTAGATACATAGGCATTTGGGTGAGTGGCTGAGAGTAGCGCAGTGTGAATGGTAACACCCCAGACAAATTACATGGCGACAGAAGAGGGGCTTCTCCCCCGCTGAGCCATGGTGGCATCACAGGGGCGGAAAATGACAATTCCTTGAAAAGGTCATACAAGATGCCTGCACCGTGATACGAGCTTACAGCCAATCTGACAATCTTAATTCAAATCATGACATTCCCCCCAAAACTGGAACGTTTTCATCTCACCATGTCAGGATAGCAGCCTGACCTTTAGCATGTAAGAACTTCACTGAGTTTTAACAAATGCTAATCAGAACCCTTCATTAACTGCTTTCTTACATCTTCTCCTATTTGCAATTTGTGCCTTTCACACTCAGATTTAAAAGAATGGGAACGTTCCTCTTGTGCTCTATTACAGCAACTGCGTTCTCGTGCACTGAATCATCTCGTTTTACAAGATGATGGTCATAACAGAAAATGAATTTAATGCAGTGTGATTTTAAAAATAATCAAGAATCTGTCATGGCATCAAAGAGTGTCATCTCCTGTTACTTTTACTGTTGTTTTTTTTATGTTGTAGGTTGTATTCATGCTTCAAACCACCTGCTCACTTGATCAGAGTAATCTGAAACTTTAATATGACCTGGGATACAATTTCATGGAGTTTCCACCTGCTGATGAGTTCATCTTTCCACTGTTTCACGGCTATCCTAAATAACCTTTTGATAAATATACATTGGAACATACCAAACGAGTGAAAACAAAATTCCTTATTAGATGTAATGTTCACACAAATTTACATTTAAATACCTACCTGCACATGATTTTCCACTTGTTCTTTTTTCTTGCAAAGAAACAGAATGTTCCAGTAATATAAATACTGACAGGGTAAACTTGAACAAATTTGACAATGACAGTAAGTCATTGTCACTTCCTACCTGTTCTTTTACTGTCATTATGGGGAATTGTTGAGTGATCTCTTCCTAAGTGGCTTGGCTCACCTGAAACTGTACTTTCTCGGTGTGATAGTCAACGAAATACCAGTCCATAGGAGATTACCCACACTTGACAACTGCAGTGTGCTCAGAAATGGTTAGAAGTCTATGTCAGGAATCCCCTGAAACAATCTAATGAATACATTCACATAATGGCAAATAAAATAATAAAATTAAGATATGTTATGTTTTACAGATCATATATATGATTAGTAGCTTGTAGTAAGAAAAGAAAAAAATTAAGCGTAGTCGTAAACTGTTTTGATTCTTTGAAACTAGTGTTAATTTTTCAAACTTGGAAAAAGAAAAGACATCAAAATGACCAGATACAGTGAAACTGGAATAGGTTCATTACTCTCTCAGCTCATGTATGAGCAGAACATAATTTTACGTCGGGACTTTTCCAACAGATACACTTGGGCTAGACAGATTGAGAAGATATTTAGTGAGAGTGGTTTTCAGTGCATTTACAGAAATAAGTTGATATGTAATATTAGATAAACTCTTGTATATTGTAGATTAGCTGTCTGTGTTTATTCCCTACACGTGTAATGTCTGAAGAATGCCAGTGTTGGCCTCATGCCTTCATCTATTGTTATTTTAACATCTAAGGCTTACCAGACAGGTATTTATGCACAATAACTGAGATTAAACTAATTGGCTAGTATTTTCCTATGTGTTCTAAATTACTAGTTTTATTAATAATTCCCCAAAGCAATTATTCACAAGAATATGTTGCCATTAGACCCTTACATTATGCATCAGGATGTCTAAAACTCAAGGTACTCACATTTTGAAACCACAAGAACTACCTCAAAAGGCATGTCAAAGATTTTCACAGAAATATTGACACAATCCATTCACCAGTGTGCTCTGATCTGTACTGCACCGAGACAATCTTGAGTTCTCGATGAAATCTAAACACGGGCAGCAGTACCAGCGGGCTACTGTGTGGACCAGAGGAGATAGGACAGCAAAGCCTTCCTTACAGCTGGGTGCCCAGATTGATAGGCAAGATAGACATAGCATATGTGTTTACTCATCACTCTGATGGCACCTGCCTGGGACAAAGGCTTTATGTAGACAGGTCAAAACAATCAAAGACTGAACGAAGGGTTATAAATGCAGATATTCTGAAAGGGCGCTGCTGTGAGTATAGAGGCAAATTCCTCTGGCGCGAGAAACAAAGCGAGACTTCTCCACACATCACCTTTGTTTGAGCCACTGCTTGCATTTGCTTATTCAAATTTCCTCGCAGTATCACCTCATTCCCCATGCTCCTCTCAAAGCTATCCCGCCACTTCAGAGAAGAAGGTCTTTAATATATGAAATGCCAGCGCTGCTGCGTCAGTTTGAGAGAGTTCAGGTTCTACAAGGAGCGGCACTCCAGGATGCGACCTTGTGCCACGCATATCTTCTGTTCCTTTGTAACATTTCTTTTGCCGAGGTTAATGAGCTTGACACCGAGTGCCCTCACCCTGCTCAACAGCCTTGCACTCATTCCCCTCTTCTCTCTGCATGCCGTCAACTTGCAGCTGAAAACAGTGATTTCACTTAGCACATGCACAATGGGGGAAGTTATCAAGCAGCAGAGTGGTCACCTGTGCTTTTCAAGGCTGTTAGGAAAGGTCAGACACTCAGGTTGCCTCAGCCCGGTTTGACAGCCCGGAGCCTCTGAGGGATTAATTTCCCGGCGCTGTCTTATTTACGATCACGACAAACAGATCCATAACTCCTCTCTCTCTCGTTTAAGGTGCTCGCTGATCATTAGGCGGTGTTTTAATTTTGCAGCGTGGGTTTTCTTAACAACACTAATTATTTGATAACAACCAAACGCGAGCTAATTTCAAGCCCCAGCATTTAAATCTGTGGTCTCATGCATTTTTAATTGGACATTATTGTAGCATTACCAGCTGAATATGCAGCCAACCCTTTCTCACATTTGTCCCAGCCTTAAGTGAAAGTGCCTTAAATTAAAAGGCTATAGAAATCAATACAAGGAGCATCCGTGAGAGAGAACGTCTTCGACAGTCTGCCTCCTAATGCATCCCTCCCCACATGCTCAGCTCTCAAGTCTAAAAGCACTTAATGTGCAATAAGCAGCTGCCCACCTCGGATACTGCCAAATGATGGAGGTGACTTGTCTGAGAAAAGCTTGAAAGTTTGATCTTACGCTGACTTAATGGATTACTTGGAAAGAGACTCTGCTTCAACAGAAAATTCATACATTTTATAATATGACAAATTGCAGCAACTGATGAATATTTCTGGTTTGCGTAATTTCATTAATCACTTTCACAAGAGTAGAGGAAGACAGTTGTGAAACGAAACCTTTGTGACGCGGACTGAGACAGAGGTCTGGGTTACGCCCACAGAGCAATTTAAAACAGGAGATTGCCTGTTTTGCTTCCCTCGTCCTCATCAGACGCACGGTTTTGCAAAGAGGAGAAGAGTGAATCTGCAGCGCCAGCGAGCGAAGTGGTGGAGCACTGCATGAAGAGAACTGATCAAAACGTGCGCCAGCTCGTGCACAGTTCAGATCAGTTGTGGGTAAATCCAAAGCTGTTGTCCGACAACTTTGCCGTTAATTGTCTTGACGTGCACACGCTCACATGCTCGTGCACACGCTCTCTCCTTGGAGTGCCACATTTCCCCCTCACACTGTTAAGAGTCAAAACTTAAAAATGGATGAGATCTTTGTCACTCAAATGGCTGCAGGTTTCTTAAGTGCTGTCAGAGAACGGATGAGGCCAACATGCATTATGGAAGACGGTGCTTTGCTGAGCACCTCGACTCACCACCGGTTCTGCTGCACAAAGTTGTCTAATGGAGGTGAAGATGTGGTAGTTTCTTTTGCGAGTTAGGATTTTCTTTTTGTTAAATAATAACTAAAGTTGGGAGCTAATTAGTCTCAGAGGTATAGCATAGGCGTGAGGCCTCTCTGCACTGTCTGGTGCAGTTAATTCCTCCCATCTGGAGTCCTAAGGAGCATTTATGAGAGTTTACCAGATTAGTCGCAGACAAGGGTTATTTAAAAGGAACTGCTTGTACTCTTCAGATTGGAGATCTGTGCTCATTGAACAGTTTAATAATGGCCTATTGTATGCCAATGTGACTGCTTCAACTGGAGAGCTAAAAATGGAACCAGCTGAATGAGAAAAAGCCTTTTTTTCTTGTCACCCATGTTTAAAGTGGGATATGTATGAAGTTCATTAAAATTTTTATATAGTTCATGTCTTTCTAATTTTGCTGGCAGTGGATTTTGTTGCAGAACATGCACTTTAGGCTTAGGTCCATCATTGTTAGATACTCATCTGAACAGATTAACCAAAAGCCACAGTATCAGACTTTTTTTTTTTTTTTTAAATTAGACTTATCTGTAAGTTCTTGCCGTTGATTAGATGGAAGAGATCTTTGGATTCTCATTACAGCCAGGAGGCCGAACTGGGGTGCAATAACAGATGAACAATGATACTAGTGTCATTGCGCTAAAATATATTCAGTACTTATATTATGTCTTCCCAGTTTTGGCAAGATCCTGAGCTTTCCTGATAAGACCAAGGTCATCTGTTAGAAGTGTCTGCATTGGAAATGAGGTTAAGCTCCCAGCAGACTCAGCAGGAAGGCCGCGGAGAGGAGTTAATAGTCCATGCTCTGGTTTTAAAGACTTTTCGCAGTCCTAGTTGAGTTCTTCACTCTCGGGCCGCTGCTGCTAAGGATTTTTGCTTGACAACGAGACAGGAAGACGGGGAGCAGGTGACAAAAATGATAGTGAGAGAGAGTTTTAAGAACACAGAACAGGAAAGCGCTCACGTAGCACCATCATCCGCCCCTTCCCCGTAATCAATTTCAAATGTCCCCTCTGCGAGGCTCAACTTTCACTCTTTATTCACACACCAGAAATTCAAATTACCCACAGTGCTACAGAGTGCATCCAGAGTGGACTGCGTTAGTTAAGTGAATTTCCCCATGTGCCATCTTGGGTGTGCTCGGGAAGCCGTCTTACCTCCAGTTTGTGTCAGTCACAGCTGGCAATGACGAATTATTAAGGTGGATTTGACATGAAATGTTGGACGTAGTCACCCTCTACCTTTTCCCCACCCATTAGTCTCTGAGAGGCGTACTTGACAGGGAGTGCCATCAGCCAGCATCAGCTCAGGCAGCGCAGCACTCTCCTCCCCCGCAGATGCACCTTGGGCCAGCAGCAGTCTCCTCCTCTTCTTTGTTCAGCGCATCTGTTCAGCATCAGATGACAGCACTGATTAGCCTCACTCAGGGTCTTAATAAGACAACCGGAGTACAGAGAGCCAGTGCAAGGTGAACATGAACTCACAAACACATTGAAACAAACAGCTGTAAACACAACATGCTCTTTTCTGTGCTTACTTTACTGACTTACACTTAACCTGACCATAAGGGCGTCTTCATCCCCAGTGAGGTCTGAAAACGTCCCTTCTTTTAATTATCTGTCTGCTTTTTGACCTTTATATCTGTGCTGCAAAAACAGCTCAAAAATAGGCAGCACGTTTTGTTTTGAAAGCTCTTGTTGCTCATCCGTCCTTCAATCCGAATACGTTGCACAAAGTTTGAAATATGTCGAGAATCTAAAATCGGAAGTATTAATACTTTAAACACTATCAGGTTAATTTATTTTATTTTATTTTTTTTAAGTGAGGTTTATTTAAGAAAGTGTTGTTAAATGGAAAACAACAAAAAAAAAATTCAGTCAAACTGAAGAATGAGTAAGATCTCTTTTCACTGTCATTGTTAAGACTGTAACTCACTGCAGCTGCTTTTATTTAAAAGAAACATCTTATTGTATTCACTAAAATAATTTAACTGAATTGAATTATGCCTGCGGGTCCATTTGGCCTGTTTTCTGTGTTTTCCCATGTTAAAATCAATGGGTGAGATATATATTTAAATAATAATAAAAAAAACACTCTGCTTTCGAACAGCACAACATGTTAAAGCAGCATAGTTGGAAAAAAAGAAACATCTCGTTGTTGTTGTTTCTGGTCACATGTGTATGTAGCAGTGAGTGGGAGTGCAGCTGCAGCTCTCCGTAGCCCTGTGTTTCTGCAGGGTGAACTTCTCCCAGATGCCTTCACCATCTCCCCCACTGCCTCCTGGCGGATGCTCCTCACTCCATGTGTGTCCCAGCCCACCTGTTCAGCCCTCATTACTGTCAGCCCCTGTGTTAATAAATATCCAGGTGTAGACCGCTCCTCTGTGCCTGTACTTCATCACCAAGGAGTTCAGTCTGGCGGTCGCCCCCTCCTCTCCTGCAGCAGAGCTGACAGGAACCATGATTACACTGTAAGCACTGTAGTTATTCACCTTCTGCCCAAACTGCGACACCACACTCCATCTTATGCACCAACACACACGCGGAGCTGTACACACATCCAAAAAGGGAACACACTCCCACTGACAAACAAATGCTTACAGATATTTGGTCTTTCATTCCCATTATTTTTTTCTCTTCAGTGCTCCCGGTTGTACTGGCAACATGCTGCCCATGTTGCCATTTGCACTCTGCGAATATCCCTGCAGCAATGTTTGGTGACTGCAAATTATTACTGTTGTGCGGGTCCACAACACTAAGCATTTAATTATGCATAACATCAAAACATGTTGTTTTGAAATACACTGAAGCACCTTATGTGACTCCAACTATAAAAAAATGTAACATTTGGTAATTGCTTGATCAGATTTCTGCTTTAAATCTCCACAGACTCAGAGGATGGGAAAAAAAATATGGTTTTCATTCTGTTTCTGACAAACTGAGGCAATATCTATTGTGTCATGAAGTTTCAACTCTGTTAAACGTTTCATAAATCATGTTTCTTTTTTCTGAGATTGTTTGTTCTCTGCTGACAGTGTGCCTCTAACCTGTTACTTTTATGCTGACTTTTCATAAAGATCTTTATCTATTGTCTTCACGAGCTAATGGCACTTCTCCCAGAAGACGTCCAACAGTCTTGCCCATGATTGACTCCTGAATTTTATGTTGGAGCAAAACAAAAGTAAAGAAATACTGTTAGTTTGATTTAATAAAAACATGAAAATCAATCAGATTTTATTTTAAACAGAAATATTTGTTAATATTTTTTTTAATTCAAAACCAGCAATGTAATTATCTAAAAGCGCTTCTGATGGATTAAAAGGATAAACTGCATAATAACTAAGCAGAGTTTTTGTTCAAATAGACATTCCAGCAGTCTTGTTTTGCAGACTAGTTGCTTTAGTACTTGAAAATATGTTTGTTTTTGTTTATGTTACATGAATTGTTTTTGTCTTTATTAAAAAAAAAACGTGGTTTTGATGATGATCCAACCAAATTCCCTTCATCTCTTGCTGCTTTTCCCATGTCATCTGTTACACTTGAGAAAGAAGAATAGGCAAACAGCATCAACTGGCTTCTTACCAAAACAGACTTTTTGTGGGTTTATAAATCTTTACCAATTTAAATAATATTTAACATGTCTTTTTTTTTAATTAAAACATAAATAAAAACATAACTTTTTGTCTTTGTTGATTCTCCTGCTTCATTATTTTAGTGTCTCAATTCCTTCAAGTTGCACTCTTTTTGGTTTAATCAAAATTGTTTCACACCCAAATCTGTGAGTGCTGAGAATGAATTTACCGTAGCTGTGATGGCGGATACGGTACAGACTGTGGATCTCCAAGCAACAACCGTCACTGAACACCAACACCGAACAGCGCGGAAACATAACAGAAATAAATAGGCAAACATGTTCTTCAACTTTGAATCAATTGGGGACAATGTGTTCTTGTTGACTCTAGAATAAGTAGAGATTACGCCACGTATTAATAGTAATACTAACAAATTGAAAAACGGATATTTTCCTATTTAAAATACTAACCTTTACAACCTTTATTGCTGCACTCGCACTCCCACACGCAGGTTTATGAGTTCCCCTGCAATGGCCGTAGACATCAAGCAGTCTCTTTAACGTTGATTTAAGTACCGTCTGAGTAAATGTTACAACACAAACATGCACGCACCACAGTAAATGTACATTCAGTTTCTCAGGGGCTACTTAAGAGAAACAACTGTACACCATCCAACACAACCATTGCTATGTTTAGTAACATTCTCCAGAAGGTGAGATCATAAAATTCGTCTTACTGAATATGAGGAACACAAGCCGTATGAGAGGAAATAGCAGATTTATTAACCTGGTTTAAAAGTGGTTTTGAGTAAAAAACGTATCATAAATGTGTGCAGTTATCAAAGAGCACCATGTCGTCAACCACTGGTTTAAAAAGTAAACTCATCAGTACCATTCAGACCTTATGATACGATCACAATGTCACCTTCCCATATTGACTGATAAAGTGAAGTTAAAACATAATTCACAAACTGAACATGCAGCTTTACCTTTAAGTAAGCCTTAAACAATGTATATTCTTCTCGTCTTCACTCTAATTTTCCATGTACATTTAACAACTGTTTTTGTTTTCCTACAGATTTGGGACTGGAAGACTCCAGTTGGTCATAACACACTAATCATGGGTGTGGAAGGGATCTACATATCTTTAAGTGCATTTTAAAGGGCTGGTTGTTAATTGCCATTTACTACTTGGTTGGTCAACACTGGATGGTTTTATAGTGGTACAAGTGCAGGACACCCATTTTAGATTTTACATAATTTTGTTTTTGTGCTTCATTTTTCTACATTTTAGATTTGTGAAAGAATTCACCTTTTTTCCTCTTGTTTTACTTTTCTGTTCAAAAGAATAACACGCCTTGACTTTTTTGGTCTTGGTCTCAACGATTTGCAGTGTTCAGAAAGTTAAACCTTCAAAGCCTTCAAACATTGCTGATTGCTACTCCTATCTGTATTTCTCCCAAAAAAAAAAAGGTAATCCCTCCAGCTTGTCATGCAATCAGAACAGCAGTTTTTTTTTTTCTTTCCCTCCAGGCCCCCTGTCTCATGGCATGTACATATAATCTCAACATGATTTGCTGAGTGGGTCAGTCGGCGTGAGGGCTCTTGTTTCAGCAGCTCCAAGCAGGAAGCGTAGTGGTGGTGGTGGTCAGGAAAAAGACAGTGAAGACACGTCCACTTGACTCTGGAGGAGCAATCAGACTCTAAGGGGTTTAATGCACTGCCTTGGGTCTGAGCCACAGCAATTGGGTTTGATAGCTGCGTCATTATGTGAGGAGGGCGTCTGGAGGTCTTCTTCGACAGCGAGGGATTAGACGGGGAGCACAGAGATGGTGAAGAGAGGAGCAGGACAGCCCTGAGTGGAAACACCCTCGCTCCCTGGTTTGGACGCGGGGCGCGCTCGCCTCCTCAACTCCCCACCAACTCTGTGCGCTCCATGTGATTCCTCTTCAAAATAACCACTGAAGACGACACCCTTTGGGGAGATAATACCACTTAGAGGTCACTCCCACATTGTGTATCTGAGCTTGTTTTACACAAGGCTTTTTAATTTCCTGCCATGCACACAATTATGGTTTATTTCTTCAACAACAGCTAATTAAGAGAATGTCAGTGACAGTTTCTAAAGCATTTTCTCTCTTTAGTTGCCTCCTCCCCCTTGCAGCCTCGGTAATCAGTGCAAGGAGGAGGCAGCAGGTACAAAGCTGAGAGATTCTAGGAAAATGTCAGTCACTTAACATTCAGCACATACATCTGACACTTAAATCTAATTTTCCCATTTATGATTTCTTTTGACGGACTCATTTAGCGCTTAAAGCTCCTGGATGTAGCTTAGGTTTGGGAACATGTTCACAAACAAGTTAAGACTATTGAGAGAGGGCTCACAGAGCAGTCAAGTGTCTATGAGAGAGAGTGAGAGTGAAGGGAGTCAACCTGTGATGGATGCGATGGCAGATGCTGGGCTAAGAGTTGTCATCAGCGCTCTAGAGGCTCGTGGAAGAGTGCCAGGTACGCGGCTTTGATTGGGCCTTCTGTGGCTGCGCTGTTTGCCGCAGCACCGCTTTGATTAGTACCTCCATGAAAATGTATGCCCTAGCCTCAAAGAAAACTGGGGGAGTAACTACCTGTCAGGAAATTCACAAACAAGGCTACTTAGAGCACGGAGAACTGTATATTTTAAAGTCTGCTTCTTTTCATTTCATTGGAGCAGGGGGAGTTTGCCAAATCCCCACTGATACCCCACCCCAATACACCCCGCAAAAGGTCCTCCGATTAGGAGGAGGTACCGGATAAGGAGGTTACCCCCAGCCTGCCTTACACACACACACACACACACACACACACGCACACACGCAGACACACCAACGCACACACATACAGAAGGAAAGAAAGATACATGTGCAGCAAGGCGCACAACAAAGGCTCACTGCCAGATGCTGTGAATACCAAAAATCCCCGTGACAGAAAATATATAAATTAATCAGAGTGCAGGTAAATAAATAAATAATGTATATGAGAAGCTAATTAAATGTGTTTATTCCTGTTATCATATGCTGCCCTCATTTCCACCACTTGAAGTCATGAATCATTAAGTGGCTGCTAAATTGGTCTCTGGGGCTGTCCTAGTGGCAGGGGGCGGTCAGATCCTGTCTGGCAGGAGGCAGGTGTGCGGCGGACGGACGGATGGCCTGTGCTCCCGTAGTCCACGGACAGTGGATCCTGACAGGGGAGAAACGGGCGTCATGCTGGGAGGTGAGCGGCCGGAGGAGAGCCTGTAGCGGAGCGGCTGACAGGGCCGCCCGACAGCGGGTCGGCTCCGCTTTGATTAATGAGGGCATTTGAAAGACAATTAGTGGGAGCAGATTTGCCTTCAACTACCTTATCAATCAGAACTCTTTTAATTCAATGTGCAGCGCGCTCTGCAGCGAAATGAGAGTGTGTAAGCGTTGTGCATCAGAGCAGGAGCAGCTTGCCAGTCAACAAGAGGCGAGGCTGTGAAACACAAGCACCGTTTCTCTGAGGACTAAAGATATTAAAATTGTTGACCCGGCAGACGTTCATATAAAAGTGGCAATTTCTTTACAAAATGTATGACACACCCTTTATTTTCCTATAAAGTCTGCATACCCTTATAATTTTTCAGATTTTCTTTTTCAAATCACAATAACTTAAAGTAAAAAAGAACAGAGCTGCACTTTAGATTGTTTCAGATATCTGTAAAATAAATCAATAATTGAAAAACACATTATTTTTCTTTGACTTCTATTATGCTCGAATTTGTATTGGTTTGTCACATAAAATTTCTGCAAAATACACTGTAGTTCCAGGTGGTGTAACTAATGCAAGCAAGTTTCAGGGGCATGAATGTTTGTTCAGATACTTTTTTGAAAAAAAAAAAAAAAACATTCTCTGCCATTTATGTTTTTTGTCTGTGAGAATTGATATAAAAATACTTTGTGTTGGCTTTCAGTCAATTATCTTCTTTGCCACACCAGCATCACAGAATGATTTAGTTTAAGTCCTGTAATTGTAACATTCATCTTCATTTCATTTCAAAACTTTTTTAAATTGTGAAGCCAACTATAACTTTTTTGTATCTGCCAAATTTCGGCGCTTGTTACCTTCTTGAGACACGAAAATACTCACTTTGTTTAGTCACGGAGGGTTAAATTACCTTGTCAGTAATTCTGTGAAAATCTCTTCTACTGCTGCAAAATAAGAGCTGAGAATTTACCCCTAAAGATAAAAATGCCACTTAGAAAAACAGTTTCACCTCGTTTTAGAATTTTAATGATTTTTACACACCAACCATGAAAAGATCAAATTTATTTCAACGAGAAATTCAGAATCTCTAAGTAAGTCTGTAAACAAGAGGCAGAAGCTCTTCTGTCTCACATGTACCGTCCTAATATTCGCAGCGGCGTATCTTTGAGTGAAGAACTGAAAGCGCAACCGTTTTCATATTTAATATACGATATTGCGGAGAACACACTAGTCAAGATGCTTGATGGCCTCAACCAAGTTCAGCTAATAATAATTGAGACTGTCTGAGACATAAAGGTCTTCGAAGCACATTTTACAACTTTCTTTTAGGAACTGACAGCTGCAAAGGTCAATATTCAGGAGATGGTTTTCAGGTTCATGACAGCTCCGAGGAGAACTGAACAAATATACAGTTTTCACTTTACTGCTGCAGCTTTTCATCTTGCTCTTTAAGCCACCTTTTTTTTTTTTTGCACAATTTCACCTGTCCATCATTTCGGCTCTGATTATTAGCACTTCAGTGAAATGATGTAGATCTGCCTGTGTGCTTAAGAGACTGAGAGATGTGTTTTCATGAAGCTGGAACAGGAGTGAGGAAGTGTCTCCATTGATCCTTCAGCCTGTAAATAAAACAGGGGTGGTGGGCAAAAAAGAAACAAACAGCTCTGGCAGAGAGAACACGTGGGGGGGGGAATCAATAGATACCCTCAGCGGTGGGTCTTCTCTGGTCAGACTATTCTCTGCGGGTTTGGCTTTGTGCAGACAGTGAGGGAGACAGAGGGGCTGCAGGGAGGCACTCAGTCAACATCATCCTGATTCCCAAATTTCTGTCCTAATGAAACTGGAAACTGGAACTGGAAACACTGCTTATATTCAATTAATTTGAAGACGCTGATGGAAAAAAAAAAAAAAAAACTCATCAAATTAAGTACATTTTGTAAGCTATGTGATGCAGATGGTGTCATGTTACTTTGTTTAGTTTGGGTTCTTGAGCAATTGTGCACGCCAGTCTGTTTTTGAGCAGCACTCCCTGTGTAGCCTTAACATACTAATAAAAAGATAAATTGACACTTTTCCATTTTAAACTCCTAAACGGAAGTATTTTGAGTCTCAAAACATTTTCCCTAAAGTTTGATTGTCTTGAGGTGTAATAATCAGCAAAAGAACAGGTCATGCTGTGCTTTGTTATCATATATTGATAAATCAATAAGACAATATGCGTGTCAGCTAAGTGCACCTCTAAATCAATAGTACTTATAAGCTGAAGGTATCACCTTTGTGAACCTACTTGCTTCAGAAATGAAAATAAAGGAACAATGTCCTTTTATTCTCTTTTTTTTGTACTTTTCTCAATGTCAGAAGTTTACATACTCTCTTCCACTGTTTCACTTTACCTTCCAAATTTGGAAAACATCTGAGTGAACTCAAAACAGATATCTGGATGTATTCCAAGGCAATACCTCAAACATGCAGTTTCCTCCTGTGAAAACATTTGAGAATGAAAACAACAGCTCAGGGAAGACACCAAGAACAGAGATGTGGACCTCCACAAATTTGAAGAGTTCCTTTGGATATTTTCCAGATAACTCAAAGTTCATGTCTCCAAGCAGTTGTACACAAAACCAAGACAATGTAAATCCAATCCATCAAACCATTCTTAAAGGAGTCCCAGGGATAAACAGGCTGTGGTGTGAAATGTGTGTCTGCCACTCGGCCGTGCCCCTAAGTGTCGTCACGTTGTTGTTACTTTCTGAAGCTGCTTGTGCTGCACCGCCTGGTATGTCAACAGGAAACATACATGTGGTTTTACTGTATTTCCTGTCCTTTACAAGAGAGTTCAACAGTTAATAACAAGGCCAGCAGCATCTCTGCAGATAAAGCGATGTGGATTTCTTTGCTGCTGCGTGTGTAAAACTTTTGTTTCCATGTCCCTTTACTACTGGGAAGTGAGCTGCAGCCGTGGGAGCCCATCTACTTATTGCCTCATTGGACTCTTGAACAGAGTGCTGCCACCACACTTTAAAAATAAACCATGTTTATTTTGCGTCTTTTTCTAAGTGCTAAATTAAGCTCTGTCGAATGTTTTCCACTGGTGAATATTTTTTTTTTTTTTTATCACTCAAGCATTGTTGGGATTGTTTTCAGACTGTCTTATTTTCTAGATTGATGGGCTGCACCACTGACTTTTCTCAGATTACTGCTGATGTCTTTTCTCATTGCATTAACACACACCTGAATGGCCTAGAGCAAAAAACATCTGCTCTTAAACAGGGGCTCACACTTGCTTACGATAAGTTAATCATATGCATTTGATTAACAGCACCTGGCTGACGCTCGCCCTCTTACTTCCTTTGAAAGCAAGATGTTTGATGTGCTTGTTTGATTGTGTCTCTTTGTCTGCATTACACATGTGCACTCTTAAAGGTCAGAGAGGAATTGAACAAATTAAATAAATTTCAAACATAAAAATACAATATCATCAGATGTTTTAAAAACCAAGCACTCGATTTGGTCTTTCTCAAGAGCAGAAGTCGTACAATCTGTTTTATTTTGCACGTATGATTCAATTGGCTCCTGTTTGGTCAAACCAGGCCAGTTGTAGACATTTGGTTCTGCCTTTTTGTGTGTGTTTCAGCTTTGTGTGTGCAGTAAGGAATGCTGCCTGTCGCCCTCCGTTTCCCATTAACTGTTTTATTTCACGGGAAATTTGCTTCCTGCTTGCTGTAATTGGTATGTAGCCACCTCCTGATGTGGGCATTAGGATTTTTAATACAATCTTACACACAGGTGAGAGTGTGCATATATTACCCTTTTGGGAGCACATTATTTGATTGCCATTCACAATTATTTACCCATACTCTGCGTGAAAAAAAGTCAAAGATTGCGGTTGATGTTATGAGGTAATGTTATTTGGGCAGGCTCACTGCCCGAAGGTGGGAAATATCTGAAAACTCCACAAACTTTGATGTGAATTTTTCTCCCGGAGCAGTTTTATTGGTTCAAATATTTGCAGAGTGACAATTTGCACGAGCTACAAGAGCAAGAAAGAGTTAATTCAAACGGCAACAGTAATTAACTCCACCAATGTCCTTTGAAGTCGTGACATTTTTAAGACTTTCACTGCTGCAAACTCTTAGTCGGCCAAGTGTTTGGAATTCAAGACACATGCTGGCAAAACTGCGTCAAGTCTTTCTCCAGAAGAGGCCAGAACTGAGTGCCATAATGATATTCATTTTCAAACAGGAGAACATCCTAATGGGCAATTAAGATGATCAAGACTGCCAAGATACACGTGAGGAGCGGAGTGCTGGTGCCAGCGATTACGTGTCCTCCGCCCCTGCCTGCTTCCTGTGCTGGCCCCGGACTTTGTCTTATGTGTGTGCATAAGTAGGAAGGAGGGGAAAATTGGAAAAGGCTCCAAAAGCACAATATAATTGAACTTTCCACATTATTTCTCACTAATATGTGCTGCCACTTGGTCTCATTAGTGGAATGATGTGCTCTGCCATTCCAGAGTGAACTCTTTGCCCGAGTAATTAAGGCTCCTAAAGTTTCCAGTCCTTTGTTTAAAGAATTCGTCCTTGTGCTCTCCATGCCCCATCAGCTGCCTAATTAGCAGGGCCTTTGTGTGATTAAAAATTCTCACAGAGATTCCGTTGGATATTTTCCTCTGTTAATGAGTGTTTGTGGACAGCTGGGAACGGGCACCGGCTCCCTCCTCGTTGGACCTCCTGTGCGTCAGGCAGACCTCTGTCAAGGCCCAAGAGTGAGAGCTGTCATTTTCGTAATGGGGATGGAAATTGGTCAAAACTCGCCAAGGCCCCCGCAGGAACAGGAATGCCTTGAAATATAAATGAGGATGAATATTCATATTTCTTCCACTTCAATAAGAAAAAAAAAAAGTGCTGAGTATTAATATACATGTCTGTCAGTTAAGGCAGTGCTAGGAGCCACTGTGTGTGCCCATTAAAGCAGCCTTTGGCTTCATTTGCTATTATCCTCAGGTTCTTTTCCTCCCTAAAGTTGGGGTCACCCTCTCCACTGAGAATTACACATTGGAGGCTTTCCCTTTGTTCCGGTTCTTCCATTTAGTGTCTCAGAGAGAGAAAGAGAGACGGCGTAAGGGAAGGCCCTGAAAGAAACAGAAAGACATTTAATGAAGCCCACTCGGAAGGAAGGTAGGAAGGGGTCAAACCCGAATGAAACGAATGAGCAGAAATCCAAAGGGAGAAAAGCAGTAATGCAGAGAGGAAATGGGGTAAAGAAGAGAAAGCAGTCCACATGGGTTTGGACCCTTTAGCCTCGCAGCCAAAGCCCTGCTTTAACTATGCTGTCTTTTGTCTTGTGGCAAAGTAACAGCAAACAACAAAAAAAAAAAAAAAATGAAAAGTTTAGTCACTGCCGTACATCTGCGGTATATTTTAAGACTGAACTTATTTTTGCTTTATGTGTACTGCTACAGTAAAATTAAATACGTTCGAGGATGACTCGAGCAGAAACCCATCTTTAAATATAACATTTTAGACTCCAGTTCTATTTTTCTCTGGCGATTCTCTAAAATAGTAACATTTTAAAGGCCGACTGCATTAATTAAACGAGAGGAATTCACAGGACAGGCTCTGTCAATTTAAATAGATTTCTGTTTGATAATCCGCAAGTGCATGAGCTTCAAAAGGGATATATATATATATTTTTTTTTTGGACCTACTTAAGGGAGATATGTGTAAGCTCAGCATCTCTTATGAATCAGCCAGGGGCAGACTGTCAGAAATCATTGTGAGTTAAAGCTTATTATTTTTATGAAAAGCATTTGGTCTGTTGTTTTGGCGAGGCTGGAGCCGGATAATTCAGCTTTTAACCAAAGCAACAGAAACATTCTGTGTATGGATTATATTTTATTGACCTTATAAAGTCAAGTGCATAATAAGTTAATTTTGTTCAGAGACAAAGAAAAAAAATCAAATAAAACAATCTGAAATTTCTAATTAAGACCACTAACAACATTATTAACCTTTATTTGATATTATTTATTGTGGGAATATTAAGGTGCCCAGTATGAAGGTTAAAGCGATTAGACAGATTATCAAATAATAAATCAGCTAATCAGTTTGCTGGGCATATAAAATATATTTGTTGATATTTAGAGCCAGTCGCCTAATCATATAATGGACATCTTATCACAGATTATTTGCATATTTTTTTTAACTGTAAACCCCTTTGATGTATTAAACCCCCTCTCAGCATTAATAAATATTTTGTGTATCTGCAAACCTCTCACAGGAACCACTCCGCTGGTAAAAGTTGGGTTCTATTTGGATGGAGTTAAATTTCCTGGATGCATAAAGCTCTGGGTAATTTGTTTGTTTTTAATTAAAATCTAATGCAGCTTTCTCGGGGCCTGGCAGCTCTGCAGCTCTGCCCAGTGACTGGGGGATATTTAATAAGCTGCAGTGCTGAAAGTTGTTTCATTAGGTGTGAAAAGGGCTGATAACTCAATAGCCAACAGCCAAACATCCTCTCAATGTCGGTTTCCTGCCTCTTTAATCTGTTTTTCATTCTGCCTGGGATGCTGCAGCAGTGAAGGGGACTTCACAAAAAAGGGAAAAGGCATTCATCACCATCGGGCCTCCACCAAACTGGGGTGACAGAGACCCAGAGTGTTTGGCTGAGAAAAGAGGTGATCAGACTGCTGAGCATGAAGTAAACAGTCCCTCATATAAACAGATGACTGGATGATTTAATTCATCTCTATGTTTAGTGCCATTAGGCTAATCGATAATTGCTTCACTTCTGAGTTTTCCAAAGATGAATATTTTTCAATAAGAGTTTCATTTTTTTTTTTCAGTTATTTTTTTTGACATAAAATCTTTCATTGCTGTTAGAGCCAACCTGTCTGACCCATGAATCTCTTATTCATGTAGGTATCAAATCTACATAAAATAAGACTTGCTAATGTTGTTAGCATTATATCTCCCTGACATTATTGCTTTGATTTGGCCAAATTGTCCCAGTGGATTACTGGCACTTGTTTGTTGTAACTGAAAAAGTCCATTATGACAAAAGTAGTAATTCTGTTGACAAAAAGTTGGCAAAAAATATGTCAGTCAGAATGTTATTATTCTCCAGTGTTCAGTTATTTGGGCCAAGTTCTCCTTCTTACTTTCCTTGTTAATTTTGAATTGGGGGGGGGAAAGGTAAGTGGATAATGCTTTTCCACTTACTTTTTGGTGTTGCAGAAGTGTTTCAAGTTTTTGTTTGCATGTGTGCTACAGTCCTGAACAAATAATCCATCCTTGTTGATTTATAAATACTAATGTTTTCCCGTTGGAAGGCTGGAAATATTTTTATTTGTCCAAGAATGGCATCAAATAAATTATAAAAACGGAGGTCAGAAATAGACTGTGATCTGTGGTGCAAACTATGGAAAACACTATAATCATCCCTTTTCCAATGACCAAACATGTCAGAAATTTAAACATTTGATAAATTCACAGAAGGATCTCCAGACAACAATTTTGTTTTCATCATTGCAGAAGAAAAATGCTATTTTTCTTTAGCATTTCTTTGTCCATGTGCTCGTAAAGATTAAAAAAAAAAAAGCACTGAACATGACGAAACAGGTATCTACAGTCTCTTCTTCACACTCTGAATAAAGAACATGGCTCCTCATTTGCTGCAAGAGATCTGTGGCACACTTGAGCTCCCCTTCACTCACTCCTTTGGGGAGGACTTCTAAAGCTCTTACAGTAATAAGGTGACAAGTATACCTTCGCATGTTGAACTACATCAAGCCCACTAATCCAGAGTGAAGCCGCCCACTGATTTAGTCTGTCATTATGTGTTTCATAAACGTTCCACTCCGAGGTGTTATATTGCAAAAATCTGGAAAGGTGGAGATGGAATAGGCGGCATAAATGGCCCTTCATTAGTGTTCATCCCTCTGTACGCAGAGTTTAAACAGGGCAACATAAACGTGTTGGCTCAATGGCTCTGTTCCACCTGAGATAAAAGGCTATTTACATCCTGAGATGATGATGACGATGGCTGTGGGAGCCAGCATCATTTCCAGACGACTGCGGCTCGCCATCATTTGAAAGGCTTTAAGGGGGAAATCTGTTGGAGCCACGCAGGCTCTGTGACCATCACACCTAATTAAGCAGCGAGGCTGCGTCTAAAGTGAAACATAACTACAAAAGAATGAGTTAAAAATGAATCTCAAACTCTGCAGTTAGACATGACATTGCAGAACAATCACAGGTCACTCCTTGATAAGTGTGATAGCATATAATTTTCTCATTTGAGATTGATTTTCAGACGCCAGAACTACAGAAAACTGGACCACAAGATAGACTCCA
Source organism: Poecilia mexicana (assembly GCF_051168715.1). NCBI lineage: Eukaryota > Metazoa > Chordata > Actinopteri > Cyprinodontiformes > Poeciliidae > Poecilia > Poecilia mexicana. The sequence continues at coordinate 19,599,304 of NW_028263372.1, forward strand.
AACCCAGAAGGAATTTTTTTTTTTTTTTTTTTTTTTCTGGTGCTGGCTGCTACTTTCTGTTTCATGCAGCGCTGATAAGTTGATCAATGATAAGTGTTATTCATTACAATGAGTAAGCCAATTAAAAAGGCAGTTTTATCTAATTTGATAGTTAGACGTAATTTGCAGAAGAGTTTAGACTGAAAACTCCCAGCTAATAGTATGGTATAATTCAATTTTACACTTTTTTTTGTGGAGCATTGGATTAAAGGATTGAAATTTTGTCTACTACTTGCACAACTCTATTGGCCTATTTAATTAGCCATTTTGCTGCTCAGACGTGTGCATAAAGCAAAATCCCGACCGTAACCCAGAAAATAAATGAATAATTAAAATAAATGTATGCTTAAAGGCAATTAAACCATTTCAGCAGCTACATTAGTACCACTTGTGTCTGTGAGGAGAGGAAATGTGCACGGTGCAGCGCTGACTCTTAGCCTCGTGTAGGTGGAAAATGACTCCACAGCTAACCTGAAGTAAGGAAATGGAGCAAGAGAAACGGGCCCTTCTATTTTTCATGAATAAGGTCACTTATCAGTGAATGTAATGTCACCAAGTTCTCTTCATCAATTCAATAACACACTGTGTGAGGGGGAAAAAAATAGTTGGGTCATTTCTTTGTAAAACACCCCTGGGCTTTTTATTATGACTTCATTTCCCCTTGTAATATTGGAACGTCTCTATAATTGTAAAAGTGTAATAGACTCTAATATAATTTCATTTTGAACCCTGAATGGTCTATGCCATCTCTGCTCAATTTGAGTAGAATAATGATTTTTAATGTCCACACATGGCTTCCTGTGACCTTATTCAATCTCTGGGCTGATCAGGAAATATATTGATTCAATTACAGTGCTGATGACAAGCGAACAGAGGAGAGGAGGGAAAAAAAGGTCAGCATATATTTGAAAATGTAAATCTTAACAATGTCTTTTGGGTTTGCTGGGGGAAAAAGCCATTATCAAATGCCATTTGGCTCCAGTGGCATGCAGCCTGCTGCCTCTTCCCCCCTCACACCAATGGGAATAGTTGGAATATTTAGAAAATCCAGAGTGGATTTTTCAGTTGTCAGCATGTGAGTTATATTCAGAGCTTGCGCCTCTCTGTTGCTGTGATTGTGTAGAACATAATGGTTGCATTATTTCTTGAACATTACATGTCCAAAACTGGCCTTTAAAGGAACTACCTAATGACCTTAAGTTAATGACTTTACATTGTTTTATATTAACCGCACAAGTCCTTTTCCTCCATAAGCCGCAGTATAAGTAAATTAGCCTTTCTGTAGTCTGAACAAAGCTCTCGAGCTCATTTCTTCTCAAATTGCACGCACACCGCAGCAGGCTCTGCTAATTATTTGTTTGGTCATTAAAAACTCATTAAATTTAAACTGTTCATTTGCATACCACTGTGTGTTGCATCGTAAATTATTAATTGGAGATAAATAAATTAATTCAATTAGAAAAATAAGTAATGTAACATATGCGCCAACAGAGATCCTGTGTTTGCCTTTGTTTTTGACATTGAGATCTGGCTTTGGATAAACAGCATATCATAGTTGATTTTTGCAGCTTTCAGAATAAACTGGGCACAGCAAAGTGGATGCTTGGAAAAAAACGGACTGTGTGAACAAGGAAAAGGTTTTAGGACTGCAAATTCTTAATGCAGACAAAAGTGCTTTTTTTTCACCATTTCCCTCTCTCATTTACACATCCAGCTGATTAACCCTTCTATGTTTTCTCTTGTTGACGAATAGAAAAAATGATCAATTTCCTCAGGAATGCTCATTACTGCGTTCATTTAAATGTCCCAGATTTCTGGTTCCAGAGTTGGAATATTTGTTTTCCATTCTATTGCAAACAATTGTCAGCAACACAACTCTTCTGTTTTTCCTCAAGTCTGCAGGCGTAGCCCTCGTTGTTTTGTCCTCTTTACATGCACTATTTTCTTATTCCAGGAATTGGTAAATGTTCACCCTTTTTTAAATCACTTCATTAATTAAATGGGATTGAGAAAGGTTGCAAGCTAATGGATTAGACTGGGGCTGGCTGGTCCGGGCCTTTTACCAGAGGTCACATTTCATTTGCTGCCTATGTCAAGCGACCAGCAGCAGGGCCTCAGAGGCAATCTAATCAATGTCTGCGTGCCGTAGCCCTTGAATGAATCCATTAAAGTTATGTGGATGCATCCTGCTCAGGGAGGGAGGAGGAGGGAAAAGTCCCCCGATACCTCAGATAGAAATTAGCCATGAATTAGGAGAAAGCCTGGACTCGTTCTGGATTCCAGCCAAAGCAAAATTAATAGGCCATCAGAGCCTCTTGTGTGTTAAATCCCATTTGTCCACTGGTGGTTTATGAAAGCACCTCATCCGTCACTCCAGGCCTGGTATGAGACCCCCAGAACTCCCACCACAAAACTTTACTCATTAAATAATTTTCTGTGGGGTGGGAAGGGGGTAGAGAAGTCAGGGAGGGCTTTAGATCAGGGACAGAGCTGCAATTTAGGCTTGTGTCGTAAGAGATGATTATTGCACTGAGCTTGGTGTGTGATTGCATTTGAGGTTTGGGTGGGCTTAGAATGGAGCTGTAACAGGACTTTAGTGGGACACCCGGGAGAGAGGAGGACAATAGTCATATGGGCTGCAGCAGTACCAACTTCATCTCAACAGTGTCCACTAATCCCACAAATTGATCCACAGTGTTTATGTGTTTAAGTCCAGAAAAGCTACACTGTAAAAAAAAAAAAAAAAAAAAAAAAACTGTAATAAATGGATATATGTGCTGTAGAAATGAGGAGGAATTTTAAGTTATAATTTTTATTAGGTGTTTCTCCCATATTTTCAACTGTACGTATTGCATCATGGGAACAAGAACCTTTGCAAAGCACGAAACCTGGGTTTACAGAGTCAGACGTTCTGTAGTTTCTCACTCTATCATCTTTTTCAGTCTCTCTGAAAACATTAAGAAGCCCGGGTGGGGGTGGGGGGGGGGCAGGGGTGGCCAAGTCCAGTCCTCGAGAGCTACCATCCTGCAAGTTTTAGAAGTATCCTTACTCCAATAGACCGGGATCAGCGCTACAAAGGCCTGATAACGAGCCATTCATTTGATTCAGGTGTGTTGAAGCAGGGATGCATCTGAAAGTTGCAGGATGGTGGCTCTCGAGGACTGGACTTGGCCACCCCAAGTAGACGCAATGCAGATCTGCTCATGACATACATAGTCTGCCCACATTTGAGACATCATTAATGCATTTATTGGAAAAACCAAGTGAAATCATATATGATCTGTATAAACTAATGCAAGACCTAAAGGCATTGCATTCTGAAAGATGAGACTTGTTTGTGTGAATTAGATTGTGCAGAAAAAATACCACCAGCTAAAGGCTGGTGTTATTTTTGGTGAAAGAGTAGAAAGAGAAAACAGCTACCTATTTTAATCCTGGGAGGGCAGATAAGATTCAGAACAAAGCCTGTATTTCTCTAGTAATTTAAACAGCAACAGAAAATTTCTCTCTTTGTTCACATCAGCATCTACCTAGCCACGAATTGACTCAAAAACGGTGTAAATTGCAACTAACCAAGTTGTTAGCAACCTGGTGACTTGCGAGTGTGAAAGCACAACTGAGGCTTCCCACAACATGGCACGAAACATGATTATGAGAAACAGGACAAGGGACTGACTAAAGGACTAAATGAATCCAGGGGGTGTTTACTCTGAGTCAAAATAATGGCTAGAACACCACAGGTGAAGTAACCATTAAATAAGAACCAGACGTGTGGAGTGGGAAAACCAAACCAATCTGAAAAACCAAAAAGACAAACACAGAGCATCAAAGAAATCAAAAAGAAATACTAAAAACAGGATTATCTCAACAAAGCCAAACACAGAACCCTAAAGACAAAACGAAACACAAAACCACAGGAGTTTTTCCTCATGACATCCATAATACCCTGTCTAACTGAGTCACACATAGCTCAAGAGAGGGATTTTTTTTTTTTTGGTAAATATACTATGGACCTAACACTGAGAAGATTTAGTTTCATAATGAAGGACCTTCACAGTGAGCTTGCAAACTGAAACTACTTGCTGCTCTGAGGAAATAGGAATAATGGTGAGTGACACCAAATTTTTGGCTAGGCATTAGAATTTATCAATGACAAGAAAGCAAATCATTTATTTTAATTAAACAAACAATTTTTGACATCTTAGTTGATCCAAATTGTGATGTTTTGGATTGTACAGGTAGGAGGTGTAGTAATTGTCTGACTCCTCAGTAGCATAGCGTCTGATTGCTGATTGGAGATGGCAACGCCTCGATCCGAGGTCAATCCAGGATATAGCTGTTAGCACGATGAACATCCAGAACAACAACAATTACACCAAGAAAAATAATCTACTCATATGCCGCTTCCCATATGACAAGACACAGAAACAAGTCTTTCACTTGTAAACTTAAATGGCATGGTTTGTTATGTAAATAAATGAATAAATGGTAAAATACTGCCTGAACAGTAAAGCATTTGCTGTCTGGGAATACAGCAGCAGTAATAAAATTTTACTCTTGCCTTTCAACAGCTACAATGTGTCTCTCTCCCTGCAGAGATTGTTATCTGTATGCCAGACTACTTTAAATGCCTGCAAACACAACTCAAGCAGACTGTTTAACAAGAATCTGTACACAACAACGAGACTCGACAATAACTATTTTGATTTTTGTGGAGAGATGTGCAAAGAACCATGACTCAAGTAGGGATAGAACGAACCAAATGTCCACCAATCACCTCTTACTGGTCAGTGGAAAACTAAAAGAAGCAGAATTTAAGATCTATAGCCGTTCCTTCAACTTTCAAAGACAAGGAAGGAAAACCTCAAGAAACAGCCTCTGACATTTTACTCTTACATGACTGGCTGCTTCTTCAATTACATTTTCTAAAGAATAATTTTATACAGACCTGGTGTTTTCCATACAGTAAGTTACTGAGTTCGAGAATGTGTCCAGAGTCTGTAAAGGGATAACTACTTCATTCATTATATAACAAACCAATCATAACAGATGTAGTTTCAGAAGCTGATGTGTTTTGGGGTTTTTTGTGGCGAAGTCAAACCCCTTGTGGTGGCTGCTGTTTAGATTTGGGTTCTCACTTTTTTTGGTAAGGAATAACCAATTTTAGGAATCCTCCTGCTTCACTTTGTGGGCATGTTCAGCACACACTTGTTGAAGCCATGAGTAGAGCTTTGTCCGATTATCAGTGCAGACCCAAGCAGCACAACATGCATCAGCTGTTCAAGGGACAAGGTAAGGTTGTGATTATCGAAACAGACAAAAAAAAAAAAAAAATATATATATATATATATATATATATATATTCAGCAAAACAGTTAGCTGAAAAATAAAGCTTGTTACATTTGATTAGCTACAGAAACAAACCACTTTACAGCAATACCCATTGTTTTCACACTCAATCGATGCTACAGCAACACTGCCATTAATGAGGCGGATAGTGTTTTGTATTGTTTGGTAGACCTTGTTTGCTTGCCTTGTTTTGAGTCTTTCTCTTGTGCTTTCAGTGGAGCTTAGCTCCCACTAGAGTGTCATATGAGGCTTCTGTCTGCAATAACACCACCTGAACCTCGTTGTCTCTACCACCCTGATTTAATTTAAGCTTGGGCTTTTTAACTGCCTTTGTCAGATCCCCATTATACCATAGTTGATCAACCTGTTAGTGCCTTGCTATAGTTTTTTTTTACATTTCTGATGAATTATTCTGATTAAAGTCACCCTGCCGGCTGCCTGCCTCCCTTTATGGTCCTTTAGACATTGGTTTCATGACCAATAATCAGAATCAGCAGGTCCGATCAAAGTAAACTAAAATCTACATCACCCAGAAAACGCCTTAAAGGGTTCATTTCTACTTTTGTACATATAAATGAGCTGAAATACTAAAGTAACTTGCAAAAGAAAGAGCTTGTGATGTCACAGATGACGTAATCATCTTCTGTCTGACCATCGTTGTCTCATATTTAGTACAATATTGGTTCAAATGCCTGTCAGTTTAGTATAAACATTGGAGATGGCGTTTGACTCTGTGACTGAAAGGTCTTGTGGTTTTCAAGACAATAAATCAGAACGTAAGTTCTGATGTGCTGCTTCTCCAAACATGAAACTGGATTCACGTCAGATCGTGATGGAGCTTCCTCCAACATCTCCATCCCTGCAACAAGAAGCTTCACAGCTGAGAGTAAAACTTTCTTTCACCTTTAAGTGTCTCATATTTGGACAAGTTTTTGATGAGGAAGGAGGCACGGCAGTATAATGTGTTTTTTGTTCTTTATGCCTTTTATTTATCACAGATTCCATTCTATGGTACTTAATATGCAGTGAGCATCAATAAGAGCCTAAATCTGGGTTAAGGCAGTTGGGTTGTCTTCTCAGACAGTTTGTTGGGCCATCAGGTTCAGTCTCACCATCAGTATCTTTCAATAAATTTCCAATAACTCCATTTAACCTGGAGGCCTTGCTGTTTAACTGTGTTCAAAAACAGAAAGCCTTTGTGCTTTTTGTTTCATCCATAGGTCAAGAGTCTGTGTATGATTACAAGAAATTACATGAAAGTCATTTTGCTTTGAGATATGATAAATATGGTTTTATGTTTTTTTAATTTTTCAAAGCTCTTTGCAGTCATCTGAGGTGAGCTTCACCTTTACTTGTGGCTGGGTGAATAACTGCCTTAAGTCTTTTCACACATGTGAATAACCTTTTCAGAGTTGAATGATGAGCTCTAAACTGGTAATGGCCTTTCAACCCTACTGAGATTGATGGGCTCCAACAACTGCTTTTCAAAAATAAGTGCAAATGCCAATTTATTTATTTTTTATTTTTTTTACCATACCTGATTGAACCAGACAAATACAATGCTAAAACTTTTGCTCCGTGAAGCTGGTTTTATTTAATTTTAAGAACTGGTTTAACATTTCTTTCTCAATTTTGTGCTGCTGGTTTTTAATTAAAACCACAAGAAAAAAAGAGTAAGAAAAGTTTCCTCTTAACTTCATTGAAACCGGTGAGTGCAGCAAACATATACTGATTCACCTTGACAGAACAGCGATAACCTCTAAATGAACTGGTCCCAAACTAATCAAGCAGCCAACTGAAATAACACAGGGATGTGCAGCTCAGAGGGGAGGCCCCAGAGTTGCTGCTCTGTGAAGTTTGCACACTGAAGCTCTGCAGCTTCTTTTCTCTGCGCTGATAAACAACAATTCCCAGAGTCTCTGAGTCATCGACTGTCCAAATCTACTTGAGGGGTTACGAGCTCCAAAAACATATGACTGTCAGAGGTCAGAGCAAGGTATTCAGATAAACACAACACAGGTAAACATAACTTTCTCCCAAGTGAAAGCTGGAATACCACGTTTTTAGGTGAAATACTTCAATAAAGCGCCTGAATATAACTGCAAAAGTTACTTCTGCACACGAGTGAGATACGGACATTGCACCTCTGCGTCCACACAAATAGGATCTCAATTATTTTCATGTCATTATAGACAAAGCCTATGTAAATGCAATCCAAAGCGATTCTCATGCGTGCCCTCTTCCTCCAGTGCCAGAGTCACGCATCATTGTCAGCAGCCGGCAAAACAAGATGAAATAAAATTCTAAGCCGTCCTGGCAGTCAAGGACACCATTCCCTCACCGTAATAGCCTGTATCGCCTCGCCACTCCATGTGTAGCTTTTCCTCATTGCTCCGGGCTTTTATTCCTGGCAATAAGCTCTTTATCACTCCTCAACACAATTCTTTTAAAACCACCGTCAAGAAGCAATCAGACCTTAAGTAAGAGGATTCAAAGTCAGTGTGTTATTGTTAAGCAAAGCGGTATTACTTCATTTCCATAATGTACCCAGACAGAGATGCCAAATAGGTAATAATAAAGAAAGAAAAGCATGCAGGCAAATAAACAGTTAATACATTTTTCCCCGTTTTTCCCCCCCCCCAAAAAAATAAAAAATTCAAACCCAATCCCATCTACACTCTTGTTTCCTCGTCCTTCTCGCAGTTGCTTCCTTCTCTGCCTTCAGAATGACATTGTGTTTGGGTTGGTTGTCTTTCTGCTTCAAACACCTATGATTTAGCAGTTCTTGACATATCCATTACACCTCATAGATTGGCTGTTCACTTTTCCCTGTGTCTTGGAAACCTAAAGAAATGACATGTAACCTTCCTTTTTTTTTCCTCCCCTCCCTCAGATGTCCTCGATTCACAGGTGGTGCGTTCAAAAAGAAGTGGATTCTAATTTCAGAAGTGTTTCCCTACTATTAACCATAGCTACATGAGGGACATCAATCTTGACAAGGACTTTTTGAACCATGTCTGAAAATGCAATACTGTTGTGTATTTTTCACCTGGTCTCCACAGGCTGACCGTAGATGGGCATTTAAACTGCAGGCTTTATGATTTATTATCTGAGTTATTTTTTTTTGTTTCTATAGCCGTGCTTGGAAAATTGTTCATATCTCATCATCACATTTTTTTCTATGTTCTTTAAAAGTGGCAGCATCACAATCATGGTTAAAAATGGCAAGTTTTATGTTAACACAAATTTTATATTTTATCTCCAGGACCCAAGTCATGTTTTTCAAATTTTGAGCTGAATATTGAACCTGCACCCCGCAATTTAGTTTACATTTGCTGCTGTAAAGAGTAATTGATCTAGAGGCCGAAGAAGTCCATCGGCCGCAGCCAGATTGGTGTGTAGACAGATTCTTCAAAACCACAATGATCAAAAGGTCACAATGTAACAATCTGCAATCCATATTAATTATGCTGCAATTTCCAGTACAAATAACTTTTCAGTCTTTTATTATGCCAGGAACAGTTAGAACTCGATGTTAAATTAAACTCAGCATATTAGAATCTGAGCAGCTTTTCCAGAAATCCATTAAATTGGCTTGTTGTTGACTTCAGAACATTCAGATATCGCTCAATTAGGTCGCAGCACAATCATATATACAATGTTTTACTTATTAGATTTTATTAAGGACAATAAAAACACTTCTGAAAGTATTTTCAGCATATCACTTATGTACAACAACTTTCACATTTTTGCTACCTCTAGTGCAAATATGAGAAAACTGTAAAATTCAAATGCAAAAGACTAAAACTTGAGAAAATCCTGACCTTGGACCAGATCACATTTAATTAGTGGAGGGGAAATCATATATTAGGAAATAACAAATACCTGGTGGAACATTTCTTAGCATCTCTAGCATTTCATTTTTGTGATTTTTCCTAAGCTGATCAAAGTGCTGGTGAGTTTTCATTTAGCATTCAGTATACATGACACAGAAATCCATATATTTTAGTCAAACTTCAAAATGGGAAAAAGAAGAGACCATGTCCATTTCTAGAAGTCAGAAGCTGGCTATAGGAAAGTAAGTGGCGCATGCAATCTGCACTGAGTTACAAAAATCTAGAGATGCATGATGAGCTGCCATGACAGCGCGCAAGACCAACGCACAGGCGCGGGCGGTGCGTTGGCACTAGGGTTCAATGCATCAACTATAAAGCTAGTTTACCCAGTTCAGTATGTTAACTGTATACCTAGCATTACTCACCATAGTTTTAGATATTAAAAATTTCTGGATACATTTTTGTCCTTATTTGGTGACCCCACTAACAAACTCTGGGGCCCCCTAGGGGAAGCATATCCCTTACTTTTGTGGTTTCCAAATCTGGTCCTGAAATACTCCAGCCCCACAATAAAACATGCAGGGTTTGGCTACTTCAGGACCAGGTTTGAAAACCACTGACAGAGCAGTGGTCTCCAGTTGCCTTATGGGTCAATAACTTCAAGCTGAAAATACTACTGGAACCACAAAATTTGTATTTTTTTTTCTTTTTACAAAATAGTTTTTAGAAGGCAAGTTTAGGACAGTAAATCCTAAACATCAGCCACAAATTTGCACTTTTAAATTGCTTTCGGAGACTGCACAAAATCATTCAGAGTACCACAAGTCTCCACACTATGAACCTCGAAAAAATTACTCTAGGATAAGATAACTCTTTCAGCTTACGATGGAAATCTTTTTAACTTCCAAAATCATCTTTTTGTAGGCCTCAAATGTAACTGGACACATCATTTGTGGAGTGGTGTGGGCTATTTGTCATTTTCACATCGAGAAAATCAAGTAAAAAGTCTGGAATTGATTTGAGACGCTTTCATCTGCATTTGCATTTTTAAGCTGCTGTTGTGAACTCACTACATGCAGTCAAAAGAGTTTTCAGCAAAAGTGAGACAGGCAATTTTGGCTGCAGCAGCACATCCATCAGAAAAGGAGTGGGTACAAGGTGAGTGGCCAAATTACCGTAGTAGTTTGGCACATTCTGAAGGAAAGCGAATGTATGGCAAAAAACCTAGAATAACAGAGTATCCTGTACGTATAACAGCATTGGCATTTGCCCATGTGAGGAATATAATCCCCAGGAAGTAGACAGATTGGTTTTCCATATTGAGACTACTGAAAGACTTTACAAAAGCTAAGACCAAGAGTTTTTAAACCACAAAGTATCAAGAAAACAACATCCTCTATAATACATGCCAAGATATCATAGACACGTCAGTGGTGCAGATTGCAGTAACAGCGGGTCACCTGTGTTTATTGGTAATGTGAAAGACAACAAAAGCAGATCAGTTCTGTGCAAGTTTATTCTTTGTTCATATTAAGTCGATCCTATAATGGTAAATGGACTGTAATTCAAAGTACTAATGGACAATGCACCAAACTGCCACAGTACAAGTGAGAAACCTAAATAGTCCCAAAACATTCAATTTCAATCCTTACATCTCAGTCCAGCAGAAACAAAACTGGAAACTGAAAGGAGTTAAAGTAAAGATGTCCTAAACTGTAACTGTGTCAGACTCAAGGTCTTTGGGCCAAATCCGCCCGCCGAAGCTATTTATGAGGACGTCTATCGTCGAGGGCCACACAAATAAAACCTTGAAGAAAACAGTTGTGTGCTTAAATATTTTTGATCAATCAAATCTGGTTTTATGTGGCACTAAATGAAGATGAGTTTGACACCTCTGTCTGAAACAATCACCGAATAAGAAATCTATTTCTTGGAGATCCTGCAGTGTTTCAGAACATTAAGTGGTTACTGGTGACTACTGGTGGTTTTTAACCACAAAATAAATGTACTGTATTTTATTGGGATTTTATATAACGGAACAAAGAGGTTTTGCAATGAAACAATAATTGTAGACAGGTACGAAAAAGATAAATGGTTTCCAAAAGGTTTTAAAAACGTAACTCAGAAAAGTGATGACTATTCTACTTAAGTTTCATTCATTCACAGATTCTAGGGTTTGTTTCTACAGGCTTTGTACATCCAATGACTAAACTCATTAAGCACACTCAAAATTAAAGGAAGTATAAATTCTCTGTTGGATACAAGTTTGGATCTTTAACACAAAAATGTGTTTGGACGTAAATCATTCCTATTTCTTTCCATTCCCTGCTAATGAAGGCATGCGAATCTGATGTTACCAACATCATGCTATACTGTGGAGGTGGTGTGTTCAGGCTCATGTGCACTTAGTTTTCTCATGTCCAACATGCCCACTTTTCCCTCCTTGTTCTTCCCATTTAACACATTGACTTCACCACCAGGGAGATTAAAGCCAATGCCAAAAGGAGCAAAGACCAAAATGGAAAAGAATTAACTGTAATTAGCATGCTAATAAATGGCATTAAAAAGGCAATTGTTATATATTTGCCTGAAAATTTGTATTACTCATGAGGGCCTTTTTAAAACGTTGGTGATTTTGGGTTGAAAAAAAAAATCTAAATATTTAATCATTGCATAGTAGGAAATAGACACAGTAACAGATGGAAGTACAAAGCACAGAAATGTTTTTCAATAGATTAAAGTACCACTGAAAAAGTCATGTATTACACTCTGTGTTAACCAAATAAATATACAGTCCAACATTTATTTTTTAATTTTAATTACTGAACAGTTCAACAATCCATAAATGTTAAATTGTTCCTTCAATCAAGCTTCCAAAAGCAGTAACTCCAGTGTCACAGTTTTGTGCTCGTGCAACGTCAGACTGTTTCACATTCCCGACGAAAATCTGGTGAAAAGTTGTACTAATTTATGTCCTCCCCAAATTCAGTCCAAATAAACCTTGTTAGATTCAGGCTTGGTTCGCCAATTTGATCAGTCGCATTAATGTTCAGTTGACTTCTTTATGTGAATGGCTTTGCACTTTCCAACAATATTAAAACATGCTATACAAGGACGTAAAAATATTGTTTTAATGTGTTTCTTTGCACTCAGATTGTTGTGCCACGGCGCTTTTTGCATTTTTCTCTCCTTGTGTTTTTCTTCAAGGCCACATAAGCAATGCGACAATCTGCAAGCCAACCGTCACAGACAGACAGCTAGTAGTGAATTGGATTTATTGGCTCTGATAGTTATTGGATGGAGAATTTTTTTTCCCCCCATGCTTTCCCACCTTCTGCTTGTTGTTGTTACTACCCTCAGAAGGATCTTTCCACCCTGACAGTAATGAAAATAATAATAATGGTGAGAATAGCATCACTTCAATCTCACTTTCAGTGATTACATTGTTCCACCCGTTTCCGTTTCTGCTTAAATTATATTTAACTTCATCTGTCGTGGTCCGCAAACAGGATTACTGGTACTTATCTGAAATGAAAGTGCATTTTTAACGCAGTTTAATAACGAGAGTGGAAAATCCAGTCCACAGCAATAAAGCTGAAACTAATTCATTCCAATGGCTGTTGGCGCAGTGTGGGAGGAGGGGGCTCAATTCTCCCCCACATGGCTCAAAACTTTAAAAGAAAGACGACAGCCATTTGTATGTAATCTGCTGCGGCTTGACACGAACATGGTGATCAGAGAAATGCTAAAGATTTTCCATCCGGTTTTTTAAGAGCTTCTTCAAAGAGGAACTGCAAGTCCAAATTTAAAGCAACCATGTCAAACTCTAACTTTCCGCAGGAGTTTTTGAGCAGCGGCAAGGTTGAGCTAGCAGGATGGAGGAGGGAGAAACTTCCACATGCCCTCGTGCATCCAAAGTTGTCAGCAGTTTGAACCTGTTCCATTATGGAATAGTAGCACAGGAGCCTGTTTGTTCGCCAAACACAATTAACAAGGTTTCTGCCGCACATCAATACTGCTATTTGCATAAGGTATCGATCTGAAGTCCTTATAATCACAAAATGTTAATTGCTCCAATTAATTCTCAATCTGTTTGTGCCCTTGTCTGGCTGCCTTGAGCCCTGAAGGTCAGTGTGAAAATGAACTGCTCTTTGATTCTCCTCCAGGAAAAGATTTTTTCCCAAGACAACACAGTTCGCTACTCTCACCATCAAAAGGCCTCACCATCCGTTATCATTATTATCATTCAGTGCGAGTAGCAGCTAATGGGTTTGAAATCTTGTGATCTGATTTGTCCTTTTAAACAAGGTTTTTCTTGTCTCGTTCATTAACTAGGGCTGCCTCCTCCTCTCCGCAGGGCCATGGCTATTTAAACTCAAAGACACAGTATCCCCCCCTCTTATTGACTAATAAGTCATTTTCAGAGACAATGCCTTGCCCGTTTGATTCATGGCTTATATGTGCTGTGTGTGTTTTCCTGCATCTCTGTTCCTGCTGCTACAACGTGTTATTGCACGCTGAAGCATGACCTCCTGGTTTATTGTCTGTTTGAGATGATCAGAATAATAAGTCAGAGCTGTCTATTTGCTGCTCCTTTGGCTGTGATATGTGGGTGGCCTAACTCCTTTGCTGTGTGTTGTTGCTTCATACGTATCCTCCATAAACAGACTGCAATTTTAACAAATGTATGGATGCTGCGGTTATGAATGCTCTTGCTATCTCAATACAATCAATAGCAATTTTAACAGTAGTTTGTGACATGGGTGATATAGCTCTTCTTTCTGGCCTCCATGTCCGGCGGGCACGTAAAAAAAGTTTTTTGTCAGTTGAGTGAAAACTTTATATCACTGATTTTCAAGTCTATTTATTAGGGAGTTCATACAGTTTAGGTTTGATGCCTTATTTCAAACCTAAACTGTACACAAACTGGATTGTTTGTGTACAGCAAACTGGATTGTTGTACACCAGAGGTGCCCAAGTCGAATCCTTCAGAGCCACCAGTTTGAAACTTTTAGATGCTTTCCTTCTCTAACACACCTGGATCAAATGCATGGCTCGTTAGCAGGGCTCTGCAGAGCACAGTTACTGCTAGTCAGCGAAGTCAGGCTTTTAACTCAGGCGTGTTGGAGCAGGAGGAACAAGTTGCAGGATGGTGGCTCTCGAGGACTGGACTTGAGCCCCCCTGGCCTACCGAAACCTAAGATTCTTCGAAAGACTGTTTGAACCTAAAGAAACTTTCAACATGCAGCTTTTTTCCCATTTTTTTCTGTGTTTTGGTATTAAAACAGCCTTAAACTAAGATAAGCGAGAAAATGCAATATCAACAATGATCACGTGAGAATGAATTCGCTAATTACAAATAATTTGGAACACAGTTATTATGAACCTACTTGAGTTAATAATTGAAGAAGAGATATGTATTTCTCAATTTTTTAAAATCTCTCATCTTACAACCAGAGTGGGAGTTGTTTGTAAAATGTCTGTACACCATTACACCTTTGCACTTTGAAGCATCTTCTGATTCAGTTTTTTTTTTTTTAGATTAACTCTTACTAAGTTCACATCTACCATATATTGGGTGGAATATGATGAAACTACAACAAAGTTCTGCTTTTGAATTGTTATGACTTCACTGCATTTGCACATATATATATATATATATATATATATATATATATATATATATATATATATATATATATATATATATATGCATACATACATACTGAATGTTGAGACTGAATCCAAAGATGCCTTAACAAGTTTAGTAAACATTGTGTCTTTTTCATTCTAACAATATTTTTGTTCTGCCTGTCTATATTATACACGTGTGTGTAGTGTGTATGTGGATGTGCTTGCCACAGGGCCATCATCATCATCATCATCATCAATATGTGAACGTTTCCTGGTTCTAGGTTTAGTGACATGTTCCTCTCATATCTGCACTCAGCATTGCAAAGGGATCTTTCCTTCTGTACATCCCAACCATCCCTGCCTGAACACGGCCAAATGAAAAATGAGCCTCCCTGTGTGAAAGATGAATTTCAATCCACTACACCTGTGCCACCCCAGCAAATGAAAGGACTGATTGCCTCCAATTGCATATTTAAAATGCTTAATTCCTCCATTAAGGAACCTATTTACATGAATTAGGGACAATTAGCATTTTCAGACCCACTTCAACTTTGTTCGCCCCCATCCATTAACATTTGAAAGTGTCGGCAGGCAGACACAAAAAAAAGCACCTCCATCTGATTTCTGCTGACCCTCCCTCCTCCCCCTCCATGACTGCATGGATGGACTTTTTTATCAGCAGCACCTCAGCAAGAAAAGAATAGGAAGAGGGGGAGGTAGGGGATAAACTGAGGGACTATAGTAGGTCACCTCATTATGGTTAATCAACAAAAGCCAGTGGAAGTAAGACAACAGAGTGAAGGGCAAAGGAATGTCTAATCTAAAGAAGCAAAGGTGAAAGTCTTCGACCTCACACACCTTTTATCTAATGGATATTACATTCATTTCATGTGGCAGAGCTCTTGTGTTGTCCCTCTAATAGTGCGTTGCACACTGAACAGTCGAGGAAAAACGAAAAGGAAAATCTGTGGCCTCTGAGCTGTCAGCAGTTAAGTGGAAATAATGAGGGGAAAAGTTGATAAAAGAGAGTAAGATGATTTTCAGGGTGTGCACCTGTCAAGTTTCTGGAGTTACTGGGCCTTGTAGCAAAATCTAGTCAACACAATTAAAATGAGGCCTCTGTGAGGACTTTGCACAGCCTTGAATATTCTCATTGGTCAGCAATTACAGTCGCCGTGATGCAAAGCGCTTACACATCCTTATGATGAGCTTTTTGATGGAGAAAAGCTGTCATCTTGTAATGAAGATGACAGAGGCTGTCACACTCTCCAGAGAATTTATTAGAGAAAAGGGGCCTCACATCATGTGAGTCATGTGTAATGCTTTTTATTGCTGCACTCACAGGCGAGAGAGGAAGAGAGAGGACTTGTTTGGATGATTATATTCATTCTAGGAAGTATATTAATATCTCTTTGAGCTGCTTAATCTGTGTGTGTTTGTTCATATTTATGTAATCAGAAAAGGAAAATGCTACCCTTGAGTGATTTTTTTTTTCCAGGAAGTTGTCTTTTTAATGGGTTGCACAACAAAGAAATGCTAGTTAACAGAAATGGTGGAGGTCAAGTTAAAGTTTACAAGATGTAGTTTTTCACAGAGGTAACAGGATTCTTGGAAACAAAATCCTTGAAGCAAATATGGAGTGTGCCTACTGAAATGTCTCAATGCTCATCGCTTAGCACAAAATGAGTTACTCATGGCAGATTTATTTAAACTATTTTCAAATTGAACACATTTCTTCTAACTGGAAGTGGCCCAGTTACAGTTCTGACCAAAGCGTTGGAGGGCACTAAAGATTAGGGTGATGGTAAGGAGGATTTTCGACTTCAAGGACTACAGAGCTCAATAAGAACAAAAAAAAACCTCATTACGTTCTGACAGATGTCTATTTTTCACTTCAAATAAACAAACGACTTGGTTAAATTAAAATCATTTTAAAAACAAATCGTCCAGGAATATGAATCATTTTGGACTATAGTAGAAAAAACTTTTTTTAGTAATAATAACTTAAATAAAAGTTTGTTTCAAAATATCTTACAACACAAAAAGTTAGGAAAAGAGCAGAATGATAACTAGCATTTTTGCTTGTCATTTAAATTCTGCCTTAAGAAATCAAGTCAGTTTTTATTTACTTAAATTTTCCCAAGGATGGAAAGTGTGTAAAATGATTTTTTTTTTTTTATTACTACTTTGGAGGGGGTACTTATCATATTTGTTACTGACACTTTACTCAGCAGGTTTATGCATCACAGTGCCACACTCTGCCTTTTTCCCTTATTGCTTTGGGTCATTTGCATATTGAATTATATGTCAAGACACAGATGGATGCAGACAATTAGCATAGTCAGAGAGAATAGGGAAGAAATTTCTTGATAAATTACATTTGTATATAACCGAACTCAATGCAGACCTGAGGCCTGAAACTTTGTCAGGTGGTATTGACTTTAGGTCAAATGGCAGGGCTCTATCTGCTACATGCAGGAACCTGGTACAGCAAAACACTGTGGATGTGAGGAGGTTAGCTAATACCCCTGCAAAACATACATACGTAAGGAAAGCTTAAAAACTCATGCATGAAGATGATAATGCATTTAGGATTATAGACCTTGCATATTTTTGGATGGAGGGGGGGAAAGTGAGAATACCCGGATAAAACCCATGCATACACAAGGAAACGACAACTGTGATTCATACCTTGGACCTTCTAGCTGCTAGGCAACAGTGGTAACAACAGCACCACCCTGCAGCCCCTAATGTTATTTCTGCTGAGTAATTTTCAGGAAAAATATCTGTTGTCTCTGGCAAGAAGTTTCACTTTTTATAGAGATTGTCTGTTGAACTGAAATGGCTTCCCCAAGGGCTCAAACAGTGGAATGGATGACACCCGATCCTGAAACAGTACCATCTGCTTTACCACTGCACCACAGAATAAGAAAATAAATAAACTAGCAGATGAGGATGGATGTAAAATGTCTACTACTCTATTAGTTGTTTTGTTTGTTACACCTCTTGTCATGCATCACATCTTCCCACAGCAGTGTGATGTATCCATGGATATCCTGAATTTTGTATTTTAACACCAGACCTTGTCACTGATAACGTTACCAACAATTAAACTACCGTATTTTCCGCACTATAAGACGCACCTAAAAACCTTCAATTTCCTCAAAAGCCGACAGTGCGCCTTATAATCCGGTGCGCCTTATATATGGACCAATATTGAGCCACAACAGGTCCAGCAACGGACCTTACCACAGGGGCCGCGTTTCATTGGCTAATGCCCATTTTAGGTCACAGTGCAGCTACCACGTGCGTGACCGTCTCACAAACACAAGCTACAGTAGTAAACATATGCTAATGTACATTGTGGACCATCAAAACCATGAATGCCGACTTACCCAGCCTTGCAAGAACAATAGGCATCAGTGATCTTGTCCACAGCTATATTTATGCTGAGGGTGTGAGGATCTGCTGTTTTCCTCATCTATCGGTAGCTTTTAGCTGTGACGCGCACAATGTTGGAGGCATCCAGTGGCTCAAACACCTTGATGTCGTCCAAAAAAGATGACATGAACTTGTTGGTTCCCCTGTCCATTGTCGTGGCTGATATGTTGTGAAAATCCGGCAGAAATGCTACGCTAATTAACTCAGATCGAAATGAAAGACGTCATGTTTACACAGACATGCAGTAGGCTGCTTACGTAGTTGGTCCACTACGGTAAGCAGCCGCCAACTTCTTTTTACCCCGTAGAAGAAGTAGTGCGCGGTGCATGCTGGGATAGTTGTCAGAACACTGGTTTGTTAATAAAGTTTGATAATACATTTAAAGGGGGGGAGGGGCAGGGGAAGAGAGACAGAGACTGCAGCGGCAGCGTGTCGGTTGGTCTGTGTTACCCAGAAAGCAGTTGGGCATAATATCGCAACACCAACACCGTGAGTGAAACAACGACTGGGCCAGCCTACTATATAAATTACTCGGGGACCATTTCTTTATTAATGTGGATGTGTAATAATAGAGTATGAAGCGTCTATTCTATGCGCCTTATAATGCGGTGCGCCTAATGTATGAAAAAAGTCCTAAAATAGGCCATTCATTGAAGGTGCGCCTTATAGTGCGGAAAATACGGTAAGTAACAAGTCATCAGAGCTCAAAAACAAGCCCTGACTGGGGACAAAAATGAAAATAGGTAACATGCTTTTATTTCAAACATTTTTTATGGTATAGATAGAAATAATTAGTTATGCTTCTGTTTAATGTTCTGTGTTTCTGGTAATCTGCCTGGGCACACCTGAGGAGTTTTATTCAGTAAAAAAATTAAAAATTTGCCATTGAAATTGTTCTGTGGGCTATCTCTGAGCAGAATATTCTCCCATAAGACGAAGAGTGAAACGTAAACCTACAAAAGTTCCTTTTAGAAATTTTACAAACTCCATGAAGGTGATGACTGACCTCCTCCAGAGGGAACTTCGCAGTTCAGAAACCAAATTTTTACAACCTTTCGTGTGTTTGTGCAATTCCAGTTTAAAACAAAATTAGTACCTAGCCGTTTCGTCATAATGTTTCTTTTATTCATAGACACCATTTCTACACTTGGTTACATTAATTAGGACTGATGCTGACAAGTTTTATTGTCAGCATCAGATACTACTCCAGATAATGGAAATCAGAATGAATAATTCTCTTTCTACAGAAGCTACTGCTGTAATAAAAAATACCGTCTGTTGAAAAGACTTCACTTTCTGTATTGTGGAGAAGAGAGCCCTACGAACAATCATAATTGGGCTATTGATTACACATAACTCACTTTGTCTGATTATGATTACAGTTTAATATTGACTTTCCATGCACGACGAAGTCACCCTCCTGGTGTCACTCTTGTTGACTTGTATGATCTATGATTCATCAATACCATTGATCCTTCCAAAGTTCATCCATCCATATGTGACTGGCACACCAGTATTTTACATAAAAGAGATTGAGGGGAGGCAATCTGCATGTCAGCAAAATGTCACCATAATTGAGCTTGGCTGATGTTATTGTCCTTTAACGAAGTTCTGACTGTTTTATAAACAGGCCTGGGACAAGACGTATCAGTCACAAGGGAGACCGGTAACGTACCAAGGACAAGAGGACGGCTCATTTGAAAGGAGCAGCTGATATTCTGTCTACATGTGTTTCTATCCATTTATCAAAAAATGTCCTGAGAAAATAGAGAAAACAGAAATGTTATTTAATTTAAGAGGGGAAAAGAAGCGGTGAAAACTAACCTTGTCTTATGTAAAAAAGTAACTCTCCAATGGCCCACTCTTTGTTTCACAATTGTTTTAATTCTGCAACATTGGAGGGCTAGGAGCTTGAATGCCCTGTCAGATGTCAGTCTAGACTTTGACTAGTTCATCCCAAGTCTCTTTTTATAATTATCCTGCTCCATTACCAAAACGCTCATGGTCAATAAATTTATGTTGGACATTCTCCATCAACAGTTTGTTAGAAAGCAGAAGTCAGGTTTCCATCAATAATGGAAAGTCATCTGGGTCCTGAAGCAGTAAAGCAGACCCAGACCATCACACTGCCACTGCCTTTGTTTCTTGTACTTTAGATGATTATGGCTCGTGGATTATGGAAACTCATGGTGTCACAACCTAATCAACTAATTAACCCAAAACACTTGCAAATTCTTCCTGAGCCTTTAAAAATGCTCTCCCTCTGAGTCAGTCATCGACATTGTTCACAAGGAGGGAAAGTCACAAAAGGTCATTCCTGAAAGAAGCTGGTTGTTCACGGCATTCTGCTTCCAATCATATTTACAGAAACTTGAAGGGATGGAAGAAGTGTGGTAAGTGTGGTAAGTGTGGTCCTTTGGCATCCTCAAAGATGCTTGGGTACTGCTCAAAGATGCCAAAGGAAGCTTTGAGAGGACTGTGAAGCAAGGTCCATTACAGAAGAGCCACCACAGACACAAATTCTAAACATGGGCTACAAATGTTGCATTCCCCATGTCAAGCCACTCCTGAACCAGAGATGTCTTACCTGGGTTAAGGAGAAAAGGAAATGGACTGTGGCTTTTCTTTCAAATGACAGTAGATGTTGCATTTAATTTGTAACTCAATGTTCGAGGGTCTGGAGGAAGAGTGGAGAGGCACAAAGTCCACGTTAGGTTTCCACACTCAGTGATGGTTTGGGGTGACATGTCATCTGGTGTTGGTTAAGTGTGTTTTCTGAAGTCCACAGTCACTGCAGTCGTCTACCAGGAAATTATAAAGCATTTCCTGCTTCTCTCTGCTGACAAGTTGCATGTGATGCAAGTTTTATTTTCAAGCAGGACTTGGCACGTGCCCACACTACCAAAGGCACCAAAAGCTGGTTCAGTGATCATGATGTTCCTGTTCTTGATTAGCCAGCAAACGTCCCTCTCTAGAACCCCACAGAAAATCTATGAGCTAAGAGAGCAATGAGACTCCAGACCCAACGAAGCAGATAATGACCTGAAAGAAAATATTTCGCTGTTATGGAATATTCTAACTTTAAGATGTACAACCACCTGTTGGTGTGGAAATGAGTGACACGGGAACCAGGTGAGTCTATTCAACAGAATGCACTGTGCCTGTAGATGGGTGATGAACTAAGAAGTTAGGAGAAATTGAGTTATGAACACAGAGCTGATAACACAAGGATCTTTCCAAATCAAAAAGCTGAAGACCAATCCTAAAATATTAATAAGGCCAATACACAAAGTATCAAACTGATGCAAGAACCAAGAAACTCAAAACAACAGCATGTACAAGTACAGCATGTCAACGATTTATGTGAACACAAAGTAATACAACTACACAATATGAAAAGCCATCGATAATCACAGCACCATCTTTGATAGGCTGATCAAACATTATTTAAATTTGCACTTATTTTGACAACACCAGCCACCCACATGTTTAAAAGTCTTGTACTCGTCTTCTCACACAGCTTCTTTGGATATTAGCTAGTTTTTAGCTCATTTTCAGCCCAGTACCCAAGCAAAGCACTTAGCTTGGACCTATAAATCAATCTGACGTCAAGCAAGAAATGAGCCATTTAACATAATGCAGACAGTTTAACAAAGAACCTGTTCTTAATGGGATCTTTAGGCATTTAGTTACCACCCTGTCAGGAAGTCCCAGTTTGCTGCCATTTCCTCAGCTTTGTTTGAACATGAAAAAAATAACAGTTTAAAAGCACCAGCAGAGTAATTCACTGAACTACAGCTAATTATGCAGTTGATCAATAAAAGGACAATGCATTCTTCAGGTATTGTGTCAGGTCTTTGATGTTTTGGCACTTCTTTGTCCATCACTTGTCCAATATTCTCACATTTTAAGCTCAAACTGTACAATATCTGATACTGATCTGGTAGGAGTACTGGACAGTAAAACAATACAATACAATCTGACAAAGTCCAAAGAAAAGCTTTAGCAGAAAGCCAAGAAAAACTTTGATCAGAACAACTTTAAGAGGTTAAAAGAATGCCTGGTGGCCTGTAACAAATAGTAACTTAATTAGGGGGCAATTTACTTTTGTGCACAGTCTATCTGTCCGTGTCAAACCGACAGCAGACGTGTCCTCACACCTAAAATAACCCCATAAACTAAATCAAGAAGAATAACAGCACATACAGGCAAACTGGAAAAAGTGTGTCAATGACTGAAGACAAACTTGTGCTCTGTGTGTGTGCGCCTTGCATGTGTTGCACAGCTGTTCAGTCTGCACACACCTGCACATTCCTTGCAATTGCTCTGCTGCTGGACACCACAATGACAGTGAGCTGCCCTCAGAGGTCTTTGGATATCCAGTGTAAATCCGGCCTAGTGGATCAGGGGGGAGGGGGGAAGCTAATAATATGTTATTGCAGACTAGGTCCCCCCTGTCGCCCCTCCATCAGAGCACCACTGTCACCTTACACATGGACCATGGTGTGATAATGGACAATAATGTGGAGGAGCTGAGAGTGAGAACTCCAATCTGCCTCCTGAGTGGTAAAAGTGGTGAGAGGAAAGTACAGGCCGGATGCTGCGGACCAGCTTCTGACTGTGAGGCTGCGTGTCATCCTGTCATGAACCGCTGGGCCCCTCTTCCACTGGCTGATCATACCACTGTCTATTTTCATCAATTGTAAAGGTTCAGTCTTCAGTGAAGAGTGGAGGGGGAGAAGAGGTTTGTGGTCTTTCTTTTCAAATTACATTTCTTTTCCACAGAGAAGTACGCTTAATTGATGAAACCTACTCTGCTGCAGCTTTGTTTTTGTTATTACCATTTTCTTGGCATCCAGAAATGTAAACCAGCTACACACTGAGGACCATTGCCTAATTGTTTCATCATGATGTGTTTATTCATATTTAATGCAGAGGCATTTTCTCCTGCAAAACACGGTCATTAGTGGGAGCATCAAGAAGAAATAAATACCTAAGTCTTCTGTTGAATCTCTCAAAGAGAATCTCAAATCATGACTGACTTCAGGCATGTTTGCAGTTAGTTAAAGCACTGCTGCACACAAACCCATGAACTATTGTTATGGTTTCTTTGCTTAGAACAAAGTTTTGTAAAATATCTTAACTGCAACAACTCGGTTTTCCAACCTAAACATATTAAATATGCTTCCTTTGATCAGCCTGGTGTTTATGGTTTCCCTGCAGAGAAATGTTAAAACACTCACAACAAGAGCAGGAGAAAAACAGTGCAAATGTAAAAAAAAAAAAAAAAAAAAAAAGAAAACTTTAAGCCAGAGTGAGGCCTCTACTGGCAGACGAGTGCAACGTCACTCCTTTGAACATGAGCTTATTATCAAAGAATTGTTGCATATCTTCATCCTCTGAGGTGTTTTAAAGGAGCTTGCACATACCGTAGATATACATTTTACATTTACTTTAGGGCAAATATAATTAAATTTTCCTGCAGCTACACATCATTAATAAAAGCTTTGTTATTAACATTAAGAAAAAGTTATCGCATTAAGCATCACAGCAGCTTCTACATTCATCAGATTAAAGTATGTTTACCAATGCAAATTACATTCTGCCTTTCTAATTGTAATTACTGTACGACTGAAAGGGCACAGGGGCATTTTATTTTCTGTCTGATGATTGAATTCTTGACTCCTTATAGTTGTTTTTCTGGTGCACAGCCACAAGCTTTGTGATTTCTCCAGCCTCGTGGGACCAATTCCCATTATTTACTTGACTATGACCCCGTATCATGACCTCTCGAGTCTCTCATTCTGGAGGAACCTACTTTCAAATCGCTCATCTAATGGCGACCTGCATTTTTTTTTTTTTTCTTTACTGGACTGTAATGAATGTTCCAATTATGCTGAAGGTGATGAAGGCGATTTTCCTATAATAGAGAAGGTGATTGGATCTCACACACTCCATTTCACTGTCTCTTTTCCTCCCCTGCTCTTCAGGCATTCCCACGGACCCGTGGTCACCAACTTGCTTTTGGGGCAGAAGTGAAGCCTCCTCTTGTGGTAATGCCTCCTCTCGGAGGCCTACCGACCCATGCAATGGTCAGGTTCCTGTGGAATTAAGTGCTCGAAATAAATGTATTCATTTTGGGGCAAAAATGTGCCAAATGACCTTTCTGCTTCTCGTAACGCTTGGTACATGTTACTCCGGAGAGACAGCCCTGTTGTAAATACTTGTCAAAGAAAAACGGTAGCTAATTGAAATCATTTGCATGTGTAAGGGTGAAAAAGATCCTTCTTCCTGTGTCATAGCCTGTGATAGGGGTCGATAGATATTTGGAGAGTAAAGAAGAGTCAGGTGATAAGAACTCCGGTCATACTGTGCTAAATGACTGCCAAAGCGCCATAAAACCAATTCAAGGGCAGATGAGTATGAGGGCAAGGAGAAGCGGAAAGAGATGAGGGGGAAAAAGGCATTGTCCCCAGTGAGCTGCATTCTGACAGCAGTAACGACAGTCACTATCCTTAGAAATTGCGCCGTTTTGGATCATTCAAGGCT
Organism: Poecilia mexicana; assembly: GCF_051168715.1. Classification (NCBI taxonomy): domain Eukaryota; kingdom Metazoa; phylum Chordata; class Actinopteri; order Cyprinodontiformes; family Poeciliidae; genus Poecilia; species Poecilia mexicana. The sequence continues at coordinate 19,624,152 of NW_028263372.1, forward strand.
GGGCACATTTTTCATTTTTCCACTTCCTCCCCTTCCCCCCCCAAAACCCCCTTTACTCCTTCTGATTAAAAGGTTGTTTGTGGGAAACTCAAGAGTCTCCTTGGAGGTGGCATCCTCCTGCTTGACTGAATGTGGGGCATTTCACCCAGCTCTCCGCGGCTCAAGAGAAGGGAGCTTATCCGACGGCAGAGGCTTGCTTGTCTGCCTGCCAGGGAGGGATGTGGCTTTAAGAGGGCCATACATGCTGTTGATTAGTTTCACCGAGCTCGTATGCAGAGACCAATAAATTAAATATGAATAAATTAAAAATGTACTCTAGCAGAAAATTGCTTGGAAAACAACCACCTCCCTATTAAAATATGTATAGTAATGCCTTTTATGTGAAGTAACTTGGGATTAGATATCACTGTAAATTAACACACCACCCAACCGTAGTCGAGAACTTTTCACTTTTAACAAGGACTTATAAAAGAGGTATTTACTTCAGTGTGTTCAGTAATTAATTTGATATTCAAATGAGGTTACAGTATGCATTATAATTGCAAATATCCTAAATAAGAGTAGTTTTAAAAAAGGGGGGTAGTGTCAACAAAGATTGATGAGGCTTGCTTTGAAATCGCCATCTGTTTCAAATGTTTGCTTGACGTAAACGCAGCCCCTCCCTTTTTCTTTTTCTTTGGGGAAAAAAAAGGCATGGTGGATAGTAGCCATGTTTATATTTAGTTGTTTTGTTCTTTAGAGAAGAGGGGCTCCCAAATTGCAAGGCGTTTCTGTCGCTGACGGGGATCAGCAACATCAGGGTGTATGATTGATAATGTCTCTGCAACGTTTCCATGACATTGTAGCCATGTTAGCTCATTACCACAATGTCATAGCAGCAGTGTGAGGATGTTGTGTTGGGGTGCCGGTAGTTGATGGTGGGGTGGGCAGGGGAGGGTGTGTGTGTGTGTGTGTGGGTGGAGGGGGGGGGGGGGTCAGCTGCAGGTATCGGGCCTCTGCAGATGAGCTGATTAATTAAAGAGAGCTCTATTAGGTTATGGAGATGCACTCCCCTCCTCCTACTTGCCGCCTTCAAGCAGTTCAGTACTCACTGGATAAAAGTGGAGGAAGCCAAGAGGGGTGCGCAACAAAGGGAGGGGAAGCATCCTTGCCTCTTTTGACATTAGCTTGTGCACACTTATTTCCACAACTGTGTGACTCTAGCCACAAGTGCCCCTCTGCTCCCCACCATTGCAGGGAGTGACACTGTGCTTAGGCTCCAAAATAGGGCTGCAGAGTTTTAATCCCTTCACCCCGTCAATCCACCCACCCATACCTCCATCTGGCAGGGGCTCTGCTAGAGGAAAAGAGTGGGAGGGCTTTTAGGGGTGTGGGCGAAGGGTGGCGCCAGGATTGGGGGGAAGCAATCGCATCCCTCGTTCCATCCCGACGAATTTTCTAATTTCCTTTGCCTCCGTGCTTTGTCCTAAATTCACGCCCCTAACCTATCCCACCATACAGCCTCTCATGTGGCCCCCCTCGTTATCTCCCACCTCTGTTGTTGTTTTGGCACACTGAGGAACCAAATAACTGGAAGCTAATGTTTACCTGCTTCAACATGCGCAGACAGATTTTTGAATCTTTACAATTTTGAAGTTGGCACAAAAAAAAAACTAAAATGTTCCCATGTCTGTTAGGGTTGGGCATTTCTATGCCCAACCCTAACACACACACACACACACACACGCACACACACACACGCACACACACACACACATGCACGCACACGCAAGCATTTTTTGGACATTTTGCTTTGAAAAAAAGAGGAAAAAAATGAATATAGGACAAGAAAATGGTGAGCATGTGGAGAAATGCCATCTCCACTAGAACACAATTGGCCCAACAAGCGACTATGTAAATAGATTTTATGCAAATGTGAAGTACGTTTAACTAACTACACAAATCACTATTTGTGTGCTTTTTGTTAAATTCTCAAATTATTTAAAAACAAAATTACAAGACAGCACTCGACAGGAGCCGCGTCTTAACTTTATTTTAACTGCATGGACCGTCGAGGTGTAAGCATACAACATATTAATTAGAGACAGATTACATGGAAATCACATTTTTTAATGGGCAGTGGCTCAAGCACTCAATTCTAATTACACATCCTCATGCTGAAAATTAGGTAGCTTTAGGTACAGCTCAAATTAATGAATTCAGCAACTAACTACAGCTCCATCTGCTGTTTTATGGCAATCTGAGTAAACCAGAGACATTCAGCGTGTCAGTAACGCCGCAGTAGCAGAGCAGTCCTTTTTGTTTTTTTGCTTTTTTTTTGGCAAGCAGCTTCTATCAACAATCGCTTGTGTCCTAAAAAACATAAATATAAAACTGATCAGGCTACATTCTCACATGTGCACTAAAACATAAAGCCTGTGGAGGAACACGGGCCCATTGTTGGCACTCATTCACTTCAAGATGCAAATGGGTGGATTTGAAATTCACCCTCTGTGTGTTATGCTTGGATACGTTAATGTTGTATCTGTGCTGGGGATTATTCTCTCTACAGCGGGGGAAAAAAAAAAAAAAAACCTGTGCTTGAATGGCAGTGCCCTCAAAGTAGCTGCTGCTGCTTTCAGTGGCCTCCAAACGAGATTAGACCCGTGGCTGCCCTCAGTCCCAATCCTCTGCATTTAGATGGAGCGTAACCAGCCTGTGTGACAGTTTCTCTGTTTTGACACTGAGTGGGTGCAGTCACTGCATATGCAACGCTTTGGGATTGAGAGGTCAGAGCACAAAGGGAGCAAAATCCCTATTGCTTAGTTCGGTGTTGTGAAATGATATCCAAACTAATCGTTTGTGTTCTGTTTTAGTGTCCCTGCAGTTAAATATGTAATTCTTAAAACACAAATCAAACCCTGGATGTGTGTACATGTGCCACAGTAGCATGCGCATATGTAAAATAAAATTCACACACTACATTTAGCCTGGTGCCAAGTCTGTTTCAGGTTTGGTTCATTTCTATCGTTTTATTCCCTATCTGTGCATGTAGCAGTGAAACAAGATAAGAATACAATGTAAAAAGGAAAATATTAGCAGAGGGTAAAAGTAAAAAGATAACATTTATGTTATTTGCTAGCAGCAATAAACAGATGACTACTGCATTCACTTTGTGTAAGTTTCCAAGGTAACTTTTTCTCACTGAATCCATCTTCCTGTAAGGTAACTGTATCGGTAGACTCTGATAAGAAAGTATTCATTCTCCCATGTTAACTTCTCTTAAAAAAACCAAAAACATATTTTACCTGTCTGATGATTTTACTTTTGTCTAGCTGGAAAAACAGCTCAGAGTAGGGCCTCCGCATTGGCACAAGGTAGCACTGCTCAGGCTGCTCACCCAAAGTGCAGTGGGTTTGGGCATATTGAACTATTGACACATTACATGTGAGGCCCGTTCCTTGAACACTGCAGCCCCTGCTTCCTCCCCAGCCAGCACAGTTGGGGTAGCACCACTGATTGCAGTTACACTCACATCTGCTACAACCAAACATAAAAAAATTAAAAAAAACAGAAATGCATAAATATTAAAATTATCAAAACACGACGATTCCCTTCTACGTTTTCTCATATGATTGATTCGACTCATTTTTTCCCCTTTATTTCTTTTTTTTCTTTCGTTTTGATCTTTTGCTCTGATGAGCTGGATTTGCTCTTTTTTGACCTTTTTTTTCTGTGTTGCTTTTTTGCTTTGCCATGTGGCAGAGGTGTTGTTTTACGGCTAGATGAATGTCCCTTCTCTGACTTTGTTGAGAGACTGGTTGCATCCGTCTTGTCTTCAGATTTTTCCGATATTGAACTCAGCAGGGTTGAACTTTTTATACTAAGACTCTGTAAAAATCAGAGACACATTCATCTCAGACAGCTCAAAGATCAACATAAAACAACTAAAAGCCTTACTTTTAACACAATCTTTTTAAGAGGAAAATCTGGCACCATCTAGTGGTGATTCGGTGTCAAATGCAATATGAAAGAATAAGGCAAATGAGGACAGCTACATATCAGAAGATGTTGGCAGTTTCAAGCTAAAAAATCAAATATGTGACATAATAAGGACGTAACAATGAAGACTTAAATAGAAACTGATCTGAAAGGATCTGGCAGTTTAACAAACCTTTGTAGTGCTGTTGTCTCAAAGCTGTCAAGGTAAATTACAATGCCTCGCAAAAGTATTCATATCCCTTACGAAAAACACGCTGACATCCAGCTCTGTTGCCTGGGTTTGAATCCCAGGTTAGGGTCTTTCTATATGGAGTTTGCACTCCATATAGAGTACAAGTGTGAGTTCATCCAAAGTACAAAACATGACTGCTAGTCGGTCTCTCTAAATTGTCCTTAGATGTGGGTGTGCATGTTATTTTTGTTGTGTGTCTGGCAACCTGTCCAGGGTTTACCCCGTCTCTCAGCCAATGATCACTGGAGATAGGCACCAGTCCCCCAGTGACCCACGATGGATGAATGAATGGATGGACTTTAACATCATACAACCATTAAATTAAATTTATTTTTCAATGGGACACTAGGCTTTCAAACATTTTTTAACCAATAAAAGCATTTAGTTGTTTATCCCCCGTCATAGGTATATCCCTAAAAAAACTATTTGCTTATGCCACCTTCTTAGTGAATGCAGCCAACCACAGCAAAATTGAGTCTCAGTAGAAGTAAAGGTATTTTGTGAAGGCCTAGAGGTTTTGCTAGATAACATTAGTGAACAAATTGCATCCTGAAGACTAAGGGACTAACCACACAGAGCTAGGATAAAGCTGCAGAGAACCTTAAAGCAGGGCTAGGTTTTAGAATAACATATAAAGCTTTGAACACGGAGCGCTATTCATTACGATCATCTAAAAATGGGAAGAGAATGCCCCTGGTGTAAGCCTACAAAATCAAGCACCTAAACTATAAAGACAAGCATTAATCAGAGAGAGCTGCACAGATCCACAGCTCAGGTGGAAGAATCTGTTAAACCAAGAGAAATCCACAAGTCTGGCCTCAACAGAAGTGTGGCTTTTAAAAAAAAAAAAAAGCCACTGTTGAAGGAAAGCAAATGTGGAAGAAGGTGTTCTGGTCAGATAAAACCAAAATTGAACTCCAACAGTGCGTAACACTCTGAACGAAGCAGGTCTACAGTGTGATATACTGCTGGCAGTATAATGCTGAGGGGATGCTTATTTTCAGATGGAACAGCACAGTTGGTCAGAGTTGGTGGAGAGACGAGCTAAACATAGACCAACCCTAGAATAGAGTACTATGTGCTGCCAAGGATGTTTTAAAATGGCCCAGTCAAAGTCCACACATTAATCAAATTGAGACAACAGAAAATGACATTGGCGCTTGTGCTGGTTTACATGAAAGCACAAAATTGGGCAAAATTGGACAAGAATAAGTCCCAATACCAGCAAAACGTGTACAAAGGGATCTGAAAAACATTCTCTATAAACATTTTTCAGTATTAGTTTAAAAAAAAGGTATAATTTTTCTTTCACTTTGCAAATATTCACTACTTTGTGTTGGTCTGTCACATAAAATCCCAGATCTAATCTAAATAAGTGTAAGAGGTATGAATACTTTGCACAGCACTGTGTATGACAGCAGAAACAGCATTAGCTATCACAAACAGCCCTTGAACACATGAGAGGTTTCTTAAATGGACAGTGTTGCACAGTTGTGTTAAACAGACAAACAGTACCAGCTTGGTGGATGTGGACGGTCTGGAGGTGCTTCTCTCAGGGGAAATCTTTACTTTTGAACCTTTTGAAGGTTGAACCTTCGCTTTTGCAGCCTTTGTGGACTCACAAGGGCTGCTTTTCTTTGAGGGCAAGCAGATAATGTCCAGGCCTGGCACCTCATCGTCCTCCGAAGAGGTGGACACAGAGTCATTCTCAGTCTCACTTTCTTCTGAAAAAAAAGATATTAATCAGCAATAGGATGTCTACACTGCAAAAACACAAAATCTTATCAAGTATCTTTGTTGTAGATTTTAGTAAAAATATCTTACTACACTTGAAATTAGACAAAACTGACTTTCCAGCAAGATATGAGCCTTAATTATTAAGATGAAGCCTTAATATTGACCAAAAGTACTAGTTCCACCGGCAGATGTTATAAGTGAAATAATCTGCCAGCGGAAATAGTACATTTTATCAATATTAAGAAATTACTGACTTCAAGCCAGCTCTTATGTCTTGATAGAACGTTTATTGTAAGTTAGTTTTGTCTTATGTCAAGTGTACTAAGGTATCTGCACTAGAAACTACAACCAGAAATACTAATAATTTTGTGGTTTTGCAGTGCAATTTTCATACCGAGCTATTTGAGAACATAAAAGTTTCCTGCATATTTATATGATAGTTACATTTCATATTTTATTTGAGCAAGTAGTAAGGTCAGTTTTTTAACTGTAAGTATAGCCAAGCAAACCAGTCATAATTTTTGCTATGACATTTTTCAAGTTTTTAATTGTTTTCATTTAAAAAAAAAAGAGAAATACAAATCCACAGAAGGATTTAGTTCAACAAAATTGTTCATATTATTATGAACCTTAAAGCCTTAAAGGCTTAGGATTATGACAGAAATTTCTGATTATGAATTTGAGAATTTATGCTCAGCTGATTGCTTAACACTTATGAAGACTTCAAAATTAACTGTGCTCCAGAATTATTTCATCTTCCACACACTAAAAATGCACTAATAAACATGTTTTGTCCAGTCTGATCCATTCAACAACATTTACCTAATGTGAGTTACTGGAAGATTTTGATCATAGCTTGGAAAGAACAACATTTGAATTCATTATTACCGTCTTCGTTTCCCACATAGTGTTTCATCATCTCCAACACGTTGCTCGGGCCCAAAGGCACAGTTGTGTCACCCTGTTGGTAAAGTCTCCCATAAGACCTCTTTGTGTCGGTCACTTAAAGTTCAGAAATGCAGAAGAGGAGCCGGTGCCCTACTGTAATCCAGGGATGATCTAGCAGTTGATGAGCAGACAAGCGGTAAGCAGGGTCAGTCTTCAGAAGGCAAGTCAGGACATATTTTCCTGTTGAGGCAGAAACCAGTTGGCTAAAGTGGGTATTGTTGAACCTTTGTTAACAGTGACGTATAAGATAAAAATTTCACCTCCATCACTAACTGTGGCCCAAATGGGTTGAGTAAATTTTACTTGCTTGCGCATAATTTTCCTGACCAGTCTCTCCTTTGATTTGGAATGAAATGGAGGCTCTCCACAAAGCCTACATGGAGACATATTTCAGCCATGTCTTCATCTAATTCATGGTGATTAGGAAGTAGTTGAAGTGTGCCTACTTACAGCATAAACATAATGACTCCGATGCTCCAAACATCACACCAATGGCTGTAACCGCGGCCACTCATCATTTCAGGGGCTGAAAATCACACACGAATGGCTTTTTTTGTTTTGTTTTGTTTTTTCAGTTACAGAAACCTTGGGACCAAAACATACACATTAAAACACTTCTGAGTAGTAATGATGCTTTGAAGCTGCTTCTAGAAAAAAATACTAAGCTGTATTTCTAGACGCGTGATGTGGTGAAACTTGTACACTTGTACGCTTTGTTGGACGTCTCTTTTGTTTTCCTTAAAAATGTGAGTGTTTTATCTTTTATACTGACATCCACAGTCAGCCTGGGACAGACTAGTGTCTGCTATAACACTAGTAATAAATGATTACAAAGTTCAAAGCCGACAACTTAGTTTATGAAGTAGGCGAACAACTCCTGTAAGTCCTGTCTGGACACAAATAGATGGAAATCCAAAGAAAAATTATTTCAAGCCAATGTATCAACAAGTCATATAACTTGTTGATACATTAAGCATATATACTTGCAAACAGCCACATACAAGTAAATAAAAAAATATGACTTTGTTTCAATATCATCCAAACAACTTTGTAAAAAAGTCTTTAGCAGTAGTTGTATATATTCAACATAATTTATTGAGCATAATATGGTAAATATTACTTATAGAGAGGATACCCATATAGAGGAGAGTCCCACAGGAATCCGTCAATACCTTCCTAATCCCAACACCGTCTGCCTTCACCGACAGTCCAAAGTCTGCCACCTAGGTGCACAACAGCACTTAAGAAAAAGGTATTTCAATAAATGTCTCAGGTCTCTTGTTTTTGGTACTACAGCATGCAGAACTTATAAATAAACTACACTCAAACACACTTCCTATTCTTAATGTGTTTATAATTGTGTACGTGAGCAGAAAAAATAGACTAAGAAACTACTTCCTCTTTGCCTCAGCCATCAACTGTATGTTTTATGAGTTCAGACAAAATAATGTTATTTGGTGATTATGTGCTGGGAAACAACTTAATCTTTGCGAGAACATGGGTATCAAAAAAGACATTAAATCAGGCCTTTACCAATATTAAGATTAGTTAAATAAAATGGGTCCTAACGAAGCTTTCTTTAACTTCAAAGAGAGAAAGGAAACCGTGATGAAATATTTAATTACATGTTTATATCAAAACTTTACCTTAATGTCAAACCAGTCCTCATTATCATCAGGAGAATTCTTCACAAGAATGTTTTCAAGTTTCAGGTCCCGGTGCACTATATCTGCAAAGGAAAACTAAAGATTAGAAAGAAGAAACCTCTTTTTATTCAATGTTAACCTTATTTACTTATTGTACCACTCTAATGCAAATAGAGTGGTACAATACAAAATGCATGAATAATAAATACAAAAAACATGTAAAAAAAAAAAAAGAATATATATATATATATATATATATATATATATATATATATATATATATATTCTTTTTTTTATACCTGTTAAACAAGAGCAATATATATATATATATATATATATATATATATATATATAAAATCCCTTTTTTCGACAATTTTCGAATACCAACTAAACAAATGGCTTGATCAAAATACACTTTGCATTTTCTGTCTATTACATTATCTGTCTAAGCCTTGTCCATAAACTACATTCACACACCTCTGTTAGTCTGCTTAATATACATCACCTCTTTTATGAAGGTAGACGACTGCATCAGCTAAACAATATATAATTTTTCTCGTTTCATCCTCTGTAAAGAATTTCTTTTGATGGAGCTGCTGCTTCAGGGTGCCTCCTCTGCAGAGCTCAGTGACCAGACAAATCTTCTGGGAACAAAATGGGAAACGAGGTCATTTCAGTTCAGCGGGACGCAGTAGTAAAAGAGAAACATTATCAGTCGTACGTTTGACGAGAGTTTATGTTGAGATCGAGACCCGAGGAAAAGCAATCATTACCGTAGGTGTATTGTAGGTTACTTCAAGATGTATTATGTGGGCGTGGTCTACTTGCTTGAGGATGTTTATTTCGTTATCCAACATCTTAAACTTTGAACTTCCTGCCTGTGACGAAAGTTGTGACAGAATAAAAAAAGTATAGAAGAATTGATTGCTCTTGTTTAACAGGTATAACCTTTTAATCAGAAAAAGAAGGACTCACCGCTGGTTTGCGAACCTCCTTTATTGCCCATTTTGTTTGTGTCGCGATGTGAGTGGCTTCATAAACAATTCCAAAACTTCCTTGACCCAATGTCTTTCCAAATTCATAAATTTTCTGAGTGGAATTAAAAAAAAAAAAAAAAAAAAAAGGAAAACATTAATGCATTTGTAGCAAACTGTCAATAGCTAAGTCTGTGATTAGGACTCTGAAAGCCAAACACTTTCACCTTAACTTTGATGCATGGCCTAATTTGAGGTGATCCAAAAAAACATGCCAGATTTCTAGTCTCTAGAGCCGCAGAATATAGTATTTTTAATCAACTCACAAATGATTAAGTTGCTGCTGCAGTTCATTCAATCTCAGGTCTAATTAACTTGATTATTATCTGTGTGCATGCAAGACTGAGCACTGGCTGCTTTGCATGTGGCAAACAGAGCGGTCAAATTCCCCAAAGAAAGCGGCCTTGGCAAAAGAAAGTAGAGATTGAAGTTCTTCTGGAGCAATTCGAGTTAATTGTTTCAGTCACACAAACACACACAACCATTAGAGCTGCACAATATGTCACACATTTACCATCATTGCGGTATCAGTGCATGAAATATCAGTATTGTAAGAACTAATTGGTTCACAATAAATTTTCCTTTTTCATACCATACATTCATGCAGTAAATATAACCATCCACCCATCCATCCATTTTCTTTACACCCTTGTCCCTTAGTGGGGTCGGGAGAGATGCTAGTGCCCATCTCCAGCTAACGTTCTGGGCGAGAGGCGGGGTTCACCCTGGACAGGTCGCCAGTCTGTCGCAGGGCGTAAATATAACCAGTAATATGTTTAGTAGTATTTATTGTTTAACGCAGAAAAATAAGGTATTCTGCGAAAGTCAAAAAGAAAATATATTGCAAGTTTTTCAATGGAAAGACTTTCCTGAAATGAAAATAACTAATTTCATTTTCTTTCAGTACTTGATTAGACTCCCAGCTATCAGAGGTTTATGTTTGCAAAGGACTCAAAGCACAAAGGCTTCAACATTATAAACTCCAAACTGGATTAATTATCACAAATCATATTGTCATTGCAATGTGGCCTACAGTATAACATGTCACATTTTTTCCAGACATCATGCAGCTCTTACTAAGACTTGTAAACAAAAACTCTCCTTACCCAGAGTTCTGAATCCGCTTGGAGGCGTATAACAGGAACCTCCCTGTTAGATGTAGCACCAGGGGTCGCTGTCGACCGATAACTCATGCCTTCCTTAATAACATCTGCTTATATCCTACATTAAAAAAAACAAGAAGGTATGAAGTAAAATGTTATGTTCAAAAGACTAAATTCAATGGTTTTCCAAACACAATAAATAACTGTTTAAATAACTGTTTTCAAATGTAACCAAAAGCCAACAGCAGCATGACTCAACAACATCCAAGACATGCCACCTTTAGTCTTTATTTCTCTGAAAACCTGACTGTTGCCTCTGCTTAAGCCTATATTCACTTTAAGCACAATTTAGCCAGCTTGAAAAACAGTCTCTGAAGCCAAATTAAATGTAAAGCAATTATCAAGTGACGACTAGGAGCGATGAAGTGGATCCACCACACGCACAGCAATTAATTATTAACAAGGAAGCAGTGTCTTTAACCTCCTCACTCCAACGCATTATTTTAGCCCTGACAGGGCTCTCATAACAGGCCTGTCTCTCCCATTATTTTATGTCTATTTTCCAATCAAAATGATTGTGACAGCCTCTGGAAATTCCAATCATCTCAATCAGAGCTCATTTGTGGAAGACAGAGGCATGTGATGAGTGTATCACTGAGAAACCAAAGTGACTGCAACAGGGTCTTGTGTGTCTCAGGTATCTTCTGAGACAGAGGTGCCTGGTCCTTGCCCCACTAATCTCTGATGCAAAGGAAATGGGACACCAAGGTCTAAGTTGACCTTGGTGTCCCACCCTAAGTTGGGTGAGAAGCTGGACCTTAAAAGGGGTCACAAATTGCTTTAAGTCTCGAGTGCCTTGCTGTAATCTTCAGACCTGTCTCCCAGTAGCCGCAGCTCAAACTACAGATTAAAAATGCAAAACTAATTACTTACTAAGCGTTTTTTTGTTGTTGTTGTTGTTGTTGTTGTGTATAATATCAGCATGAACTTGCAACATTTGCAAGAAAGCTTACGCCCAACCATAATCTAAAAATCATGCTGACCAAAACGGCTATTTTTGTCATGACTCGGAGTAAAAGACACAAATCCATTGGACTACTATCTATAAAGAATGCAAGTACTCTGCAAGGATAAAAGTTTTCACACTATTTAAGTAAAGTTGGTAAAAGAAACACTAAGGAATTGTTGATAAAGAAACAAAGACACGATCAGTGATATGCAAGGCTTCAACAAAAGAGCATTTTGGATGACCAGATTGCTAAATGTACAAGTGGGATTTAGACCACTCAGCAGTCATGGTTAAGAACTATGCCCCAGTGCCACATGTGGACCTAAATGCTTCCCATTAAGAATGCACTTTGTACTCATATTGTGAGATTTAAAACACTCCCAGAAGGACCAAATCCAAGGACCCTGTTTCACTTCATTAAGTCAGCACTGCCAAATTCTTTGTGTGCCCTTTCTTTCTGTCATTTACGTAAAAAGAAAATGAGCCTATTTAAAAAAAAAAAAAACTACAGAACTAGGTTGATGACATAGACGACAAAGATTAGCAAAACATTTAAACCACAATAGTTTGTCTTCACTCTCACTCGCAATTAGAGACAAGTAAACACGAGTACACACCTTAAGCCCAAGAGACACACACTGCCGTCAACCTTTTACACTGTGTTCACCTCATCTCCAGTTTCAACAGGAAGTAATTAGAGCCGACAGACCATCACAGGTCAAGTCCATACTTCCCTTACCTCTCCGCCATTTAAGGGTGAAATTTCCACCTTTTTTTCATTAGCACAAAATGAACATGCACAATGGCTGCAAATAGCAAGTTCTTTAATGATCTTCACACAAACTATAGACGTTTTCCAACAAAAAAAACATGACCACAAGGAATAGATGACCCTAGTTTTTGTAAGTTTTCTCCCTTCAGATCTGCTTGTGTTTCATTTGCTGAAGGTAATGTATATTTATCCTGCCTCACACTGTCAGTAACACTGCAACAGGGACTCTAAAAGCCAAAGTCAAGCCATACAATTCTCATTGCCAATGGATTGTTGTAGCGTGCACAGCACACAAGGTGGTTATGCCCCATATGGGTGCTCGTCCATACGGTATGGTTCTTGTAGGAAATCTGATGCAGTTACAGGATTCAGAACGAAATAGAATCTATGCGCTTGGACAAATTTTACAAAATTTTGAAGCAAAATACAGTGGACTTTCGAGGCATATGGTGTCAAATAACTATTGTGCCTTCAGTTGTTATAGAAATGCTATCAACCGTAACTTAAAAGAAATTTGACACCTTTTGTCTCTTTAAGGAGCTTTCAACGTGACATTACGATTCGGCTATTATACCGTTGATAGATGTTCTTTGTAATGTCGAACTGCAAAGTATTTTGTATGAGAAGCTGCCGCTAATTTGGGACAGCTAGGTGAGGAAGGTGCGGGGGACGGGTGGTCTCTGAGAAGGAAGCTTAGCTGGGTAGTGAAGCTGAAAGGAACTTTGTGGACCTCCAAATGGCTGCTACAGGAGATTCAAGGATTCCTCAAACATGCATGAAAGCATCAAAGCAACGCTCCAGGTATGTTTTTAATTAGTGAATAACATTATAACATGATATAGAGTTGATTTCACATAAAACCTCCTCTTTGACAAATGTTATAATGGTTGGTGCTAATGAAATCAAAATGTCACAACAAATTTATTTCTGTGATTTTGGTTTTATGAGTGTTAATTTGTATTTTTATTATTTGTTTGATAAAATTGTTCCTGTTTTGTTGTGTGATACTTTGTACTAAAGGATCCCTGTACCAATGTTGTGACTTAATCTGTTGAGGTATGCAAGACTACAGGTAAGATATACATTAAAAAGGCAGTTAAAAAGTAGTTACTCTTGGCATGAGATATATTTAAATTATTGTTTTCAGGTTTGCTTCCTATGAAGACCATGAGGATTAAAGCTGTGTAATATTTCCCTGCTGTAACACAAAGCTGCAAAAATATGTCCAGGAAAATCAAACAAAAACTAAATTGCTGCAAATGTAATCAAAATATGCACTATTATCTATTTTACTCAAGCCCTAATATTATATTTGACTCATGTGAAACTTAATCATTTATTGACAGCTTGGCTTTTATGACTAATGATAAACTTCACAGTCCTAATGAAGCGTGGAATTACGTTACCTGATGAGGCAAGAAATTGCATGTTTAGAATGCAAATGTCCCATCTACTTCAATAAGTTCTGGAGGGAAACCTAATATTATGCAGCAAGATTATCAGAGCTTGTGGGCTAAATATGATATACCAATAACACATCAGGATTAAGGCATTAAAGCTGCCAACTGACTCACTAAAGAGCTGTAGAAGTATATTGTAATTGACAGCTGAGAAACAATAGAGGAGATTCTTTATGATAAAATCAGAAAAATATTGTCATATACAGTAATGTAGCGTATTCAGACCACTCTCAGTTCTTTTTCAGCCTCTAAGAGGTTTTATTTCAGAATCTAATTCAGTCCCTTCTGAATAAAACCATGGCCATGGTGTAATGCTGTCACTACTGTCTTCTACCATGGAGAAGGTTTGGTGTTAAGCAAAGTGTTAATTTTTCTGCACACTTTCAAGCTTTGAAGTTTAATTTTGTTCTCTTCTTGGCACCTTTAAAAAAAAAAGACTAGATTTGTGGTGTTCAAATGTAACAGTTATACTGTTGTCAGATTCATCCACCTGAGCAGTAGATCTTTAATCTCGTTGGGCCTCTACGCTGCTTTTCTGATTAATGCTTTTCTTGCCCAGCATTTTAGTTCTGGTGAGCAGTTTGGAGTTATGTTATATTCATTAAATTTTGAGATCATGGATTAAAAATTGGTCCGTAAGTTATTCAAAACTTGAGTCTATCCTTTAAAACCTGGCCCCGCTTTAACTTCTCCGCAACTATATTGCTGACTCTTCTGCTGTGTTCCTCTGCGCAGTCTCTAACAAACCTGAGGCCTTCATAGAACAACCATATTTTTACTGAGATTAGTGAAATATGGTCATTTGTTGACACTGTCTGCAAATTATATGACTTCGGAGGGCAGTTGTTTGCACTGGATTTTAAGAAATCATCTGCCATATCAGTGTTTTTGGTAATGAGTATTGGTGTAAAAATGCATAAAAATGGCCAAATACAAATAGAACTGTACAGGAGTTTCAAATCAACTTTTTTCTGGAGTTCCCTCCTACAACAGAGGATGGATGGACGGATGGATGCTGTTCCTTCTAACTACACAACTTTATTTCTCTCTTTTACATTAAAATCAAATAAAATACAAGAATGTTTGTGATTGTACATTGACAAAATATAAAACAAAGTCAAAGGTATGAGAATAGGTTGCGAAGCACTGTGTGTTTCAGTAAGTACCTGTATCCAAATGTTTTAAAATATGTGGTAGACATTTCGAATTAAAGACTAAACAAATAAAAAAAAACATCTGTTGGTCATTTCTTAACCTTTCAGTTGTGGGATCAACTAACTTCTCAGACAAATAGCACCACTTCACTGTTTTTAGGCCCCTATTAGAAGGATGTCAAGGGGTTAAGCTGTAATTCTGATGCAGCAAACAAGTGCATGTTGTTTCCTTATAAACAAACCATTTAAAAGCCCCCCCCTGTCTTCAACGGTCAAGTATGATAAGTGTCTACTGGGGGGAAAAAAACACATGCTTTGCTATTGGGAAGCAAAAGATCAAATTCTGCCATTCGCTTAGGGCACTCCACATGTTGCTAGAAGATAAGGGCCAACAAATTCAAATTTTCCTCATTGGTTTAATCCTGGTTAAAGCTAATCTCTGCCCTTGCTGGGCTCAGCCTTGGGAAGCGAGGAGAAGAGACGGGTAAAAAAAATTTAGGCCACTGCAGAAACAAGAGCAAATCAAATTCATTTCCAAAGGTAACTTCGAGGAAAACAGTCCATAAATAAGGCTGCAATGCGCCACAGACATTGTCCTACTAACTCAAATGATCATTTTTACGAATGGACAATAGTGTGGGTCTTCAAAAACTCTGAGGAGACATTTACATGTGAAGTAACTTTAACACCTTGTGGAAATATTTGAGGCTGTTTAAGTGTTTTTTTGTTTTGTTTTGTTTTGTTTTTGTGATTTACAAATGTTTTTTGGCAGAGTACACAAGAGGGTAATGCCAAAAACAGCTTGAGCTAGCTAGTAGTAAACATTGTATGATTAGTTTAATAAAATGAGAACAACTAAAAAGAGGTTATATTAATCAAACATCACTGCCGTCCAGTTTTTTGTGTCGTTAGATTTAATGGCTCTGACTTGTAGCCACTATTGTTTTGACATAAAACACTCTAAACGCTTTAGTTTTATGTTAGGTCGTTCCCTACAGTTACCATGGAGACGGAATGTGAACACTCCCGGATGATTTTAGCTTTTTTAAATAAGACTAAACTAACTGGAACAAAAGTGACAAACATGTGGAATAAGTTTGTTTTTTTTTCAGTGCTTCTTATAAAATTCACCAAAATGCTCTTACCTCTTAGAAGTAATCATTTTAGCTCAGCAGGTTGCTCATCAAGCAAAAACTTTTCCACCGGTGGATGACTAAGGAAAGCGAAAAGGGACAAAAGTCCTAAAGGTAATCCACTCTGCTCAATACTTTACACCTGTTAAGTTTATGCCCAAATATTGACGCAAGGAAATTTGCTAGATTTCGAGTCATTTAGCCTAGTACAACAACTAACCTTCAACATCTAAATATGAAACCAGTTATTCTCTGTGGCGCCTGGATTTATCTTGATGTTTGTCGCCACCTGGTGGACAAATATTAGAGTAGCGCCTTAGATCTGCTTGTCTGAAACGAGAAGCCAGAAGACGTTATAGGTTGGTTTCGTAAATGCAAACTTCACCGACATTGTGGGTTGTCTAATTAGAGATAAGACTTATAAGAAGAAAGATTGAGAAGCTGCAATCAGATCAGACCCAGTGTTATGAGATTTGTGTGATTTCGGGTCTTCACTTCTAGGAACAACCATGATCCACACCAAATCGCTACTGGTGTCTCATTTAAATTATCCATGTAAGGTTTTTTTCACACACCAACGCAATTTGTTACATAGTCAAACTAGTTAAACCAAAAATTTTTAAATGTATTTTGTGATTGAATAAGTTACCATTTTTAGAGCACATAAGATTAATTCTGTTGTTATTGTAATTTGTTTATTTATTTATTTGCACAAACAATAAGAACAATATTACACATTAAGAAGCAGCTGTGCAGGATAGGTTAAGAAGACCCAACAATCTTAAAAGACCACGTCCCCCATGAGATTGGAAAATTCATAGCAAGCAGGAATAAATAAAAGTCAAACATAACGTATCTATAAGAAACAACACAGTTAACAGAAGAAAGTGATTTTAATTATCTAACTATATTAAGGTAGATTGATATTTTATATTTCACACTTAACATCAGATTGTAAAACCACTTTTGGATTTAAGTTTCTGTCATTCTGCACTGAAGAGAAAAGATAAATGTCAGTCTATAGCAAGGTTAAACTACCCGGAAATCCAATAAAAATGCATTTAAGGTTAAAACAGGTCCAGCTTTGTTCAGAGACATAAACAGCATTCCTTGTGAGATGACTTCAACAGCAATTAGAAACTAAAACCACTGATTTCTCCCATCAGACAGGGCTTTTGCCTTTTACCAAAACCATTATTGATTAGTTTGGCCATCGACTTGGCGCCACTGTTTTGTCTGCCACAAGTGGAGTATTTCAGGCACTCCATCACATGACAAATGAGGTTTGTCAGGAGGCTGGAAGTTGTAAGGTACTTGTCTGCAACAGACACCTCCAGGAAGAGAAGCAGAACAGAGGAGCTCACATCTTTTTTCCTTTTTTTTTTTTTTTTTGTTCCCAGAAAGAAGATCGTGTACTTCCCCCTGCCTGTCATAAAACTGTGAAGCTGAGTGGTACATGAAGTGCTGCATTATTCTAGCAGTTCAAATTCATGACAGCAGTTAACTGTGTAAACTATCTAAAACATTTCCTGCAGAAAGTTGTTCTGACAACATAAATGTTTCTATTTTAACCTCAAAACTGATTTTATTTTATTTTTTTAGAACATTTAACAAACACTTATTCCCCAGCTATCTAGGTGCAAACAAGGATTGTACAAAGGCTCCCTGTCCTTTTTTGTTATGATGAGATTGGGCTTGAGGTCTAAACTGGACCCAGCCACCAAGATTGATGTGAATCAATCTTTTTGATTCATATCCACATTTCAATCGGTGATCATGTACTTCTGCCTGTACTCTATAAAGAAGATATGCCTTAAACACCCACGTAGCAAGTCTATAATGTTGCAGTCACCAAAGTATAGCATAAACTATACAGTAAAAACCAGCAACTTGTCAAAAATGCTGCCTGCTTTAGTGACCTTGCATAAAAACAACATTTAAAAAGAAAATATGTTGGACCTGCAAAAGTGTGGTTCATTGTTGGGCGTCATGCCCATAAGTTCAGTTTCCAGGAAAAAACAGCAGTGGTAAGAACCACTTAAGAGGATGACCTAATCCACAGTGAAATGGATGTCGGAAGACAAAGAAACCCTTACTTTAAAATAAACAGAAAATAGACAATAAAATTTTCAGATGCACTCAGAGAGAATGACTTCATGTTTTTTAGACATGTCCTGTAGTCTTTATGAAGCTAATATAGAAGAGTTTAGCCATAATGACCATCTTGAAATCTGGAGACAAGAAAACACTTTGAAATAATTATGCTCTGTGTCTTTTACTGCAGGAGACAATGGGGCACTTCACAAAATGGTTGGCAGATAGAAGAAAGAACTTTATGTGAAAATGCTGATGCAAAGTCCCAAACATTGAAACATTAAGAGAAAGCTTGGGCGCAATTGTCTGATCTCCATTTGACCACAAAGTTAAACTAAACTTTATATAAGTCTGCTTCATTTAAAATGTAATCCGTTAACTGCACAGTTTTTCACCCTGGTTCTTCTGCACACATTTATCTCAGGATAAGAGATACTGCAGCTTAAAGCTGAAAAGTGTAACGTTTATGAAAATATGTTTTTCTTCTTAAAACTTTCACGACATAGTATAAAATGAGACAGGTAATCTCTGTGTGAAAAGTCAAGCTCCTCTGCCTCCTTGACGTGATCCCACTGCAGAAATTCAATGTTCCCTGTCAGAGACAGCCAATCAGAGCAAAGTGGAGGGTCTTAGCGCTATCTATCAAGCTTAGGGGGTTGGGCTAATTTTGTAACACAACCTTTTGATGCACTCCAATCAAAGGATTTCTGTAACTGATAATTTTACACTTCTGCACCTGTCCAAAAGTAGCTTGGCCCACTCCTCCCAGGTTTGCAGGGTACCTCAGATCCTTCCACAGATGTTCAACAGGCTTTCGATCCAAGCTCAGAGATGGCGAGTTCAGAATGGTCCAATATTTTGCTCTTAGCAACTCCCGGGTGTCTTTAGCTGTGTGTTTTTGGTCAATATACTGCGGGGAAAGCCCATGGCCTGCGACTGAGACCGATCTCTCTGACACTAGGCAGCATATTTCTCTTGAGAATGCCTTGATAGTCTTGAGGTTTCTTCATAACCTGCACAGATTCAAGACATGCTGTGCCAGATGTAGC
Source organism: Poecilia mexicana (assembly GCF_051168715.1). NCBI lineage: Eukaryota > Metazoa > Chordata > Actinopteri > Cyprinodontiformes > Poeciliidae > Poecilia > Poecilia mexicana. The sequence continues at coordinate 19,643,504 of NW_028263372.1, forward strand.
AAAGCAGCCCAGAACCCCAGTGGAGTGGCCAACATTTTTCAAGGGGGTGCTACTGCCTATTTGGGCATTTATATCACTAACAGGAAGGTATTAACAATGTTTTCCTTGTCTGTACATGGACAGATAAACAATAACTAAAGACCAGAAGACCAGAAATGAGAAAAGGAAAAACATGTTTTAATAGCGAGTAAAACTCTAAAATCAATGTATAACAATGACCATCTTATTAACTATGACATATAATTGCTCAAAGAAGGCAAACAAACATATTTTGAGTGAAGCCTGTACTATAAACACTGAGCGATGGTAAAATGTGCACACTATTGATTGAACCCATAAATGCAACAGACTGCAAAGAAGGTTTTCTGGACTCCCATTTAACTGATAAAATGTAATTACTTTCAAGGTGGGGGCGGGGGGAAACCCTGCAAAATCCACAAGAGTAATATCCAATATATGAGATAACAGTGTTACAGTTGCATTTACGTTGCTCACTTATTAACTTGGACAGGTGGCATACTCACCTTATTGATTGTATTGTTGGGGATCACTGCAGAAACCTGAAACAATATAAAGAATGTATGAAAGATTCCTTATAGTCTCAGCTTAGACTTGAAATTGTAAACCCAGTACGTATCTTTATGCAGCAAACTAATGCGCAAAGAGAAGGCCTCAGTTTACCAGATTGCAGTAAATCATTTAAATCCTGCAGGAGAATAACGTGCACGGCAGTCCGGCACAAACAATGGAAAAATGCATTCCTGTTCTCTGCGACAAGCAGAGTCTGCGTCCTCCTCCTCATTGACTGCACATGAACAAAAGCAATAGACGACTTGTTCAAAGTAAAACTGACCGATAAGTTGTAATCTTTTATCTCCTTGCTTTCAAACCCCACCCAGGGCATCTGCCCACACGACCCACATCCAAAACCCACAACAGCATCAGTAGCTAAATACCAGTTTAAGAATAAGTCCCACAGAAAGACGATCCTTATTAGGAGGAGTTAGATATAATGAATGAATATTAAGTTATGTGTATTTCATAAAAGAAATGTAAATTATTACTAAGCATTCATATGTTGATGAAGCGTGGAAATTATTCCACACTTTGCTGATACATATCAAGTAATTTCCTTTGCTTCGTTTTGTTGGAAACTTCTTATTAATTTCACTTTATCATTTTTGAAGCAATTCTTGTCAGAGGTTTTTGTCAAGCAAGTCATTTCCTTTTCCATTTATGCTCACACATAAATGCAATATGGAGGAAAAATAATTATGCAATAAATGTACTCCAAAATTGATCAAATAAGGCCGTTCCTCTACGGGTAAAGCGGTTGTCTTGTATTCAGAACGTGGCAGGCTTGATTCCTACTGCGCCCTTGGGCAAGGCATCTAACCTCAAGTTGCCTAACAATCTGCATGCTCTGGTTTGTGAGTGTGAACCGGCGAATGTGGTTCTAGTGTGAAGTGCTTTGAGTGGTCAGCATGATTAGGAAAGCGCTATTAGCTCAGTCCATTTACCATTTAGAAGTTTCTGCCAGAAAATCCTTTCTGCCTGAGAGCTTTTCTGGCACAAGACATTCCAGCGCCTGATTAACGTAAGATGCTCTGTGTGACCAAAACTTTCATCTCTTTAGGAAGCAATTAATTTTGTGGCCAAACTGAAACTGAAAACCATGATGTAAAGGAATAAGAAGCTATTTCAAACCAATCTCAATCAAACATGATGATTTTCATCTTTTTATTATGTGGAAATATCTTAGAACTATATATAGTTTTTAAAATATTGTCCATGATGATTACACATGTGTGTTTCACATCATGGCACATCATAATCAACAAGTTAGAATGCATTCAGGCGATGCCTGTCAGATTATATGTACCTTTTAAGAAAGTACTTTTAAAAAAAAAAAAAAAAAAGTTCCAAATTGTTGTTTCTAATTTCATAAGACTCTTGTGCATAAGACAAAACACCATAATTTCTTTTATACCTCTTCTCTCCAGGTACTCCAGTTTCCTCCCAAAAATTGGTCTCTGGGTGATGCTACGATTATAATGCAGGAATTTAGCAAATGTGTTTGTCAAATAATGTTTCTAGACATTTTGATTTTTCTAAAAATGCTTCAATAATTTAATTCAGTTGGATTCTTTATAGGAGAATGTTGGGGTGAATCACGATTTCAAGGCACTTTACAATAAAAAATGAACTTTTATACATTTTTTTTTAAAGTTGCATAAGCTGCCAAATACTGTTACAATTTTGGAGAAAAAAAAAAGATAAAATATTTTTATCCTTCATGCTAAAGCTTGAATTTATTTTCATGTAGTCTATAGTTGTTGTTTTTTTTTTACATATCTTTACCAGAGTTGACAATAACAGTGGATGTCTCTTTATGCTTTAATTTACTTTCTAAATATTCTACAAGGTACAAATCCTGAAGTCAGTTGCTGCTCAGGTTTAATATCCGACACCCTTGTGCGTTAACTCACAGTCTAATGGGAGCATTGCATCATACAAATCTAATCTCTCTTAAATGTTTAAAATATTTTTGGGAAAAACAAGAGAATAGACAAGGTAGCCATTTGCAAACTTATTTGACTGCCAACTATGTTGTGTTGCGGCTCTTCATAGTGTTGTCCCACAAAGAAAATAAAAATGTTTTATTTGAAGTTACCCAACACTGGCGAGAGTCTTAAAACAAGTTTTCAAATATCCCATTTATTGTAGAAATGATGACACTTGTAATGGGTTTATATTTCAACAAGCTAGTATATTGTGTTGCATGTGTTCATTTGAAGCTTTTACAGTTTAAAAAAAATTATGAAGAAAGTTCAAACATAGATTTTCAGTAAAATTTGTCCATCTTCATCAAAACAAAAAGAAATACTATTTTTAATACATTTTCCTACGACATCTATAAAAAAAACAGGCCATGTCTAGTTTGAGCTGCAGTACCGTGAAGTATTTGTAAACAGGGAATGATCTGAGGAGTTATAAATGTACACGTCCTTTGTTGTACAAATAATACTGGCATTTTAGAACTATGAATAATGTATTTTTTATTCAGCCTGAGTTATTTAAATAGGAAAGGTTCACGCATTTTTGTGGAACATGGATGGATCCTGTTTCACCTCTTTAAGATTCAAGATAAAACTCATTTTTATAGTTTAACACATAAAATCCTACGTCACTATTCTTATCCTTGTAGCTTTAACAGAACGTATATTTCTTACTCTTTCACCCTTTATTTCTTTCTGATCAAAAAGATAAAATGAGAGACTTTTATTATGTTTTTGAGTGACAAACTAAAACTCAGGTTATGTCGAGACGAAGCAAAGGTTCTTTTTGTAACTGGAAGCGACAGCAAAAGTGTTTCTATGCAGGCAAACATTTATAATATGTAGACCATATATGAGTAAAAACATTACATAATTTGCTAGCATTAACATTTTAACATTTCTTTTATACTGAGGACCATGTCACTTAAAAAAAAAAGTCCACATATTACAAGGTTTCAAAAACATCCAGCTACAGCGTCCCGTTTGTTCAATACAGCAAAGGGCAGAAAGCGTGCACCGATTACATATCTACATGTAAATAAAGCAATAAGCAATGCAGTGGGTTATGTGGTGAGACGATAAAGAAGCTCTTACAGTAAGTAATACATAGAACATGTTTATGGCTACAAGAGGAACTCCGTACACTCTGCTGCGTACACCCTGCCAACAAAACTATTTTTACACATTCAGCTTCTTTGATTAGCTGCCTGTGGGAAGAATAACTAAAGAAGATATGTTCAGCTGCCATCAGATGGTAGCACTGACAAGTTACAACAAACCACAACAATGGTCATCGAATAAGATCTCTCTTGTCACTCCACGGGCTGTCACTTAATAATGGACAAATTACAAAAATTTTTGTGAGCACAGTTTCTTTCTGATCACCATCCAGTTAGAAGTGATGCCTCCTCGACTTGAGCGACTGCCTCCTCTTCCTCTTCCTGTGACACTGCTCCCTCCTCTCTGGCCAGAGGAAGCTGCCATTAGCGGCCCTGCAGGTCTCGTCGTACTCGTCGCTGTCAGAATCGAGCTCAGCCATCGGGAAATCTCTGTCTGGGAAAACTTCTTTCAGCTTCGACAGGAAGAACAGCTCAAGGCTGTGGCCTGCTTGGGCCACCTCCGAGTCAGGCTGCGGTCAGAGTTAAAAAAAAAAAAAAAAGGCCTTTTAGAATCATGCCAACGTTAGTTAGCACTTTTATATGAGACTCAGATATGGTTTAAAACATGTTTAACTTACATAATTAAATTTTGCACAGTTGCGGAACATGAGACAGACATCAGCTACAAACTGGTCTGGGCAGCTGTAATGCCTGGGATTCCCTTTACTGAGCTTGGCTCTGATCACAGACAGATCCATTGGCCTCTTGATGATCTGGTAGTAATGACGTGCCTGGAAGATAAAGCAGTGTTATGAATTTCATACTCAATCGTTGTGAACCAGGGCTGCCAAAGTGCGGCGCTGGAGCCATTTAATTTTGTTCGGCTCCCCGAATGCATTAAAAAAATGATGCAACTTTGCCCCGCCATTGCAGGTGATTAATGCAGATGGACAAAATGTTTTTTCCCAACAAATTAGAATTTTCTTGAAATGAAAAAAAAAATTATAGGTGCAACACCAATTTTGTTGTTTTGTTTTTTTTTTTTATTTAGGCACAGTTCAGGAAATTTAGGAAATGCAAAACCTTTTTTTATTTTTCTGATCAATAGAAATGACAGCCATTAAACAATCAGTTTGTCCATTTTATGAAATCGTTGCATTTTTAGCTTATTTTAAGGAAAAGGGGAAAAAAATTACAATGAATTAACTTTTTTGTTTGATACTTGTAAAAAAAAAAAAAAAAATCAGACTTTAATGACACTCATACTTCCATCTTGACAAAGTTGGCCCACATGGCAAAACTTTTGAGCACCTCTGGGGTAAACCCAAAAACGAAACAACTTCTTGACTTGCATTGAAATCTGTCGTATTGTGTTAAAAATCTGCTTCAGTCTATTGAAACATACTTGCCAGAATGTAAAGCAAATCATCCCTCCTAATATTTAGCACAGGAAGCAGGGGGTTGGTAAGAATAAAAAGAAAGAAAAAACTAGCACAGCTCCATTTAATGTTCCTGGTTCTGTTTTGTTTTTGTAAAAAAGAAATCCATGAGGGGTCGGGGGAGGAGGGGACCTCCAAGAATCAAAAACAGCTGGAATCAAAGCGTGTCTGTGCATCCGGAGCCCCGATGTAACCTCCTGAGGGCATATCCGTGTGCCTACAACTATGATGAAAGACGAATAACATGTGCTTCATTGTAACTGGGTTTGTAGGAACATGATGATCACTTACAAGTGGACTGACGGGCTCGTGGAAAGGAGCACTCAAGATGTTGCTGAGAATCAGAAGAGTCAGTCGCTCACATTTCTGCAGGCAAACAAAACATGAAATATGTTAGACATTAAAAGAGAAAAAAAAAATCCATAAACAAGACAGAAACTGTGAATTATTGATCTGAATCGTGTAGCTGGGAGAAAATCGTACTCTCTGATCGCAGGCAGAGAGTCCGTGCGCAGTGTTCGCTGCAGATGATCTCTCATTCTCACAGTCATATTCAACTTCAGGCTGTAAAACATCTCTGCAGACGCTGCACACCCAGTCTCCTCTGAACACGGTAAAGCACAGGTTAATATTACCTCAGGTCTGCTACAAAATAATAAAAAAAATGAAAGAGGACTTGAGAGCTGTTGAGTGTACACAGAAGCAGCTTACGTGGGGAAGCTCAGAAGAGGCGGCACATGGCATGATAAGTGGAAGACCTTTGGACAGCGGTCACAGCAAAGCAGCTCCCCTCCAATCAGGCAGACTGCGCAGAAGTCCTCACTCTCCATCTCATCCACGTCCTGCTCTGTGTGAATGTCCTCTTCGTCCCTCTGAGCTACAGGGTTTGCGATCAAAAGCTGCCTCGGACCAGGGCCAATCTGCGGCTCCTCCTCCAGGTCAGAGCGCAGCGGCTGCGGGTCGTCAGTTGTCGGTTCGGGTTCAGACTCCAAGTCGAGATCGGACTCCCCGGAGCCCTGAAAGTCTGGAGGCTGACCGGATACAGCGTCGGAGTCGGTTTGAAAGCTGGGATCATATTCAGGCTGGGTGTCAGACTCGGTTTCGGGATCCCCCGATTCTGTATCAGCATCCAACCCCCGACTTTCCTCTGATCCCGCTCCTGCATCCGTGTCTGGCTCCGCCTCGTACTCAAGGCTCGGTTCTGAATCCACATTCTGTCTCACCTCACCTGAACCTGCTGACTGCCTCGCAGCAGCAAGTTCAAACTCAGCCTCGGAAGACGATACTGCATTTGGATCAGAATCCAGCGATCCATCAGAGTTTAGTGGCGGACCTGGGTCAGTCGGATAACAGGTGACGTCCTCCGAAACTGACCTGGGATCAGAGTCGGTGTCCAAATCAAAGTAACTTTCTGGCACGTATTTGGAGTCAGTAGGAAGCTGTGTGGATGCTGTGTGGGAGCTGAGTCTCCTGCTAAAGTCACAGGTGTCAGCGTAGGCGGCAGACGGGCTGCGAGTGGATCGCTCTGTGAGTGAGCGGGTGGTCCTTCTGGTGTCTGACCCCCTGGCTGTCCCCTGTTGTTAAAAAAGAAAGGCTTTATTATAATTTTCCAAAGCATGTACATTGTTACAACAACGACAGAGCAGCAGTTACCAGAAGCTCTTTGGCTTTGTTTGCAAAAACAGCTTGAAAACCATGAAAAGCAACAAAACCTCATCTGGTTCAAAACTGAAAATATCTGTTTTTAATCTAATCTAGAACCTAAGTCTAACAATAACACATATATCAATAGGTTTGGGTTAGTTTGGTAAATTATTGGTATTGGGATAATTCTTAAGTAACTGCAATCTCTCAATCTGTGATGCAAATACCAATGGACATGACTGGATTACCTTCAGTCATACTTAGACTTGTGTTCATTACTTGTGAGGTTAATATGAACGCATTAACAAACTCCAAAAGTCAAAGCGGTAAAATGTTCAGACACAGATGACACCAATAGATTTTACTTCTCTGATTTGATGTTTTAAGCTGCACATTGTTCTTTAGATTCAAATCATTGCCATAAACAAAACAAAACAAAAAAATCATCGCCCCCCCTAGACGAAAAGTAAGCTAACTATTTTTTTTTGCATTCAATGTGAAACCTCACTCTTTGTGCTGCGAATATCACAAAAGTCATGCAAACATTTGTGATCGGAAGTTTTATTTTGATACGATTTTAAAAATATTAATTTGTGGCCGTCTGTTTGGGATGAAGAAAATGTTTGTCGTACGTGTTGCATTACTGTGTGCCATGTGCTGTGCTGGGCGAGGCCTTCGCTCTTCTCTGTCTCGCTGGCAGGCAGAGGGTCACTTTGTCTTCGTCCGTGTGGCGGCAGCTGAGACACGAGGATTTTGAGGCGTTCTAAGCAAACCACTGGGACCCTGGATCTCCCCGAGTCTTTCAGAGCTTCTCCATTACTTCACAGGGGAGCAGAGGATGGATGATTAAAAAAAAAAAAAAAAAAAAGCAAAACTTTGTTGCCATGAAATTGTGCTGGAAATCTGAAGTCATTTTTGACGGAAGACACTACTCACTTGGTGATGCTGTTTCGTGGTAGTCTGTGCTTCTCCTTGGCTCTGTATTCAACCTCTTCATACACAAAAGCAGTTGGGTGATCTGAAGAGAGTAGACGGTAGGCAGGCATTCAGTTTTTACAAATTAAATAATTCATTTAAACTCCATGAAAGTAACAGAAGTAAATTCAGCACCTGGTTCTGTCTTATAGGGAGGTGAAGGAGACAATCCTCTGGATTGGATTGAGTCGGTTTCGTTGACGACACAAAGTCCTCCATCTGAAGCTCTCCTTTGTTTTAGCTCTATCATGTCATACTGAAAACAAAACAAGGAGGTTCTTACACTGAGTTACAAGCTTCTCTGACTGAAAACCTGCTTTCTAAATCTAAGTAACATCACCATAGATTCTAAGTCAGCTGGATTAATACATTATGCATAAAATAATTCACAGTGTTTTCCAGGAAAACTAAGAATTAAAGCAGCAGCTCATGCAGTCATTTAAGGACTGGGGTGATATAATACGTTTTCCTGATGGAAAACTAGAAGCATCATTCTGGATGCCATTCTAGTTTTTTTCTGTATTCTGTTTTAATAAGAACCCCTTTAATCTGGCAATGTTTCGAACGTGACAGTAGACATACTTATTTATATACTTTATGTGGTAGTTAAAGTTCAGGAGCCAGTCAATAACATCTAACTTTTGTATTGTTTTGCTTTGTTTTTTTCTGTCATTTTTAGGCCAATAGAACTTAGTTAAGTTTTGATTCCTAAACCTAGATGCGATAAAGTTACAGTACACTCACTAAGTAAAATGTTTCAAACACGACACATACACCACAGCTGTCAACCAAGAGCTTCCTACAATACGTCGCTGCCTCCAGCAGACGATGTGCTCTGCAGTCTAAGCCGAGTCGTTTATTGTGCTCTCACCATTTTAGTACACTTAGTACCAGCTTCATTCAGAGGCAAACATTTTAACTGAAGTCGAAATTGCAGATGCTGCAAAAACAGAATAACAACCAGAAATCTGACCAGAGGTCCCACGTTTGCTCCTGTATTGCAGACAGCTTTACATATCCTGTTTGCTCAGGCTCATAATAGGCCATGCTTTCAGCACGTATGCGAGATGAAGCATGTTTTAGCAGGAGAAGCGAAACAAGAACGAAGCATCAGCAGTTTGTTTGCAGCAGTCTGTAGCCGTGAGACGAGTTGATGTCAGCAGATCATTTATTTCTTCTTGATACAGTTCTGATTCAAAGCTCAAATTAATCTTGTACAGTGCTATTGCTTAACCAAGCGGAGTGATGCTTGATCTGACTCAAAATAAAACTAAATCACTGGAAAAATCTGGCCATACCTTATAAGTAAGTGTGAAAAATGTGTACACTAAAGTAGAATATTTTTTTAAAAAAGTAAAAACCCTCTTTGCAACATATAAATATGAACCTCAACAGTAGCTTCAACATCTTTCCAGAAGTTACTCGTTTTAGAAGCAACAAAAATGGAAATTGATCTGGAGTTCACCTCTCACACTTCAACTCTCACCTTCCCTCAAGATATAAACTCAGACCTTAATAAATTAATAACAACTAAGTTCTTTCCTACTGATCAATGTTGTACACCATTTTTAAATAATTACTTACATTATTAGCGATATAAATCCCATGTGGACACTCATAAAGTTTTAATTGTACTTGTCAAATTCATCCTTCTTTCAGTAGAGGTCATTTGTAGCTAAACAACATAAACGATCTTATGCACTTTCTGTGTGCGGTTTTGACTGAATAAAAATCAAATACGATTTTTTTTTTTTTTTTTGCTGTCTTAAGAAACATGAATTGAGACTCTTGTTTAACAATTCTCTCATCTTTCTCACTAACTTTAGGTCTAACTTTAGGTTAGTGTGGACTGCAGATCACATTACTCACCAGACCACAGAACTGAGTTTCATAATCTCAGGCTGAATAGGTCTTGCACAGAAAGATAAGCAGGCTCTCTGCACATTTGTCATGCAGTCACTTCTTGTGCTGTGCATGTTTGCTGTTATAATATCTGTTGCCTATTATATTAAAAAGGGAAGACTGATTCCTTGATAGAATACACATACCAGTCTATACATATTGAGGTGTGATGGTGGGAAACTAAGCTTGCTCTATATTAATGATTCATGCATTGCTGAGTAACTGTGCAGGAGGACTGCTTCTCTCCAAAAGTTAAAGCAGACACTGAAAGATCCTCATGCAGGGGTCACCTTCTTCGCAGCTCCTGCCTCCTGGCTGTTTGTGCGTCCTGCAGCAGGCCTTTCAGTGTAAGGGCTGGAGGGCGGGGCAACCAGCTCTGTCGGGATGCTCCGGGAGCGACGCTTCCTCATCGTACACACCAAGCTGGGGCTGAGCCTGCTGCTCTGCACATCAGATGCGCGCTCGTGGGCTCTGGCGGACACCTCCAGGGACGTGGACCTCTGCTGGAAACAGTGAGAGAATAGAATTTCAAGTTACATCAAAAACAGAGATGCACCTGTTCACACCATTAGCAGCTGAAAGGAAAAGGAGTGGGATGTGTGTTGTGCACAAATGAATAAAACACAGCTGAAAATCTATTTGGTGGGAGGGGGGGGGGGGCAAAAAAAAAACTCGGTCTTTACAAACACGCTGCATGAATTAGTGTTATAATACAGGGAATGAAAGGTTTGGCTGCCACACCAATTATCAAATGCAAATTCAGCAGCAGGTTTAGTGCTGCTCTTTGATTAAACTAGACCTGCTGAGCACTTATTACCCCTCTGTCTTACATTTCAGTTTAACAAATGCACAGATTTTCCTTAAACCCCTCAGCTGTGTCTCGGAAAGTGCGAGAAGGAAAGCCGGTGAATCGTTTAGCACCAGTTTTTTTTTTAGTACACCATCATACATATTCAGGCCAGACTTAAACTGAGCACACGCTCCCAAGTATCACGCGATTAAAACACTTACCTGATCTCCACCCCCTGGGAGCAGGATGCAGGATTTAGACTGTGGAGGGAAAAAAAAGACTCTAATCCCTCTCTTTGGAAGCTGGGGAAGCAGGAATTCATCTTTGTACAAACCGGGGCTAAAATCAAACTGGCAGCTCCCACTATTCCCACAGTGGCTCATTACTGATAGGTTAAGTACATAAATGAGTGAGCCCAAGTGGTTTTATATCATTTTCAGACGCAGTGAGTCGAAAAACGTAAAAATAACACGTGTCTTTGTGCTCATAACCATCTATCTCAAAGAGAGAGGTGATTATGCGGCTGCTAACACTTCTGGCATTAAGCGTGAGCTTGATGGTGATGAGTGCACTACTGCAATTTTAGGAATGCGTTATTTTAATTGTCAGAGCGGCTCTTTGTTTTCTCATCATTTCTTCATGAAAAGCAAGAGCAGCTTTATGGTGTGCCATCTGTTAATAGGCAAGCTGTCAACTTTCACAAGTCCTCTGGTTTAAAGTGAGAGCTTTGGTCATAAACTACTCATATCTGAAGCTGAAAGCTGCCTCATCACAACTTCATTTAAACTTTTTTCAGTATTTAACAAATTGCCTTGCTGCCTTTAACTATTGATAGCAATGCTTTCTTTATTGTGCTTTATTGTTTCTTTGGTTGTCTGCATAACCGCTGAACAACTCTGCTCTTACAGGAAATGGGCTCGACTTGACCGATCAGTGGTGACTTTCGAAAAGTGCGTCTAAACGGCTTTGTGTGGCTTACCATGTTGTGATCTGAGACCGAGCCCAAATGGATTTATTTTGAGCTTGTGTCGCCTAGCCAGAACCACGTGTGAAACAAAAATGAGAAGACAGACGAGCACAAACACACAAAAAAGTCCCCCCACTCACTTTGCTTTGATATCTTCACAAACTTGAAAGCATATGCACCTATACCTCAGAACGTTATGAAGTCATTTCCAACCAGAAATAGGTAAATATTTTAGGACGTATTTAACATGTGGGCAGTAAAATGTAAGATCGAATTTAAGTTTAATAAAAAATTTTAAAAAAGATGAGTGGATATGACTTGACTTCAGACCTATGGGTGTATTGTGAAGCTAAAATATTGTATTTAATGGACTGAACAAAGTAAATAGATTTAAATTACTTTTTCAAGTACTTATAATTAGCACTCAGTTTAAACAAGTTGAGAGCCCTTTGAGGAAAAAACATTTAAAAAATTGATTTGGTTAATTTGATGTATGTGGAAGGGGACATTGTATGACAGAAGGGATTGGCCAGCTAGATATCCCAGAATGCATTGCACCACCAGTGGCAGGAAGTGGACAAGGTTAGTGCAGATTTTTTTTCACTTCTTGAAACAAATGTTTGTTTTGTCACAAAAATTGGTTTTAATGTGTTTAAGATTAAAAAAAAATTAAAAAAAAGTAGACCTCAGAGCTCCATGCAGTCAGGTCATCAAGAATGTGCCAACTTTCAAATATGTTTTAATATTTTCAGAGCAGCACATTTCCACTGGGTTTGTTATTTTTTTTGTAATGTACATTTATAATTTGAAAAATATTTTAAACCTAATTAATTCTGTGAAAACTCATTATTTTCTATTTTCATTGTCGAAATCCCAGTTCCAGTTTGGATGCAGTTTTCCAGAGATCATCTCAACTACCATTTCCTGCCACTCTTCTCCACTGTCTCTGTTCCCATGATGCTTTGCAGATTGTTATTAGCTGCTTTACTTTAAGTGGATGTTGGTTCAGTATATAAATTATTGTCATTCCTTTCCTGTACTTTCCAGTTAAACAGCCACACATATTGAGATTCTGGACAAGGCAGCATGAGTGAGTTGTTTGTTCGTTTTCATGACCTCTCCATTCTGCCTGACTGTTATAAATAACAGTGTTTTTATAAGTAGATTCAAGCAAAAAAAAAAAGAAAAAAAAAAGAGTTTTTAGGAAGCTTTAGTTTTTTTGCACATTCTAATTAAAGAAATGTGTTTTCAGTGCTGCTTGAGTAATTACAGTACATTTAAATTTACTGAATTAAGTTGAAACTGCACATGTTAGTGCTACTCAGTCAGTTAATTTAATGAAAACTAAAACTTTTGGAACCGATTTTACAGTTACTGGTCTGAAATATTGCTAGTGGTGCTGTAAGATGCAGCACTGGATGAGCTCATTTCCCCCTTACCTATTTATTGGGCTATGAAAGAGCTGACTTGCTGGTTGTCATGGTGCTTTGAAAAAATCCCCTAATCTCTTGAACATTTCCTCATTTGTAAGACAACCAAAAACATCCCCTTATTATTTTTGGATTGTATGTCATAGGTCAACACAAACTACTGCAAAACTGTGAAGTGGAAGGACTTTGATACATAAAAAAAAGTTTGCAAACTGTGTACCTGTTTTCTTTAAATTCACAATAATTCTGCACTTTTTAATTGCAATGATGCTTGTGGTTCCCAATTACCTTTGTGTAACTTTCTGACTCCAAATAGTTACATTTAAACAACTGTGCTAACCCTTATAGTCACTTTACTCTTAATTTGCTTAAGCTGCTGTGTAGTTCATACACTGTAAAGCAAGTGCATATATTTGTATTATTGTAAATTCTTGCATGTAAGGCCTAATACAATAAAGTCTCTCACCTTGCCATTTCTATCCATTCTGAGGTTGAGAGCTGGTCTGGTCCTCTGCTGGTCAGCAGCTAAACACGCCTGAAGCTGGACCAGACTCTGCTCCCCTCTGCCTGCCTCCAGATCCTCATCCAGCTCTCTGCTTTCATCTTCTGCCGACTGTCCACGGGTCTCCCCTCTACACCTCTCCTCATCTTTGTCCCTCACATTGTGGCTGACCTCTTGCTGCAGAGCCGGGCTCGTAGACAACTTCGCCTTACACTGACCCAGACCACCACGGTCGGCACTGAGGTGAGTCTGGCTGTCTGGAGCGATTTCCCTCTGACGCTGGTGACAGGAGACGTACGTTAAAGGCTGAGCATCTTGGGATGCGGATCCTTGGCTGCAGCCGAGCTGGATGGGTGCTGGGAGAGGAGATGTAGGAGGAGGGCACTGAAGGGAGCTCTCCGTCTCCCAAAACCTCTGAAGCTGCTGACTCTGGTGCAGTGAAGCAGGGAAGTGAGCAGGCTGAGCACAGCTGGAGTTAAACAGAGTGCTCTCCATCTGGCTTTTGTCCAGAGTGGCCAGCTCCTGCTGAGGGGGCATGCCATGCAGGCAACATATCTGAGGCTCACAGCAGGTCTGGTAGCCACAGCCTGGCTCTCGGCCTCGGTGAAACATGGCGGGCAGAGCCAAGCAGGCGACGGGTTGGGGCCTCAAAATACTGGAACAGGCCAATCCTGAAGGATAAGCACAATTTCCTCCATCGACAATTAGCTGACCTGAAAAAATAAACAAAAAAAAACAGGTTATTTCGATATTAAATTATATCTTTCTTGAAAAGCTTTAACATTTTAGTGCAGATTCTTCACCGCCTTTATACAGCAGGGTTTACCGAAGGAGGAAATCTGCTTTGTCCAGTAACTGGCATCCCAGTTAAACTTGAGCTTGACTGGACTCCAGGAGTCTGTGTGGAGAGACGACTCCAGCAGCTGCTGCATCTGGAGAGAAATCTGAAAGACAAACATGATTTCTACAAAAACATCTGAACATACACATGCTTCTCTGAAGATGATTAAAAGTTTATTTATTTTAGTAATTTAGTTCAAAAGCGGAACTCATGCATGCATGCATAGATTCATCACACGCATAGATGAGTCAGCGATCTTGTTTATTTCATCCACCCATCCATTGTTTACACCCACTTAATCTTGTAGGGGGGAGCTGGTGTTTGTCTCCAGAAGTCACTGAATAAGAGGCAGGAAACCCCGTGGACAGGTCCAACTTATTTATTGTTAATATTGTGATATTTTCAATGTGAATATACAGCATCTGGTCTATTTTCAGACATGCCAGATTAATGGTAACGTCTGCGTCCTTCAGACTTTTTACTCCAACTAACACATGCTATTTGGAGGTTCTGGACTCGAGCTGAACTTAGTCAACTTTCCTTCAGCTTAATGTCACGCAGACTCTTCGTACACTCAAAGGACACTGTGAACTACAAATGTTCCCACAGGGTGATCTGCCATTACTGTCACAGGCATAAAGACGTGGCAGAGGAGTTTCTTCTTGCCTTTCTCGTTGTTTTGTTTGCAAACTTTAGCATTTCACGTGTGTGTGTGTGTGTGTGTGTGTGTGTGTGTGTGTGTGTGTGTGTGTGTGTGTGTGTGTGTGTGTGTGTGTGTGTGTGTTACAGTGGGACTCTGGACATCTGCTTATTGTCTCACCAGAGCCCTGCTGAAGAGCACGGGGCCTCTGCAGTGATGGGTTGTGGCCCAGGTGATGAACTTCTGAATGTGGTCCAGCTGGCCGCAGATCTCTATTGCCCCCTGCAGCTGGTCCTCCAGACGCTGCTGGAACTCCTCCGAAATCTTCTGCGCAAACAAAATAAAAGGAAACGGGCGCAAAGTTATGAGTATTTACTGGAAGATAGCTTTGTTGTGCCGGCACCGTGGTCTGTAATCAACAGATGCTTTTGCTTTTAGCGGCCCGAGACGTCAGTTTTGGGAACACCGGTGGGCTCTAATGGGCTCCTGTTGGATCTGTTTTGGGGGCTGATTAAATCAAGGCTGCTATGGATTCTCTGCATGAACACTCACAGCTATCTGAACGATAAGAGGGAAAGAAAGAGAAAGTAATTACCTCCAGTTGCTCTATTAATAGGTTGGCTCGTTTGTTAAGCTCGTTCATCATAATCATCTTTGCCATTTTAATCTGGTTCTCTGCCTTCCTGTGTGCGATCTTCACTCCATGCAGTCTGCACAGACAGAGACGGAAATAGGGCTTTCATTACTTTTAAAATGCACCAAAAAATGTAACATTTCAAGCAATATTTCATTTGTTATTACAGCAATATTCATGCCCTTTGATTGTCTGCTAATTAAAGCCGTGTGGGTTGAAACGAACCTGTCTTCTATTTGTTTTGCGCTGTTTTCCACTGAAGACCGCCTCTCTTCCACTTGCACCATCAGGTTTTCGAACAGCCACTGCTGATCCTGCAGGGCCTTGCCAATCTGCACCACCCTAATCACATGCACACAGCACACAGAAGGTTCTCTAATTTATTCCTCAGCGGGGCCAAAATAAAACCAGAATTTCATGCATTTTCCCCGAGGACGGCTTATTATGCATGTGACCTTGGAGATAGAAAATGCACTTTAATGTCACAGAAAACAAACAGGTATGAATAGCTAATGAGCGTCCGAACGCCAAGGGTAGCGTATGCAGATACACTGAGATAAAAATGACAGGGCAGTTAACGAGCACTTCTGCTCAGAGGAAGTGTTTAACCTGTGGTTAGCCCCCTTTGCATCCCCCTCCCCTCTCTCTCTCTCTCTGCAGTGCCCTTGTGCTACATGGTTGAGGACTAACCTGTGGTTTTTGTGGGAGGACAGGTGACAGCTGCTGCAGCACAAAAGGTCACATGACTCACAAAAAAGTTCCAAGGGCTCCTGTCGGTGAGTGTGGCACATGAGGAGGGAGCAAGGATACGAGCCGGGGCCTGAAATGCACGGAGAGGGAGGGGACAGGGACAACGCATCAGAATCAGAAACGGTCAACAAGCACAACACAGCTAGAGACAGAGCAGCTCAGCACGCTGCATCTTTGTAAAAGCTGCTTAGAAATTAATTAGAACAAGAAAAACATTCATTGTGTCAAAGTGGTGTCGACTTGAAAAAGACAAAAATGTGCAGAGGTTAACATTAAATTCGTCTGAGGTTAAATTAAGATCCAGAAAATCTCATATTTTGTTTAGAAAAATCTCTTTATGCTCATAGGATGGGGAATAGGCTGATGAATTAAGCTGTGTGAAGCATTCCTGCTGCCAGAAGCCCTGGCAGCAAGAGAACGCCTCAGAATGGAGACAGACGCTCACTTATTGATGAAGATGTCAAAAGCACACCACCATCCTCATCATTACAGTCCTGGCTGATAGTTAACAGAAGCTGAAGGCCTGCAGAGACATCACCTGAATCATTGTAGGAAGCAAGAATTTATACATTTTCTTTTAAACTGTCAGAAACGCGACAACATGGGTTGCAATCTATGATTATCACAATTAGAGAGAAAATAAAAGCACCACATTTTATTAAAAAAAATCTAAAGAGAAGTGTAACAAAATAGCTAAAACTGAGTGTCTGGAACAAAGAGCAACAGGCCTTAGATATGTTTTGGTTCTTGCTTGCAGATGGAAGTGAAACCGAGACAGTTTTACAGATTAAAAACGACGAATCAAACAACAAATAATTTGGTTTAAAATGTAGGTGGCAACAGCTTTGTTATCTTTTCCTGTTTCCAGTCTGGTGAGATGAGGAGGAAATCGTTTCAGATCATCGGTGCATTGTTAGCTGTTAGCTGCTGGTAAACTCTTAACTAAAACTAAAACATTATTCTTGCACACAACCACAATAAACGCTGATACTAACCTCTGCCCTCAAGCTGTCCTGCAGATAGTTTTGCTCAGCATGTCTGCCCATGCTGTGTGGTTTATGCACACAGTTATTCACTTTAGATTTCTTTCCAGATGCTGTTTTACTTTTGCTCATTCAGACATCATGCAGGAATGCCGGTCCAGACTGAACATTATTCATCCCATAATAACTAACAGAGCGTTTATTCTAATCCCCAACTTTAACTCAGTCAAAATGAATACTCTGCCTAAGTTTTTATATTTATTTCATTACGTTTTTTTAGTTCCAAAATCCTTTCATGATGTCCTGAATCCCATAAGCCGCTATTACATTTGTAAGACAAACACCAAATTGAAAGAAAGAAAAAAAAAAAAACGCATTTCTCAAAGTAACAGCAGATTGGAATCCCTAACTTCCTGTTTTGTTGCGGGCAGCTAATCTGTTCTTTAAACTACTGCTTACAAAACAGCGAGATTACACAGTAAAGCCTGAAATTATCTACATCTCACACCTCTGCTGGCAGGATTTAACTGAGGGCAATCATTCCTCAAACTCCCTGCAGGCTACCTTAGACACCCCTGTTTCAGTCATCAAAAATACTTTAATATCATAGTCAATCTATGTAAATGCAGAAAACTGATTTCTAATTATTGTTTTAGTGATTAATGTCTAAAAAACAAAAGGCAATTCAAATGAACTTGGCCCTATCAGGAAAATTAATTGCACCCTAAATCTACATCTGGTTCTTGTAGCCTCTGTTGCAAAAACTGCCATCAAGTGTTTAAGATAGCTGACAATGTCTCCTTAACATTGCTGTTGAGGAATGCTCTTTTTTGCATAATTGCTTTAACGGCGTCAGATTGAACATTTCTGAGCATGTACGGCTTCACCTTGATTGGATCTAAGTTCGGACTTTGACTGGGCCTCTCAAAAACATTTTGTTTTGTGCCATTCAGAGCTGGACTTCCTGGTGTTCTTTGGATCATTTTTCCTGCTGTGTAACCCAACAGTGTTTGAGCTTGATGGTCAGAAACTGGTGGTCAGAGATACTCCTTCATATTTTACTACAGAGCAGAATTCATGGTTGGACCTCTGGGTAATTTTGTCCTGGTCAATGGTGGGAATGTTTCTGACTGTTCTATGTTCTCTAATTTGAGAATAATGAGTCTCACTTGCCTACTTGTGCACTTTACTCTGTCAAACAGGTTATATTAATATGATTCCTATTTTTTTTTTAGCATTAATTAGGCTCAGTTGTGGATAGCTAAACTAAAGCAAAATTCATGAATTATCAATGGGAGTATTTACATATAACCCATAGAAGCAAGTTGATTTGCATAGATTTTTTTTTTTAATTATTAAAATCAACATTTGAAAATACATGAAAAATAAATGTTGTGGCCAGGTAAAGCTCCTGCAGAAAAAGACTGAGATTATTTCCTTTGGGCTAGAAAGGCAATCGATTATGCCATGTGTTGCACTTTGTTCATATTAAATAGCACATTTGTCTAAAAACAACATGGACAATATAACAAACTGCTACATGGTGCTACAGCTGGGCCCTGAAGTAGCTATCAGCTTAATCTGTATCAAGATAAAACTGCTTGTTATGTTAAAGCTGCATCTGCACTATGATACAGAAACAATAATACTGATGTGGTAAATAGATTGAAGCTAAAGGAAGTTGAGGTTAAACTAGGTCTTGTGCTGAGCGACAGAGGAGGTAAATAAACAAAGTGTCGGCGCAGGGCCTTTGAAGTTCCATCAAATATGAAATATGCCAGAATACGTCTGACACACGTGTAAACAAGCCAGCGAATAAACGTTTGTCCCACAGAACCTGTGCCTAATAATAACTCAAAGGCAGTAAAAACAAAGTCCTGCTGCTCTCTGCTGGCCAGCTCACCTCATCCATCCATCCCTCCCATCCTCCCTCCCCCCCCCCCACCCTCCTCCTGCTCCCCTGAGCCTGCAGATCATCACAGATCTCTGTGGCAGAGAGCTGAGCATCACCTCGGGTGCATCAGCCTGATCTGACTGACCACATCCTGTCTGTCAGCACATTCACACGGCTTTTCTCACAAATACACAAACCAAAGAGAAACACTCTCTCGTCACAATTAAGAAGCCGAGAGGACGTGCTCGTTATGATTAGATGTCGACCTGCAAATGAAGCTGGCACCGAAGCGGCACACTTGGGGCACACTTGACGGGCTTTAAATAGCGAGACACTAAAATTAGCAAAGATGAAATCATCCCAGTCCTCCAGAATCTGGGCCACGCGTTAAAGATAGGTACAACAAAGTGCACGGATCTCCAGGAACGATCTGCAACCGTCGGCATCGTCATACATTATTCAGTGCAAAAAGCTCAGGCTGAAACATTAAACACACCGAACAGAGCACAATAACAGCAAATGTAGGGGCACAGCAACCAAGTATCCACCTTGTCCAGTAGGAGGCAGTGTGCTGGAGTTCCTTTGGTGCAAGTCAGGGCACTGTGCAGCGCTGGGCCTTTGCTGCTGCTGCTGGAACGAATCAGCATACTGGGAGGAGGCTCTCTGGTGCTGGTGCACGTCGGTGCACTGGTAGCACAGCCACTTGTTGCACAGCGTACAGAGACTCTGTGCAAGTGTTGGCTCTGTGCACTCTGAGCAGATCTGAAAGAAAGAGGAAAAAAAAGAATCTACCAGGCCTAAAATAAACACATTTATAAACCCAAAACTGGGTGATGAGAGCACATGGCTGCAATATGAGAAAATGTATCCGTGCTGCTGACCGTTAAATTGAACTTCAACGATTTGATTTGATCTTGTATTTAAAAAACTAAACCTGTGCAAGAATATCATGATACTGATTCAATTTTAAATGTAACACCCTTTACAGATGTTAGATACTAAAATAAAGAATGGATTTCAAGTGTCTCACTTTTAAAATATTCAAAACTCATTTTAATCTCAAGTGTCCTTTATTTGAGAAATGATATTTCCCTTTGGAAACAGTCAAAAACTGCAGATTTGAAATGAAAATCAGCATTTGAACTGCATCTAATCTCAACCAAACAGATGTCAGGAGTTTTTCTAACATCTGCAACGACTTGTGAGGTGAGAAAAGAGCAAAGAAAAACCCAGTCAATGCCTCAGCTTTACATAGAAAATACCCCTGAACTCCCCCCCACCCCCCCAAGTGCAAATTCAGAAACTGCTACACAAACTAAAACAAGCTTCTGCCATGTCAGAAAAGAACAAAAAGTTCAATATTTAAAGGAATCAATGCCAGAGACACGTCTCTTACCTTCTCCATTTTCGTGCTTGGAGCAGAGGATGTTTTGCCTGCTCAGCTGGAGGGAACAGAGAGAAGAGAGAGAGCAGCCCTGAAGCTCCCGGCAGCAGAAACACTGCTGCCACTGAGGCTTCTACCTGAGGCAGGAAGCAGCCGCGAACCGAGAGGAGGCCCCCAGAGGAGACAGCTTACATGACAGCCTCGCAGCGCTCTCTCCTCCCCCAGTTCATCCAAGTGTAGGACCCCTTTCTGCAGAGGAGCAGACGAGTGTCACGTTCAGAATCTTTCAGTTCTGCTGCTGCTGCTGCTGATGCCGAAAAAGACAGGGGGGGAAACCTAATCCTTTTTCTTAAATAAGCCTGTGCATAATAATTGGGAATTAGGGAGATAACATAATTATTTTTTTTGTAGGACATAATATACCCGGAAGCCATTTCCAAAATGGAGGAAGGAGAAAGACCAAGTGACCTACAATGAGGCAGAGGGGAGAATTTGTAACACGGTGCAGGTTCTTCCAGGAGGTGACGTTCGCCCCGAGCTCTGCCGGGTCAGCGTGGGTGAGCAGTGGCCTTCTCCCACCTTCATCGCGATGAGGAGGGGACGTGTCCCAGAGGAACTACACACCAATGCAGAACACCGAAACCGGGTCAAGCCTGGATAAGCCCCAGCTGGGACTAAGATACACTCATGCAGCTCCCTCCAACATTGTAAAAATCAATTAAGATTTAGCATCACCCTGCACATTGAATAAACAGAACATGCTTTTGAGGGGTGAAAGAAAAAGTTTGTGTTGACTCAGAGTGAAATGCAGATTCAAAACGGGGATATTTATAAAAACCCTACTCTGAATGCTATTTGATGATGTGACAGTTGAAAAAGGGAAGCAGGCTGTAAGGGTGAGAACAATTAAAACTCGACAACCAACATCAAATATAGCCACGCGGACCACAAGAGCGGGTCTGCCTAATGACAACCCTCAGCAGCCTGACCTACAAATCTGACAACTTTCTTATCCTTGGATGTTTCAGTGGGGAGCTTGGAGAAATCCCATTCCCCACTGTGCACCAAAAGACCCAATTTTAAGCACAATTAGTGTGTTGCAGCTCACCCTGCTCCGCTCTGTATCGCGTTTAACCCAGGCAAGCTCCTTCTCGGCGCCTTCACAGCATTTATCTTTCACGCTGAAACCTGCCCTGCGCTTTGCGATCTGCTAAGCAGGCACCAGATATATGCACGTCATCTCAAGAGACGGTACAATAATAGAAACCAGAAAAGCAATCTGTCCCTTGCATGCTACTTCTTTGTAACATCTATTAACACAAAGGTGATAAGGTCGCGCAGGAAATAGCATTAAGGTATTAAGGCGGAACCTTCAGCACAGTCTTCATATTTTTTTCCTCAACTAATTTGCTTTGTAGCTGGCAAAGACATTTACAGAAAAGGAGGAAGCATCAGTTTCTTATAAAATAGTATTGACAAGTTCTTAGAATTGGGTTGTTAGAAAACAAAAGGAGAACTGACAATGAAATGCTTCAGAAATATTACTGTGTTTAGTTTTCACCAGGCCAAGAACAATACCTCTGGGTTATGAAAAAGCATCATTAAGTTATATCATTATTATCATAAAGGATTAAAATGAGGCTTAATGAATTTTGCAACTGGAGCTTCTGTTGCAGCTGAGTGCACATCCATCGCTACAGGCAAGGACGCGACTAAGGTGACCTTTGGCTAGGAAAGAAATACGTTTTTAAGTCTGACAACAACCAAATGTTACATCCAGCAGAGATGGATGGATCAATCAGCTAGAAATCAGAAATGGATGATATCCATAAGCGGAAAATGGTTTTCTTTTATCTCTTCACTTTTCGTTAAATTTGTTAAAATATAATTCCTGCCAGTTTTTCTTTCTTTAAGATCATCAACAAACAATATGTACTCTGATGTATTTATACACAAATACTATAAATCAGATAAAGATTAGGGACATATCCTTTCATGCATTAATGGCATTCCTTAGTTGATACAGTCCTTAGAAAGAAGCACTAGTAAAAATCTAAATTGGTCCTAATCAGAATAAATAAATCAGATTTCAACAAAAACTGTGAGTGGAAATCAAAAGGACATGCCTGATCAGTGACTCTCTAAAATTCTTGATCCATCCATTGCCCTCAGTGAGTTTTCTGTACCTTCAGACCACACCCAGTCCTGTTTAAAAAAAAATCATGGTTGCAGCTAAAAGTTGGTCTAATAATAAGCAAGATAGTTCAGTTTTCTCTTGTACCAAGCTCCCCCAGCCCCACCTGTTGCTGCGGTCTGTCACTCAGCTGTGAATAAAGTGAGATCATGCTCTTATTTCCATTTGCACACCTTCATAACACAATGCAAAAAATAAATAAATAAAAATACTGGAGCTAATTTAAGTGTTCTTAGGGGATTCAAAATAGATTTAATGTTGACGTCACTGTGGCACTGAAGAGAATCCGAGGATGATCTTTATATAAATTAGGAAATAAAAATAATTAACAAACACTGGTCAGGATTTTAATATTAAACCTTTCATGCCTCATAAAAAGATTAAACGTAGAAACTACAGGTTTTGTGTACATTTGGAATATAAAAATAGACTCTTCTTGGTACTCCAACTTGTTCCATGATCAAGGTTGCTTTATCACAACATTGGCATCTGGATTCATTTTAAACACAGAAAAAAAAATGCATCCAAGCACGATGAAAATGACTTTTCATGTAAAGCTATTTAAGGAGACCTTTGGATTAGTAAGAGACACCAAAAAACAGCCAAAAAGCATTTTATATCATCCCTCCAATTTGTGTGCATATTTTATGTTGAGAAATGAATACATCGTTGTAGTTCTGTGAGATGTTATTCACTCCGCAAAGCTTTGGGAATTTGGGGTTTCCAGTCATGTTCCTGTCATAATACACATTTGGCAACCTGTTCCGTCTCCTCGTGGATGTGTCACCCTGACAGCGCTTTATTAGAGCGCCTTCGATTAAAAACAAGAAGCCTGACAGGCATGCAGATCGCATGCAGTGTGTCTACCCCCGCATCCTCAGCCTGCCTCTGCATCAGCAGCCTCACCTCCAGCGCATCACTGAGCGTGATATTATTTTTTAGAAAGTGCGCAGGAGATTACGCCCCTATCATGGCATCGTGGTGCCATCCAGAACACGGCGGCTCAGTCCGCAAAACAACAAAAAAAAAAAACTCCGTGCATAAACAGCGCCGTCTCCGTCAACGCTCATTTGCACTTGTGCGCCTGCAAAACATCCTCCCAGCCTAAATAGGAGTGAATCTGCGCGTCTGAGGCTGTCAGAGTGATGTTTTCAGTCCAGAACAAACGAGACTGCCCGCCGACAAAACTCAGCCTCCCGTCAGACCGACGACCGTCCTATTTATTGTGCAGCAGCCTAAAAGTCGGGACAAATCAGGGGTTTAGTTTTTACCTTGACCCGAGCATCTCCGGGTGGCCATCCCCCCTTGATCGGATGTCGCTCTTTGGTCCGGACAAAATTTTGGAGATTCAAAGTCTCGCAGTTAATCGTGAGATTTTCTCGTTGCAATACTTCTGACGTTTCTCAAAGCTGAAAGTGTGCCGTGGCACCTGGCAACAAGACTTTGTCTCTCTGTGAAAACTTCACATGGCTTTTTATGGTCGCTTTCGTTATAACGGCACGACAGCGGTGGGGAAATGGCTGGTCTATATATTAATATAAAAAATATAATGGAACTTTTCAACTTATGAATCAGGTTGTATTTTTTCTATCTGACAAATGCCAAGATTTTTCAACCAAAAAGGAAATTAAGTAAAATCCACCACTTAGAATAACCTTTTAAACATTTTCTGTATATTCAGTCTTTAAGGAGGTGGCAGCTTAATATGCTTTATAAATTTCCTATATCCCTTTCCCAGAATGATATTAGTACTGCAATAACTTGCAGAAAGATAATTCAACATAAGGATATTTAATCACATATTAGCTGCAGGAGACAAAATGTTAATTAAACAAAAAAATGGATTTAAGTAGGTAAGTTTGAGACATTTTATTTTTACTGTTCACTTTATCCAGTGTTTTGTATTTTAATTTAGTAAAAGAATAACATTTTGATATTCATGAATGGTTGGTTTGTAAGGCCATATATGACAGGAAAACCCAGAAAAGTTTAATTTGTTTGAAAAAAATGTTAATTGTGTTTCAAGTCCTCTTATTTAAACATGAAATGCATACAAACTAAAACTAGCGGAACTAAACTAGCAATTCACATAAATTCAAGGACTTTCTGAGAAAAAAAAAAAAACTGTTGTATGCCTTTACCTTTTTTCTTCAAACACTCCTTCGAGTGGCTTTTGTGGTTCTGGAGCCTAATTCAAAACATCAGATTGCTCCTTACTGGTAAAGGACACAGAGGGGCAGTAACATGGCACCTGGCACCCACAGACAGCCTCTCAGTGAGGGGAACTAATAACAGCACGGCAGTGACAGCAGCCGGACTGATGTGCAGAGACATAATTAGGTTAGCGGCTGCATGTGGTGGCTGGTGCTCGACTGTGGCGCCTTTTGGGATCCTGCGAGCTCCTCCTAATGCGAACCTTTAAACAATGCATGTCACTGAGATGTCCCTTACGTTATTATGAAAATTTGTGAGATAGACAAGCAAAGAAATGCTCAAGACACATTCATATATTTAAAGCACTTGGATGACTATATTTAATAACAAGATGCACAAGACTGTTAAAATAATCTGTCTTCATTATGTTGATGCATGTACAGTTTTCGAATACACTCCTTAAACAGAGGCCAAATAATGATGCAAAAACGATGACGCGTTAGAACACATGAACTGTACATCTACATCCGTATCAAGTAACACACACTCACTCTGATAACGCTCCTCACATGCACACCCGGATCTCAGTGGTTACTCTACGACTCAGTCGCTGTGTACCGTCCTGCTATCGCTGTCTCATATAGGAACTATAAACATACACTGAAGAGTATCACAGCTTACAGTGAAATATTATGTACATATATTTACTTTTTTAATAATAAAAAAAGGGTACAAAATGTCTGAGAATCATCTTGAAGCAGAGACGAGACGTGTCGGTCTTCAGTTCTTTTTGTGGAGAAACTTCATTTTATTTCCTGGGAGGGGGGGGAAAAAAAAGATAAAACGAATTAAAATGCATTTTCAAAACTAACATAGCTTTGGAGATCTAAATTGAAACTCTCCACTAATAATACAGATTTAGGAGGTTCAGAGTTTCAAAAAAAAATGTTTGTAAGAAAAAAAAAATAAGCAAAAGTTTATTTTTAACAAAAGAAATGACTAACAGCATGTAGAGCAGAATCTAAGAAAAATATCTGATGTGCTCAAATAATAGCAGCAAGTTTAAAAAGTGAGTTAAGCTTAAGTTTTTTAACAGGTTTAATTTCCATACATACAGATTAGTGGTGGAGCGTCACGCAAAATCACAGTTCTGTAGGTACTCAGGTTTTAAAGTCGGGCAGGTTTTCAGTACGCTTATATTAAGAAAAAAAAAATTCCTTCATTCAGTAGTAAACAAATCGTCTTTTTCAATTTCTGAAATTATTTTGATTTTATGTTCTAAAGCTTTAAAAAGTGGAAAGTAAAATTGGGTTAAGATTTAAACGAAGCATATCATAAGTAAGCAACAACAAATAGATACTGCAGATTTTACAGCAATACAACTATTTGAAAACATTGAATGTTAAAGTTGAAACCTTTTATGAATGTAACTGTCCATATTTGAGAATAAAACATTTAAATCACTTTGGAGTTGTTTTTATAACTAACAGCAGAGCTTAGTGATCACTGGGAATCCTCTCTGTTTGGTGTCGCTTCTTAAAGTTGCCCAACCAAACATTGCTTTGCACCCTTAGTTCCACACATTAACTCTCTGCATTTGTTCTATTATAAAAAGACGCTGGATTTATTAGGTACATGTGTGTACTGAACAAAAAGGTTTAGTACACACATGTACTCTTAACAGATATTTTTGGTATTATTACATATTGCAAATGCATTGGGAAAACCTGACATTATATTCCATTATATTATAATCAAAACATGAAGACAAACATCACATTTGTTATCAATCAATAGGAAATGAGGAAAATATATATTGTTCAAAGAAACAAAACTATCTGAATATTTTTTTTCCCAATTCCACATTTCTTAGTTTGTCGTCAGAAACTGTATGCTTACTTACTGGTGTGTGTGGTCACAATCTTGTTGAAACACCAATTTTAAGAGCATTCATTCATAACCACAAAGACATTTGACCTCATCAAATACTTTTTTATGAAATTAAACTCATATATGATCACAGGTATGCATCACCTAGGCCTGATTCCATTGAGAAACACTGACTCAATTGACATATGGTGGCTCATCCGCCATGCTTTGCAGTGTGCTGTGGGTTGAATTCAGCATTTGGGAATTGTTTGACAAACTGTCTATGATATCTTGACCGAAACAGAACCACCTTCCTTTCATTAGTCCATAAATTCTTGTGCTACTTCTCTCTAGCTAAGTCAATGTGTTCTCTGGTGAATTTTAACATATTTTTCTCAGATAGGTTGCTTCTTTCAGGCTCCTGAAATCTGAGACTTGTCTTGTCCAGAACGTCTGAAGCAAAACTCACCAAGGCCTTTGAGGAACTTGTTGACTCCGCTCTGCTCTGTGTCTGGTAGCTCTTCCAGATACTGATCCACTCGCTGCTCAAACAGCCCTGGCATTTTAACAGCAGAAATCCAAACAAACAAACAAACAAACAAAAAAGTTACGGCTCATCAACACCTTCCAGGAAGCTACAACATCTTTGTTTGCCAGGAAGAATTCAGTGAAGCGAGAGACGTGTAGGTAAAAACATTCCTCCACAAGAGGGCAGTATCAGTACAATGCTTACTGAGGTCCAGGGACTGCTGGAAGTTTAAGAGAGGAAATCAGAAAAAAAAGTGCTCAGCTCCATGAACTTGACAGCAACCCACCTTTAGCCCGTGTTTTCCTCAGCTCCCGGTCCTGAATGAACCCAGCAAACATCTGCGACTCCATGAAGACTCCCAGGAAGCGACGGATGCTCTTGGACGCCACAGACTTGCGAAAAGCCTCTCTTTGGAAAACACGCTCGCCACGTTCGTTCTGAGTGATAAACAGGGAGTAATGTCCCATCGTCTCCAGGAAGAAGCGGATGAAGGCCTCTGACACCAGGCTGTTCAATGAGTTATATTCTACATATATCAGGAAAACACAAAAAAACATGGTAAGTTCCCCGGACGTTGAGTGAAAAGGGAAGATCTAAAGCAACTGAAGAGTCTGAGTAGACTCTGAAAGAGCTTGAGCTTCATTTTAAAATAACTGTTTTTTAGAGCTAAAGATCTCAGTCCCTAGCAACCCTTAATAGTTACTTGACCAATGAAACTTTGTTGTCTGCCTAAAAGGGATATAAGTTACATAAGCAAGCGTCTTTGAACTGCAGAGAAAAGTCAACTGACTGTGACTGACATGCAGCAGATGTTACGTAACCTTGCAGAAAGGCATCCCAAAGCTTGTAAAGTTACGAAACAGTCATAATACCTTCACTGCGACAGGTCTTGACTTTTCTGTAGGACATTAAAACACCAACGTAGCGGTTGGCAATGTGATGCTCTGACAAAGAAGATTTATCAGTATTGCTTTCCCCATTTTGCTTTAGCTGTATTTACTAATTCAGATAGAGTGTACTTCTTCAAGTGTTGATTTACTTTGACACAAGTTATAGAAATTGTACATCGGTGTTAAATAGTAGTTGGACTAAATACTCTGTTATAGGTTTCTCTTTAAAGATTGTGCTTTTAAAAACTTGTTTGTAGGTGTGAGAAGGAAATTTAGGTTGATCTCGCATAAATAAAAACAAATCTGGTTGAGGGAAACATGGAGATTTCAAGAGAAATGATTACTTTAAAATATTCAGCAGCAGCTGTGTACCTGTAATCAACCAAGACACTTGGATTATTGAGAAATTTCCAACAATTGTTGAACCGAGCTTGCAATGAATCCAGAATTGATTACTAAGAATAATTATATACCTGCAGAGTAAAACACAAACCAGGAGATTTCAGGCTTCAAAGTTTTAACAATTTATGAAGGAAGAAATGTGTGTAGCTTGGGACTTTGTCAAAACTAGAGAACTCAATACGAGTTTAATCGTCAATGTGTGACATAATCCTAACTTGGCAGCTCATCCTGCACACTTCACCTCCACTACCTTCAAAATCCCATCTCTACGTCAAGCCTCTATGACAAACCGCGTGAGAAAGTCTGAAGAAAAGATGTCATCTCCCAGCGAGTTTCCCAGACAGTCAAACTGAGTACAGACCAGCCTGTTGCTCCAATTAACCAGGAGAACATCTGCCTGTTAGATGATGACCCGTCACTTACTCACCTTCATCTGACTCACTGTCAGAGTCCTGGTTGATGATCTCATTCCTTTGCTCAAGCGCTTGCTCCAGAGCTGCTTGAAGTTTTCGTGGCAACAGCGAGGCCTCGTCATCCATCTGTAAACAGTTGAAGTCAGCAGAGATAAACAGAAACGACTGGAAAAGACGTCTAAAAGGCCTGATCCAACTGCGAACCGCATGTTTAAAAAGGGCAAAATAAATAACACAATCCTCAGCTCTGGAGTTATTGTTTCTGCGTTGCTTTTGTTCAATACGAGCTGTAAGCTACGGCTGATAATTGTCTAGTTTCAGATGGATAATTTTGTTTAATAAACACTGCTGATGTAGTGATAAAAGCTGAAAACTAACAAAGTTATTTCAAGTTTTACAGGAATTGATAGAGGAAAATATGAGTGTGATTTAGGTGCACTGTTATCCTCTGGCGCAGCTCCTCCCATGAATATTCATCACAATTTAACTTTTTCACATTTTGTCTTGTTACATCTACAAACGGTTTGTATTGTTTTGTTTTGTTTTTTTTGTTTATTATTATTATTTTTTGCTCAATTTTAATATAGATCAACACAAAATAGTTAATGAAAAGAAAAAAAAAAAATAACACATGACCGTGTCAACATATTGCTGGCTTAAGATACTTTGCTTCCAATGCCATGAGAGCATTTTTCAGTTCCCAACCAATGCCAACTGGATTTAGGTCTGGACTTTGTGACTGGACCATTCTAACAGATGAATATGCTTTCATCTAAACCATTCTAGTTTTGCACTGACTGTGCTTAGGGCGATAGTCATGGTATAATGTGAATCTCCACTCCTCTCAAGTCTTTTGCAGACTCTAAAGTTTTTTGTTTTGTTTTTTTCCATCTGTGTAGTTTAATCCATGTTCTCATAAACACTAACCAGCTGAAAAACAGCATACCCACAAATGAATGCTGCCACCACCCATCCTGGGGGATGGTGTATTTTAAGGTGATGTCTAAGTGTTAGTTTTCCACAAAACATTCAGCATATATATATATATATATATATATATATATATATATATATATATATATATATATATATATATATATATACAAAGTTGGTCTCAAGCAGCTTCTTTCACATGTTTGCTGTATTTTCTACATGGTTTATGGCAAACAGTGAATGGCACTTTGTATTCTTTTCTTTTAGCAATTCATTTCTTCTTGCCTCTCTGCCATGGAAGTAAAATTTGCGACATTCATGACCCGAAAGTTATCATTTCAACAGATTAATTGTCCCACCTGAATCGTAAATGTCTGCAGCTCCCCCAGAGTTATTAAGAGGGGATGCTTCTTTGAGTCCGTTTTTGGAAAATGATCTGAAAAAGTGCCATGTGGTTTGCTCAAAGCCTGGAAAATTTTAGAACTAAACCCTGCTTTAAACTTCCCCACAACTCTATCACTGACCTGTCTGCTGTGTTCCTTGGTTTTCATGAGGCTGTTTATTCACTAACGTTTTCTATCAAAGCTTAGAGACCTTCACAGGACAGCAATGTCTGACCTAATAGACTATTACACAAAGGGTTTCTCATTTTTACCAATGAAAGTGATTGCACTGGATATGATTTAGGGGTAGTGGAGTAAAGTGGTCTGAGTAAGCACATATGAAGGAATTGTCCAAGATTTATGTGTAAAATATGTTGAAAACCTTTTTTCCCTTTTTGATTTTTCTTTCTCTTTATGGTTATGCACTACTTTAGGTTGTTTTATCACAAAAACCCCAAATAAAAAAAGCAAAGTCTGAAGTTATAAAGTACTAAAATGTAAATTAATTTTTTGGGATTTACTGCTTTTGCAAGGGACTACACATTGTTTTACATGATGCTGGTTTAAATGCAAATGTATGTGTACAAACCTGTCGGATAAAGCGATCAGTTCCCAGATCAACCATTAAAGCCTGAGTGAAGGAAAGAAGAGCAAATTAGTACAATTTCCATAAAAGGAGCCATCAGATAAGGCTTGGTATAAGCCCAATATATGTTTTCAGTCAACAGCAGGAGCTGAGAATAAGTTTTCTTGTTAGAAAAAATACAGATGTAAGCTACGTGCTTATCTCAAACTGGGCTTCTGCTTTTCTTCAAAATATTTATTGGAGCTGAAACCAGAAACTGAAGGAGGGCTTCCCATTCTAGACACCAGCACTTTACTGGCTCCAGTTCCCAACACCACTTAGCATCTCCTACTGCATATCTGTGGCTGTGCATGCTAGTTTTGTACCAAATATGAACTTCTGGGTTAGTAATTTTAAGGTTCAGAGCAGAGGCGGGTGTCTGCAAGAGGAATGTCCCCGAATACTTTAAGCTGCTGTTACCCTTCATGCACCGTTTAGTCTGCCATTTTCTTGATTAGTGGGTTCATCATTTTGGTTTTTGAGATGTCATCAAATCATTAAAACATTTTCTTCACATTTTGCCAGTGACATGAAGACAATTTAAAAGCTGAACACCAAACTCTAAGCACTTTATTGTTCAAGTCTTTAAAGAAAATCTGAAACTACATCAAAATATTTCTGTCTCAAAAGACATTAGTGTCTGAACAATGTATTTCTTTGTCTAGACATAAATAATAATGTAAATGAATGAAATAAACAGATTTCTGAGACAGACTTCAGTCAGAGAAATCAAAATCCTCAGACCAGAATAATAAAGGACATGTAGATTATACATATATTACATTAAGACAACAAGAAGAATACAGACAGATGAAACAGTCAAGACTTCTTCTACTCACTTCTTCTACGGGTAACTCTTTAAGCTTTGGCAATGAGCTGGACAGGAGTCCCACCAGGAAAGGGGTTGGACAGCACACGATGTCCAACATGGACGCTGGCAGCACAGGGATGAAGGTGTGTTGCCAGGAGAAGGGGTAGAGCAGCGCCACCACTGCGTGCATGCAGCTGGACAACGTGCTAATGATGGGAGAACATTAAAAAATGACACAATGTTACAACTTTCAGTCAGCAGCGTTGCAGGTCCAATTAGGTTAATTGGTCTTAAACAGATTTATTTACACAGACAGATAATTTCTTAAATACACATTTTAATATATTAACATTGGGCATTTTTTTATCGTAAGTTACTGTTTTATTTAAAATAAACAGTTTTTCATCATTTAAAAACAATATAATGGGTTTTAAGATTGACACATTACAATCCACTATGGTGTTTTTCTAAATCAAATCAAATTTTATTTGTATAGCACCTTTTAGCTACAAGGCATTTCAAAGTGCTTTACATCCTAAAAACACAAAAGCACAAAATCATAATTAGATTTTCTAAATGTTGTCACCTTCAGTAATTGCTAACTTTAGTCTAAACATTGTTGTACTGTGTTTAAATGATTACTTCATCATTGTTTCCTTCACAACCGTAATGTAATATGAGGGTTTCCCTTCCTACAACTCATCTCTGATACAACAGACTTTAAAAAAAAACAGAGGGCGTTTTTACAAGCTGCAGCAGCTTCTAAAAAAATAAGTCCTTGTGTTTTCCTACTAGTAGTTTAGTTTACACTTCAAACCACAATGACGAAAGCCGGCTCCATTAAAATGCATCTTTGTGATCTGCCTGAGCTCCATTTACAGGGGTGGCATGGCTGTGGCATGTTGCTATAGTTAAGCCAAAGGCTCGTTGACGCAATAAGTAAAAGCAGGAGTTTGGTTTTAACGTCGACAGCTGCGGTACAACACGAAAATCCCAAATAGCGGCCCATCTTTCTCACGATCCGTCTCCTGTTGACAGTGGCTGACCCGCCCCTCCTCTCCGTCTTCCACACAGCGTTCAGTTCATGTGTACAAAAAACAGTGAAAATAAACTGTGGGTCTAATCGTGCGCCCGCGCGCACGCACACACACACACACACACACACACACACACACACACACACACAGACACACACACAAGCACTAAATCAGTATGGATCAAGAACAAGACCAAGGATCAAACATGGTATGTGATTGGCCCTATTTAAGGGAATAATTGTGAGAAATATTTTCCACTGTTACTGTCCTCATAGCAGCACACGCCGGTTCACAGTGGTTACTGCTTTTTATTTAAACTCATTAGGTTTAATCCAAGGGAAACTTAGCCGTCCTTAGAGAACATGCAGAAAACAAGGAGCAGAAGCAGAGCTGAGAAAAATAACTCCCTCAGCCTTTCACACGGTGTTTACTCAGGCTACACGTTTGCCTCGGTGGCTTTTCATCTCCTCTTCCCATGAGTCAAATTGCCAAGATTACAACATGTTTTCTTGACAGGCTAAAACAGAATTACTAAGCGAAATCCAAAGTCTACAATAACCGCAGAGATCGGGGACTTTTTCTGGCCTCCTTCAGTTCACTCCGCTAACGGAGCATTTACAGCGTCGCTTTGGCCAGGCTGATTTCCATTTGCCCGGGGAGGGCTTGATAATTTCAAACAGATCCTGTCTCCGGGCTTTGACAAGTTCCAACAGGGAGTGATGGGGCACAGATCTGAGAATAACCTTCGCCACAGGCTACACATGGCCCGGCGCTCCACCGATACCAAAAGGATCCATTACACTCATCCGCCGACCACAAACTCCTGGGAGAAAATGAACTTACAATGAAAACACTCTGCTCCACCAGAGGTTGCCACTCAACTTTGGAGAGAAAGAGGGAAAAGCAGAATGAGAAAAGTTATAAAAAAATAATAATAATTAAGTGAGTTCCATGCTTCCGACCAGGTACAGTAACAACCAAGTAAATAACCAGAAACATCCTGAGATGCAGTTTCTTTCAGCAGGGCCAGGAGGAGCAGATCTTCTTCCGTTGTAGGTGGTTATCAGTTTTCAACTTGTTCCAAATTGAAAACATGATCTAAAACATCCTAAGAAGTTGTAATTCTGCCTGGGTAAGTCAGTAATCTCCATGCTGTACAAACATTTATATTTGCCTCAAATATAACGCATAGTTTAAACTTCCAGGTTATGTAACAATATGCTGCAGGAATGAGCAAACCACCCGCCACAACCCACCGCCACACAGCTTTTGTTGAACCTAACCCTGTTGCTCTTTGTGACAGGCTTTGGGTCCATGTGGAGGGATCTTTTGGATACTTTTTTGGCCTGAGATTTTGCCAACAAAATTGGTAATTTTGCCAATTTTGTTGGCAAAATTACCAACTAAACTCACCCACAACCAGAATCCAGGAGGCTGCTCCAGTCTTCCTATTTATTGGAAGATTCATCGAGTCAACTGAACCGGTTTTAGTTCGACTTCTCCTAAAATGGGTTTGATTTTGTTCTGGATTTATGCAAGTCTCAAATTCAGCCATTGTTTAAAAGAAATTTATATTGAATAAAAGAATGATGTACTTTTGTTTTGTTGCCGTTTTGAAAATTGCATTTTTCTTGTGTTCTTCTGTTGTGTTAGCTGATTGCATTCAAATGAGTAAAGACGAATCATAATGAACACTCAGATGTGACCAGTTGCAAGAAAAACAGATGTGTAGTTTAGCAATCCTGACATCAGTGCACGTCTGCTTTGTGTTAAAGTAGGACAGCTAATCCTGACATATTATCTGTCACGGTTTTGTCAGGCCAGGCAAAATGTTAGTGAGGCTGAAATGGCAGATACTCCAGGAAAGTAAGTATTCTGTGAATCCCGAAGGAGGAGGAGGAGGCAACATTTCAGTGTTTAAGGAGAAGGGACTTGGATTAATGCACTACGCTTACACTCCAGCTCATGTTTTGAAGGTCTGTACTGTGCAGATCACAGAACGTCTGGAATAAACCGGATCTGCAGAGCTCGGATTAACATCTGTCCACATTTTTAACTGTGTTAACACGTCACATTAATATCATATATAAATATATGTCAGAGTTGACTACTGCTCTACATTAACTCATAGGCACAGCCTGTAGGGTTTACAGGACATGAACAAAACAAAACATTACGAGACTTGAATATTTCTTTGACATATCAATAAGCTTAGCTAAGCAACACACGTGACAATTATAAAGGCCAGTAAAGAACTGACGTCTGATGTTTTAAACGGACAGAACATTGTTTAACGATCAGCTTTTTTCCGTTTTCCATCCAGATGTTTGCTGATAAAAAAAATGACAGGTTTACCGGCTGTAATATAGCCATATGTTGTGTCGGCTGTGTTGTGCGTAGCAAAAACATGACCTGCTGCCTCCGACACTCTGACTCGGTTTGTTCAATGTTGCATTCAAATGACAGAAGAGGAAATAGATGAAGACTGTTAAAACTTCAGGCCAAGACTGGATTAAAGGTAGCAATCAGCTCAGTGGCCATCATTGTTTGAATAATGCTCTTCACATCCGGAAATTAAAAGAGACATACGTTTTTTTTTTAGACTTGGTTATATTTCAATATGGCTTCAGGTTATATTTGATTTCACCAGAATGTCTGAGATGTTTCATAGCTCACCACTGAATGTTGCCTTAATAACCACATCTGTGTTTATTGTCTCCCAATAGTTAAATGTTCATGGAGGGTCTGAATTTCTGTCAAACAGCTATGCCAAAAAGCTCAAAAAAAAACAAAAAAAACTTGTCTATGTTTCACCTCTTTCCATGCTCAAAATAACATCTGGTAAAGCACACGCAGACAGAGCTGCACATGATGTATTTTTATCCTTTAGCATCATGTTCTCTCTTTGCTCCCTGACTCCCTGAACAGTTTTCCCTCACTTCCCGTCTGTGCGGACCTACAGCCACCAACTCCCTCATTCTGACAGCAGAAGCTGTTCGACACAAAGAAATTCTCTCCCGAGGGAACACTCCTGGTTTTTTCTCTTCCGATTAAGACCTCAATAGTGCCCGGATTCAGTCAAGTGTATCGGGGAAAGTAGTGCGCAGGTGCGTCACAGCGTCCGCTTGTTGTGCGTTTTATTGCTCACAGCAAATGAGACTGATGTGAAAGTCAGCTGGGAAAGCACAGCACCTGCGGGTGAAGAGGGTGAGATCACTCCAGGACCCACGCTGAACTGGGGGGGGGGGCTGCATAAAGCCACATTTAGGCTGGAATGAAACAGATGTAGGTTAAGCCATCTGCTCCAGCTGCAGCTGCATGCCATGAGGCTGACTGATGGGGAAACCGTGCGACTGCGGCTTTAAGTGATGTGTTTCTAATCAAGCTGGAGTGTAAAAAATTGTACTCCTCCTACGTCCCATTATCAAGAATGAAAGGATGGGAACTGCTAAGTGCTGTGGTATTTTGCAGAAATCAGTTAACAATTCAGATCAATCGGTTATGTAAGTTTATATTTTTAAAATGAAGGCATCCAGTGCAACTTGTGCACCATCTTGATTCTACAGCTGAGTCTTCTTGTCTTATTGTTAAGTTGTTTTTTTTGCTAGTGTTCATCAGCAGGGGTAGGGATACATAAACCAGATCATTTAAACATATGTGAAATATGTTTTTTTCTGATCAGGTTTCAAAGGATGAGATAAATAAGAATAAATAATCTGAAGCACGTCATAATCAAACATAAAGATATTTTAGAAATGAGAAAGAGAAAAGCAAAAACTGTATCCTAAGCAGAGTTTTATAATGAGAAACAACTGTCACAATGATCCCCGGAACCTTTGGGAAAGTATTCTGTGGGCTTACGATGCAAAAGTGAAACATTTTGAAGGGCATTCATTTGCAAAAAGATGAAATGTAAGATTCTGAAGTTTTACATTCACACCTCCCAATAAGACAAAATTTAAATAATTCTGCAAAATCATATGGCCTAAAGTTCCTCCACAGCAGGGGTCCCCAAGCTACGGCCCGCGGGCCGGATCCGGCCCGCCTCCTCATTTGGTCCGGCCCCCTGAACAATACCAGAGAGCATTCAGTGTTTTTTTTTCATATATATGTGGATTTTTCTTCAACCACCAGGGGGGCTGTTGAGCAGATATGAAACTTAGTTTCCCTCAATGCAATATATACTAGTCAGTGCCAGTCACCGTTTCGCTCACGGTTTTTTTCCATTTGCATTCTGGGTAAAAATCTATCTACAAACGCGAATATGTCGTCGGCAGTAATTTCGGCAGAGATTTCAGAGACACAATAAAAAGTAAAGCAAGTTGTGTGGGTTAACTCCAACAATTTTCAGACCGCAATACTGAGCACTAATATAGCTGGTATGCATTTCCCAAATATTTTGCAGGCCAGTAAGAGATCATGCTCTGGTATACGTTGCCATAAGAATAAAAACAGGTAAAAATCAGGCTTACCAGGAGCTAAAGTGATGATGATCTGACAAGAATAAATATGTACAGCAGAAACAAATACTGACACCGGGTGGGTGTGATGACACCGGGTGGGTGTGATGAGTGACAAAGCTGGATCTGTTACATGCAGGAAAAAGAAGGCAGATCAAACTGAAACAAACCAGGTTGTAGAGCACAGGAACGAACAAGCAGACAACTGGGTATTTTATTATAGACAATAACATTGCCAATCTGTCACAGTGTAAAAAGAAAAAAAAAACACACACACACACACCCGCTTTAGTGCATCAGATGCTCAGCAATAACATTGACGTTGGTACAGCATAACAATGAGGATGACTTTAATTTAATTAGATTTTTATACAATGATGGTTGTGATATTTGGAGATTTTTAATCCAAAGGCTTTTAATGCATTTTTCTGATAAAGTTGGAAATTTTCTAACAAATTTGTTAGAAATCAATAGCTAAAAACTTCTAAATAAAATCAAGTAAACTTCTACACACTACAGAGAATAAAACTCCACCCTTCTGGTGATATCAGTGTCTTGCTCAACTCTTCGAAAACCGTAAACATTTCTAATGTTTACTGTGTGTCAGTCCCACTCAAGTTCACAGGGAAACCGGTTAAGTTGTTCAACATGGTTTTGGCTTTGAATCAGTTCTCCAGAGCACGCTCGAGAAAGTGTTTGTCAGGAACGGAGGGGAAGAAAAGACGAAGACTCAATCCGAACACACAAGTCTACCGGCATGAAGTTTATCGTTCATCACAAAAATGCATCAGTTTAAAAAAAAAAAGGATTATAACAAATATATAAGCTGACGTGACATCTGCAGTACACATTTAGTTTGTCATTTTTAACATAGCTCCGCCACAGATTGTTTTCCTACAGAACCCCAAGGAGCTTTTTGTACTCCCTTTTCGCTGCTTTCCTAAACCTCTCAGATTTCACTTAATTCATCTCTGTGTTTCTATGTTAGCAGAGGACTTCCAGGACTTACAGTAACAAGATAATACAACAAATACAAAGCCACGGCTACACGTCAGAGCAGCTTCCTGCTTCATGCCCTGAGATCAATGCAGACACACACATACAAGCTGCTAACTGTTCGCAGCTCCAGCCTGAGGACAGATAAGGAAGTTTGCCACAAAGAGAGAGAAAAATTTCACCAGGCACCTTGGGGTCAGTCAAGTTGAGCAATTACAGAGTGACAGAGTTGATGATGTGTTTATCTGATTAGGCTTCAAACCTGTTATTGCTGGCAATAAGTGGCAGATGAACGCTTTAAGAGAAATTGTGTGTGGGTGCACGCTTTCATGTGAAGGCAACAAAACCTTTATGAAAAGAGTTGACTGAATGCAGCTATTGCCTAACATGGCTTTCCTCTGCTGTTTTTTGCTTGCATATGTGCTACAATTAACACGCACCAAGCTCTGCAGCAGAGGTAATTTAAGCATATGTAATGTGACAGAGTTCCAGAGGGGGAATTTCTGTTATCACCAATGTCATTAAGAGTGCAATGAGGCTCTGTGACAGCTCTCAAATGATCAGCAGCATGCATGTGTGCATAAATCTTTACCCTGCACATCTAAGCACAAAGAAGTCACAGCACATATAATAATGTACAAAAAGACAAAGATGTATAAATGTGATTATTTTTGTTGTTTTTTTTTATCTCTAGTATGTGTGTTTGTGCCAAACTGCCAGGAAACCTTGTCTATCTATGTTTTTCTTAATGATAAAGAATGAGTAGCAGGATGAACTCACTTTTCAACTTCTTTTCAGTGGCTGGTGTCATTCTTGTGACATCAATGCACTCAAAAAACAAAGTTAAAGAAGGAGACGCTGGAAAACATTTACGTTTTGCTACTGATATGCTTAGTTCTTACAAGGAGGGTAAAATGAAATATTATCTCACTTCCACTGTTGTGTTGTAGACACATCGAACTAAGAAGAAAGATAAGAGCAAGATATCCTCAGGTCACCATAAACGATGAGAACAATTACTGTTATTTCCTTTTACTTTTAAAGTATTTTGAAAGTAGTTGTAGATTATATAAAGATTCGGTCTCAGATTTTTTTTTTAAATCCAATATCAGTTCAACTTATTGGGGTTTGGGTCTATTTGTTTCTGAACAGCCCTCTTTAGGTCAGACTACAACGTTTCACTTAAGTGGAGAAACTTTGAGAGTTTTCTTTCTCAGCTTTTCCGGTAAGAATTTGCTGCTGTGTGTGGGAACATGATCCTGTTTATCACCCAATTCGAACCAAAATTCTGATACAGATTTCATATTGGATTCTAGGTTATTTTGGTATTTGCAGAAGTTCAAGGTTGACTTGAACTTTTGCAAGATGCCGAGGCAACATTCTTTCAAAATGGCCTTTATTGCCCTTCCGACATCACCGACATCAACAAGCAGCAGAAATTGCTTTGTGTATGTTATTGCTGATGTCTTTCCTTCTGGTAAAGACCAGATCGTTTTAAGTACATCCTGACATGTTAAAACCTTGAACTGCAAGAAGGTTTACTTTTTGCCCCCCCCAACAACAACAACAGCATGTAGTGATTATGAGATATGATGTTCTTTAGTGCTTTGGATATTTGTATAATTTTTTTTAAGATAAACAGATATTCTCTAAAACATCAATGAATTTACATCTAAAATAAAACAAGCTATGCAATTACATACTTGCAATCACCAACAGATCTTAAAACACAGCAGAATGTGTTGACTCTGAACAATGAATCAGGATAATGCATCTCGAGTGAAATTCATGATTCCCCTCCCAGTGACTCCAAGATCCTATCACCTCTTGCGATGAGCAACAAGGATTCATTTTCTCTAGGGACACAGACAGAGAGGTCGCTCGTACGCTGGGAGTGAACGGGGGCATCATAAGTCAAACGGCGACAGCTGAGCCACAGATCACAGAGGGCAGAGTCGTGCACACAGGAAGTGCATTCCTTCCCCTCACAGTCACTGCCCCCACTGATGTTTGTTTAAACTGGTTTCTGATATGTGGAGAGATTACTTCTTGGCTAAATTCTCCACCCTTCGTCTCCAATGCTCTAAAAGTATCCAGCTCCTTTCTGCAACAACAGGACAGAGTGGGACAGGGAGTCCTTGGGGACTCTTCACATCTTATCAGACCCCACCCTGGATGTACTGATGGTGTCCCACTTTCCTGCTGGTATCAGAGCTAACCGGACACAGCGCTGTCAGACATCACAGACCAGATTTATGCATTTGACAAACAGAGTTTAACAGGGATTGTACAAGTCAAAACTGACAAGGCTTTTTTTTGTTTGTTTCATTAGAGCCCTGATAATTGAACTATGAGAGAAAAAGAAAAAAATCAAGACAATATTATGTATATGGTGTCACCTGACTATATGTACATTATGTAATACATTGTCTGCATCATGTCTTGACAATGTAATTCAAAGAAAATACTCAAACAAGACTGAATAAAAAAACAAAAACTTAAATGCTGTGACTACCTGTTAACGGCCAGAAATGTGTCTGTTCTGAATTTGATGCCAGCAGTATACATCAAAATAGTTGAGACAGGTCAGAACGGCATGGAAAATGTTGGTGCGTTAAATCTCCTGTCACAATTCTGTTTTTGAGAAAGTCGTGGTTCCTATTGTAGTGGAAACTCACCTGAGTTTATCAGCCACAAAGATGACTCTGCGTTCCAGGAGCAGCGAGGCAAAGACGCGCAACACCTGCCGTACGCTGAGGCACCTGAACAGGCTGTCGAAGTCAACATGCTCCAGTCTAGAGTCATTGGGTCG
Source organism: Poecilia mexicana (assembly GCF_051168715.1). Taxonomy (NCBI): domain Eukaryota; kingdom Metazoa; phylum Chordata; class Actinopteri; order Cyprinodontiformes; family Poeciliidae; genus Poecilia; species Poecilia mexicana. The sequence goes on from NW_028263372.1 coordinate 19,684,445, forward strand.
CCTCAGCTCTATGACCTGAATCCAAGAAAAAAATGCACACAATAAAGTCTAACTTCTTCGTATATTTGATTAAGATTATGCAGTTATCTGATTATGCATTTCTGGACAGGAATTGAACCTGCTTGTTTTGTGTCATTGATGAAAATTGGTGTTGCTTTGGCAACAGTACTGACCTCATTTCCTGCACCGGGCAGGAAGGTCTTTACTTTGATAATCTTCCCTGGTGCAGGAAAGGGCGACTCCATCAGACTCCTCATGAAGGGATAAACCAGCGCTGCCGAGACTCCTCTGCGTCTTTCCACTTCATCCAGGATCTTAAAGAAGCAAGAAAGAGGACAGCTCCCTTCACAAAACTGACCCATTTACAGCCATTACTCTTATGGACAAATGAGGTCATTTACAGAAAAATACAGTTTTCCACCATTAATAGTTATATGGATAATCATAGTCATTTTTTTTTTTGTTTTTGTTAAAAAAAAAAAAAAAAAAAGATAAAAAATAATAAATCTGTTTCCATGGCTACTGTAAAAGAAATTTCCACACAGAGCGCCGTTTGGATCAGAGACGTCTCCTTTCTGGAAAGCTGATTGGGAAAATCATTCACTGCTCTCATCTGTTACAAAAACTCCCAGAAAAGCTGAATGCCAAAAACCAAAAGAAAGCTCTAAGCCATTACATTATTCTTGTCAAAGCTCCTAAAACAGAATCACAAGAAGAATTATACAAACTTTATTCAAGAATTCAAATTGAAAATAACACACTTTGAATTAATAAGGCTGGAAAAGCCAAAGAACGACTGCTGTGAGACAGAAGTGAAGGAAACAACTGTTCTGGGAAATTAGAAAACCGAATGAAGTCTGCAGAGATACGACACAGACAGTCGTTTCCATCATCTGTCAGATTGTTAAACACAGCTGCAGCACCGCACTGATCAAGGTGGATGTGGATCTGACTGTGTGTGGGAGTGTGTGCATGCAAGACTGAACTTACTGTGGAGAACAAGTCAAAACAACCCAGCCGGCTGATGACACAGTACACCTCTGGAAGACGAGGTCCTTTCCCAGTCGGCTGGAATAACGAGAGCACACGGATCAGACGTAAGAAGATACATCTGCAGATGTTCCCAAAACCGGCTATAAATACACTCACCAGGCCTTCCATCGGTATAACATTACACATTCATCAAGTCGGGGGATTTATAGGACTTTTATTGTAATAAAAAACAGCTGAGTCAAAACCATCAAGAAATAACTAGATCTCACACGCAGTAAAAAAAAAAAAAAAAAAAATCACAATTTCACTAATTTAGACTGGTGTATTGGCAGCAGCTTGAGATATGAACGCAGTTAACGGCTATAAATTTGTAGCTTTGGTGTCGAGTTTTATGTAGCAATTGTACAAGTTTCCGCCTTTAATCCAGTTTCACCTATAAGGTGAACAACAAACAGTAGAAAACCTTTAAGACACACGAGTCAAGAACGACTATTTTTAAAAGATGCCAGAAACAGCCAATTCCTCTGTAAGTATTGACAGGAGAGGACTGTCTTATCTTCTAAATATTTATTTGAAACCTTTGTTTCAGCCGCCAGTGTTGTTTTTACGACAGCAGTGTACCAAAAAGATAAGTTGCTGGAAAATGAATCTTGCATCTCCATAAGGCCTGTCAGTGTAATGCGTGCTCTCATGGTAGATGGCTGCATCTGCTTTGGAGTTAATAAAACACAGTGGACCAACAGCGGCTGATGTCATGGTTCCTGTCAGCACCGCAACTTGGATTCTTCCACTAGCCTCTTCCTCCAGATTCCGGGATCTCGTTTTCTAAATCAGTTACAAAGTTTCCTTTAATCTGAAAAGTGAACTTTGGACAGATGTTTTTCTTCAAGCCCAGGTAAACCTTTGAGGCTGTCTCAGGTTCCTTAGCTTAACACGAGGAATACCACAGCTGTGACCGATGTTCTGTGTGAGTCTTGAAGCATTTATTGCAGCTTTAGCTGCCGTCTTGTGAATTTCCACCAAATTCTTCAATGCTTTGAACAATCCCTCAAGGCAGCAATTTCTCTGTACCAAATTTGTCCTTCCACTCAATTTTCCATGAATATGCTTGGAAACAATACTTTATGAGCATTCCAGTTCTTCAGAAATTGCCTTTATTGGCTTAGTGCAGTTAGTAGCAATGTTGCAACAAGAAGGTCCTGGGTTCGAAGTTCAGGCTGGTGTCTTTCTGCATGGATGTTCTCTCTGCGCATGTGTGGGTTCTCTTTGTGTACTTCCTCCCACAGTTCAGCAACACTAATTGCTACATTAATTAGTCTCTCTATTTGTCCACAGTGGGAAACTATACCCTGCCTCTCACCCAATGACTGCTGTTTTGTACCTGCCCCCATTGCCACCCTGAAAGAATAAGTGGGCAAGTAAAGTTATAGGACGGTTGGATGACTTATTGTGGAGGGTAACTATGACTACTGCCTGTAAAATCAGTAATCTTCATCATGATTTTTGACACAGAAACGTACAGTTCTCTTTTTTTATTTGGAAATATATTATCACTGTTTCTGCATGACTTCATATAACAAACGAATTGCAAATGATGAACTGAGTTACTGAGAAAAAATATAAACTTGTTCAATGAGATTTGAATTCGGCGAGATGCACCTGAAGAAATATAGATATGGAATTAAAGACGGTCGCCATCTCATTATTTGAGCCACGGTCTGTGATTTGTCCTTCACTGCTACACAACAAATAAGTGATAAAGCACCCTCCAAGAGGAGCAATTTAATATTTTTGGCCTGGGAAATATGACAAGGATTCAGCTAACTTTTAAATGAAGTCTTTATAGAGTGGATTTCAGATCAAGCCGCTGCCTTTAGAAAGCGTCTGCCTGTCTGGTGGTGACCATTACATTTTAAAACACCACAGTCTCTCTGCTAAAGATTTGTTGCCTCTTTGCAGAGATAATGAGATCATTAACGTGATTCTTCAGGCTCCTTCAGAGCCACAGTAAACTTCTCTGTCCACAGACTGAAGCACAGCCACAATGAGTAAATTAAACTTTATGAGAGTAATCTGTGTGTATAAAACAAAAAGACATTATACACAGGGTCACAGGAAGAGCTGGGACAGTGCACAGTGATAATATAACACAGGGATGTCTTTAATTTAATCTACCTCCCGATGTGAGAGTCTTTTATGTGGTTACCTCCCTCCTAAATACAGGTTTATCTGTAGGGGACAGCTGATCATATCTGCTGTCCCCTGCATTCTCCCAAACCTTTATGTGGCTTGAAACAACAGAGGCTCTCAGTGAGAAAGACACAAATGAACACAGGCACTCTACAAGCGCCAATCCACTTGTCCATATTAGGTATACAATTTGCCTCTCTTGTTTCTCCTCTGCTTTTCCAAACGGATGATTAAATCAACTGTGTGGGGCTTGATTCAAGTCCTTAGGAATGCTCGGCTACTGCCAACTGCTGGACGGATGGCGGGCGGGAAGCAAAGTTACTGAAGGAGCGCAGTTCCCCGCTCTCTGCCTTCGTTAAAATCTGCTTCTGTCTGGGTGAATCTTATACCAAATGAGCACATCGAGCACAACTGATCACAGGGAGCAATTTTTGTTTTTTTCACTAAGAAATACTATTATGCTGGACATCCAGGGCAAACACTCACAAACAAACATGCTGAAGATGTGAAAAGACGCACGAAAACAAGAATAGGCAAAACAACATCATCTGCGCAGTCACAACATCCCACACAGTCAGGCTCTCTGCCCACAAGCCAAATGGGAGGCTCAGCAAAACACTTCAAAGCGCTCTGCAGCCTCATTACGGGGAGGAAATGCTCCAGAATGACAACGTTTGGATTTTTCCTGGTTTTTCTTTGTCTTGCCCTCTCCTGAGAAAGCCTTGTTAAACTAAATGTCTGAACTTGGGTTTTCATCTATGGTTATTGTGTTTTTATTACATATTTCATGCCATTTTAACTATGAGTTATTCAAATGATGTGTAATTTTTTTGTCATAATGCATATAAGGAGAGAGATTTATAAATGTAATTATATATTTTTTTTTTTATTCCCATTTGACAGAACTGTTCTTTTAAAAAAAATGTGGCTTGCATGTTTGTTATTCTCCTGGTAACTCTGTGGAGCCATTTCCTGTGCTGAAGCAAACCCTGATCAGCTGCTACGACAGATACTCCCACTTTTTCCCCACTGGTCTGTCTCTTTAATCTGTTCAGCTGTGTATGTTTTTCATGATTTTACTTCCTGTTACCACAGCAGACAATCGGGCAGCACATGGACAAGTCTGCAGGAAAACAACATCACATGTGCAAAGAAAAAGGCCTGTCACAACAAACATGGCTGAACGAGGTGAGGGGCGGCTGGCGAACATGGTGAAGGTGAACCGGAGACGAACAGGAACTTCTTACCAGAAGCCGCCTGCAGTACCCAAACCGCCTGCTGCCGTCCTCCCCGGTTAGCATGAAGGAGAATGTTTCACTGCAACACAAAAAGCAAAAAAAAAAAAACAAACATCACTACACAGCCACTGACATCTAATCAGAAAGTCAGCTATTTCATGACATATTTGTCTTGCAGGAGCCAGATTTTCTGGTAGTATTTTAAAACTGTCTTGCAAAATATTTTGGGGTTTTGAGCGATTTCACTCTTTGAGGCCGCGGGCCCACCACGATTGGTTCCAGCCCCATTTGGGTACCTCATAGGTAGTACACTCTCACTCGAGATCAAGAACCATTTTGGCAGTTTTTCTTTAGACTTTACTTTCTCAACTGACTGGTTTCAGAAGTGGTTTTGTGGTTCTTCACATTTTCTAGATGAATTAGAAGAAACCTATTAATCCTAGTAGCAATTGGTTGCTTAAAAAAAGATGTCTAAGCCCAAACAAGGTGCTTTCTAAAAGAGCAGCTAGCTGAAAAATTGCAGTAATACAATAAATAATAAATGTTCAAAGGAGTGGGTAGAACTATAAACTTATTCAATTCCACCTCTTCTCCAGAAACATCAATATGAAAAAAAATGTTGGTTTCAAAACTACCTAAATATTCTGTGTTCCTGCGTTATAGACATTTTTATTCTATGTCTGCTCACAGATAAAGTGCAGGTCAATTCCCACCAGTCATGTGTGGCTGCTGTATCATGACCCCTTCACCTGAACACCTCTGCATATCTACTAGCTCTGCAAGTTCAGGCAAGTCCGGTTAACTCTCCCATAGCAGCACACACTCATTTCCTATTCCTGCTAGAACTAGGCTCCTTGAATGCAAGAAAAACAAAATGAGTTGGTACAAAACTTAAGCATAAAACTGAATTTGTGTAAAAAGTCCAAGCATAAGACATTGGTATTTATTTAGCAGGTGCTAAAAGGGGAGTCATTCACTTATTCGTTTATTCAGTAGGTGGAGAAAACAACCTTTTGAGATTTTACTAAAAATGTGTACAGTGAGAAACATGGCGAAAAGCAGAACAATATTTAAATATGAACGTGGGCCATCTTCTGCTTTTTGAGTTTTTGCAGCTTTGGTTGTTAAACAGACAAGCTTTTACAAAAAGTCACCAGGATGTTTTATAACCAAACTCGTGTCAGTTCATACTTTCTGTTGGGCATTATCTACCAACTAATGAGCTGAAAGTCATTTATTAAACTGTTTTAATTTAAATTAAGTGACATTAGAGCTTTTTTTTTCTAATTATTTACATGTTGACTTTGGAGAAGGAGCTTCAGTTTTCACTAACAGAACATTTTCTTTAAATTAAAACTTTTATTAAAACTTAATATTAGTTCTAACACCTGTCAGCTATCTAAATAGATGCTTCGGAAATAACCTAACAGAGAAGAGTAAATAATGCTTGGAGGATACCTGGTGTACTCGGAGACAGGACTCCAGTCTTTTGCGTCCGGGAAACAGAACTGAGGAATAGCTTTGAGCCTCTGCTCTGCCTCCCTCATCTGCTTGGTCAGCCTCTCCAACTGCAAGGAGAAGCAACAGGAGGATGAAAGTATGAAATTACCAGTTGATATTTTACAAAAGGCTACAATAATCATAAAAGTTTAAACCTCTCGACCTTCAAGGCCTCCACCACAGAGTCTGCATCCCCCCCAGGTTTTTTTTTTTTTTTAGTTCTGCTGAACTAAAAAAAACCTTCAGAAATCATTTTCTAATACACTTGCCTGTCACATGAATGAAATCCAGTTATTTTTAACTCAAAGTAGAGACTGCAGCTACCCACAAAGATCTAAATGATTAACAAAGTGGACAGTCACAAAAATCTATGTAACATTTATTATTATAACTATTAATATGGAAATTAGTCAGATACACCAGAAAACCTTTATATAATCCAGAGCTGGTATAGTGGCATTAGGAATGATAACAACAGAGTGCTTAAATGGCATTTATTACTCGCCGTGATGTAGTTCAGACCAAGTAAACTGTTAAAAAGTATTCTAAAATGACATCTGCCAAAAGTAATATCTCAGTCAAAGCTCTGGAGTGCTTCAACGCAACGTAGAGTTTATACAATTCAGTCAGAAGTTTACATTCACTCATTATCTGCAAGAATCTCGTGTTGTTTTGGGTTGCTATTGACGTGTTTGAGCCACATCGCACACGCTAAACCCCCCTCACCCCCCAAATTAATACAACCTTAATACCCACGATAACTTTCTGTAAACAGATCTTTATTAGACATGTGTGACAAAAACAAGGCAACCCAAAGCATTTCCTGAGAGCAGATATAAATAATTTGAATTATGTAGTTCCAGATTAGTTGAGTATCGAAGAGATTTGCATCTACCTCTTTATGACAGGAGGCAACGTAATAAAACTTTCAAAAAAAGAACTTTGACTATAAAGAAAAATTCACAATTTTACTTTTTAGACTTTAAAAATAATGGCTGATTTTGAAGGGTTTCAGACAATGCGAGCCATTTAACTGCTCACAGTGCAAACAAAAGTTGACTTGAAAGACATAAAACGAGCAAGCCGAGCTCGTCACGCCAGGTGTGCAGTTTGCCTCAAAGGACCGGTTGCAGGTTTCTGAAAGAGCTTTTACCTTGGGGAACTGATAGGAGACCTCAGGGGCGTAGGAGTTCTTTCCAGGTTTCTTTTTCAGAGAAACAACAACAAAGTACTCAAAGAGCTCTCTCTCCTGCCACTCGATGAGCTGCAGCTCCAGCGTACGGTAGCTCGGGGCTCGTCGCAGGATGGACTGCAGCTTCAACAACCTCTGGGTGTGAGCTGAGCAGGGAAAACGTTTTGCATGAAATAAATGGGCAATATTAGGTCTGATTATATGGTTTTACCCACAATCTAATACCCATAATTCAAGTTTCTTATTGATCATAGATGCAAAATAATAACTTTAAAGCTGTGGGGGGAAAAAACTCAGAGAAAACAAGATGAAAGTATTGCTCACCTTTGAACCTGTCATCTGAGTCGCTCTCACTCTCACTGTTGTCATCTGGAAACAAACATTGAAGAGAAAATGATTTTTTTCTCCCATGGGTCAATGGGGGTAATTTCAGATATGTGTTTTTGTCATGAGAAAGACACACAAATAGAGGAGAGAGAGAGAGAGAGAGAGAGAGAGAAAGAGACAGCTCTCTGTGGGTAGAGGAGACATAAATATTTACCCACTTATCTGGCCTTAGGATAAAAGGGAATAAGGAGCAGCCTTACCTCTGAGAGATGCCGTCTCAAGATTGGACATGGACAGCTTCTTTAGCCTCTTCTTCCCTCGTTTAGTGCAGTAAATGGAGTTGATCCTCTGGACCAGCTGTAAACAGAGACGAGAGGAAATTCTCTGTGAGGAACTTGGAGTTCAGTCTGTTTGTCTTTTGATCCTAAGTATAGAGGAAGCAGGCCTGTTCCTGGCCAAAAGTAACAGTCTAAAGCACATCGCCTATATTTCAAGCATTGCAGATTATTAATAAGAAATGCCTCAGGGAGGGCTCTTTAAAAAAGCACCCCAAGGGTTGATTTTCATGCAAAAATATCTGACTGGATCAAAGCCCGGTTGTCATTACACCTCTGTTCCAAACAGAGGAATTATAAATGATCCAGAACCGTCCAGACTCTGACTTGGTCCCGACAGAAACCTGATCAGGTTTGTGAGAGCCGGCGCTCTGAAAAGGCCCTTTGCAGCAACTTGTGTGGGATCTGGCTGTGTGTACCTTGGGGATCCTCCAGTGCCTGCGTGAAGGCAGGGAGTCACTGGTGCCACAGAGGCTGTCGTCCAGCAAGCCGCAGGGGGACGATGACATGCCCACCTGGGGGATGAGCAGCATTTCATCGTGGCTGTAGCGTTTGGACAACTGGGACATGCGGTGACTCTTCCTGTCGCTTGGACCGGGGAGGCGGAGAGACTGGCTGCTGGGTTTGGAAGGCAACTGGGCACAAAGAAGAGAACAGATGCAGTCCGAAGCATTTCACACAGATGAAGACTTACTGTTGACCTAATGGCTGCCCTATGCTATTATGAGAAATAACAGGAAATGATATGACCAAGAACACCAACTTCAGCTTCCACCTTTACTTCCTCTATAAGACGCAGGAAAAAAAAACAGAAAAGCTACAAAAATAAAATTTGTACTTTTCACATCACTAGATTCTAAATGATTATTAGACTTAAACATATTTTTAAAACGCTACAGAGTAATAACCAGCCTCTGTTAATCATGTGGTTCCTTCAGAAACAACCTCTTTCCATTGCCAATACTCAGTTACTCCTTGTTAGGATAAACTGTGGAAAAACTAATATTGTTCCATAATATCTACTGATTCTCCAAATTCATTAAAAACTGAAAGACACATATTTTTTTTTTCACTTTTCCAAACTGCACAGAAAGGCAATAAACACCTGAAAGTAATTTAATAATTCAGATAAATGAGCTTTTTCTGCTATTAACCTGCTCAGACTGGAATGTTAAATAGAGGAAGCATATATGTTTAACATTCCAATCTATTTAAATGGCTCGTTTATATATAAACAAGCCGCCGAAACATGGGTGTTTTCTACTATAAGCCACTGGTTACTTCCAGATGGACTAAGTCTTCCTCTTTTTGTGCTGGGTGTTACAACATATGAAGCATTTTTCTAAAGGAAAGGTGGTTATCTTTTCCGTTTCATTTCATTTGGGAAGATGAAACCCAATTTCCATTTGTTTGCATAAACAGCAATAATCTGATATCACCCTAATTACACATAAGCACATAAAGAGCACTTTTACAAAGCTTCTTTGATTATGTTCACAGATTTTTGGCAGCAAACTTAGAACAGATAACTAGGGATTTCTGAGGGAAAATAGGACTGGATTTCTTGGAAACAATTGTTACGGATAAACGTTTTTATCAACGTGTATTATGACATTCTTTGCCCGACAGGCAGCTAATTAACTGTTTGTTATTAATAGGACGGATGATGGGATTTGACCATTTGAATTTACAGTGAAAATAACATGGAATGCATCAAAAGCCCAAGCTGGAAAAATAAGGTGGCAAAGAAACATGAGTAGAGAGAGCTTTGTGTTTTTGATACAGATTGGATTAATATGAATTACTTAATATTAAATTTCCAAAACAGAGTTTTTGATTTCCTGTTCCTTCAGCTTATATTAGATCTATATATTAAATATTATTGTGTATTATAATATCACTATACATCAATAACATACAAGTCATCTACCAAATTATATATCCTTAACCCACTAGACGAGCTGCACAGATGAGATTACTCTTAATGTCCATGGATAAACAGAGTTCTTATAAAAGGTAATCATCAGCAGTTTTACACAAAATGACTGATTATAATCAGTCAGCAACATTTTCGTCTTCACCTCAACACCTGTATTACTCTTCTGCGCATGTAGCAAAGTCTGTAGATCTGCAGTAACAGATTGTGCCAGTGAATATGCCCATTATCAAGGTGACCCAATTAAAGATATTTCCGTTTGCCATGTGGCCTTGCTGAGCGCTGATGAGTTTCTCTGTTTGTCTTTCGTCACAAACCAGCCCAGGCTTGTCAGTGGCACTTCTGTTTACAGTGAAAGGCAAGATTAAAAATTCAGGACAGGTCTTCTCAGTTATACAATAGCAATTCACAACATCTGCCACAACACGTTTCATTCAGTCAAGAAAATTCAGTTGAGATCAGTCCGGTTCGTTTCAATAACGGTCGAATCAAATTCTAATAAAATTCATTCAAATTCAGCTGCAGAAATATGCATCTGAGAAAGCCCAGCTGATTCAATCTGCCATTAAGTTTGCAGCAATCCCTGATCGTCCTTACCAGCACATTGCAGTAGAGAGGAACGGATCCCTTTAAGAGGAAGAAACCTCCAGTAGAATTGGGTTTAGCACTAAATTATACACATTTTAAGTTGCACATATAAGCATACTGATACAATTTGCATTTATTTAAGCAATTTTATCTCTGTTGTGGAGGTTTTTCGTTTTTTTTTTTTTTTTTGTTTTTTTTTTAGTTTTGATTGTTTTGCTCACCCTCAAATATTGTTGAATTACATGTCCAGGAGATAATGCTGACAACCGAAGGGCTTACCTGAGGCGGGGAGTTAAGCTTCCTGTCCATAGCAGCCCAAGATCGGCTGTTCTCCGACAGACCAGACTTCCTACTCAAACTCCTCCGCTTCAGGTCAACATCCTCGTATGGATTTTCCTTCTCTGTGGAAACAAAAAACAAATTCAGCATCACCTTGTAACTCGTTGTGAAAAGAGGGTAGCGTTCGATCAAAGGCTGATTAGACTGAGGGGTCAGAGCGGGCAGCAAAGATGTCCACCGCATAATCGAGCCCTCCCCATGGACAGTCTGAAAAGAAGGTGAGTCATGGAAGGTAGGTCAAAGGTCATCCCCAGCTGATTCTGGTGAACTCCCTTTTTAAAATAGTTACTGTTGGCAGCAGGCCTTGCAGACCCCCATGGCCTCATTGAAACCCGTGGACATAATGCTGCTGGTGAGTCACAGTCCAGGCATGCAACATGTCTGCAGAGGAAGAGGAGGATCTACTCCTTAGAGATTTGAGCAATAAAAGTGTTCGGTTAAGACATATTTTAAAGAATAGTTGTACGTCTTTTACAGTCCGTGTAATGCATACTTCAGATGCACAAACTAAGCAATGTAGTTTATTCATCTATTTGTTAGTTTTATATAACTCCTTAACACGACGTTATAAAGCATTTCTTAATTACATAGTTTAAACAAACATATTCTACAAGTGACCACATCCTTTGTCCCACCCATATGGGACAAAGGATGTGGAGAGGTGAAGGAGGGAAAAAATAATGTTTCCCTCATATATTCTACATATATGAGGGAAATATTATTTTCAGGGTTCCTATGATATCTCTATATCAAAATTTTTCTCCAACTCATTATTAGAATCTATATTTGTTGTTTTTAATGACATTGGAGTATAAAACATTCATCCAAATAAGGATTATTATCTGTTATTTGGGGCACAAATCTTACATATAACATCACAAGACTGAGGCCAAAGATTTTGATATTTCAGACAAAAGGAAGACCTGGTTGTAAATTCAACAAAAAAGTAAGTTTGGAAAATAAAAAAATAAAAAACACTTATGATAAAATTGCAAGCTTTTCTTGGAAAACAACAATCCTCTGCACTAGAGTATAGTCTGAGAAAGAATCACTGAATTTTTAAATATAATACAGCACAATCCTAACTAAAGCAAAAACTGAATATTAATCCTTATTAATAAATCAACACTTATTTTCTCACTATTTATACTCATCAGGTTGGCAAGCAGACAATCCTATTATTTCATCAAAATCAAAAAAGGTTTTAAAAGGCAAGTCAAACTGTTTTTTGCAACTTGTATTATCTGAATTTATGTTTCAAAGTCTAAAGCTTTACCTGTGTTTTCATTTCTAATTTAATGCAAACAGAAATGTGTATTTAACTTAATTTGGCAGATGTCATTTTAGAAGTATTTCTGCGTGTTTATTTCTATCACTAAATTCTAAACAGGCACTAGTGTTGACCAAATAAGCTATGCTGTTGTGCTGTGATCTTAGCTGTGGATGAGACTAGCACAGATGTAGCTACTGTTCTATAGATGTTTCTCAGACAGTAAATTATGTTGGAAAAAAGGAAACGAAAGAGCAACCAGCAGCTTTCACTGATGTCACCTGGCAGAGGACCAACATTAATAAACGCGAACTTGTGTAAAGCTGCAGTTCGTTTCTATTCAGACGTGCTCTGAGAACGGCTGTTTTTTTTTTGTTTTTTTTTTTTGGCAGTGCCTGAAAAAAAAGGTTGTGAGAATGAGAAGAAACCACAGTGAAAAACAAAAGCAGAGCCAGATGGAGTAAAACTGCATGAAGGGAACTTTTATAGGAAAGACAATCAGCGCTATCTGTCAGTGGAGTTTGAAAAAAATAAGTATCTGTGTGGTAGCCATGGCCCAACTTCCTGAGCATATTGATGGAAAACCCAATGAACTCCAACAAAGAGGGAGTGTTTTTTTTTGTTTTTTGTTTTTTTTTTTCCAAACATCTGGGATTATAAAGACAGCCAGAGTTTCGTTCACTTATCTATTCTTAGGTTAATTATTGAGCCGGCGCTCATACACAGACAGTGTGAACTGCCAACGGCTCCTGGAAGCGTCATGTTGGGTCTCACAGTAAATTAGCTGAGTGCAGTAATCTTCTGTGCATCGTTAACACTGAGGAGGAGAAAAAGTGGGCTCAGTTCGGCCCCACGTTGTGCGGCTGCTCCATTAAACCGGAGCAATACTGTAATGAGAGCCTGCTGGGAAAATGACATGTCTGTATAGCTACTTATATGCAGCAGGGTACTAATCTACTCCTCTGATTACAAACATCTCTCTGACACGCTCCCAGATACGGTATTATGTAGGCAGCGGACACACCTCTGCTGCATGCTCTGATTGTGCATTTCTGTGTACACAATGGACTCTGTGGGCAAGGCGAGGCACAGAACGAACTATACCGACAACGCTGGTATCAGCTTTCACCATGAAGGACATAAAGAGGTGAGCTATGCTACAGTTGCTCTGTTGTAAAGGCAAAGTTGTGGGACTGAAAAACAAGTGCAAGTACACTGCAAACTTTTAGGAAAACGTGTGAAGAGGTTTCATAAGAGAATGTGCAAAATTGTAGTTATAGTGTCTTGCAAAAGCTTCCCCACCATCCTCAAACTTTTCCACATTTCGTCATGATATGACCAAAATTGTCACTAATTTATTAGATGGTCTTCAAATTTCTGTAATTAAAAATCTGAAACGTGCAGTGGACATTTATATTCAGCCCTCGAGTCAACCTTTCACCTTCAAGACTATGGCATGTGTCTCTAACAGCTTTCCACATCTAGAAATATAAATCTTTACTCCTTCTGTGTAAGACAGCTCCAATTCAGTCAGATTTGATAGAGAGCCTCTGTAACCAACAGTTTTAATGGTTTACCACAGAATCTCACGTAGACTTATCTCTAGACTAAACTTTAATCTAAATCATTAAATTGTAGATCTGCCGGTATGTGTAGTGTGAACCTCCACACCAGTCCCAGGTCTTCCTGTATTGTCCTGTGTTTAACTCTGATTAGCTTTCTTTTCCCTGAAGAATAGCATCTCCATAGAATCATACTTTTATCATTAATGGACTCCTCTACGCAAAGAACCTTCTTCTACATATTTGTTGTTCTTTCCACGTGACTTTAAAATATGACTTTAATGTTTCTATGGCATTCTTAAATGATAGATTTTCACACCAGAGTTCTGCAGCTCCTCTGTACAGCTTCCCTGATTAATGCTCTCCTTGCCCAATATGTCAGTTTAGGTGGAAAACCATGTGAGAGCTGTGTTTTATAATCTAACTCTGCTTCAAATTTCACAACTTTATTTTTGACATGTCTGCTGCGTTCAGTGGTTTTTATGATGTTGCTTTTTATGAATATTCTCTAACAAACCCCTGAGGCCTTCAAACAACCGAAGAAGCTGCATTTATGCTGACATTAAATTATTTGGTCTATTTACTAATAAGATAAGTCCTAAACACAGAGATTTCACAGGTTTTATTTTGGTGGTGGTACAATTCATTTTCCTTCCACTTCCCGATCATGTTCAACTTCCTGTTGGTCTACATTCTCAACAAAATACATCGAGACATGTTGAAAATAAAAATGAAATGGTTCAAAGGATGCGAGAATACGTTCGCAATGTACTTCAAATCTTGCTACAAAGAGTTGCAAAATTATAGGTTTGTCAATTCACGGTAAGGTTAAATCATCCCTGACGCAGTCTCCCACATTTGCTAACAAGCACAAGACCAGACATTTGTATCGAGTCACTGCTGTACAGATTCATGATTCATGACCCTTTAAGCAACACATCACTCACTACCACTCCATTCATCAACCACAAGGCACTTGAAAGATACAATCTGCCATTCGCTTGTAATAACACAATAGGCTGACACTCCATAGGTAAACATCTAACATCAAACACAGGTGAAATAACCACAAATGATAGGAAATGATGAAAGCAAGTCGAGCTGTTCTGGTGAAGTTCAGAGCATATCTGGGTCAACTGTGGGACTGAAGGGGTATGGAAAGGTTGCTATGGTTTGAACAGTTTCTAAGGTGGATTGACCAAAATCAACCCAATAAGCCCTAAAACACCACATATAAACTCAAGCTCATTTTCTCTACCCACTGAAACTCTTTCATAGCCTTGAGGGGGCGGAGTCTATCCCAGAAGTCGATAGGCGAGAGGTTGGGTACAAACCAGGCAGGTCGCCAGTTCATCACAAGACCGATACGGAGATACAAAACAGCACAGCCACACTTGCACCCAGCTGCTAATACAATCACGAATTAGGCAGAAAAGATGTTCTTTGGATTCCAGAAACAAATGGACCAAAAGGAAACTCTGCCGTTCATGTCGAGAACATGGAAGCTTCACATAGAAAGAACTTAGCCGAGTCTTTAGCCAGAGATCTTCTAAGTGTGAGACAACAGTACCGACTACTGCCGCTATCGTGCAGTAAAGGGTGAATTGTCTAGAGTTTGTTGCTTTGTCATCTTTGTCTAAAGCGGTGTTGTGCTTTCAGTTTTATTGTTGGCTTTCCTGGAATGTTATAATTTTCCAAATGCTATACTTCCC
This sequence comes from Poecilia mexicana, assembly GCF_051168715.1. Taxonomy (NCBI): domain Eukaryota; kingdom Metazoa; phylum Chordata; class Actinopteri; order Cyprinodontiformes; family Poeciliidae; genus Poecilia; species Poecilia mexicana. The sequence continues at coordinate 19,699,627 of NW_028263372.1, forward strand.
TCTATAATGTTGGGTTTACATGTTGGGTGAGCTCCCAAAATGATGCTTTGCTTAAACAATGCTTTCTTTTTCTTTTCTATAAATCCACTATTTCTTTGTTTTGTTTTTTGCTCATTTGTTTTGTTGCTTCTTTTTTTCTTTTCTTTTTTTTTTTCCATTTTCCTCTTGTCTCACTGTATTTTGTAGTTCAAGGCCACCACTGGGATCACTCTGTGGGACACAATTTTGGTCAAGCACAAAGACTGCCGAGAGAACGTCTCCAAACTGCAAAGTCTCACCCTCGCAGCGCTGGGTGAACAATGGGAGCTTTGTTAAGATTCACGAGAAAATCCGTTATGCCCTGACATTCACTCCGGCGCTGCACATCCTCAGTGAGGGAGGGAAAAAAAACAAAAAAACAAAGACACTTATGAGCAAGCAATGGACCGTGAAGTAATGATATGCTTGTATATAAAAAAGTCAGCCCTTATTTGGTAATCATTAAGCGTTATAGCATGAACAATATTTCAAGGAAGAGAGCTTTTTTTTTTTTTTTTTTTCTGCGTGTGAAACCCAAGCTACATCATGGGCCTGTGTGCTCACACTGACACACATTTTCGCTGCGTTGAAAATGCGCCGGGGGAGTCGGCAGCTGAACTGGGCAGAAGGCCTGGGGTCATTTGCTAGTGGAAAGGAATTTGGCTTTTCAACATGTCCGGTATTTCATACACACATCATCTCTCAGAACAAACTACTGCATTCTTCAAAGCCCTGCATGCACCCTAACTATCTGGTGTCTCGGTTACTGATTACAGCACCTTAATGAACAAAGTAGTTAGCGCGTGTGAGACAATATGATCATGTTTTTATTGGAATGCCGTAATAATTAGACGATAACTCTGCGCATCATCCATTAATCTTACTCTAAAGGCTGAGTGTTGACAGGCTGAACCTATAATGAGAGTTTTAAACCTGGAATGTCTACAACAGGAAGAGAAAGCAGCGGTTTGTCTCCCAGCCTTATTATATTAGGCCTCCTGCGTCAGACTGCAAATTTCACTAAACATCTAATTATTAAACTCATGCAGTCTGAGATTTTTTTTCTCAGAAAATATCAAAATTTTATTTTGCAGCTCAAGTTTTCCAAAGATAGATATTTTAAATGTAAAGTGTATGTTAGTAGCATTAGTTTGTAATAAGTAAAGAACTTAATTAGTCCACTAATTAACTTTACCATCCTGTGTGGGCTGTGTGTTAAAGTGGCAGCTGACTGTCTAAACAAACCTCAGTTTGGAGAAACAAGGTATAGTTCTAATTAAAGAAGGAAGCTAAAAGGGACTGATTGAAAAAGAAGATTTCTGCTTTCTTACTTTATCTTATTTTAAAAAGTGTTGCTGAGAAAAATATAATAAAAGCAGAGGGAACAGAATCAAAGCATATTCGCCAACAGATCATTTACAAAGCATAGGGTAACACAGTGCCCCTCCCTAACATGTTTCTGCACACTGCAAGGTAAAGTATAGATTTATGGCCTGAGCCCAATTCAAACCTGACCCGAAATTCAGGCTGGGTCCATTCAAATTCAAAATTATTTGCTTGATGGTCGAGTCCAATAGGGCTTCAGTGGTGCATTTAATAAGCCTAAACTTTATGAGACTGCACGATATGAAGTTTTACTAATCTACTTATTAAAGTCTAAATAGAGGGGTTGGCAGTGTACCCCGCAGAGGATAGAAAGAAATATCCTGCACTTAGAGGTCATTAGACTCTAACACAGCGAACTGCCCACTAAATGCAAATGCAGCTCCACCCTACTCCGCTCCTATCAATCACACATCCCGATGACTTGTACTTGGCACACCCTGTGGTGACAACAACCAACAAAACAGAGGTGAAAGACGTTAGACAAAAGCTAAAAATGGGCGAAGTTACACTACTTGCCCAAATTATGGTGAAAAAGCAAAAGCAGCAACATTTTAATTAAAATAACATGTTGGGTTGACTACGGGCTTGGACATATAATTAAAGTTCATTTGTCGAGCTGGATCAGGTTAGGACACAATTCCTACAGGTTCAGGTTGGGACGGGCTGGATATTTTAGGTCTGATCTAAACTCTCCTTTCACCTGCTGCTTCTTTTTCAAAGAAAACCACCACCCTTATTCAGGTAACACCTTTATAAAAGAACAGTTGACAAGACAAGAGCGGCATGACAGCTGACTGTACGCTACACAAAAATGGGTAGCACTCCAGCTAGCTGACCAGCTTAAATTAGTTGGTTAACAAGGACCGCACAAGTGGTCTTTTCCTGTGCAATACACTTGTATACATCAAAGCTGCAACTAAATGTATTCTGCATTTTTCAAAAATTGTCTTCCATCAATTTAACTGCATAGAATACATTTTCTTTCATCTCATACCATATCAGACTATTGCTGTAAGTGAACAAAACAATTGATTTGTGCTTACCTACTATGTCCTCATAGGCATTTTCCTCTAAAGTGCTTTTGGAACTGGGCCGACTCTTGGGGTCTGCAGTCAGCGCTCCGTTCTCTGTGGGGGAGGAAGGATATGAAGACGGCAGGCTGGCAGCATCCTCCGATTCACACAACTCTCTGAGCAGGAGTTAGAGAAGTAAAAACAAACAGAGACCCATAAGCAAAGCTACAAGTAAGAATGAGTCGCTGAGTGTCATAAAATGTCAAACGCAAATAAAAAAACAGAAGAGGAGGAATTCCATGCATCTGGAATATAAAAAACAGTCGAGGTGGGATTGTTTAACTCCTCCAACAGGTGGTTTCATCCCACAGGAACCTTAAAACTAATCACAAAAAAAAAGAAATGTGCTTCAATCATTAGGAAAGTTCCAGAAAAATAAACATGCAGGTAGCTTACTATCTCTGAGAACACATCACATGTCAAGACGCTGCAGACAATGACAACTGGGCTACATTTCAAGGGAGAATCTACTGAATCTTCACAACGGGCCATCGACAGCATGTGGTTTTAAGGCCCGTTCTGAAACGGCTGCAACCGCAGGAATGTTAAACAGAGTCCATGGGATGAACGTTTGAGGATTTCACATAGGAACGATCTGGTGAGGCAACACCCTCTCTCAAAAAAAGGTCTGACACATGAGAGTGAAATAAAAGGAAGGGCAGAGGTCAGCTGCAAGATCTAACTGCAGCTGGTAAGAGTGAGAAACCATGCACTTCTCTAAGAGAGAACATAGAAATCTGTTTTACAGAACATCAAAAAAAATCTGGAACCGGTCTGACATTTTAAATGTTGTGTAAACCAACACAAATCAGATATCTCCAGCATGAACAGTTTCCATGACATACACCAAGGAGCCAAAACCACTTAACAGGGAGACGGCAGGAAACAGACCTGAGCGATTAGACAGACATAAGAACATGAGACGTCCTCACCTGTCCGGGATTCTCACTGGCTTGCTCCCCTCATGCTTGGTGGTCCGTGTGGTGCTTGGTGCAGGAGTGGAGGGTAGGGGTGGGGGAGACTCTGAGGTTCTGTCCGGAGGTAATCCATTAGCTGACAAAACGTCCTTCTGGTCCCGTTTGGCATCATATTCAAAAGTGCGTTTAGGTTTAGGTAAGGGGTTCACTTGTGTGCCAACAGAGGTCTGTTGACTCTGCGGTTCCGGGCTCTCGGACCGGGTTGAGCTCACGCTAAACCTTTGTCTGAGCCTGGAAAGCTTATCAGAGACCAAAATAGTATCTGGTTCTGTGGCCACAGAGCAGATGCTGCTGCGCTTACTGGCGCATGTGCTGTCCAAGTCGTCACCTATCACAAAGGACTTCTGCCTTGCCTTGTCTGGAGCGTAGCAGTTACTGAGATATCGTGGAGGAGGAGGGCTGGGATTCTCCTTCAGTGCTTGTTCTATCTTTTGTATCCTGTTTAGGACCGCTGACGTCTCTTTACGAGCAGACAAGGTACGCACAAACCCTCCAGAAGACTCCGTCTTGCTTTTCCTTTTTTGGAAACGACCCAGGCCATCCTTGTCTGAAACTCCCTCGTCATCCTCCATCCCTGTATAGGAGCATTCAGAAAAAGCCGTGCTCATCCTGCGGACTCCCTTGAAATCAAAGGTTTTCTCGCTGCAAGGAGAAGAGAGCAGACTTGGGCAGCCCTCACTACCGCCAACAATCTCCCCTCCTCGCTTATCCAGACACAGGCTCATCCTAGGCAGAGACACCCTCCTGCACTCCCATTCTGAGATCTTTTTACGGATTGTGGTGGGGGGGATGCCTGCTCCCGAGTGGGTGAGGGAAAGGGTGCGTTTGTGGCCTTGATTTGAGGAAGATCCCAGAGAGATAGTGCTCCAGCTCAGAGGCCTACCATTGAGTTCTTCTCCTGCGGGGACTTCCCCTTGATTCTCCTTCTGTTCCTGAACCCCCTGGTCCTCCTGACAGGACTTGGTCTGTAACGGGGGCTTGTAGATCGAGAGTCTGTTGTCCAGGCAGCTGATGCTCTTCGATTTGGAGAGCCGGCCCTGGGGGTCAGTGTCACCTGTGAGAGAGACACCGCTGCACAGGCTAGCTGTCTTGCTGCTCCATCCAGCTCGAAGCAGGAACCTGCCGTCAGTCCTGACGTACTTCGCCTGTTTGGTCTCTCCGTCACTAAGAACAGGCTGCTGGTTCTGCCCTTGGCTGGCAGAAAGTGCTGGGAACGGCGATGTGGACTGGCTCCTAAAACAGGATAGAGTAAGAAAGCAATAGAAAGCAAACACCCATTTTTCTCACGACTGGCTATGACCAGTGAATGCTACTTCAAACACAGAATTAGAATAAGATTGGTTCAAAACTGAAAATTCCCGCGTCTTAAACAAGCAGTTCTTTGGCACATTTGTAGATTAAAACACAAGAAATTGACATGTTTTAGGTTACTATGCAATTTAATTTCTACGTGTGAATTGCTTGTGTTTCACATGTCACTGAAAAATACAACTTTCATGTGTGAAACAAGTTCAAGTAATGAGCAGATGGTTGAAACAAGTCAATATGTGGATGTGTCCAAATTTTCTTCAGGTGAAAAACAAAGGTAATCACTTTGGATCAAAGGATCAACAAACAAGAGTCGATGAACACCTTCAGTTATTACAGATAGAAATGCTTTGATTTATAAAATCATATGTCAAAATCCTTTGAATTACAAACAATATTTTTCTCTGACAGTCAATGTTTGGTACAGTTAATTTTTCATAAAAAGAAAGTTCACTCAAACGACTTGGTATGTGTTACAGTCCATGTTTTTCAAAATAAGGGTAGAACAGACTTTGATTTATTGAACAGGTGGTAAGTGTGCTGCATCTCCATGTAGCACACTTACAGATTTTAATCAACCAAAAGAGGCAACACATAGGGATTGCAAACGTGTCTATTGAACCCTTTAATACGAAGCTGACTGTGGAACAGATGGGACAACTTTTCCAGGATCAAAGCCGGCATGAAAACCTGAAGCCACAAACTCAGAAAAGCCAGAGGAAAGTATTCAGTCTTTGGCAGCATCAGAGTAAAACTAAAGGCCAAAGGAAACACACACTTCATTTAAATGACACTGTGGATTTTTCCAGGTAATTGAAAAATTTCTTGAAGAGATCCACAGCAGACCTCACACAGAAGGTATTAAGCGCAATGAAGATTTATGAAAGCCACCTTACCTGCAAAGTCTGACTGCGCCTCTCGGGTTCTCACAGCCTTTTCTAATCCCTGCAGCTACAGTAAGTGATTCTGGACTCTACCAATGTCTCACACAAGTTTTCCCATGCTGTACACCTCCTTTAGGAAGACATGTATCCACACAGTCACAGGACACTCCAACACTCCCAGAAAGCCTGTGATTATCTGGAAGCTGACTAACAGTTGTGAAAGTGAAGCACCGGGAGATCTGATGTCACCGTCTCGGTTAGAATAACGACTCTTGGGAGGAGGAAGCTGAAGGCTGCTGACTGTGATCCAACAGTGCAGGTTAGGACAGATCTGGCTTCACACCTATCTGCCCTTCCCGTATTTCACTCTCTCTGCTCCAGGCTGGAGAGAGACTCAACAGCAGCTCTGTGCCGGCAAGCTTGGAGCATGATGGATGAAACTTATCTTACATCCCTTCCAGGGAGCATGAGAATCATCATCTGCTGATTTCTACAGTCAGTTTTCACTTTGCAAAAGTAAACAATATATCGTCACACAATGCTCAGGTGTTTCTGCAATAGCTGTTATATTAACTGGACTTCTCCCAGTCCTTAATATATTAAATTAAGAACTTAAGGAAAAAGTCCTTAAGTTTGCCATTTTGTTTGGATTCTAAATAATCCACAATGCCAATAAAACAAGTTAACTTTTTCTGTTTGTAATTTCTATTTTAGATTTAGTGTATACTTTCGACCATAGCAGATTACCCATCTAAAACAAACGTATCATCATCTCTCAAGAAAAACTCTTTGCTTAAATAATTATTTTTCAGCTTTATGGTCTCCAGGAGTGGGAAAACAATAAATTCAACTGTTTCACTATATTTAACTCTTTTCTCTGTGGAGTCTGCAGGATCTCTGTTGTTGACGAATTCAGGCGCAAATCTCTTTGTTTTCCCACATACAAATTTTTATGGTTTACAGCAAGCTTTGTCGTCAAGTAAATAGTTTATTCAAAAAGCTTCAGCAATGTGCAGAGGTTTTAAATCATTCCTTTCTTTAGAATTTTCTTCAAATAAACCAGACTTTGTTCCAGTCCTCAACAATGGAGCCAGTGATCAGTTTTTCATTCTTTCTGAAGGTTTTTTTTGGGAGGAGGGCGGGGGGGGGCTTTGTCTGCTTAGTCACTCCCTTCTGGTACCATATTTGTAACTAAAAGCCTAAAAATCAATCTACAGCAGATGAACACTATGAAAGATATGTCCTGAAGAAATATAAAATATTCTAGCAGAGTCGAATCAGGAGCCAAAAGATGTCTTGGATACATGCATGACTTGCATGTATTCATGCAAGTCATGGGGTTTTGGGTTGATGTTAAGGGGTTAAGATATTTTTATATTTATTTGTTGATATCTGTTAAATGTATGTGTTAATTTGAAAACTGGAATGTATGTAGTAAAGTCTGATCTCTGCATCTACAGGGAAAAAAAATGCAAAAAGTAGCAAAAGTTCAAAGAAAATGTTTTAAACACCTTTCACTTACACCAAAGGAAAAAAATAACATTCATGGGCAATTTAAAAGATTGAAGAAATGTTTCTCTACTTTAAGGCAAATTTACAGATGGTTCACACCCTTTGGGCAGTACTCCTCATACGCTTGTTTCAACTGGAGCGCCCTCAATCTAAAATGCTGATTTGACAGAAGATCTAGAGATAGATTTACACCTGACTTCTTTTCAGATGTTGATTTATTCGGCCATACCATGGCTTTGCTTAGTAAGATTTACTTCCAGTGCTGTAAAATAAATGTGGGCTGCCACATGAAGACCTCACAATTAGAAACATTTACAAAGAAATGTGCTGATTTCTTTCCTTTTTCCATATTTTCTTAGGGGTTCCTAGTGAGGTGAATCAGCTTTTGCAGGAATAATAATCCCAGTTTTGTCAGCTTCAGCTGGGTCGGCCACACGTAAAGTTCTACCCAAAGAGCTGAACGTCAGTCACAGCCTGGCCCTTGGCTTTAACTCAGGCTTCCAGGGCATGCTAAACCACAAGCCACATCCCGTTGCTAACCAGAACAGGGAGCGCGGACTGCTCACAGAGCCAGCACTGCTACTGCTGGGGTTCACAATCCACCAGCTGCTTGTCACTTCTTCATTTGTTTACAACCCGGGATCCGACTCCTGTCTGAGGGCTTTGAAAAGTTCAATCAGAAAGGGAAATGTGTATTTCTTACACCTTATAGCAACTTGTTTAACATGTTTTAACATGCGGTTTGGCACCGCAAACATTTCTCCCCATTACTTTTTACAGTTATTCACCTTAAAACACACCTTCAGACTACCAACCTGCACTGGATACGTGCTTTAATTGGAGAGGATCACCGAGTCCGCAAAAAGCCGCAGCACAATTTTTGCCTTAAAAATATCCAGGGTTAATTTCATATTTTAGAGGAACACATTGTGAAGCATCCTCCAAGACAAGCAAGTGCTCTGCATCTGTCAAAACATCCAGCTGCAAGGAACGTCTCTGCCATGTTTCAAGCACATGAAATCGTATAATTATGTGTGTAATGTGAGCCCATAAGGACCTATAAGGCTCTACTGATATGTGTACATTTATCACATATCGTACATTGAAAACTATGTATGTACATAGAAAGATAGACTACTACTACTAAGTTCCTTACGGTCAAAGTCTACTGTAATTTGGTTAAGTACCTGCAGTAAACAACATCTACCACATATTAGAGTTATTTTGGGTTGAGCAAGAAGCAAAATCTTTGATAATTAATGGGAATTAATGTAGCTGAACTGGTATCACAACCACATTGAATTGAAATATGGTGTAACATATAAATTAAGTAAAATTATAGGTAAGAGTTGGTTATTTTTAAGATTTATTCATTGCAGGAATTTATCAAAAATACTTAGTTACAAGGACAAACTAACTGATAGGGAAAAGGTTTTGTCCATGGGTATAAAACAGTTTGCTTACTGGTAAGAAATGGAAATAAGCTGCAGGCGTATGGCGATGTGAGGATTAGAAACTGTAGGATTCTCATCCTGATCAGCAGCGCTCACAGTCCTTCATGCTTTGGATGTGACTCAGCTCCAGCACACCTGATTCAAATAATAACATTACCTCTTCAGATGCCTGTTTTAAATACCTTCTCATGTAAATCAGGTGTGTGGCAGAAGGGATCAACCTAAAACATGAAGGACATTGGGACTGAGGAAACAGCTGACAATGAGATCCTGAAATGTTGACAGAGAATTTATGATTAACATAAAATTACGCAACGCTCAGGTGTTTGCTGGTTTCTGTTTTTGTATTACATTTAGCCACCTATTGATTTTTAAAACTCACACTTTTATTTTCTCTTTTTTTTGCACACAATACACAAGATTGTAAGGATCAGAAAGGTAGTGGGAAAAGCCTAGAAATAAAATCAGCTCATACCTCTTCAGGTATGAGCTGGTTCTAGCAAAAGCATCCGAAAACTTTTGAAAAGCCAAAAAGAGATACTGATTAAAATCACTGTGATAGATAGCAATTACTATATTTTCTGCACTATAAGGCGCACCAGATTATAAGGCGCACCTTCAATGAATGGACTATTTTAAAACTTTTTTTCATATATAAGGCGCACCGCATTATAAGGCGCATAGAATGACCTGCAGACGACCTGATTATCAGATCGATAGGTAGGTAGATAGGTCAGTCAAACTTTATTAACAAACCAGCATTCTGACAACTATCCCAGCATGCACCGCGTGCTTCTTCTTCTATGGGCGAAAATGAAGTCGGCGGCTGTTTACCGTAGTTGCTAGACTTGTTGTGGCTCAATATTGGTCCATAAGGTGCACCAGATTATAAGGTGCACTGTCGGTTTTTGAGGAAATTGAAGGTTTTTGGGTGCACCTTATAGTCCGGAAAATACGGTAAGTTTAGTTTCTAGGAGGAGGATACAGAAATGATGCCCGGTACTGCAGGTTTATGTGTTTGCCTCATAAACAAAATGAAACAGACAAACACAGATATTACAGAAATCAGCATCCGTAAAATACTTAAAGTTTTCTGGGAAGCATTTACCACCACTGAATGAAACTGAGCAGCAATCCACTCGGCAGTGCTGTTAGCTCCAACAACAATCATTCTTGATCAAAATAACCCCCCTTCCCCCAAAAAAAAACCTGTTTTACTAATCTACTGGGTTGGTTTAAATGATTCACATGTTAATAACAATTGCCTTTAGAGCAGGACACTGTCAGCTTTCAACATGCTAACACAAGCTCAGCACTCACAGTTCAAACATGGATGGGCCCTTGTCCTCAAAACAGGATCACACTTGCAGATGGTTTGATTGACAATCTTTGGTTATTTTTCCCAGGAGTTCAACAATAAAAAAATAAATAAACCAAAGAAAATCCAGCACAAACCTGATACCTGATAGAAAGACCTGTTTGAAAATGAATGAGCTGGCAGACAGAGCGAGATGACTGGAAGTGCGGGTTGACTAACCCGAACAGTCCCAGATGTCACTGACCTGTCGGGGACGTCGCGCGCACATTTACCCCCTCCTGCTCGGGGCACAGCCTTCGAGTTCTTGTTGGCAGTCATGTTTGTCTGCAAACCCTCCACTCACCTGCAAGGCAAGAACATGAGGCGTTGGATTAGGGCATGTCAGCAAAATCAGACTCGCAAACTCCGTTCAGTTCGTTTTCATAGTTGTTGAAGTGTAAATTTAACATAGAGTCATAGCTAAAAAAAAATAAACGACATCTAATGGACTTTAATGCCTATTTCCATCAACAACAAAAAAAAACAGGTGATCGAGATTCCTCTGAACCACAGCCAGGACTCAGGACCAAACACAGAGTTTCAGCTGTCTGAACAGGTAAAGTCGTCATACCTCCCCACACCCAGCAGATTACTTAATATTTTTTCCAACAAACAAAGCTAAACTGACAATGAAACAGATTTTTAACAACATTTATCAACACTGGGACAAAATTGGTGGAAATAATAAGTGGTCAGTATTTTAAAACTGACCACTTTAACATTAACCATTAAACATGGTTAATGTTAACCATGCTTAATGGTTAACATTAACCATTAAACATTAAACATGGTTAATGTTTACTGAAACATTTATTAATTTGACTGTTTTTCAGTTTATGTATCAGCCACAACATTAAGCGGTCATCCTAACAGTGAAGTGAATATCCTAGCATTTACGCGGTTTTTGGTTTCACAATAAACTCAGAGAAACATCGCTAAAAGCTGTCCACACATGGCACTGACTGCAACCTGAACAGGACAATGCGTCCTCCAACACTGAAAGATGAAGCCTGAGTAAGAAACGAACAAACAGGTAAACTGAAAGGAAAGAAAACAGTGAAGATCTGTTCAACCAAATCATTGTAATCAGATTTTTGTCATTTGATGCACATAGAAAGAGAAAACAAACTGAATGTTTTACACTTTAGGGAAAGGCAAAAAGGTGAGGACGTGAGCATTTTTTCTATTCCATATCTCATCTTTTTAAGGGGAAACAATGTGATTTTTGAATCAGAGATTGATAGGTGATATACAAAACCCAGTTAATAAATAACCAGAAAATACTACTTGAATCTATATAAAAATAACAACATTTGAGGCACATAAACAAAACTCTATACAGCACAAGAAAAAGCAATAAGCAATAAATAAGTCTAAAATCCAGCCAATAATTACACAAACAGCAAGGAATAAAAACATTCATCTTAAATAGATTTTTTTCAACCTGTGACCAGTCAGGGTCACAGGTTGTACATATATATATCCCATCTGTAATACACAGATCGTTGGATAAAATGTCATTGACTCATTGATTCTCACTGTAAGAACTAAAACTGACAGATTTGTTCCACAGGTTAACATTTTATTGTGCTTAAAAAAAGACGCAAGAAGATAACTATTTATAACATCAGCGAAGCACATAAACCATCAGTGCAACGTTTGCTTAGGATGGCAGGTAAAACAAAGGAGGGCATAACTTTGTTAGTGTTTAGTCTTCTCTCATCAACTGTCAGTCAATCGTTTCCCTGCAGCCCAGCATCCTCTCGTTTCATACCAACTGAGGTCCTTAGAACAAATAAACCATAAACAATGTAAAGACGTGTTCCTTGCAGGAAACATTTCCTGGACCTTATCTCTCATCAGACCAAAAGTTACTTAAAGCCTCCCCTCAAACTAAAGGCCAATGCTCCTAAAAACACAATTTGGACCTTTTTACAAGTGGGCTCAAAGCAATTGTTCTGATGCAGAAGGGGGTCAAACGGAGACCTCCGGAGTTCAGAGGTGGAGGATAGGAGGCTGCTTGGCAGCAGGACTTGTTTACAGGAAGTTGTTGTATGAAGGAGCAAGCCAACCAGGGCCGAAGCTGATTCCTGAAGAGACAGATGAGGAGAGAGAATAAGCATTCCTGCTGTCAGCTATTTCCTGTGACTGTGGACTGAGCTGGAAGGGCACAACATGCATCATTTTTTCATTAGGACACAAAGACTGATATTGTTCTGTGCAGAACATAAACCTCCAGCTCTTCATCTTCTCCAGGAACCACAGCGACTCTGAACTGAGAGAATTTAAATAAAATGCAGCACCAGAATGGGGCAGAGATGGTGTGGATAAACAGAGAGAGAGATGTAGTTGGTGCTGTAGAATTTAACACAAAAAGCTTTTGTGTCAAATGTTTTTCTCTTTAAATATATATATATATATATATATATATATATATATATATATATATATATATATATATATATATATATATATATATATATATATATATATATATATATATATTACCAGTTAAGACAACATTAGTATTGTTGACCTTTATGCAGAGAATTATGGATGACATTTGATATAATCCTATAAAACATATGTCATGCTCAAAATCTAGCTTCTGTCTTGAAATAACGATACTAAAGAAGAGAACACAACTTTTTGAAACATAAAACTGTTAATCGGAGCCACTTTTTACTCATTGATTCATATGGATTCATTTGAAAGAAACTTATAAATTCACCCTTTTTCAGCTTTCCTCATCTGAAAAAGGCCCAACAAGAGAATTGGGTCACACGGACCCAAGATGGACCCTGCATTGTAAACACCAAGGCGTTAGCCAACTGACTTCCTGAGGGCTGATACCATCTTCCTACACAAAATCACCGGCTGTAAACAAGCACTACTGAGAAACCTCCCGAGTACCTTTAAAGTGCATTCAACCAGATTTAATAAGAGAAAGTTTCTCCTGAGATGTCTGAGCCAAAACTGATCAACGACTGCCTAAAGCTGCAGAGAAAGAAATTTATTGCTGAGTTCAGCATCCTACCCTCAAGCGTCTTTTTACTTAGCGTACGAACATATTATCTAGTTCATGTTGGTGCCAAGCCAAGTGCGCCATGTTGGTCTGTAAACTGCAGGTCTTTCTGAAAGAGGGACCTTCCTGTGTTGTTCTTCCTTTTCTTTCTTCTAAAGAAGACAACAGGTAGATTGTCCATGTTGGTATTACAACTATATGAGTAGCCGGACTTTCCTGAGACAGGACATGATGCAAAAAATAACTTAGCACGAAGTCATCTAACTGCTCTGTGCTTTTATTTAGGCATGGGCTGCTTTCCGGTCAAGATTTTTTTTAAATATTCCTGCCACTTTTCCTGCCAGAGGTTATGACAGAAAAAGTCTTAGGACGAGCAAATCTGTTCGGTTCTAGTCTAAGAGAATTTTACTTTGTCCCATTTGCTGAGTCGTATATCATGATGAGATGCCAGATTACTGTATCCTTTTTATTTGTTTAATCTTATCCAATTGATTACGTCATAAAGTAACCTGTAATTGGTTTGGTCAGACATTTTTCACCAATTTCCTCTCTGGTAGAGTAAAAACAGTCAAAACAACAAATCTGTGAAGCAGCTTATACCCTGACTGACAGAGCGTTTTACAGCTGCTCGCAGCTCTGATAACAGAAAATTACAAGCAACAAAAACTGACCCAGAAAGCAGGTAAAAGGTTTTTAAAATATGTGGTTTTGTGTGACTTTATCAAGATGATTTGAGTGTTCACTTCAGATCTGTATATTTTCTCCTATTTACCAAATGATTGGACTTTAACTACAAATGGGGGGTAACACTTTTGGCTTCTAACTTTGAACTGGCACAATTTCTGGTATGCAACTACAAAAATAATGCTCCGCCTTTACTAGCAACTTTGATTCTGACGGACTTATTCTATCAAGCACAACACAAAAGCATACAAATGTGCAGCAGGTTCTTTGATCCAGCAAGAAGATTTAAATCCCACAAAAAATGTATGAATTACAACAATTATAACAAACAGCATCTGTCCTTAACTTTAATCTGAATCAAACTGAATAGATGAAGTTTTTCATTCTAATGTATTTAGTGACAGGAGGGGGAAAAATGGGATTTTTCTAAGATTAAGCTGCTGATTACCGATCAGAGAAGATCAAGGTTTCTCCTGACTGATTCTCATCTTTAACCAATGACTGGAGCACCAAACAGAAATTTCCACTTTTTTGTTGTCATCTCATAGTTGTAGCATTAAGACAAAGTTTCCACAGACTTGCTTCTCTGTGGTTTAGTCCTTAAACACAAACATCTGGCCCTTAAAGAAAACCGGGAATCACTAAGTAAAATCCTGATTGTGAATCTCTACTTTGTACCTTTAAAAGGACACAAATGTGGCGTGTTAGGTCACATAGCGGGCAGGTTGGGTATATCATGTAGTCCACAAAGAAGCTGGTAGAAGCTGATATATTGTGACTGTCCATTAAAGCCACATCTTTCCTTTTTCCCTCACTGACTCCTCTGCCTGTCAGGCAGAGGTTTAATTTTTTTTAAATAGTTAGCAAAAACAAACACCTACTATTAAATTATTTAACTCTAAAAAAAAAATTGGTACTAAAAAAATAAAGAAATCAATAAAACAATGACAGTAGCTTTGTATGCGTGGAATAAGCAGACTCTTTGTGCTGGTTTGTCCTTGAGCAGCAGCAATGGTTAAAAAGTATGTGCTTTTTTTTTTTTTTTCTTATCAGTATGTGTGTCAGAGAGAGAGTGTTTGGTTAAATATCTTCTAAAGACAGTCCACATGTCCTTGGCCCTGTCACATTTGACAGATCCTCTGATAGGCGGTCCTCTTCGCCCGCCTCACTTAGGAATGCGCTAATATTTGCTCCATCAATCAGAGTGCGGCTGCACTTGTAATATTAAAGAATGTTTTCAGAAGGCGAGAGAGAGGGACGCAGACACATGAAGCTGATGCCAAGGGCTTTGCTGTCATTCAGAAAGCACACAGGTATGCACAAAATCAGTGTCTGCCTCACGATTGCCTGTTGACTCTGTATAACAAATTAAAGTCATCTTTACATTTTTTTGCAAAGTCTCATTAATGTTATTCATCAGAGTTTTCCAGTCAGGAGCATTTTGAACCCAAAACATCCAGCAGAAGTGGAAACAATAGCATCCTTATACTGAAGTTTTACTTTTTTCCCCTGTATTCTGCTTTTCTGGTTGACCTGCTCATTCATTTCTGCTGATCAGCAACCTGACTTCAAGGTTTTTCAAACCACCGCAAAGCTCACAGGCAGCCAAGAAGGCAACGGGGGAAAGGAAGAGTGAAAATCTCTGTAAATTCTCAACTCTCTCCAGACGCCAGAACTCACTGGCAGAGGAGAGCGCACACACTTATCCGCACCACTGCTTCAGTAACTGCAGAAAGACCAGTTGTGGTGCCAGTTATTAAAATAATCACTGGCTAAATTAAGCGTTATTAGCACACAAGTGGCATATTGAATTATTTTAATCATTCTTTTTTGAACAAAACTTCAGCCTTTTGGCGTTAAACAAAACACATGGCAGGCTAAATGCAAAGTGTGAAGGCACAATGTTTCCATCCGAAGTGAAAAAGACTGGTGGATTGCTGCTGATATATTCTCACAAATTGTGCCGACAGAGAGAAATTTCAGCAGCTGTTGCAACCGCAATTACACCACCTCATGGTCTGTCATGCTGCCACAAAGTAGCTCAGTTCATTTCCCCTTTTTTCAGGTTAATCACTGCATATTTTCCCTGTGTGGAAAAGAGAAGGAGGCTTTCAGAGTAACCTAGATATGAGCATGCACAGCTGCAGAGGCAGGCATGCGAAAAACAGAGTTATGTCCCTCTGAGCTGCACCAGGAGGGTTAAAAAATTTGTCACAGATTCGACCTCTGACACAGGAGTCTGGACTTTGTGCTTTTGTTTACCACTATCTTAAAGTGGGAGTTTAAAAAAAAAAAACTACAGAAAAGACTGGACCACCAAAGAGGCTTTCTCTTGTCTAGAGCTCATGAGTTGATACGTAAAGCACATACTCCTGCTGAGACCAGAATAGCCTCAATGTAAGTGTCCATCAGTCACTCATGGCTTACCTAACAGCTAACAAACCATGGTTCTCTGAAGTTTTTTTTAATTGACAAATACCATAATGATGTGTTTATATCTGATGGGAATGTTAAATTAGCGGGTGTTAATGAGCAAAGGATGAAGGAAGAAGAATTTAAAATGTTTGACATTATTTTTCTTTATTATTATTATTATTATTATTATTATTATTATTTCTACTTGATATTTTCTCTCTTCCTCAAGTTTCTTTTAGTGTCAGCATATTGTGCAACACCAATAGTTGTCATGCTGAAAAATGATGAAAGCGATGTGCAATCACATGAATAGAGTCACGTAGCATGGTTTCTTAAACAAGAACTTTAAGTTGCTATAAGGACTTGTTTTGCATGAAATTGTAAAACAACTATAATAATTTATCTCTACAGCCAAAGGGAG
This sequence comes from Poecilia mexicana, assembly GCF_051168715.1. Lineage (NCBI taxonomy): Eukaryota > Metazoa > Chordata > Actinopteri > Cyprinodontiformes > Poeciliidae > Poecilia > Poecilia mexicana. Next base: position 19,716,141 of record NW_028263372.1, read on the forward strand.
CTTACATGATTATGCACATGATTTATTTGACATATACATATATTTCATGTTATTTATGTTCAAACTGAGCATTTAGAGGTCAGATATGGTGATTTATGATATAAAACCACCAGCAGCTCATTATAACTGAATGTTTTACAGCTCTCTATAAAGAAGCTTTTGTAATTTCAGAGATTGCACTATTTATTATGAGCATCAACAAATGCTAACAAGAGAATTTGTTGATGCTCTGTACTCAATTATTTGAGTACAGATGTACTCAAATAATTGAGGGAGATCAACTCTTGTAAAGTAATGTTACCATTAATGGTGTAATGTTATTTTATTGAGACATAGTGAACGAGTTTTTTATTACAGCAATAATCCTCACAATATACAGAGCTGGGGGAGATCATAAATTGTTGAAACACGCTGTAGCTGCATTGTTTCCTTCTGCTCACGGCAAACCTACGGTTTCTGAAGCAGCGGCAAAAATGAATGGAAAACAACATGTCGGAGGTCGGAGGCGCCAACATTTAGACTCGTGTCATTTCAGAATCATAACGCAGTGCGGCAAACTAACCAACACTAGTTAACCTGCCTAACCCAAGCACTTAAAACTGACCCACAGCAGCTGACAGACCTGTTAGTCCAAGTCAGACTATACAATCAGACTGCTCTGTTCTGTCATTTGCGTCTGCAGGGGGAAGAAACGCTGGGAAACAGAATTACAGATGTGAAAATGGCTGTGTGACTTTAAGCCATGTGAGTGAACTGCTCAAGTGAGCGCTTATCTAATGTGCAAGTACATTTTTTTTTCCTTACTTTGAAAGGAAGCTTTCTCTGTGTGGCTGACAAAATCAGCTGAATGCAAGGGTAAAGTTTAAAGAGAAAGTCTTGTGATTTGCACAAAGCCAAAGCAAAATCTGTCAGGACCACTTGTAACAGAAGCACCCAACCTTCTTAATGGCTATGTGGCCGAAAACCCTTCAAGTAATGATGACGGCTCAAGGTTTTTGTTTTGTCTCTATTAGCTCAGCGAATGACGTCAACGGCACCTGGCAGGGATGATGAAAGCTTTTACAGTGAATTATCTGTTGATAGTTCAGACTTACTCCTCCCGAACTGAAGGAGGGATTGGGAAGGAAGTTCCTCCATAGTTTTGTGTTGACAGTCCTGCGACAGGGAAAAGGTCATTGTTTGACCTGCACAATGGAGAGGGGGTTTCAAGAGGAGGAAAAGCAGCCTGAGCCATACGGTTTGCGTTAGAAGATAAGATCATAAGGGTTAAGGCTATCTGTTAGCAAAACTCAAACTCGAGAAGAGACAGGATGCTCAAAAAGCAACAAGAATCTCAGAAAGAACTATTCTCCTTTAAGTGTTAACACACTATCATATATATATATATATATATATATATATATATATATATATATATATATATATATATATATATATATATATATATATATATATATATATATATATATATAATATGAAAACCTTCTGTAAAACACTGTGGCATAACAAATACCAAGAGAAAACTTTAACATGAAAACCTTGTAACTTTGAATTGAGTTTATTTAAACCAGACGAGGACCAATTATTCATACTCCTGCTAAAACAATATAACAGGTTGACAAATTTCTTATTCATTGCATATATTTATTCATACTTTACATTTAATTGACAAAATCCCTACGTTTAGCGGTAATTGTCTTGTGAGGAACAGTAAAGTGCTTTGCCCTTCTGCTCTTTACAGAGAACCCCAAACATAACAACCAGATATCAGCCATGTAATCATTCAGGTTGTCTGTCTGACTAAAGCCTGCAGTCAACTGCTTAATAGATATGTTCCCAGCTTTTCATCTGTAGTTTTAAAACAGCATGCCTGAATAAGTGTGATGTGTGGCGCTCCATTAGTTTCCACATCGTCACGGTTTCTATTTTCACACCAGAACACTTCTGAACAGTGAGGGGAAAAGTAAAGCGGCCTTTTTTTCATTCAACTGACTAGCAGGGTGCAGCAATATGTGAGGGAGACGGTCTGCTGTGTCACTCTGTTTTATATAGTCATGGAAAATTTGTGTGAATGAAGCTTACATCAAGTGAAGAGTATGATGGAAAATGTCTGCAGTTTTAAAACAGTAGATTACTAAAGCCGTTGTATTTCTTGATACCAAAAACAGAGATCGACCTACCTAGTTTTATTCCATAAATGTTTAAAAAATTATGATATATAAATAAGTTTTAAAAATATTCATTCAAACCGAATTGATGCTTTTTTTATCATAATTTTGAGCTTGACAGATATATTGGGAACTTAAAGAGAATCAGAATCTGAATTTATGTTGTGCCTTCGAGTTATTGTGACTACTCAAACACTGTAAATATATAAATATCCAAATGTTCACAAGGTACGAATTCAGTCGATTTTATACAATTTCTTCAATTTGTTGTATTTCTCTAAAATAACTGGATCTGACTGTCTTGTAACGAGTCTTGAGATGAAATCTGTTACACATTTTAAACTAACTTAATTGAATTTACTATATAAAGTAGACACGGACCATTTAAAGGTATCAAGGCATACCAGAGGTTTAAACAGTAAGGCTCAAACCACAAAACATTCCCAGCATGATGTTTCCACATCTTTTTAATGATTTGTCAGAGAACATGTAGGAGGAACAATCATTTCTCCATTTCTGGCATGGAGTAGCACAGAAGCCCCTCCCCCATATGTTGCTGCACACTGCTGGTCAGCTGACCTAAAAAAACGTCATTACACATTTCTCTTGATTGACAAAGGCTTAATTAGTTGTTTTAGTTAGAAACAAATACTCTAGTTACTGAAACTACAAGAGAGCTCTCATATATTTAATGCTGTTTTGAAACTGGTAAAAAAAAAAAAAATTTTTAAAGTAAAATTCAGCACAATTACTACATTACAACAAAACTTAACGTGCTTTGTTTGCTAATATTATAACAGTGATTCTGAACGTGTTATTTTTGCAGTATGATGAATAATCGTTTCTCTTTTCTTCAAAAAATAATGCAATTATGTCATACCTACAATTATTTTATTTGTTTTGATTCATTTTATTTTATTTTGTGAAATGCTACGATACACCGCAGTCCCTCTGAAATCTGCCTGAAAGTCCTATGTCAACATTCCATCTTATCAAACAAAGCGAAATGCAAAGCTAAGATTCACATCTTTTGTCAACTTTCTGCTCATTTCCCCCAAAGTTCAACATGAAAACGGTTCAGAGGAGTCCGTCTTTTTCCTCCCCTTATCTGCTGCTGCTGCTGCTGCTGTTTTGACGTTTTGGGTGTTTATGCGATAATAGCTCGGTCTAATTGCAGCCCGCAAAGTAGCAGCTTGTGTCCGTCGGGACATTTTTCTCCATTCAAAGGGTCAGCTGAGAGAATAAAGAAGCTTTCTGCTTAGATAGTTCTACTTCAACACATCGATGACCAAATATGGTCACATGGGAACAGCTTTAACGACCCTTACAAAGCTATTTAAAACACCTTCTCTGCAACCCTAAAGTGACTTAAACACTTTTCTTTTACAGTCTTATCAACTGCGATAAACTTCCTGCCGCAGCTCGTCAGTAACGGTTCAAAAAGCATGTGTGTTTTTTTTCTTTCTTTCTTTCTTTACCTCCGTTTCTTTCCTTACATCCATGACTGCTGGTGACATTTCCAGATTATAATCCCGTTGCGACGCTTAAATCCCGTTCGTCTGCTAGAAACTTTTGGCTGGCTGCTCCGGATACCTGCCCTCCTCAGTAAACTCCGTCTCATGTCTTTCCAACACAAACCGATAAACGCAACGGGGGGAGAAAAAAAAAGAAAAGAAAAGAAAAGAAAAGGAAAGGAAGGAAAAAAAAAAACTTCCAGCCTTCCCTCTTTTGCTCCCACAGCCTGCTCCAGAAAGCAGAGGCAGGACTTGTTGCTATGGGAACGGGTTGTTTGCCCCCCAGTTTTCCTGGGATTTATCCCCCACCCCCCGCATGCTCTCCTCCTCCTTCAGACAGGCATTCAGCTCCTCTGCGCCTTGTTTATTGTTCTGCTGGGCTGAGCGGTGCGGATGAATATTCAGGAGCTGAGGGTTGATGATGGGATGAAACCGGGGTTGCATTCCGCAGTCATCAGCGCACAAAGGTGTCTTTCAGTACACCAGAGGTGAGAATGTCCACTGTCGCCGTGTCGGGATGAGAGAATCCACCAAATATAATTTATGCTAACTGGCCTGAATTTGGAATTGAATTTCAATCTATATGTAAAGTTTTTTTGTTTGTGTTTTTTTTTATGACATTTGTTGGGATATGCAAAAGTGACAAAAATGGAAGACTAATCACTAAAAATTCATGTGTAAGAATAATCCCAGCCTGCAGTCATACAGAGTACAATTCATGCCAGAAGTGCCATCTGGTGTCACTTTTTCTGTACCTCTGTTTCCATTGGGTTGTATTGGGTGTAAATGCATGGTCAGGCAGGTCAAGGCAGCTACATTGACTTTGATTTCATCGTCTTGGTTACATATACGTGGAATATAACCAGACCATCTGGAGAGGAAAGTTCCTCTATCCAGTGTACCGCTGCTTCAAAATGTTCAAATAATAATTCGTTAACATAATTTGAAAATGAGTCAGATTGCCCTACTATTAGATCCACTCTACACATCCAGCATCTAGGTGAGTAAAGCTGGGTTGGAGCAGACAGAGCATCTGAATAATGTATCATGACATAAAGCACCTGTGTAAATTCTGGAGAAGCGATGCCTATTCGTTGTCTCTAAATGGTGTCTCTAAGTTCCCAGGTTCGAACAGCAGAACTTTTTGACTTGATCCCCCCCGCAAAAAAAAAAGAAAACACAATGGCAACCTGGTTTTGTTACAGTGTCAGATGTGGGAAAAAACACATCTGTTCTTCACCAAAAGCAGCATGTCTGAATTTGCCATAGAGTCATTTTGGCAATTTTGCAGTGTTGCATGTGCCGCTGGTGGAGAGACAGCACGTGCTGATGTCATCTGATGTTCCCTATCCAGTTGATTTTTCTGACTTTAAAGTTGGAAATTTTAACTTTTAAATGCAAATTAAACAAAAAATTGCTGTCAGAACTTGGGGATTCTACTCTTTCTTAAGTCTCTATAACACCGATCAACGTAATTTAGGATTAAGTATTTACCAATATCAAATTTCAGTCTAATACTTGCCTTTTTTAGTATCAGGTCTGCACATTAAGTGTTTTTTTGTCTTTTAATAATTCCTAAAGGACATTACAGTTGAGCCAAGCATTTGAAATTAAATCATCAGATAAATTGGTGGTTTTCAGTATAGGTCATTCACAAGAGCATTGAATCTCCACTATGTAATTTTTATTTAAAAAATATGTTTCTTTCATATTTGTCAAAACTGTCACTATGTCGTGACTTGTGACACTTTGTTATGAAACAGATAATCTTTCTACAAGCTTAGCTTCATTTTTTTTTTTTTTTTTACTTATCTTAATGTCTGGTAATGCAAGAGTGCCAACTGTGTTCTGGGAACAAAACATCTGATCAGCCTTCAAATTGTTGAACTATCTACTTAATCCACATTACTAATAAGATTCTCTTTATACATCGTTGCAATGTAAAAACACCCATTTTTTTGTGATTGTGTGTTTCTGATAATCATTAACCATGATGCTTCCCGCGCAAAAGGCTGAACCTCTGAGAAAAATGCCATAAAGGCTGCCCAAACACAACCGGACTGAGCTCAGAGACATCCAACATACAGTCAAATAAAACATTATTAGGGTTGTATGAAATAAAGACAATTGTAGGTTTAACTATAGCATTAACATAGTTCTTACAAGTTAAAGTTATCTCCCTTTGGAACCTTGTAAAGGTTTTTTTTTTTTTTTCTCTGTCTCACTTTGTATGCTTCTCCAGATAAGATCTCTCTGCATCATGTACAAACTGTCTTGTCTCTTAAATAACATCAAACAAAATATAAACATACATCTAAAAGGTTCACAAATTTGTTTTATTGCTGTCATTTAAAGCTTAAAACTGTCAATATGCTCGTCTTACTTACATTTCGTGCTACAATAATTGTTTCTTTGATGGTCAATGATCCAGACCATAGACATCAAAAGATCAAGCTTTTGTGTTTTTTTGACAATACACTACTTTGCAATTGTTTTATATTTTCAGTTCATCAGATTTACCAAAGAATATTACCAATCTATATATTGTTTTCTAGATAAAGGTCAAATACCGTCATCATCTCAAAAAATATGGCAAAATGTCACAGGTATATAACTACGTGGCTACAAATACATTTTACTTCACGCAATTTTACTTGTATAAGTCTGTTTTTACAATTGTGAAATGCTAAAACAAAATTTACATCCTGTTAAACATTTGGCGAATAAGCACGGTGTCCCAGGACTTTTCTCTCAGTCCTCAGTATATTAATGACAAAGGAAACAGGTGTGTCTGAGCACCTGCGCTTTACGTCCACTGCAGTGTCCCACAGTGCAGCTGCACTGGGCCCCAGAGGGCCCCTCAGAGTGTGTGCACACGTGCAAACAAAGGCTCAAACCTGCCAGTCATCTTATTACAAGGAATTTAAGTACTTAATTCAGATGCAGCATTGAAGCATTTCTCTTTAAGTCAACGTAAATAATAAAAGTGCTGTTTTATTATTTGCTATAAATTTGCACTCTTTTTGAGATGAGTCAAATGTCTGAAATGGTGTAAAGTTGAATAATACACATTTTTTTACAAGGAATTTAATTGTTATCCACCAAACTCTCTCTCTCTCTCTCTCTCTACCCAGTGAATAAAACCACATAAATCTAAATAGTAAAATGCTCATATATTTTCTCAAACCTTTAAATCAAATTATATGAGGCAACACAAGAAAGCCGCATGAATTTCAAAAATCCTTAGTCTGCTGCTCAGTGATTAAAATGGTCTGATTCTTTCAAAGCATTTAGACCAAAACAAGATATTTATGCTAAGTATATTGGCATTCACTCAGATCCCTTTAATTAGTGAGATCCTGTTTTCATTTTGACTCAGATTTTTTTTTTTTTTAAATGAATGAAGCTTTTTCATTTTTGTTTCAACCACAGCGAAAGAATGACAGCCTGTCCACTTTATACTATCAAAAAGCAAAAACAAGCATAATGTGAAGCGTCAGTCTTTTGGGTAAAAGCATGAGTGTCTTGTCATCCTATAAGCCTGCAGAGATAGAGGAAGTCACAAAAACACAGACATTCATGGTGGTGATGGAGGTTTGTTGCGTCGAGTCAGCAGGAAGCATTTCTCAGAGACCCCATCAAAACCTTTCAAGGTCTCGTAAAGCCCTTCTCTCCTGAAAACCCTTCAAATCTCACCGTCTGAGCACAAAAGGCTGAGCAACTGGCTTCTATTTGCGGGTATGTTTTACCAGTACTCGGCTTCATTGTTACATCGATCGCTGAGCCATCTGGACTTCTCATTAAAAACCACATCCTCGACTTCCATTATACTGGAGCATCAAAGCCTGATCGTACACTCATCAGTGAAATTCTTTCACCGAGCATCCAAAAGCGACACATTGGTTTTTCTACCCAACGGGAATCATCAAAGTACTCTTAAACTTGTTATGGCATTCGCTGTTTAACACACAGGCATGTCTGGTGCAGCTTCGGATTGCTTTGCTTCCTCTTTATTTTTTAGAAGTATTCCGATGCAAAATAAAACTTTAAAACATGTTTGGTTACAGTTTGATTTGAAGTTCTAGATGTTTATTTTAGCTTTCCCCACCCGCCCCCTACATGTCATTGTTTAGGATTGTTTGGTGATATCACCTATCCCTGGTTTGCTGCTGACATTCAGCTTCTCATTGCTTTTAAAATGCCAACGTGCTGCAAATGTGTCAGTGTTAAAGAACTGAGCAGATGTTTGATGTTAATTTATTATTTTTACAACATAGCCAAAGGGATTTTGGTTGCTATTTTTATCAGTAGAGGAATATTGCTGTTGAGCTCTGTTACATCCAGTGTTGTGATTTCCACTCACTTAGATGTATTTCTTTGTTTATTTAAACTCTGACTTGCTTGCAGAATAATGTTCTGGTTTGGACATTTACAGTATCTCTGATCTTCTGCTACTATATGCCATGACTGGGATCCCGAAGCTAACTGGTCAGTTAAGACTGGAAATGAAACATGACTGAGCCTTGGTATCTGTAGCCCAAATGCTCTGAAACTCTGGAAAATCCAAACTTATTCAGGTAGTAGCAGAAATACTATGGGTATTGAAGTAGTACTGTTTATTTGATTTAACTTTTTTTATTAGTTTATCTTAGTTTTTCTTGCTAGGGTAATGAAAACATAATCAGAAAAATGTTATATATTCTTCAGTGTTTTGCCACAAACACAATAAAATTCATCCCTGATATTTTAGCTTCTGGACAAGTTTGAAGAACCCAAAGTCCGTTTTATAACCCAACAATCTCATCCCTGATTCAGTTCAGTTTCTTTTGCCATCTAAGCTCAATATCGCATGTCAGAAACAGGCCCGAGGCAGCTCTTTGACTTCAAGATTAAGTTGACATATTTTGTCAACGCTGAGAAGAGAGAAGATGCAACTTGTGGATTGAAGACATCTCCTCCTCTTTAAAACTACAGCTATCAGCTGGAAGTGCCTTATGCAGAGCAGCTGGCTCCACAAGAAGGCAGCCAGCTGTTTTCTCTTTATATTCTGACTGAATGCACTGCAGGAAAAGTGCTGCCATTTCTGCTTTGTGCTTGTTCAGAGACAATAATGTGGGCTGTTTTGATTATTAGCAGACCTCATTTGGCACTTGATGGCCTACAGTGGAATCTGCTTTCAGGGTTATCCATCTAGTCATCTGTCACCACTTGGCACATGCTAATTTAAAATAAAACTCACCCACACATTCATCCTAGTACGCAAGCATAGACGGGCACACAAATCTGCTTTAGATGCAGCTGGATTTATATCCATTTATTCTACTTCAAAGTGTTCGACTTCAGTACCAGTTAAGAAATCAGAGTGTGAAACATACACTTCAAAGAAAATAATGAAATAAGATATTGGTAGTAACACATTAGTGGTTGCTTGATTAAACATGCATTAGCCTGACTGACAAATAATAATGTGTTTCTATTTTTTTTTTTCTTAAATCCTCTGACTAGCTGGAGTTCCAATCTTGTATACAATGACCTGCATTTAGCATTTGGCGTGTATCTCAATATCTCCCAGATGTCACAACACCAATCCGGAAATGATTGAAAACAACTTTATGGATTAATGCACATTGTGAATAAATGTGTTTCCTCCAGACCTGACCAAACAGGAGTCTTTCTTTCTTGCATATTTAATTGAATCTCAACCCTTGTGCGTGCGAGGACTGAGGCAAACGTAGAGGGCTGTGGAAAATAATACAAGTTTTACGTGTGTGAGGTCGGTTGGACCCCATTTCTGGACACAAGGGTTAAGACGATAGCATGGTTTGAACTTATTGTGAGGACAAAGTACTGGGGTGATGTAAATCAGTGTGTGTGTGCGTGTACGTGTCTGTGGGACAGTATAAGTTAGAGTTTCCAAACTGACTCACAGGGGGGGGGAAAAAATCGATCTGTGGTTTGTTGTGGCATGAAGTCAAACTAAACACAAACGAGAGCAGAGGCCATCGATTACTGCCTGTTTCGCATTCAAAGCCCTTGACTGCCCCCTGTAGGTTGAACGTGACAATTGCAGGACAAAAGCTTAGAAACTATTTTTCCAACAAAAACCATCATCAACAAGAGGAGAACACAGACAGCATCGACCAAAGTCAGTAACTGTGACTTTAGTCATAGTTTAAGGTGATAAAAATTATATAATCACGGTCAAAAGATATACGGTTATTTTTTGTGTCTTTTTTTAATAAACAATAAAACTTTAGTAAACTTTCTTAAGAATAGATGATTCCGTTAGATTTCTCCCTAAACAGCCTTTATGGAACAAAAAAAAAGACACGTACCCGTGTTTCTGCGTTGTTGCGGTGTTTGCTTAATAATCCATTCTTCATCAACGATGCGTGGCTTTCTGTCTTCGTGCAGCCTGAAAACTGATTTGCGTTTGTGTTTTGTTTTTTTTCCTGCGGGAAAAACGACCTTCTCCGTCTATAACTGCATCCAATGAGTGAGAGGAGGGGGAGAACTGGGAAAAGCGGTCTGCACAGGAAACGATGACGCAGCTGGATGGAAATCACTTTTTTAAAATGAAAAGAAGATGGTTGCAGTTTTCTCAGAGATCAAAACTCTCCAATCACAGACTTTTCGTTTACGTGTCTGGGAGATTTTGAGTCCATAAAAAAACAAAACACACACACACACACAATTTTTGTTCAACTGTGCCAGAACTTAAAAATGGTAGAATATAGAAAAAACAGAATGGGATAAAAAGCAGAATATATAAAAGTGAAACGCGATAACGATGTTTTTTGTTAACATGTGTACGTTGGGATTTGTTTTTTACTCAAACTATGTTCAGAGCACAAAAGACACTGAGTTTTCTTTAAACCACAAAAGTGGCCAACACCTTTGGTCAGCAAAAATAGTTGTGTGTTTTGTAAATGTGGCAGCTTGTTTTAATTTTATTTTTTATAATTACTACAAAAGAGGCCCAGGTGTGCTTAATTGAGTTTTCTTTTTATGTGTGTATATTAATTACTTCTAACAAGTGTGTACCCATCATTACTTTTCATTCTGATGGCTTCCCTTGTTGGAAAATTGCACCTGAAGGGCAGCGAAGAATTTGTTTTTATTCAAGAATAGCTCAAGTGGTATCATAATCCTGCGAGAAGTACAAGAATGGACAGCAGAAGAGTTGTGTAACGGCACTTCCTCTGATGAGTCCTTTCAGGTCTGAGGGACATCTGGAAAATCCTTTGTCTTGGAGAAACATAGAGAGCTACCTTTGTTGTGCCGGTTTTAAAGCATTCTGATAAAATCCACGAGTGTTGTTCTATCCCAAAACCCTGCCTTTAATAAAGATTGGGATCAATCTGTCCTTGAAGAGCAATAATCCAGGCACAGCTAGATAATCTGTGTTCTTTCCGGCATGATGGAGCGCATTGTCAAAACAAAACTGATTGTAAAGTGGGTCAAAGATCAGAACGTTGAAATCTTGGACCCATGGCAAGAAAATTCCCAGATTTAAAAAACTTAACCTGTGTTCAGTTCTCAGAAAGAAAAATCTAAGTGCTAGACAAGAACGTATCACCATAAAACAGGATGTGATAAGACGTCAGGATCTAAAATAGCAAAATAAAGCTTTAAGAAAATTCCCAAACTGAATAGAGATTATGAAAAGAAATTAAAAAAAACATCTTGACACCAAATTTTTGTGCAACATTTGTGTTGCCTATAAAACAACATTCAGTATGGTTTAGTTAAATAATTCGTTCGGAACCCTTAATATGCTGCCTAATCTCTTTCTTGATAAATTATGAGTAATTGCTGTTTAAGCCCAAACTCCAGCTTTGGTCAAGATCTGAACAGAACACAGTCTTCACCTTTATGTTAGAGCTGGAAAGCTATTATAAATGCTGTGGAACATGATTAAACTTTCCAACACATATCCAAATTGTTTATTTGTAAGTATATTTTATAATGGTTAAAAAATTAAAAAAAATCTCCCTTAAAATTTTAAACGATGTAATTGGTTAGATAAGGAGTCAATCACTGGATGTTCTTTATATTATACCCAAATGAAATTTTCCTTTTTAAAATTATAGAATTGAGGGTTTAAAGTTTAATTTAAAATTTTAACATGAGTAGATGAGTTCTTCGTCAGATAAATTCTCTTTAAATACATATTTAATTTAATTGGCATAAGCGGCACATAGTAGCTAATATTTAGAGACAGAGCTACTTTTCATCTATATTCCTGAACAAATGTTTAAATAGAAAGCAGAACATAAGCTTATTAAGCCACAGAAAGAAAACTATTGTGAAGCAAAATCTTGCTTCGAAATAATCCGTCGTTTTCATTTTGCATAATCAAATGTTGACAGAGATGAAAGACTGCAGAAATCTGAGGCATGGAAATAATGTTTTTCATCAGCTTAAAGGTGTTAGAAATTATTGTTGTTCTAGGATAAGCATTTTTCAGCTCTGTATCCACGGTAGCCATACTAAAACCTATCTGTAGATTAAACAATATCACAGAAAAGTAGATAAAATCCAAAAAAAAAAAAAAGACAAGCCAGATATTTAACATATATTTATTTTAAAGTCAAAGGTTACACATAAACAATAGTTAAGAACACTTCCATGGGTCGCCCTCCGTCCTGTGGTTGTATATCCAGTTTTCGGACCGTCTCCGCCACCCAAACTTTATACAAAATGAACTTCATACATCTGAGTGCAACTCTACCCTGCCACATCCACACAGCCTCTGACAACAAGGATTTCATTAGGGATCAGAAGCTAAACCAATCACAAAGTATATCAAAGACTATTCAGTAAATACATTACACAAAGACGGCACGGACTTCATGAGGGCCAGAATCAGTAACACAGCTACGTTAACGATGTCACTATCGATTTCTGCAGAGTTCAATTACACCAAGTCCAAATATTAGATTTCATGAATGTAAGAAACATTTCACCATTTGTAAGACATTAAACTGGTAGGACAAACGGATAGAGAAATATTTATAAAAAAGAGCTATTACAAAACATGCTTTCCCAAAGAAGGCTGAAAACTCAGATACGCCACACTCGTCCAGTTCCTCTGCAATGAGATGAGTCGTTTTATGTCGTGTTCAAGTTCTATGGCGCAAATACTGACCACTGATTGATCCAGTTGTTGACATTAAGCTTGTAAACCTGAATGAGGAGTGTTGGAGTGTTTGAGACAGACAACTCCAACTTGAATTTGGGTCGCAGAGTAATTTATTTATTCTTGTTCGTTTGAGCATGTGCAAAATTAAAGCCATTGTAATTTTTCTGTAGACTAAACAACAGCTCCCTGGTGACCTCTGCTTCAAAGATCCACATTTCTGTACCATGTTCATGTCAAAACCAAAGCCATAAATAAGAGTACAGCCAAATTAATCTGGGGTCTCTTTCACAGTGTTTAATTTTTCTTTTTTTTCCTTCAGACCGTTTGTCCTGTTTCACCTCCACCAACAGCTCAGAAAGCCGTTTAACTGAGAACAACATGGCGGTCGAACACAGACTTCCTCTGTTCCTGGACTTGCCTCCGCCAGCGCTGCTGGGCGTGCTCCACTTTGTTTAGCATGTTTGGTCGGGAGTGTGAACGGGACAGGACATTGTGAGCATTGGCAAAAGGTTGCTGGTCCTGAAAATGTGAAAAAACAGGTCGGTTAGGAGTCAAACAAAAAGAAAACACAAGACTGTTCTTTAAAAAAAAAAGAAGAAGAAAAAAAAGATTGCAAGGCAAGAAAGAAAAATGCATGTTGGATAAGAGTCTGGCAGCATCTTAGAACCAAGAGTTGAGTAAACTTCACAAGTTTAATCTTTCCTATGTATTGAATTTCACAACAGTCCTACTTTAGTCCTGTTTGTTAGTAATTTGGTTGTTCTTTTTCGCTTCCTGCTTGTTCCAGTGAAGGAAAAGAGCGCTGTGTAATAAATGTTAGTTCAGAGGGAAAAAAAAAACTGTGATAACCCAAACATTTAGATAAACTTCATAAGAGTTTAGTTGTTAAAAAAAAGTTGCATCGAGCTCAGCACTTAGAACTGACACAAATTTGTGCCCAACTCATGTTTTATGAAAATGTTAACATTTTGTTAAAAGCCCTCTCATATGAAAAGTCTTGTGTGAACTTTGTCAAATCACAGCATGATCAAAAAGCAGCTGTAGCTCCACCTTTACCCTCAGGGAAAGGCAGCGACATATTTCCTCTGTTAATATCTAAACATTCAGCCAGACCAAAGTAGGCCAAACTGATTACTTTTATCCTCTGTTCAAGTACGTATTCTGGGCTTTTTCACGTGGAGTAATAGGAATGTCAGAACCAAGATTACTGTTTGTTTTATGTTTGGATGTGCTCTAATTATACGATGCCGTAAAAGCCAACCTTGCTGGAGGCTGATTAAAACATGTGCCTTTCCTTATTTTTCCCATATTTATTATCCAGTTACACAAAAGTATATTGGAATGCCACAATGAAAAACAGAATCGATTTTAACTTAATTTCTGTGCCTCGAAGCATTAGTCATGTTCATACACTACCAGCTCGCTTGACTCTCTTTTGAAGTTCGATCTGATCCATTTGGAAGAGTGCTTTTGTGTTCTGTACAGTTAAAATGGAGAAACAATACCTCCAACATATATTAATGAGGCCCTGCAGCACTCAGTCCAGTCCTTGTGTTTCACAATCAGTGAACAAGTGATGATATCTAAAGTGAACAGTACACAAATGTCCTAACTACTATTTTCTGTCTCTAAGTGTTGTTTACAGTATTGTTCAAAGATTCAGTCCCTCCGAGAAGTTGCGATCGCAACTGTTAATGCAAATTCACTCATTATCAAATTTTGCTCAGGCTTGTTATTATTACCAGCCAACTTTTCCACAAATCTGATCAATCACTTTAACATCTCCTGTATTTGCTTCTTTTCTGACCAATCAGTGCATTCGGCTGAATTTTTACTAATCCCCACAGTCCTCTTCTAATTTAACTTTCGATTTTGTTACATCTCTGTAAAGCTGAACCTGCTGGATGAAACCATGCATGACGCTAAACAGTAACATATACCTTTTTTTTTCTTTTTTTTGGTAAAAAAAACATTTTGAGATGTTCTGTAGAATTTACTTATAAATGTATACAGTGAATGCCAATTTGAATGACTGGTGTTTTTGTGAACAGAACATGGACAATGCCTTCTTAAGAATTTCCTTACTGCACTGTATTTGCTTGTGATTGTGATTGCTAATGTATTATGAAGTTGCTGCTTTAAACATCTGCTGAGTTGGCTGTAGATTCGCTAAGTACCCAGTGTCATATTTCAGTGGCGGTTTTTTCTAAAGGATATTACCCAGAAGGAGTCTACAGTACCTTGAAATGAAGTAGTATTGCAACACACAGACTAGTGAAACTGTTAATTTTTACCCACGATGGAGGGCTACCATGTGATGTTTTGTGCAACAAGGACCTCTTTACGAACATATAAAAAGTCTGACAACACCGACAGAGTTCAGAGTCGTAGCAATGCAGCACAGGGAATCATCTGTTTCTTTAAAAGAAACACATACCCCGACAACATCGTCGTCACTATGGATTAGCTGAGAGTGTCCAAACAGTCGCCTCTTCAACATGGGCTCCAGGAGAGTCAGGTAGACCATGTAGAGCAGCAGCAGGCCCAGAATGGAAAGATAAATTATGATGGTAACCTAAACATGGAGAGCAACCAGTGGATGAATGAATTCAATATGAAAACATGCAACAATTACTAGAAGGGAAAATTGTCAGTAAATGTTGTGTACCCATTGAATGACAACAAAAAGAGATTAAATGTTAAGCATGGGGGAAAATAATGATGTTGCCACAAAGATTTAAGTAACTAAACTAAGCAAATATTGCTAATAACTACAACAAGTAAGAAAATTGCAAACGTCAGACAAGAAGAATAGCAGCAAAACCCCACAAACTATGATTAAAGGACACCAGCGCTACACTAACAAACAATATTTCCGTCAAAGAGTAACTCTAAACCTTGGGCTTTAACAGTATGTTTTGCTAGATATTTTTTTAAAACTTGTGAATCCTTTTTTTACATCTGCTAGGTATTTATAAGGACATGAGGGAGCTGGTGGGTCAGTGGGTGAGAGGTGGGGACAGCTGAGTTCATCACAGAGCCAACACGCACACACATATAGGCAATCAAGTTTTTTTCCAAACTGAATGTACCTTAATAGTCCCCGAGCTTCTTTCTTCATATTTACACTCACAGCGCAAACAGTAGGCCTCAACATCTTTGCCATCCACTGGCATCGGTTCCACCACATGAAGACAGTTACTGATAAGAGAACAGCATTGATAGGCTGTTATTAAGATTAAAATAACTCATTATCAGTAAGATATAGTAGGGTTTCTAAACACACCAGTCTTTGAGGGAGACATTTTGCTTGTAGATCTGTCCTTCCACTTCTCTGTAGGGTGGGCAGATGCATTTACAGCGGATGTCTTCTGAATTCTGCATCGAAAGAAAATTGTTGGTTTACTGTGGTGAGTTGTCATAATTTCATTTTGCTGGTTTTAAGACACCAGAGGCGTCTCAAAACTTTATTTTGATATGCCATTCTTACTATTCATTAAACTTTACAACACAAAGTAAATTATTCGAATGATTACATGCAGATATGAATTTCATAGTGCAGTGAAGTTAGATTTACAGAAGTTAAATTGTATCTTTGCATCAAAATGTCATTTCTATTAGGATGTCTGTCCTACTTTCTTCACGATCCTATTGAAGAAATCTACGTGGAAATGTAGAAAAGCCTTAATACATATTTACACTATTATAGTCCTATCTGTGTTTTAAAAACAGAGACAAGGAATGTTTCAGAAAGCATATTTCAGCTTCACTGAACCACCATCACCATTTTCTGTCAACAGCCAGCTAACCAGGCTATCAGTAGCCTTACCTTTGCTGACACCTGACTGAGTAAAACAAAACATGCCAAACAGAAAGCCTCGACGCCGAACAGGAACTTCATCTTTTCGGACCAGTCTCGGAAAGCCTCCTTTGAAAATATCAGTCAATTAACTGCTGCCAGAGTCCGCACAGCAACGACAAATACAACCTAGAAAGAGACGCCGTTAGCCATCGAGCTAAACAGAGATCCTCCGTCAGCTGACTCCACTTCCGCACTTAGTCACGTGACCAGACAGGTCAACAGCGATATGGGGCTGCGTCATCAAAATGGGATGGTATTTCTGTTCTCCAGAATTTGCTCTACTTTTATGGAAAGCCATTTCAGCCAAAATTACTTTAACCTCTTCTTTTGCAATTACAGTAACTATATGCACACGTATTTCTCTACAAAACACGTTTTGTGTTTAAACAAATGTATATTTATATGTAAAATGACACACTAATAACAAAGTACAACTAAAGTCAAATCCTCAATGGTTCAATTCACAATATTTTGTGAATCCCAAAGGAAAATTTAATAATTTAATTAATGAAGTGAATTATTAGGGAATGTTACATCAAACTAAAACAGAAAATCTAACAAAGAATTAATTTCAATTTGATCTTTAGGCACTTAAGATGAAGCTCAATCAAATGCTGCCATTGCCACACACAGGAAATACATAAACAATGAGCAGAGAAAGCAGTAAAAGTCTAAAACATTTGAAAGATTATTATAAAGCCTGGAGAGCTATGAATTATTATTATGTAAAGGATTGCAAATAAAAAATACATCGCCGGTAGGTTTTAAATTACCTAGCAGCAATTTAAAACATTTTCACAGCAACTGTATTTATCCCAAGTTGCTTCTATTAATCTCACAATAAGTGTTTCAAAGTTTGTTAACAAATACATAAATGAATTAATAAATAAAAAGTTCATTTAGAACATGAACCATTAAATTTTCAGTCTTTATTTACAGCAAGTTAGATGTACAAAGCCATAAAAAAATATACATACGTATCATTCAGGACAGGTGAACCACTCAGCTATATATTACAGGATGTTTCATTTAGTTTTTTCTATCTGCATTATATTTATCTTTTACTATGTTCAGCTGTTAGATCACAATACACTGTTTGGGTATTATCTGTGGAGGTCCTTATATCATGGATGCATAAATCACAGTAGTTATTCAGACACCCTGAAAAACATAACAAATGCCACCAGTTTTTGAAGCTACACACTATATGTTAGCATTTCACCAAAACGTTTTTACACCATATACAAAATATCAATCAGAATAATTGCTTTTGTGATGGGACTACCTCGTTAATAGTGCTAGTGGTCCCCAAATGTTATTTGTGCTCTATTTGTTCTGGATATTCTTTGTACTTTTTAACTGTGAAAGTAACCTATATCAAAACTAGTTACACACTTTATATACAATCTCACTGACATTCAATATTTATCTGTTCAGATATCACTCTTTATTCCTTTACGACCAGATCAGGAAAAGCCCCATAAAGTCAGTATGTCACATTAACAAGCAGAATTCCAGTGCAAAGATCTGCAATTTGGATCTCAGTCCGGGATGGTCTATAAGAAGCCATAAAGTCCTTACAGACACATTTCCAAACTCATGGAAGATATCCAGATTCTATTCAGGGATGCCATAGCAGATCAATAATCCATGCATCTTCAGAACTGGGTCTTGAAACTTATGGCTAAAGTCCAGTTGCTTAAAATTAGTCCTCTCAATATGCGAGCCGCTCTACTTTGGCCCCGGAACAATAAAAAGAATGACAGAATGGTCTCAAGGGGGCCACTGATACTGTCACCAGTGTCTGACTTGAGTTTGTTGTGAAAAATGCTGTTTGAACGAACGGCCTTTTAAGGGCGAAAGAATCTCATGACTTTGGACCTCACAAAGCGGATGAAGGATTTCGGAAACATTTCTTTTGATTCTTGTGTCGTATAGTTGAAGTAGTTCTGTGGATGAGCCAGCACGTCAAACAACGCTTTCATGAGCTTCTTGTCCTGACGCAAAAATAGAAAAAGAGAAGATATTATAACAACTTAATCTGAGACGCAGTGTGTGTTTTATATGTGTTCATTAGAGATGGCTACATTCTTACTATTTAATCAAATAAATATAATTATAAATAGAATGAGTGGAAACCAAAGATACCTTGAGTATTTCCTGGTGATTCACTGATGCATATAATCTTCCATCTCTCACTATGTCTTCAATCAGTTCCTGGTAATCCTCTGAAACGAAAAACACATGTAGTAGTAATTAAAAACTTACTATAAAACAAATTTTGATGTGATTTCTTTTTGCCTGCTCAACAATAAACTAAGCACAAAATAATTTATTAAAGGGGTTTGACTTTTGAATGACTGATCTGTGAAATATCATTGATCAAAAACATAAATAGGGTTTGCCTTAGTAAAAAAAAAAAAAAAAAAAAAAAGCCAAGCAATTTCACAAAATGTTTTATTCTCTATTTTGTTGGTCCATATGATTTTTTTATTCTATCTTCAGCAAAAAGAACACAACATAGCTCTTTTTTTTCTTCAAAACTGGTTGATAAGTATGAAAAGTGATATTTATTATGAAATAAAATGAATAAAAGTTCACACTTTTTGTTCTACTTGCTGATTTTTTTCTGTTTTTTTGTTTGTTTTCTTATTTACTTTTAAATAATCTTGCACTAAGAGACTTTAAACCACTTGTGCTTACAGGTACAGGTTTCTTTGAATCAAATTCAAAGGTCTGCAGACGGCACTTTGGACACCCCTGATTTAAAGTAACCTTTCCATCACTGATCAATTTAAAGGACAAAGCGTGTGTAAATACATAATGGCAATAAAAGATTCTTGATTCTTCAAACTGTTTATTCTTACCATCATATGTGACATATAACACCTGGAAACCTTTAGCGCTATTTCCCTCGTTAGACCTGAACTGTATCCACAGTCTTTTAGAGCGGGAGGTGAACGCGATGGGGCGCTCGTATGTTTGACACGTCTCATAAGTCGTCACAGAGTTGGGCAGAGCTGTGAGTTAAAAGCAGGAACACACAGGAGAACCTCTTCAAGTAATGCACAACAGTGATATTTTAAAATCTCTTGGAATCCAAAAGAGTCCTCAAAGTTTATACTAGCCTTACTTCTCAACCAGCAAAACATTTGTTTACAGTTCTTGTCACTTTGATGTTAAATGAATAAACTTTACTTTACACATGCTGTCAACACACACTTAGTTTTGTTTAGATGACGGCTAAAGTTAATTTGAACAAATCTACAACTGCAACTTTTCACTTGTTGTTACACACCAACAAATAAAACTTACAGCTTTTTCTCATCACCAAGTAATCTCCACATTCATCCTCAATGGGCAGGTAGATTTCTGGCACAACAATGAGGACCCGGCGTTTAGGCGGTGGGTTGATGGTCCAAGTGCACTCAATGTTGGCGGGATAGTTCCCCGGGTAGTTTGGAGACTCGATGTAACCAGAAAACTCCCCCAGTTCTCCACCACATTGCCGGTCTGTCAAGCAACGCACACATATGTGTTTAAAATGAGTTTTTTTTTAAACTTTCCTATTTCACAAGGTTTGTCTGCTGTCAGAGTCGGTGAATGTGTTCAAAATGGAATGTGCCACAGATTAGGGAGCTGTATTGGCCTGGGGGTGCGAGAACTTTGCAACACTTGCGCATAGCAAATGGAAAACTTTAAAAGTTCAAATATTTCTGCTGTTAGCTTCTCAGCTTCAGCACATAATGACTTAATAAATGGATCCACAGAAAATGAACTTGTTTTCCTGAGCTAGATTTTTATTGTTTACAAAGAAGAGATCCAGCCAATCCTCCTAAATCTGTGATTCCTTCCAGATAAAAAAAGTCCCATTTTAACTCCTGGTTAAAAACTTAAAATGCATGTGGTTGTCATATATAAATTTACTTTAAAAAATAAATCATCCTTTAGATTTTTAAATGTTTAGCCCGTTTGTTTTTAGATTAAAATGTTGCTGATTAAGCTTCACATTCTGCCATTAGTTTCAGAATCCAGTGTTGCTGCTTTTCACTTCTTTTGGAGTTTTCTCTTCAATTGAACAATGATAACAGAGGGACAAAAACTAAAGAAATTATCAAAGTAAACAAATCTTACAAGAATCTAAAATTTCTTGATTAAAGATTTGGAATGGAAAAAGTATATTTGCAAGTATATCTTCTCAGAAAAGCTTTATGTAGTTAATCGGGAAAAAAATAAAGAATGAAAAGTAAAATACCCCATGTTGAACCTAATCAATGAATTCTGCAAGGGACTGAGGCAGTTCTGAAGCACATTCTGTCAGATGGTTTATTCAACTCATCAACTGGTCACTAGTTAACTTCTAAACATGTTATCTGACATGCAAAGAGCATAAATTATCATTGAATGAATAAATGAATGAGGCCTCAGAATAAATTCTGCTCAGGGCCTCCTTCAACCTTAATCCTGCTCTGACTGGTGAGGTGTATAAACAAACATACTTTTGCACTGCATGATGTTGGTGGAGCCATCAAAGTCAGTGGAGGTGTTTCCAGGACAGGTGACACAGTAGTTCTGTCCAAATTCGCCCTGGTAAGTGCCCGTCGGACAGCGGATGCAGCGGTGTGTGCTGGTGTTGTAGTAATGACCCGGAGAGCACTGGACTGCAGGAGCCAAGAGAAATGACATAAGGTTCAAAATTCATAAAACTATTCACAGTCAAATGGAGTATAATAAACTCGGATGCCAAAAAAGAGCACTTTAATATAAATAGAATAAAAGGCACATCATCCAACAACAAAAAATGACTTTTAGGTAGTGATGCCCCCCTGGCAACTGAAGAGGGCAGCAGAGCTCCTACTGGGATGAAGAGAGCTGTGTGGACTGTGCATCTCCATGATTAAAGAGTTGTAGAAGGGAAAAAAAGTTTCAAATCCTAAAAATTGCAGATGTTTTAGTTCATTTAATAAGTCTGACAGGTTGTCATAAACCTTTCTGCTCCAACTCATCCCTATAAGCCATGAATTTATGTTAGAACTAAACTAGACCAAACATGCGTTAATAGGGAAAAATAGCCCTGATAACTCCCACACCTTTGGTCTCACACTCCTGAAAGGAGACAGCCCCACTGTGTTTAGTCACCAGGTTCCCTCCACACAGGAAGCAGGTGGTCCGTCCCACTTCTGGCTGGTAAGTTCCCAGCGGACAGGGAAGGCACGGGACAAAGCCGTCAAGAGAGTACTGACCGGGTGGACACTGACCTGGATGCACACACAAAGGAATTTCTGGTTAGAGTAGACTGCTGAAACCGTTGTGACGGTGCAATGTGGTTAGCTGTATGCAAGACTTCAAGCTCTTTAAATGTATATCAATATAATGTTTTGGATAAGATATGCTTGTATGGCACAACATGTCTCATCAGCACTTCTCTTTGCAAATCCTAGATGACAAATACAAAATGGGTGTCGGCAGGAATTCCCTGATTGCTCCCCTTGTTTAGTCTGTCCAAGGAGATGGGACCTGAGATTCAACCACAAAGTCGCTGTTGATAAAAGCGATGATAGCTGCTTCGGCTTTTATTCAAGGCTCAAAGAACTTGAAATTCAAACACATCTTTATCATTCGAGTTCAAGCTTCTTTGGGTTTACACAAAGAAGAACATCTGCAGAGGACACAGATCTTTATCATGGCACCAATGCTTCCTGTGAGCGCCTCTGATTCACAAAACGCTTACTTTGCTCTCTTTGTGACTGTGTGGGTCTTTATCAGCTTTTTCTGTTATTTGTTTAAAGGTAAGAAAATAAATCACAATTCTTGGGAATGTAAACACAAACACAGTTGAACATCTCAGACTTGTCTAATAGTTTCCAATGATCTTAAGCAATTACTTTTTTTAAAATTCTGTTCAAATTCACGGTTTGATACTGTAGCTTATATCTGTAAAAAGGGCTGTATTGCTATTCAAATTTCTTGACCTCCAATAAATGTCATAACCTGTTAATAACGATTCTTGAAAATTTAGAAGGCTGTAATTCTTTTCAGATTTTGCTTCCAGGGAGCCAGAGCTCCTTGGCATCTTTTAAATTAGTCTCAATCAATAGTTCTCGAGATTTTCTTTTGTCTTTTTTCTGACTGATTTCCAGATCTTTTACCTCAACATGACACCATGATGTGTAGTTTATAGAAAAACATGAGAAAGAGACAAAAGGAGGCCAAACGCAGACATAACAGGTCTAGAATCTAATCCACAGCAATACAGCAAACAGCAATGTTACTCTTGCTGTTAAGCCACCATCTCAATTCATCTATTTCATTTTTATGCTTAAAATTAACTCACCATCTGTGATTTAAATGTCAATGCACTATGAGTGCCCCATAAGTGGCCAAATTATAGGACACATTAATCAAAACATATTAGATAATGCAACCAGTTTCACTTTTCGTTTTAAGCATTTCACATCCTGAGGTGAGTGAATCTTCATCAGCCTTGAAAGCATGTAGATGGTGCAACGTGATATTAAGCAGTGCTCTTACCATGTCACTTCATTGTTCCATACAGCCAAGTATTTTTTCCCCATCCTGCACTTATTTTGGCATCTTATCAGGAAGGACCTTGAGTCATATTGATGCTACGTTAGAATATTTTTGTAGTTCTGAAAGTGTTCCTTTTTAAAACCCTGGTATACCTTGAAACTGTTAACTGGCCGATATAACTAGCTAAATAAAACTCCTGGCTCTTGTGAAGTTGTCTGAAATGTGTAGACACTGCCAACACAGGGAAATTCCTTGATTTTACGACTGTTTTCATGTCTGAATAATTTCTGGGATGCAATTACTGCCCTAAAAATAATTTAAAAAAAGATTTTAGTGAAAATGGTGCTGGAGAGATAATGAAAGAAGAAAACTGACAGAAAACGGTGAACACACTTCAGAAAGGCCTAAAAAACTACAATGAAAGTCACTTTGAATGTTAATGTGAAGAAACCTAACCTATGCCTTCAAATTAATGTGGAAAAAAAATTAGGGTGACTTATTTAACATCTTTTTTTCAATTACTTTATATATATATATATTTTTTATTTTTTTTTTTTTTATTTTTTATTTTTTTTGAGATTTGTGGAGATTTTTCAACATGTGCCTGCTGCTGAAACATTTTTTCAACTTATTTTCACTTAAAAATCAATATTTTAAAAAAATTATACACACATCAATTTTAGTACTAAAGATGTATTTTAAAATGATGACAGTAATGTTTATGCCTTCATCTGTTTTAAGCTGTGATTTGTTGAGAATTGCATCTCACCTCCACACTCTGACATGTTTCTAGCACCAATCACTTTGGGCACCTCTCTCCCTTCAGGTGTCGGACAGACTTCACAGGACATCTGTCCCTCCTCGTCCTGATACGTTCCAGCAGGGCAGGTCACACAGTGTCCCTGATTACCATCGTAGTACGTCCCAGCACTGCAGCTCACTGAAAGATCAGATCAAAAATACATCAGTGCTTTAATTGAGTTTTTACACAAAATAAAACTAAAACTACAACTAGAATAATTCTCAATAACAAAATGTGATCAAAACAAGTGTCCACCATTTGAAAACACTTAAGACACCAAAAACAGCCTGTTGTGTCTGAACTTGTAGTTGACGTAAATGCGCAAACTCTGACGTGAAAAAAAGGCAGAAAAACAATGTGATGTGCAGGCGTGAATCAACAAATATCGCACTTTGCCCCCTGGCTGCACATTGTCAAACTGTTCTTACCACAACATAAAGACAACAAATACAGCTGTAAAGCTGAATGACAAGACCGATAAAATAACCCAGAGCTCACCATCTCTGAGGTTAATGCAATGAAGCCCAGGTGCGCACTTGAAAAGGATAAACACAATCAAGAGTTTCAAGTGTAATGTTTAAATATTTACACATCAAAGGTGTTCCTCAAAGCTTTATATGACCTCTAGTTATGTAAAAAATAGCAATAAGATAATCTATTATCTTTCATCCGTACATCAGGTAATTCAAAATACTAAAAACAAATCTGAAATTATTAGCACCTTAAATGCTGCAGCTGGATAATATGCACACTATATGGATCAGCTGATAGAAAAACATTTTTATTACTATCCAAAGCTGAATAAACTTGGTAATTTAAGCTTCAGGAAGTTACCTTTCACTGTGTCTCAACTACTAATAGGGACCTTTTCAAGACCTAGAACTAAAAAGAACGAGTAGTAGGTGTAAGCCAGTAGAACCTCATTGTGTGATAACATTTAATACAATTATGCTAGTTTCTAGTGCTACCACATAAAAATATATATTGTATATGTCTGCTAATTGTTTTTATCAAAAGAGGAAAACATCTACTGCTGCAAAAATTTGAAAAAAAAAAATCTACAAAGCAACAGTTATACAACCAGGATATTATTTTTTTTAAATTATGTTAATTTTGTTAACTTTAACTTATCCCTTTATAACTTGTCCACAACATGCCAACTCTAGAAATAAAACAACATTATTTCAACAAGAACCACTGTTTTTTTTTTCCTAATAACAGCCTATTCATTTATGATTGGAAATATTTCCAATCAGCGAAATTTGTCCTTCATAGAAACAAGGGAAAACAGCAGCAGCCATTTTACAGTCAGCTGGCCAACATTGTAAAGCAACAAGTGGGGGAGGGGCAGGCCTGTCTCACTTTTTCTCTTGTACACCCAGACAAAACAAATGGTCACTCCAGCACTTTCTCTGGAATCTAATTAAGTAAGCCATAGGAACAGAATAACTGGATATTTTGTGGCTTTGAAATCAAAACTTTCTCAACCTAAGTTTATCAGGCTGACGTTTAATGATTATTTGTCATTATTTATCTAGCTTATTGTCAGAACTTATTAAACAGACATTGTTTGGGGCAACACACAACCTGCATCCATTATGAAATTGATTGTGATGTTCTTTTAACACTCAAAACAACGTAAACCTCTACGATTGTATATAACCAATAAAACGTTGAACATCATTTTTTGATGTTTTCATAATCAAGCTCTTCTGTCTGAATATTGAGAACTACGAGGAAATAACTTAAATAAATCCCACAAAGTTTTAACTTGTGATAGATCAAAAACAGATCTGTAATATTTGCAACCTGCCTGCAAACAAGATAAAGTCTGTAATCATTTCTATTATAATCTGGACTACAGACTCATGTTTTAGTCTCCCAGTGAAATAAAAACATAGTTATTGCGTTTAAAGAAAAGCTAAGTATTTATATTCTATACTTTTTATATCCATTCATAAAATTAACATTATCCCTTATGTTTAGATATGTACGGATTTATAAGGATTTAATTTACATGTATTTTTTACAGGTAATTTATGCTTAGTGTGAGAACAGATTAAGCTTACAAATAAAGCTTTTGATATGTGCAATTAGAAAAGCACATAATGCTGCTTCTTGTAAAGCAGGTTCACCAAAAAGAAAGGGCTGCCTACCTTTAAAATTGGTTTATGTAAAATTCAAAATACACATCATAAGTAAACATAGATTATGTAGAAAGCGTCCAAATCTATTTGTTCAAATGCCTTTAAAAAGACCAGTTTAAATCAGGCATGAAACTAAGAGCACCAGTCTCTTCAGAACCACCTTCTTAATGCTTGATACAACAAAGGTTTTGCCAAGCATTAAGGAGAAACTTTTAATGCCAGCATAAACACCCTCACCTCTTTTAAAAGCCGACCTAGCGGAAAATCAAAGGGGGGGTTTTCCCTCTTACCTCACAAAAGTGCAAAGGCTTGATTACAGGGACAAAAATACTTTTTTTTTTTTGCTTCAGTTCCTCCCCCTCAGAGCAATGCCTTTAATTAATTTGGGAATTACTGTGTCTGTTTGATAGTTTAAAGAACTTGACTTAAAAAAAAAAAAAAAAAAAAAAAAAGAAAAGCAAAACAAAAAGAACGAGCTGATCTCAAATAACAATAAATCAACCAAATCCCTCAGTCTGCGGTGATAAACATGCCCTAGAGATGCAGCCTTTAAAGCTGCAGGAAGGCTCAGCAGCTTGAGTGGAGCTCCATTATACTCAACAAAGTGTTGGATTTTCCTCTAAAAGGGGGAAAATGTAATTCTATCAAGAGCAGTTCATTTTTGAGGGCCATTGTTTACTCTGAAAGACCATGAGGAGCCCATCACTGCATTGTCCTCTAACAGCTTTTATTTGACAGAGGGAAACAGTGAGGGAAGAGGAGAGAGTTGGGGTGAAAGACAGAGGGAGAGAAAATAAAAAACCTTGAAGCCTTTCAAATGCAAAGAACACCTCTATAGAGTCCTCGAATTGATGGCCCTCAAAGAGGTTTAAAAGACCTTTCACCTCTATTCAAGGCCCCGCTTCTTGCCCACTTGATGACATAGGAAAACACCGTGGTATCACAGCGGTGAGGAGCTGAACCCAATAAAAGGGGTCAGGTTTTCTGAATCCCCCCCATTCGACTCGGCCCAATCGCTGCTGGCGCCCATCGAGCGGAGGCCCAAACAGCTGATGCTAATTGATTCCCATGGTGTGGCTGAAGTCAGCTCTTTTTAGCAGTTTAGTGGCTGGGGGTCATGCAAAGTGGCCCCAGCTGGGAGGGAGGGGTTGTTGACGATGGGCCGCCCAAGACTCAAACTGCTAGCTTGGATCACTAGCACTTCCTAAACACCTCAGTCATCTCATCTAATGATCCTTTCATGTCTTTAAGAGAACAGAAAAAGATCTGAAAATCATGAATAATACAGACTTATACTTCAATATAATTCTGTGGTTAAATTCTTATACTTTCTTACTAAGCACACAATCCTCTATTATATAAGCTAAAGTGGGATCAGCACAATTTTCTGTCCAAATTCACAGAAGCCTGTATTGTTTTTTTCTCTAAAGGAGCGAGCCCCAAATGTGTGTGTTTTTTTTTGTTTTTTTTTACTCAATGGAGCGGCCAAACTGAAAAGGAATGAACTGCACTCTACACTAAGCCAGTGTGGGAGGTGGGGGAAAGAGGGAAAAATATAGCTCCTTTAAAAAGCTGGAGGTTAAGAAGAATGCCTCTCTGAACCCCTCCACTCCCCCCTCTCCCAAATTACATGTCTACACCCCTTCCATGGCCAATGGACTGCTTAATGTCGATCTGAAAGTGTTGGCAGGGGGACATTAGACATCAAGATGTTTAATGTATGTTGAACAGGAGCAGTTTAGACTCAAATCAAGTGTCAACAAGGAATCTAAAAGTAGAAGAAGGTCGCAAAGTCTCAAATGGCTTTGGAGACTTTTTTTTTAAAGATTTAGATAAGTCAAGATCTAGGATTGCATTGTTAGTGGTCCAAATCTTGCACAAAGCAAGATCTGTCTGAATAAATATTTAGAAGACAGGCACTATTTTCCCCAGAAGATGTTTCAGCAGCAAACTAACTGACTGTGAGGCCAGAAAACAGGGGCGTAGAGGTAACACCAGCCAGGAAAAACACAATCCAGCTCCCGACTCTCCTTCTGACAGCATGCGGTCGCGTTTAACCAACGTTTCCTCTGTCGTAGGTTGTATATAAAACCCAACCGAGAGGCGCAACAGCTACCAGGAGAGCCGTCCCGAGGAGAGATGCTGGAAGATCTCACAGGCTTTGGAGCCCCAACAACAGCCCCTCTGTTCTTTCACATAAACCTGCTCGCACCACTGTGCTCCAGCTCGCTCATTACAACATGTCTGCAAACCAAATATGGCACTCATCTGGCAAACACCTGCACCAAATCCAATCATTAAACCAACTTTCTAAATATATCTCCCCCCATATGAGCCACCTCTGTTACTGTCTACTGTGTGCATGCATAGTCGTTACTTTGAGTCAATACTGTATGTCTGGTGTTTTAAAATGTTTCTGTTCTCAATAAAAAATATCCAACTCACCACATTTTCTGCCCACCAAAACTTGTCCCGCCAGGCAGTGTCCCGGCAGTCCCACCAGTTGACCCTGACTCCTGGACAGGTCGTAGTCGGCCCCGGCAAAGTGAAGGTGGAACTGCTCCCGGTTGATGGACTTCCTCAGCGTCCTGATGGTCTTCCTCAGTCTCTTTTCTGAGCGTCGACGCACACAGTTCAGGTCGCAGCTCTCTGCTGAGAGAAGCACTTGATACCACATTTGTTTGCAGAGAAAAAAGAAATCATCCTGAAAACCTGCAACACTTGGATTTTCATGTCATGCTTCACTCACATAAACACCCATAGATGCCAAAACAACAATGAAGGAAGCCAAACAGAAAAGCCCCTAACTTACAGCCCTTGCACCTAGAGCCAAGCCAAAACAGGAGATACTTTAAGAGCTTTGGGTCTATTTAGTGACAAGACAGCAGCGGAAGGGAGTCAGACACAGAATAAGAAGAAAAGGTTGCACGCAGGGAGGCAGGCAGGAAGCAGAGAGACCAACCTGTTACCTCCTCAAGGTTAACATCCAGCTCAAACTCAGCTGTGATGGCGAAGCCATCGTCCTCAACGGCCTTCCTGCTGTGGCGGCTGCGTGTTCGTTGGCCCAGTGAGGTGCAGTGAAGGCTTACGTAGCTGAACTGGACATTTTCGGTGAAAAGAAAGCTGCAATCTGTGAACATGGGCGACACGTTAAAATCGACTCTGCAGTAGATGGTTAAGTCTCTTACAATAACCTTGAGTAGGAACTGAGATGTCACTGAAATATGCGTCTGAAACAATTGAGCTTCCTTTTAGTAGACAAACGCTGTAAAAAGACTGAACCCCCTTCGGAGAGGCCAAATAATCCAACAATCAAGGAGGTATTTGATTGATGGCTGGGTCAAACACAACTAAAAGGCTTGCAATGGCTAATTACATCCTCCCCTGTCACTGCCAGACAAAGTGCTGCTCCGAGACATTCAAAAACACCGCAAACCACATCACTTTCACCACAAACGTCTTTCACATTTGCCCTCGGTTTCTGGTTTCTTTGAAGCAGCTTTCAGGTCTGCTTTATCTTCTTTAGATGCTGGCAGTTCTCAGTAAGCCCTAAATGTTTTAACCAACAGCAAATAAAAGAGTCATGTCTATCTGTCATCTTGTGTTTGGAGAGGCTGCTGGGCCAATCTTTGTACCTGAGTGCGCTGAGTTGAAGCTCTCCCACAGTTTCTCCTGACTTCGTTTGAGGTTGCACTTGGCAGTGCCAGACTTGAAAGTGGCTGTGGTTTTAATTCGGTGCACTCCAGCCTTTTCTGGGCCTAATGGGCAGAGCAACAGGAAACCTTGTCATTCTGATGTATTTATACGACTCCAAAAAAGCAACAGACACAAGCGCAACATTAACCTGTCCTCAGGTTAATGCTTTGTGTGACCATGCAGAAAGATCTGCGAGGTTTTGTACTTGCCCAAGCAATGAGAGCCACTGTTGCTCTTTTGTATGCCAGCCAAGCAGGGCAGAGGCATTCCACAGGTCACCGTGTAGGAATCCTCCGTCCCTGAAAACACACAAGGGAGCATGACACACAGGCCGAGGCTGACAAAAGTCAGGGCCACAAAAGCCAAGCCAAAGAGCAAAGAGGAAGCATGTAGGAACACGACGAGTCCTCTCCGCAGACTAAAGCTGACAACTGTTCACACAGCTAGATCTAAAACAGTTCAACTTAAGCCCCTTTTCAGGCCTGAGATCCACAACACTGATGGCTTCATCAATCAGTTAAAGCTACGCCATTCAATCACTTTTATGTTGATGTTTCCTATGGATTCATCGGAGCTTTACTCGCGACAGTGATGGAGAGGGCAGCGGGACGGATGTGATTTTGGCTGCAGAATGTTTGCCAAAAGCCTGACAAAGGCAGAGTTTACATACAACAGCATTTTATGTTGCCATAACAGTTCAGATTATCCGATCAAACGTTTAGCTTTTGTCAAATGTCCTGATGGTGTATGGCAGTGGATCAGAATATTTAGTTTTCTGCATATTTAAGCCTCCTGAACACCTGGTATAATAAAAGACTCAGAAAGATTACTTATATTTGAGAACTTGGTTATACAGAAAACAAATCTAGAATTGTAAATGCTGTTTGAAAGTGGTTAAATTTTATATTTTATAAATAATTCTCATATCTTGTCTATAAAACCTCTGTATATTATGAATGCTTCATCAGTGGTTTCCACCTTGAAACTCCCCCATGGATGCCAGTGGTTTCTTATCTCTTTATATGTGTGTTGAATCATCAACATTGACCTTAAGCAGGGATTTAGATGTTGTGAGTTGTTTTTTTCATAAGCTGTCAAAATGCACTCTTAATTTTTACAGACTAGCCACCCTTTCCAGACTGACTGAAGTCAGTGACTTTTTTCCTAATATGTTCAATGTCTTTAAATCAGACCATCATGTGTTGCTTTTTGAGATCTTTTAGCTCATGTTGTCAGAACGGTCCTAATAATGTAGTGCCAGTTTGGTTTGGACAGTTTTTTTTCCTTAATAAATTAAATCCACATTTGAAAAGTGTTTTTTCTTTTTTACATTTACCCAGGTAATCTCTATCTAATGTTAAAATTAGAGTTTGTTTTTCAAACAAATACTACGAACGATAAATTAGTTTATGGACATCACATAAACAACAAGACAAGCACAAAATTCCTGGGACTTAGAAATAAAATGGCATTTCAAAATATAAGAAGACAAATTTCTATTGAAGCCATGTAAAATAGGACAACACAATGAGTCATATCTAAATTTAGTCCGGGTATTAGCATCTAATTTATTGAAAATATAACAATGTGACAAAATGTGCACTTGGTGAGTACATGTGTCAATTTTCAGCTTCATTAGGATCGAAGGACTTGCTGCTATTTTGTACTGGTGAGTCATTCAGACCCAAATAGCAGAGGGCAAACCCAAAGCATTACAATCCCCACTAGAACAGCTTCCAGAATCTCAAGAGAGAGCTTGTTTAATTTGGGAGTTGCCATTTGTTCTACTTTTTATTTTAATTGGTGACTATAAGACATTTCAATACCTATAAATTGAACACACAATTCATACTTGGTAATTAATTAGAAATGGATTCGATTTTTTTTTATTTTTTTTAAAAGCTAGAACAAACTTAATATATACTCAGTGGTTTAATTTATAAAATCATATATTTAAAACCTTAAAACTTATCACAGAACTTTAGGCTGTCTAAAATACATAACTTATCTAAATTGTGATCAAATGAATGGGATGGAGACGCATCTGTGTAGCAACCTAACAACGGTGCTTGTACTTTCATCTTTAAATCTCAACTGTTTTAACTGGACAAGAACAAAGAGAATATGGATCTGAAAGTGAAAGTAAATAATATAAACAGCAGATAAGTAAAGACATCTGGCTCAACTCACCACTGCTGATATGAACTTGAGACTGGCAGTTCAGAAAGCAGCGATCCCCTCCGTGCTGCTTGCTACAGTTCAAGGTAGGCTTAGAGGGGGGGTTTGCAGGTGTTAAACCCTCAGCCTCTGGATAAAGACCACAACAAAACTCAAAGGTAAAAAAGAATGTGTTTGATCGCAACAAAGAAGAAGAGAGATGTAAAATTAAAAAAATTTAAAACTGCATACAAACCCATGCGAGCATGTTTGCAATTCTGATGTTTTTTACTCAGGCATGAGAAAAAAACAAAAGACAGAACCCAAAGAGAAAAAAAAAAGAGAAACATTTCAAAGTATCTCCTGTTTTTGTCCCCACATTGCCTTCCAAATCATTTCACGTACAATCATGGTGAAAAAGCAAACAATATATACATATGTAAACATGTAGAGACTTACTGATGCAGTCCTTTTTGTTCCAGTGTAGCTTATAGCCGGGACGACAAAAACACTCAAATCCACCCACAGTGTTCTCACATCCATGCTCACAGCCACCGTTGTTTACACTGCATTCATTCACATCTGGGATGAAAAAAAAGCAAACCCATTTTCAAAAATTACTCTGTGCGGCATTTTTGAATGCGTCACCAGAGAGGTTTATCTCACCTCCACAGTGGGCCAGTCCATACAAGGTGTAGCCTTTGTTGCACAGACACTGAAAACCACCAGGGGAGTTCACACATGTGTGATCACATGTGCGCTCAAAATAACACTCATCTATATCTGTAATCAAACACAGATGATATAATAGCAGGGCAGTCAGCCGTATCCGTCACCACGAGGCATTTTCCTCCGTTATCCATTGAAATTATGTGACAAATGAACAATGACGAATAAGTTGAAAACATTGATTTCAATGGGAGCTTCGTGGGAATGTGCAGTTTCATCTTATCAGCATCATTTTTCTTGCCCTATTTATTACCAATGTAACAACAATTATTACCCTGACAAGAGCGCTCATCTGACAGCAACTTAAATCCTTTCCTGCAGTTGCATTCAAAGCTGCCGACGGTGTTTTTGCAGAAGTGTTCGCAGCTGCCGTTGTGACTCTCGCACTCATCGATATCTGCGAGGAAGGAGTTTCTAATCAAATTTCCAGGGAAAAAGGGAATCTTTCACAGACATACCAAATCACTGTGCTGCTACGCTTTATGAAAGGTGTACTTATGGACCGGTCAGTCTGACCTTTGCACGATTTTCCATCCGGCTGAAGTGTGAAGCCGTCGGGACAGCTGCAGCGCACGCCAGTGGATGTGTCCTTACAGGTTGAGTCGCAGCCCCCATTGTTCAGCGCGCAGGTTTCTAAAAATTACAACCCAAATGTGTGACTGTCAGCTGCGGCCGACGGTGGTGCTTTGTTTCTCGTAGACAGAAAACACATCAATACATGCACAAAAGCTTGGTTTTCTGACATGTGTCACCTTAAAACATGTGGAAAGTTCAGATTTTGAATTTCTGTCTAAATAAATTGATCCTTAAAAAGTCATTAGTGCAGTGCAGATTTGTGCCTTTTAGCGAGACTACAGCTCGGATTACCAGTGCTTAACGTTTTTCAAGATAAAAGGCTAAAAAGGTGCAATGTTTTTGCACGCTTTCTAAAAGCCTGAATCACACAACCGATGAATATAAACTCAGTCAGAAAATATTCAAATGCCACCCTAGTCAAATAGAAGGAAAATGTGAAATTTACCACACTGTCACAAGTGCATATATTACAGGAGAGAGACTTGAGGTGGAACAGCGAGCATGCAGTCATTTCACAGTTTGCTTAAAGGACTGAGGAATGTATCAGTGTTCTAGACATTACTCGTCTTCCCGCCCATGCCAGTTCAAGCTGTCATCCTGTGAAGGGTGCAACTGTTACCCATTGACAATCGTCTCTTGACGCGTTTATCCGCCTCAGTGGAGGACGTGGCGTTGTGGTCCGAGGACTCGGTGGTGGCCTCATCTCGCTCTGTAACACACAGAAAACCAGTTAAAAATAGAGCAGGTATGGCTGAGAAACATCTCTTAGATTTATATTTTCACACAACCGTGCAACCCGGCCACTAACTTCAATTCTAGGAGTTTGTGTTACTTCGAGGGAACCAGAACCATTTTGGGATACTCTGCTTGTACTGGCTTGGTGTATGTCAAATATTACAGCAGATAAGGATCTGCAGAAGAGACGATATTTACACGCCTGGACCTCACACGCGCTGCTGCTGGAAGTAAAGAGATAACCCTTCATCTTGCAGATGATTCTTATCTGTCCGATCCATTGTGTAGAAGAATGAGTAAGAGCAAAGCCTACAATGTTTTCAAAACATTCATCAAGATAGACTGCAATGTATAAAGGGAAACAAAAACAGCCAATTTTGTTATATTCATAACAGAAACGATTTTTCTGATTGTGAAATTTGTTGGAATGCTATTGGTAAAAACAGGATAATTCAGTCGTTCAATAACTTACATTTGTTTATTAACTCTATTAGTTAAAAAAAAGACATATTCTCCTTTAAATTTACTCAATGGGGTAGTTTGTTTAGTTTAAAATATGCTGCATGTTTCCTCTGACCTTGGGGGGATTTTACTTATGCTTATAGGAGTAAAACTGCTGTGAAATAATCAGATGGAAGTTGCTCCTTTTTCTCTTTTCCTGCTTCCATTCCTTAAAATTACGCATTTCCAAAAAAAAAAAAACTTTGAATGGATTTAAACATGTTTTAAAGTATAACAACTATGTAGAAGTGATTTACTTTATTTTCTGTCCCCAAACACAAATGCATTAGTGACACATTTTCACAAAGTTTGGAATGATATTACTTATGTTTTAGAGCATAAGTGTTGTGAGAGAGTGAAATGTTACATCCTCCATGTTCTGCCTCTCTGATTACAGACATGAGTAAATGAGGAGGTTGGTGTTTGAACTCACGTAACCCCTGTTAGTAACAGATTTTCCCAACTTTGATGTATTTTGACTAATGTTTTAGAGTGTAAGCGATGCCACAGAATAAGAAGTAAGAAGCTTCATGTTCTCTTTTTACAGCCACAGATGGGAATAAATGTCTAACTTTTTGATTAATTTCTTTAACATCTCTTAGTTACATATTTTCTCAAAGTCTGGTGTGATTTTACTTAGTTTTAAAATGCAACTGCTATGAAAACGTCTTGGTCTGATTTCTTTTTTTTTTTTTTGTCCCATTCTAGGGCTTTTTGTCAGGACCATATGATATTCATAAATCATGATATTATTGGCAAATATTGTGAGAAGGATGTTAGTTGTGATAACTGCATGTTTCCTTCTTATCTATCATATCTGTCTTTCCAACTCTTTCCGTCAATTTAAGAATATTGGTCGCTATGGTCTGTGTCAGATATGGCCAATTAGTGAGCCCCATCCAACATGGTCAACATATGTGCAAGATGTAAAATTTCTAAAACATATACACCTACTTTCTATAATTAATAAATACATAATTGTAAATAGTAGATATCACAACTGCACGCAATGATATTGCGATGATATATTTTGCAGCCATACATGTTCTTCAGCTGACTGAATGCTGTCAATCAAAATATATTAACTATATTCTTTACTTTTCAAGTGTACTAGTGAATCTAAGTTTTAAAAAGGAAAGTGACACAATATCAAATGTGTATAAATATTCATCATCTGGTTCCTTTAATTGAGCAGTTAACTTTTTACATCATTTCCTGTTTTACACGGCTGCTTACCCACACATGTCTTCTTGTCAGGCTGTAAGGTGTACCTGACGTGGCACCTGCAGATGGGACCGTCCTCTGTGTCCTCACAGGTGTGCTGGCAGCCTCCGTTGCCGTGGATACAGGTCACTGCAGAGCAAACGACGGTCGGACACAAGGCAAATCATCGTGGTATTTGCAAGCATTACTTTGGGAGTAGCGCCACGGTGACTTCACTCACAAATACAGTCTCTCTGGTTCCTGGCCAGCTCAAAGCCTGGACGGCACTCGCAGGCCACACCTCCTCTGTGACTCTCCTTGCAGATGTGGGCGCAGCCATGCTCCTTGTTCATACAGTTGAGGCCCTCTGGGATAGAAAGTGGGAGAGAGGTACACAATGAAACTCTCCTGCAGTGACTGACCAGCTAAACACAAAGGCACACATACTGAGAGATTAGTCCAGCATCCTCAAAGACACCGATTGTTCTCATGCCTTGCACAATCCAAAAACATACAACACTGGGATATTTTTATCACCCTTGCGGAGAAAAAGGGAAATTTCTGCAAGTCTCTTTGCATGAAAAGAAAACACAGCAAGCTGTTCCTCTGCATACAACCCACTTGATGCTGCTTTGAGCCTGAAGCTGAGAGGAGGTGCGGCGCCATTTATATAGATGGGTCACAGCTGAGTGGTCAGGTCTGCAGGATTTACAAAGCCTGTCAAGACCCAATGGAGTGGAAAGTACTTGCATTTAAGTTGACTCCAGTCAAGATGACAAAACAAAGGCACTTCAGACTAATCTGTGACACAGACCACATAAGCCAAAGTGTTGCAGTTATTAACTTATTTTGTTCTCTGGGACACAGAGGATATTTTCCCACAGCTTGTTGCTGCTGCACATAAAAAAAAAAAAAAAAAGCTATGAAGAGACAGCTTGAATCTGTCACTCCTCCTTACACCATCTATCTTCTATCGCAGAAGCAGAAAAGTTTATTCTCCTGGTAAAACCTAAAAGGGTCCTTCAATACACTTTTAAATTCAAAACCTGAGCTGTAAATGAGCATAGATGGGACACATTGTTCACGACGTAAACTCACCAATGGAGCGGTGGATGCACGTGTGCTGGTTATCGCTGAGGAAGAAGCCCTCTTTGCAGCGGCACTCGTAGCTGCCCACAGTGTTGACACAAGTGTGCTGGCACCCACCATTGTTGAACATGCATTCATCCACGTCTATGGGACAAGGGCAAGGCTGCATTCAAAAACACTTTACAGTCTTCCTGGAGATTATTTGTCCTCATCACTCATTTCCCGCCCGCCCCCCCGTCATATAAATCACATTTGGTGTTATAAACAATGCAGATGAGGCTAATACTTTTTAAATGACTGCATGAAACTTCAAACGCAACCCACACAAACATGGATTCCTCAAAGATCAGATTAGATGAGTCAGAGCTCCCTGCCAGAGAGTTCCCTCTGAAGCTTAGAGTGGATCCTACCCAGACAGTTGTGTCCATCGTTGGCCAAATTGAATCCATCATAGCAAGTGCAGCGATAGTTGCCTGGTATGTTGGTGCACTCATGCACACAACCGCCATTGTACTCCAGGTCACATTCGTCAATATCTGAGGAGTGAACAACACATGAATATATGTTTATCTGCTGGTCAAAGGGAGTCGGATTTGAGCCAGTGAACAACGGTGAAGAGGCATGCAGAGATGTCAATAAAATGACAGCTCAGGAGTCAATGAATACAGTTCTCAAAGTATTGAGAACTTACCTTCGCAGTGTTTTCCATCTCCTTTAAAGCCTCCTTTACATGTGCACTTATATGAGCCTTGAGTAGTCTGACAAATAGCATCTATGTGACAGCCATCACTTCCTTCTGCGCAGGGATCTGCTCAGATTGTTCAAAACACGTGGAAAAACATGCCAGTATGTAATTAATAACAGCCTAGAGGTTCTTTTATGTTTAAATTATTAATTTAAACATAATTTAAAAGAGAAAAGAGTTAATACCAGTTACATCTATCAAAAATCTAAGTAGTGTTATGGGAATAAAATCCCATAACACTATATATATATATATATATATATATATATATATATATATATATATATATATAAAGAGTTTTAAGGCGTGCGTAAAAAGTTGCATTCCACTCGGCTGAAAAAACAAAAACCCATAACACATGCAAACACTCACTACAGTCCCACCTCGAGTCTCTGGAAGCGCTATGCTTTGACGACTATTTAACAAGAGCAAAAACAAACAAAAGTTCCTCGCAGCACAAATAGCTCCCATGGTGATATGGTCCAAGTTTTAGAGGTCTTCTCAAAAGGACGCGGGCGCACTGAAGTCGTGACGGAGCGTCCGCCTCATTTTCATTCTCGCCTGTCAATCCGCTTCACAACGGGCTTTAGAAAAGAGAAAGGGGAGAGTGACTGAAAGTAGGGGTGAGAGAGAGAAAGAGGGAGAGAGAGAGAGAGAGAGAGAGAGAGAGAGAGAGAGAGAGAGAGAGAGAGAGAGAGAGAGAGAATTAAGGCGTGCGTGTGCGTGCACGCGGGAGTAAACTGGGAGGTGGGGGGTTGAGCGGTGAAGCGTCCAAAGAGCCAATGGCACCAGCGCGTGGTTTAAGCTTTTATTTTTGAAAGCTCCGAGCGGAAGAGATTGTAGTCCGCAGGTTCTGCGGCACTATGCAAACCTGGGTTTTAAAGCTTTTTGCCAGTTTTAAGGTTGAAAATCAAGGCAGTCTTTTATAGTTACATTTATTTATTATTAGTTAGTGTTATCAAGTTTTTGTTGTTGTTGTTGTTTGCTTTCGTTATTGGAAATTCGGTTAGAATATGTAATTTATGAGATTTTATAAACTGGTGGTTCTTTCCAGGGGAGCAGGGTGGGGGTCATTTAAATTTTTATGGGGACACAGAGAAAAGTTATGAAACAAGAAAAAGAAAAGGCATTTATCTCATTGTTTAATGAATTAAGTGAGCCACAGAGCCAAAGAGTCACTTGCAGCTCCAGAGCTGGAAGTTGCAGACCCCTGATCCAGCAGACGAAAACTGTGATTTCATCTTAGTACAATTTAAGCTAAAAGTGCAACATGTAACATTTTAATTAATTGTTGAAGTAAAATTGTGAAGGTAAAAATTTAATTGGTCCTTGGGCACCAGTTAGTCTCCAGAGCATATAAAGTTGACTTAATACAATCTCTTCAGTACAATGGGCCATAATAGAGATCAGTACTACAGAGATGTTGGCCCCTATTAGCCTCTTCTAGAACCGTCCATGGGCAGTATGGAAGCGCCACTGGTAAAAAATAAAATAAAAATAATTCTGATTTTAATGTAGATGGGCACCTGGGAGCAACCAGTTTCAGTGACAGAGATGTGAATTAAGCACAAGGAGAACAAAATAACTTTTTGGAGGAACATGTCAGAGTTAAGTATTTTCTTAATATGCCAATTAAAGTCAAAATTCTGAGGTTAAAGTTTGAATTACTTTTTTTTATAGTCACAGAGCAATGACTAATATTGACTTAAAATAAGGACCTTTGGGGTTTTTTTTAAACATATTTGCACAAATAGGTTTTGTTACCCATATATTTAAAATATATTTTAAAAAAACAGCCAGATCATATAACAAACAAAACAAAGTAGAAGACAGGGGCGGATCTACTGGGTTGGCATGGGGTGGCAGTTGCCACCCCAAACGAGAGCCTCGTCACCCCTGTTGCCACCCCAGCTAGCGACAATGAATTCAATAAATAGTTATGGCAAATCGGACTTTAAGCGCATGAAACTCTTTTTTTCCGACAACATTGAATGCAACACAATGTAACCTGACACCCACTGCTAAGTAGCGGGAAGTGCGAGAGAAGGACAGAGCGCCTGCAGCATTGATGGAAATATATATTACTGGACTGAACATTAGTGATTTATCGTAAGTCACACATACGCCATTGCTGTCCATTGAGTCAGGAATATCGGTGGTCAGGAAATACTACAATCACGCAAAGAATCAGAACAACGGACGCAATGTTTAGCAGTTAATTCAACCATAGATAATGGTAATAAGGGCTTCAGATTTCATAGGTGAGGAAAACGTTTTAATTTAAAGAAAACATTGATCAAGTGAGCGGTGGGTCAGTTATACTAGCCTAACTGTTGTTAGCCTGGTATTGACTTTGATAACCTTAGCATGTGCTGCGCAGTTCGGTGTGTTTTGGTTGCGCTAGCACTAAAACAACCCGCCCACCACGTCATCAGTAGAGCAGCTGTTTAAATCAGCTAATCAACCACCGCTGTGTTCAGGTGAAAACTTATTAATAATCACAATATAGACATTAAGCCTGACAACATAATGTAACAGGCTGGATGTTCTGTTTTAGTGTTTTTGCTACTTTTTTGTGTGGGAAAATAATTAACTATACTACATTAAGAAATTGTATTTAAGCCTCAGTGTTACATGAAGCTCATTTTGAAACAATGCAAGTTAAAAACAATATTTTGTATTGTTTTTAATACGAAATATTAAAACAATATTTTTAATATTGTTTTTAAATTTTATACTATATATATATATATATATATATATATATATATATATATATATATATATATATATATATATACTGCCACCCCTGAAAAAGTCCCTGCCACCCTCTTGCCACCCCATAAATATTTTTCTAGATCCGCCCCTGGTAGAAGAAAAGTACTTTTTAAACTTTTTATAAAATGTTATAACAATTTCATTTTTATAAAATACATACACACACACACACACACACACACACACACATGTTAACGTCATGGATGTGGGTGAAGACTGCAGCAGCTTTTGAGTCTCGTCAGGCAGTTAAAGAGGTCTCAAAAGAAATTGAGATCAGTCGTTTCCCTGTAAGCCTACGGGAAATAGTCTATAAGTAGAGGGCATTTAAAACAACCACCAACATGCTCAGATCTTGCTATCCAAGAAAGTTTTCCCTGAAAGCAGACCACAAGATATTAAAAGAAGTCTCCAAAAACCCTAAAACAACATCACAGGACCTACAGCAGGTTCTTCTGACTATTGAAATGAAAGTGCATGCCTGTGCAATCTGAAACAGACCGCTCAAGTTAACTTTCATTTGAGGTGCAAGAGGAGAAAATCTTTGTTCTCTAAACAAAACATGAAGATCAGACTAAAGTTTCATAAGAAAATAAACACAGACCAGGATTTCAGGACTAATGATCTTTGTCTGAAACCAAATCATTTGGGCACCAGAACAGAGGAAAGTATGTAAAGCATTTCAGGAGAAGACCAACCACAAAATATGGAAGCAGAAGTGCCACAATTTGGGATTGTTTGCTGCAACGGGACCTTGTCTCCTCATTATCACAGAATCCACAGAGAAGTGGATAAGGAAACAAGCAAAAATGTTTGTTCATTTAAACAAACATTTTAAATTAGCAAAAACAAAAAAAAAAAAACCTTTAGAGAATTGTGAAAAAAGTATAGGGAGTTGCACAAAACAATAGATAACAAGGTTGGAGTGCTTCAGTACTCCAAGAGTGACGTACAGATATATTGTGAAATATATATCGGGTTTTAGTATTGAGTTCTGTAGGAGATATAGAAATTATTGCCAATAGCTTCAATTTCCTATTGACAATTCTACCAAAAGAATCCAATATCAATGTTTTTTACTCTGATGTTTACAGATATGGGATTATGTGGTAAATACAGATGTTTGTCTAAAATTCCTTGATACATTTAAAACTTTAAAGTGAAAATATATCCAGTGCTTAAATTAAAAACTATGTAGGGTAGATTCCTTGAACAGATGGAAAACATATGGAGTGTTGTCTTTTTAATTTACAAATCACAGCCAGTTTACATAAAAGAAGGTTGTTAAAAGTTTATTTCAATAACTGCATTAGTGCTGGAAATATTGACTTTATGACGATATGTAATTCTTTATAACATTGCTGTAAATTAACACTTCTCCACTCTGTTCTTGATGAATCCAGCTATTAGTAAACAAAGTGCGCCCTCTATCTGCATCGAGGAGGATTTTTATGTTGTTTTTTTTTTAATCGAATCAGGCGATGTACTTTTGTTTTTAGATTTGAAGTTTCAAAGAATTTTACTTTCAAAAAAATTGTAACCTAATAAAGTACACTTGAATAATAGTGCTTCATAATTCCTGATGAACATTCAAAGTTTTTTCATTGGATTTGGCTGCAGATGGGAGGTACATTAATTCACAGACTTGAACTGTACTATAACAAATGTCTAACACTCTTTGTCTTGTTGGCATAACATATCGACCATGTGCAGCTTTTGCTCACCACCTAGTTGTACATGAAAATACCACAGGAGAACAGTTTTGTTTTAATTTTTATTATACAGATCTACTTTGTGGTACAGTATACAAAAAGCATATAAAAAAAACCATACATTGCATGTTCAAAGGAAGTGCACAAAATTAGAAACAGACTTTTTTTTTCTGAAAGGCTCAACACCAGTTAGCTCAAAATTTTAGTAAAAAAAAAAAAAAAGGTTGTGTAATAAATAAATATAAATTACATACGAATCATAGAGAAAAAGGTCAGGTCATTCGTTAAGGCACATCTTACATCCCAAAATGTACCTTGCAAAAACATGGCAACTTCCTAAAGATAAAAAAAACAGCTTATTTTCCAGCTTACAAAGGAAGCAGCTTACCTCTTTTCAATAAGAATCATAATTTTTCAGCATTTCACTACCCTGCCGCAGAATACAGTTTATATATATTAAGCAACTTTACAGAGCAGTCCCTGTCAATTTAAGTCGAGTTTGGTTACAAAAATGTAAAAAAAAAAAAAAAAAAAAGAAAGAAAAAGAAAACAGCAACCGTTGTCACTGTAGTACTGAGACAGTATACACCATGGCAATAACTGTGCAATATAAGCAATATTTTTAACATGGCATACATACATTTTGAGACATTGACTGGTGACGATGATGACATTATTGCTGAAACAATAGAGCCAATTTGGTTTAAAAAAAAAAAAGAAAAAAAGAAAAAAAAGGGGCCAATCATCCTCTAAAAGTGACTAAAAGCCCCAGAGCAATTCTCACATTCAAAATGTCTGCATAGTTTGAACTTTAGACAATTGCTTCTTTTGATGAACATGTTTCTCTAAGCGCAAAGATGTAGAGTAAGTACTGGTCTCCAGCATGTTCAGTTTGACAGCAGAAAACAGATGTTCACAGCTCACTGATTCTGCAGGTGAGTTTCTCTGATTCCTGCAGTTTACACCTACTTCTGCACATAGCACAAGTCAATACAACGCAAGCCTTTTGAGAAACATACCTGAGGAAATAATGAGTTATCAAGCTGTCTTTTAACGTAAAGAAAAGAAAGAAAAAAAAAAACTAACAAAAAAAATAAGAAATACATGCCTTCAGCACCTTTCAGATGTAGTGGTTTGCTGTTTCATGTAATTTTTTTTTTTTTGAAAACTCAAGAGCCAAAAATGCTGTATTTACAAAATTCATTGAAAAAAAACAAAAAAACAATTTGCTTTACAACATGCAATGTAATTTCATTGGAGGCTGTACAAAAGAAATAAATAAAAACTGTCAATCCAACAAGCAGAGGGACATACTGCAAGCATGGTCTAATGTGCACAAACTGCTGAGCAAATTAAAACTGAGTGTTTCAAACTGGTGGCTAAAGCTGTTTATATCCAACGTGTCTAATCTGTACACATTTAAAGAAATTGCATTTTTTACAGAACAGATTTGCTAATAATCCTTGTGTGTTATCAAAAGCAAGTTGTGCACTAGAAGAAACGAATAAAGCTAAAAGATGACAAAACATTGCAGCAAAAATGTTGAAGGTTCCCTTCAACACACGACGCTGGTATTGGAAATAGCTGGTGTCTTTCATACACACAATTACAGTATTACAAGTTATAAAAAATAAAGCAGTCCTGATATGAAATAAAAACAGAAATTATTTACAAAAATTGATCATTCAGTACAAAAATAACCAAACGCAATCTAGGACCAAAAATTTAAGTCAACCAAATTTAATCCTTATCCTATAAATAACACTAATGCCCAAAGTTTTTTTTATTTTTATTTTTTATTTTAAGACAAAGAGCTCAACTCTATACAAAAGATAAAAAAATACCCATATAAAAATGATTATTACGAGGACGAACATTAACTGATCTAACGGGGAATGAAAATGAGGTCTGCCACTGGAGACAAATCCAGGTGGATGCCATGGATAGCCCCATAAAGGAAAAAGAGAGATTGACAAAAACCATTCACCAGGTTTCTTTCAAATCTTCTGGGAGTTGGGGTTGGAGTGTGGGCACCTGCGTGGGCGTCAGTGTCTTCTGTTTTTTTGAGCTACAGCAGGGCTTGAAAAGTCGGGGATCGATGATCACTTCTCCAAACCGACCTTTGTAGATAATTCCACAGCACACCTTTTGCCTAAAAGAAAAAAAAAAGAAAAATAAAATGAATAAATAAATATATGGTAAGAGACTAATCAGAGTAAAATAAAGAAAACGTAATAAAAATGTGATCTTTTTGTTTTGTGATGGAGCCATGAACATATCTTACCTCTTCCAGTAAGAACGATCCAGGAAGGAGAAGATGGAAGGAGA
Source organism: Poecilia mexicana (assembly GCF_051168715.1). Lineage (NCBI taxonomy): Eukaryota > Metazoa > Chordata > Actinopteri > Cyprinodontiformes > Poeciliidae > Poecilia > Poecilia mexicana. The sequence continues at coordinate 19,760,556 of NW_028263372.1, forward strand.
TGAGCGTCTTTGTTTGGACTCGATGTCGGAACCGTCATCCGACTGGTTGCTGTAACTGGGAGACTGGGCAGGAGACATGCTGGACGTCGTGCTGTGAGCATCTGAGTCTGCTTAAAAAAAAATTAAACAGAAATAAACTTGAAAGAAATTTACATTTACCTTCAGAACCACTGGAATAATCAGGACTTGTGGCAGTATTTACTTGCCTTGTCACCATTTTATTCATTATATTGAAAGAAAGATTGCAGATGATTTATTCTGCAAAAAGAGTTCAAATACCCAATGTGTGCATTACCAAAACTGAATTTTGAATCCTATATAAAAGTGAAGCCAACACACAAAACAAGCCAGATGTCACTTGTTTATGAAGTGTGAACTAGAAAATAGAAAACAAGACACATTGCATGCTTTATTTAAATTAGCCACTAGGTGCTGCTAGAGATTATTAAACAAAGGCATTTAGTTTATAAGGAGATGAAAACTAAAAAAAAAATCTAATGTGGAACGAAAATGCACTGATTTGGAAAACTGAGATTTTAGGAAATGTTATTTTTTACAATATAGTTGTATTGGACATTAAATCACAACTATTGATTATTTTACTAGGAATACAAAATGTTTTAAGCAAGTAGACTAAACTACAAAACAAAAAAGACAATACACAAGTGTCAAAAGAGCATCAGTGTGAATTAAAAAAAAGAAGATATGCATGGATTTCAAATATCTTATTTTTGCTAAATTACTTATAACTTTTAGAAATGGAAGACAACATGTTTCTTAATATTGAACTACTTACTTTGCCTCTTAAACTTGTGAAGCTTCTTTAGTTTGCTCTTCTTTTTCCCATCACTGTTCTTGATCTTCTTGGGTTTTGTCACCTTAAAACCTGGGCCAGCTCTAGCATCAACCACCTGAGGAAAAGCAATTAAAAACACACAACAAAGTTAACTTGTACTTGAAAACATGGCACAGTATACCTGTGTGCTAAACTGGAGGCATTACTTACATGATTCCAGTTCTTCTTGGAGCCATGAGGCAGCTTCTTCCATCTCTTCACCAGCAGAACACACGCATTACAAATGTCTCCAACACGATCTTCTGAGAGTCTAAAATTAATGCAACACGAAAAGGGTAATTAGGTCTAGGCAAGCAACTATTACTGGCGTGTAAATGTATGATATGATGGAATAAGAGGTTGTACCCAAAGCACATCCTGAAGGTCTCTTCATATCTGCTGCTGTCCGTAAAGCGTGAACTAGAGGACTTGGTCTTACAGATGCAACAGCCGTCATTACTCCGGTAGATTTTTGACTTGTGAAATCCAAACATCCTGAATTTGTTGGTCGGTGCAAGTCACGGAAAGAAAACTCCTGGAAATGTAAGAAAACACGATCCGTAATGGTCTCGGTGCTTGCTGGTTTCTGATCAACATAGATGTCTGCACACAGTTGTGCTTTCTGCTATTAAAAGGGGGCGGTCCGTACACGCACACACATACACAGAAATATTGAAACCCTTTTAAACCTTTAATAGCAAATCTTGCGAACACACAGATTTAAAGTGTCAGGTTGTAAAATTAAAATCTCAAAAACACTAAAAGCAGCATAACAATATTTGAAAAAATAAAAACACTTTGTTTCATGATCTTACGGAGCTTAAAGCCAAACACCACCAAACTAGCACAAGGCAAACAACAGTAACATGAATCTAATGTTATGAAGGGATTTTACGGCATAAAAACTAAACTTTAGGTCGAGTTAAGTGAACCGATTTGTTTGAAATTTTATCCTAAACAAACACAACTGTCTAGGACGTTACACCCACAATCACACGAGTACCGCTTTATCCGCAAAATGAGCGGTAATGTTGAACACAAATGTGGTCGACAAAAGAGAAGAAGCTAGTCTTTATATGTAACTTCAATGCATGTATCTACTACGGGACTTTGTTAAGCGGCGGATCTGTCTGAAGTGGGTGCCCCAAACAAAAAGCGGGCAGCTGCACTTTCTGAAACCAAAGACAAAAAGCTACCGCAATATTTAAACAACTTAAACAACGACATTTGGACACACTTAATGCAAGGGTTTAACTCGATAGCTATAAACACAAAGTTAAGGCAGACACCGTCTTCCCCTTCAGATTAAAACTTTTCGTCTGCGAGTGCGCCAAATATGGCTCATTGTTGTTAGCCGTTAGCATGAGTGCTAGCCGACGAGGCCACGCTCTCGTTCACTTCCACGTTATCCCATTGTCGACATGGTAAGTCTTTACACGTTTAACCCAAAACGACAACGAACGCACACGTCAGGACACCAGAACCTTACAATATGGCCGCAAGTTCCACATATAACAAGTGTGTAAAAGTCAAAATAATATAAACCTTGTACAAAGAAAATAACAGTGTACTTACTGAACAAAAACTTTGAATCTTCGCCGTCCTCTTTTCACGTACTGCGCATGCTCTTACTACTGCTGCATACAGCTGGTCATTAGAATGTGTTTTACATAAAAAGCTGGAATGAAAGGGCGAGCGGACAATGACCATATAAGGAGTGCAGCCGTTGGGTTTGAACCTGGGCTCGACCAATCGCCACCGTCTTCTCGTACTCTTCAGACAACATGAATGATGGGAGGCGTAGTGAATGACGGGGGAAAACACGGCTACGTCAGTGATGAAGGGCCTCTTTTTGAACTCATAGTCCCATAAGCCACCTGGCCCGAGGCTTCAAAGAAAAACAGCTCCCTGACATGGCGCGAACGACTTTGTTTACGTTTTCACAGCTGAGAAAGCGCATTCAATAGAGAATATAACTGATCATTAACGCCTTGGCATGAGATATGAAACCATAATATTATACCTTTAAAGATACAAGTACTGGTTAACTATTGTAAAACACCGATTTAGCAGTATTTTGGGCACGTGTAAGCTATTTCAAACAAATAAGGGAATTCAAAACAGCCAGAGATTGGGCAAATGTACAATTTTAAACAGAACAAGCACCTAAGCAAATAACGATTATATATTACTGAAGGGTAACAAACCCATAACCATACATAACACTGCTTAGGAAGTTTAAACAAGTCATTTTTTATATAACACAGACTATGTTCCCTATTGCAAAAAAGTAAACTGTTAAAGTAGTCATATGTTGACAGTTTTTTAAAAAAAATTTAATCAAAAACAATTTAGAAGAAATAACAGTCCTTAGTGTCACCTAAATAACTTTTAGATGATACAATTATAAATGTAGATTTACAAATTAAGGCAAACCTTTTTAAAAGCCTTTGGTCCCTCAATTTACTCTGAAATCTGTACATGGATACTGCCACAAACCAGGAGAACAAATGGACTGTAAATAATATTCTGCCTTTATGTCAGTTCCCCTTGATAAAATGTCACAAATATATATTCTCCTTTGAAACATTCAGCTTTCATTCCTTTTCCACAAGACAATATACTTGAATACTTAAATTAGAAATAAATGTTTATGTAATCTAGAGTTTGAGGACAAATTAGGCATGTGCTTGCCTCCTAAATAAATTTCTGACACATACTCAAAAACAAAAATCTAGTTATTTGACATTCTTTTAGACCAAAACTTAAAGAACAAGCACTGGTTGTATTAGTCACAGAAAAAAGAAAATCAAAATGATACTTAAGATTTATTTATCATTAGTAACTTAAAAAAACCTTCAATCTCTAAAGGAAAATAAAAAAGCTGTTTTTGAGATCAATTAAGTGATTGGAGCACTTAATTGGTCTCAATTAAGTGTTACCATCTTCCGACTTGCCGATAGTAACATACCCTTTTGAAATAAATGAGGCCCAGAGTAATGCTTTACAGATGCTTTATTCTTAATATTTTTACACTGTACACGGTTGCTCACTTAGTAAACACTACATTACACAAGTATGTCGATAAATGTACAACTGTACTGGAAAAGAAAAATATATATCTCCCAAGATGCTTCTGTGGGTCGTACACAGATGAGTACAACACAGTCATTCCAGACGCCGTTGGCACACACACAAAAAAAAAGTCAGTCACATATCAAATCCCTTATTCCGCAAGATAAAGTCCAATCCTATGTAAATGGAGAGAGCCCGGTAATATCTCAGTTTTCTCTTGTAGTTATTGCATAGCAAGAAACCATGATGACAAAAACCAGGAACAAGTGTGGGGAAATAAAACAGTCCTTTGAGCTCCTCACATACTTATCAGGAGGTCAGAAGTCAGCACAGGAACTACTCAGGTCATCACGTTGTAATTCAAAGAACAGAGTACATGTAGTGTAAGGGCTGCAATGATGGTAGAAGGAAATGGCTGCAGGGAGGTATTTACACTGAAGGTTGAAGTTGTTAACTTTGCAAAAGTAACAGGGTCAAGCATCTCTTGGTGCGCTCTGGAACACAAGACTTGTTTTTTTTTTCCTGAAACCAACTGAACATACCATTCGTCACTAGGAGAAGGCTCGAGCCACACAGTCTCATCGTGATAGGAGGACCTTTTCTTCGACTGAAGGTATTCCAAATAAAATATTTGCATACATACATACATGTATGTTTGCTCGGGAAAGAGTCAAACAAAAAAAAAAAAAAAAAAAAAAAAAAAAAGAAAACAAAAGAAAATCGCCTACCACTCTATGAGCCAGCCTGCCATACGCATACTTATAAAGCATACTTCTACATCATTTGCTTTAAACTCTGCGTTATGACATTTAAAAATCAGATTTGACAACAGAGCAAGCAACTGCACCGATTTAACAAAATAATACTGTTTTTATCTGAAAATATATTAGCAGTTTTAATCATCGCTTTCCCTTAAATAGAACCTCTGTCATCAAGTCACGGCAACAATGAAAATATTGAGCTTTCAGTAAAACATTATAGCACAAGGTCATCCTCAATGTTGTGAAAACCATGATCCATAATAGAAAACATAATTCTTTAACATCTAATGGCATCATCATCATCGAGGATAAAAATAAATCTTGAAAGGCTCATTGCACTTAACATATGGCAAATGTGACAGTAGCTTCAGTAAGCCAGAAAGTGTTCTTTGTTCAAGTCTGTTCCTGCATTAAAAAAGAGTTCAGTTATTCTTTTCTCTTAGTGGTCCTCTGCGATATTCCTGTTGGGTACGACTGGTGGAGAGCGTGGTTTGGTTTCAGATGCCAACTCCTTTGACTAACGAAGCCTCCAGGGTGATGTTGAACTCCTGCAGAGTCTGTAGCACTCGGATCAGAGAGTTTACCAGTGAGCGGTCCTTAATGAGTGCACTGTCCTCGTACATCTGGGAGGTGATTGGACAATCTGCCAGCAGAGCGATCCAGTGATGCAGCAAATGGTCCCTGTGAGAGGAAGAGACAAACACGCAAAATCAACAGAGCAGCCTTTAGGGAATCCAGAAAACATTAAAATGGGGCAAAAATCCTCATTACAAACATCCAGCAAAATTATCACGAGTTTTAACGGTGTACGTTTCTCGCTCCCTTTTACTCACCTTGCTCCCAGACAGACAAGCATCTGAAACTTCCCATCCTTGCCAATGTTTCTCGACGTGCTGTTGATGGCTCGCATGAAGCGGCAGAAGTGGCGCACTCTGGTTTGCCAGTTTTCATCTGGAGTCGCCTCCCGTTGCTCAGCACTTTCAAAGTACACTTGTGCCTTCTCTGTTGAACGGTTAAAATCATCCAAAGACATTATTACTCACTGCACAGTCATATGCATGAATAAGTAACCCATTTAAAGCAATCACTCAAGTTAAAACAGAAGTGATTTGTTTTATGATTGCAGTGTTTCAGAGAGTCATTTTTACACAACTCTTAACCAAATTGTTGTTTTTGATTCAACTAATTCAAGCAATTAATTAGCTGCAGTGGGACTGGCTGAACTATCAACTTTACATTGCTTGCAACAAAGCATTTCATTTCAAGGCAAAAACACAATAAATAATACATTTCAAAACACTTAAGACACAGGAGAGCTTATTGTTATGCTGAACCAGTCCATGCAGCCATGGAAGGCCTTTACGCTCTCACTGAAACCATAAAAACATGTTTTGATCTAGATATAAAAACAGCATATTGTTTAAGCTGGCCTCATGTGCCATTACTCATAACGTTTTCAACATCAACCGCAGCATTTTACAAAAGACCAAAACAGAAAATGCAACAAAAGACCAGGGAAACAAAAAATGCTTAATTCACAAGTCAAACTGGAAAACATTCATCTTTTTGTTGTGGGTTTTGTCAGAGTGTTTTGTGTTAGAAAATTTGCTATATTTATTGAGAAATATTCAGAACCATATCATGGTATTTCTAAAGTTTGCATCTATTATCATGATATGCATCTCTGCTTTATCCGTTATCCCCTTATTAAATTTAATGCATTTTCTGCAGCTACCTTCATGTTCTGTCAATTTCAAATTCCTTAGTGTTGCTACTTTCGAAATATACAAGTTTAATACTTGCTTTATTATCAAATGCTAGGGGGGAAGAAAATTAAACCTCCAGTCTACTAGTCTTAGAAAGCTCAAGTTCCTACCCAAAAAGTCCCAGATGAAGACGTTCTTAAAGAGTCGAGGTGATTTAAAACCGTGCTGGAAAACTTGCTCCAGAGCCCAGACAAGACCGTACTCCCCACACAGCAGCAGCGTCAGACTGCCTCTCTGTGGAGGGAACAAATGCATGGAGTTGGAGAGGATTCAGAGAACAAAACACAGCTCTTTGATTAAAACACCACGAGACCAACCTACTAAAAATATGAAGTCCTTCGCAAAATATTTCACAAAAATAGGACTGCGGGTGTTTGCACCTCACACCAATATTTAAACTATTCGATTTATGGTGACTCAATTTTCTTAGCTTGATTTATTTTATTTTTTTACATAAATACTATGGATGACTGTATCAGCAATCTGGATGTGGTAACAGACTTGGTGAAACAACCAAATGAAAATTTGACTAATTTGAGAAATAACTTTTAGTTCTCGTCAGGCTCCTTTGTTCCTTTGGTCTCTTAAAAAGGTGGAGTGAGAGTTAAGGGGATTTCCCCATAAAGGCCCTTTGTTCTTTCCTAACAGTGAGTTGGTGATCAACCCTACAATCAAGTGTTAGATTTTAATGCTCCTAAATAATCCTCACTGAGCATCTTCCTTTTAATTGAAAACGTCAACTGAACTTGAATTCACTACACAATAATTAGTGGTTTTTTTTGTTTTTGTACAGATTCACTGAGGGTGCAAAAAAAAGAAAAAAAAGAAAACAAGACATAAAATTTAGAGCAAAACAAAACAGCAGTATTATTATTTGAATTTCCCACTGTAGTAACTGAAGGTTTAGAGGGGTCGAAGGGAGTACCCGGGTGTGTTTTTCTACATTCGTGATGAATAATAGAACTACGTGTTCGGGCCTGTCTAGGCTGCTCATCTCTCACCTCCTTCTCCGGCTTGTGGAAGTGTTTCACGATCCCATTGATGGCCTCTCCCACTCCCTCCTGGATCTGGCCTGTGTTCAACTCTGAAAGGGGAGGGGAAGAGTAAACAATGATGCTCTAAAAACAAAGACGGAAGCACGATCAGGCAGGCAAATCCCCAACCGGGTTTTATCTCTCGATCATTTTGTTTTGTCATTCGTGCATTCATTTCTGTGATGGCTGGAAATCACACGGTGATCAACATAATCCTTAAAGGAGCAGCTTAATTAAACACAGAGGGGGGAGGGGGGGTGAAAAAATTTAATAAAATGGTTAAGATATGAGCAATGAGGATGATTGACTGACTGGGTTTGCTGTTTGGTGAGATGGTAACAAATCTCCTCATCATCCCTGGAGACTGCTGCATGGGTGGAGTGCGGCACATCCTCTCATCGTTTTCAGTAGTGGGGGTCATCAGTTCTCCCACCAGTATCCTCTCCAGACTACCATCATCCACGCCTTTCCCCAACCAGCGACCGCATGGAAACCTAACACCAATCACAGAGAGCTGGTTAAAAGAAAAAACCTTTTTTTTTTTTTTTTTTTTTTAATGATACTAATTTTTTTTTTTCCCTTTGAGGCTAACTTACTTGTAAGTGTGCCCTGTGATCTCGTTCCGGACCACGACGCACTCCACAAGCCACTTGGCGTACAGTCCTGAGTTGTCGTGACCCATTTGTACCGTCGTAAGCTTTCCCAGGTTCTGACACTAAAACACAGAGAACAACAACAATGTTAAAACGTAGAAATTAAAAAAAGAAAGAGCAAATTTATGCATTCACTCTCTTTGGAAGAGAGCAAAAACGTAAAGTCAAACACGGTCGTCATCAACTATTAGAAAACAAACTTGGTACCTTCTCGCATTCTGTTGATGTCTTAAATAGCATTGTTAATTTATATTACATTTAATGTTTATGTTTTTTTTTTTATTATCGTTACTGTCCAGAGAACAACGAGCGTCTGTGAAGCCATCTCCAAGACTGCTTCCAGTCTTGACGCGATCCCCTCTACTGCTGTGTGTTTGAGGAGTTCCTGGCCCATATTAAAGCGTTAAGGATAAACACTTTCAGGCTAGGCTTCAGAAGCTTTTTTTAACCACCGCAGTGCGATTGTAAAATGGCACCAGTTGCTTTAGTCAATGAGCAGCTGTTAACATGGTAAAGGAGGTCCTTGCTGAGCAGAGTTGGCAAGGAAGTGTGAAGTGGGGGGAGGGGTCACCGCTTTATCCTCACAGGAGATCATGAGTGAACAACTCAAGTGGTTTAAAAGAGGAGCTCCCTTTTACGGCCATATTGCAGAACTGTTCTGTGAATAAGACCTTAAAAGCAGATTGAAGTCAGGCTCTGTTCTGGCTTTAAGATGCGTCCTATTTTCTTCAGATGCAAACGGACAACTGTGAGGGTGGCTGGTCACACCTGGCGTGAGTATCCGACCCGAGTCATCAGGTTCGACATGCAAATAAACCCATGATGTTACAAAAATCTCAAAGAAAGATTTCGAATGGCTTGATTAGGTAATCTAACAGTTGTAATGTGAGAAAGGAGAATACAATGCTTAGTGTCTATACAGAGTGCAAAAAAAAAAAAAAAAAATCAGACACCTCAATCACAGACTGGAAAGCTGTCAAACAAAACACTATACTAGGAAGATAGACACATAATGAGTACTTTTACCAGACAGCAACAGTGGGGCAGCTGCTTTTTCTTGTTTCAGGGAGTTCACTAAAACCTTTAGACTTAAGAAGAGTAAACACAAACTACACTCAGATTGCTAAACTAATGCAGTTAAAACATCTTGCATCAAAACAAACACGTGGTGGAGAGGATTTGAACAGGTACAATCATCCCCTTAGAAGTCTAAACAGTTTAACGTAAATAAAAAGAGCACCGCCTTTTAAAAACAACGTGCGAGCCTTCATTGTTGCCATGTTATTGCACTTCTAGCAGATCTGATTTTATTAACAAAAAAAAGGAAAAAAAAAAAAAGATCAATGCTTTAGCAGTCAGGACACAAACCTCAAAAGTGATCTCCAAGGTGTTTCTGGGGACCTGCAGGACTCCGGTCTCCGACAGCTCCCCGGAAACACACACCCAGGGGTTGGCTGTGAACATGGAGCCGCCAAGCTTCTTGCTCGGCACGATCACCACGTGGTAAGGGATCACTGGCAGCCGGAGAGAAGGGAAACGTCGTTCTGGCAGCTCAAATCAATAAAATACAAACAAGGTGCATTTTTAGGCGACACTCACTGATGGTTGTGAAGACGTTAGTGAAGCAAAAGTAGTCGACGGCATTGAAGGACAGCAGGTGGTAAAGGAACTGCTCCTTCTCGTCGTCACAGCGCAGGAAGGCGTAACGCTTGTACAGCTTTCTAAAAAGCAGAAGACGATTGACAAAGGATATTAAAAGACACTTGACACTGACCAAATCACAGGATTTTCTGACATTTGGTAATTATTCTGATCTGATAAAGATGGCAGGCAAATAAAATTGGGAAAACTGAACAGTTTTTGTGGTTCAGGTTTTCGGAGAAAAGCGACTCTACGGTCTGAAAGGCAGACAGAACTTCCCCCAAACCCAGTTTGTCCCCCAGATATCAATTATGAAGAAGTCTGAATTATTCATGCAGTCTGGACTACAATATGATGCTTTGCAATTCCAGAAGAAATGCATTATAAATGGCTTAATCACACACGGTCTGCCTTTCAAAACGGACATTCCTGCACGTGCAAAACAAATCAAGGGCAGAAAGATGTACTTTAAAATGTTACTGCTGCAGCTCTAAATACAATGAAATAATTGCCGCCAATGCAGAGTGGTAGTTCAGCTCACTTTGTTAGTTCGTGATCTGACAGCAGCTGCTTCAAGTGTCTGGAAAGCAGCTTCTTCTCCATGGAGAGGCGGACCCAGGCTCTGGCCTTGCCCACGTCGGTCTTGATCTCGCCGATGTTCTGGATGTGTCTGCAGGTGAAATGATGGGTTCAGGTGTCAGGAAAGGAAGACAAACTCAAAGGCAACACACAAAAGGGTAAATAAGCTGAAGGAGTATCATTACAGGGGAGATACAAGAGGCTGATGCCATACTACACATGGAACCATCTTGAATGGATAAATTTCTTTATGCATGTGTATAAAATGTGCCACACCAGTGAAAACTTGCACATAAAGTTTCAGTTTGCCATTTAATAACTTCTTAATTCAAATGAGCTTTGTTCTATATGAAAACCAAAGACATAATTTGAAGGAAAAAAAAGAAAGAAAAAAAAAAGCGTGTACTTTTTAAAATTTATCGCTATGATTTGAACATCATATTCCCGTCACAACAGCAGGCTGGGAAAGTTGTTTCTCCAAGCGGCATTTCAACCACGGCACATTCCCTTAATGTGAAAGCCGGTCCCTCTGAGATGGCTTCCAGCCACCATCATGTCGCTGATGTCCAGACAGATTCCCTTCCACTCCACCTGTGCCGTAGGCGCGCCACATCTACGCCTCCTCCACCTTCCACACCCACTCTGCTGTCTCCACCCACGTTCAAACCTACTAACCTAGATTTCTCTGCTCCAGAAGGAAGCATTTGTGAGCTGGTCATGTCAGACTCCACAGAGTAAACAAAGGCTTAAGCTTTTGATCGGAAGCTTTAAAATGGTGAAAATGATGACAGCAACACAGTAACCGCTATTAAATAATGCATTCATTTAGAGGACTGTGCTTCTGCTAATGGTGTCAGACATTTACAACAACATGGAGCAGGATGCATTCGCAACATAAAGTAGAGCTGCGTGGCCGTGTCCCGAGATGACCCCCCTCCCCCCCTCCTCCTTTCTTTTCGTCTCAGTGAGACTGGTGGGAGGTGTGATAATTAGGCTGGAAGTAACTCGCTGTTCCACACAGACTCACTCTGTGTCTTCTTCATGTAAGCCCAGAACGCATAACACCGAATCCTTTTGGTAGATGGCAGCGAGGTCCGCAGTCACACACCTTTACAAAGGTGTTAAAAGCACGGAAATGTGTTGAAGGAGACAAGAGCATCTTTGAAAAGGCGACTTCTCTGCACATTTAAACATCCTTGATAAACATTTTTAGTTGGACAGAAAAAATAAGTCATCTGGGAGATTAGAAACATGCCATCCTCTTTATCTTTGCCCTAAGTTTGCACATTTTGCCACATGCTTACATTTCAAGCTCTTATGAAAAAGCTAACTTTAGTAGTAAAACTTTACAATAAAAACTTTTCTATTATGAATATTTTCATAATTATATTTATGTATTTATTTATACAAGTCCTTTTAGACGATTACCCTCACTGTTAATGTATTTTATTAAACCTTATTTATTTATTTCTTTTACTAATTTACACAAATGTATTGATTTGATGTTTTCCAATTTTAGCCAGATCCATCAACAATATTTAAAACAGGTTTCATTGCAGCAAAGTCAATTCTGCCTCCGTTATGACACGAGTTTAAAAAAAGGAACTTTTTAAGAAGTTGCTGCAACATGAAGCATGTGCAGAATAATTTTTTAATTCACATTTAAAACTTAAAAAAAAGTGTATTTTTCTGAAAATATACTTCATGTGTGACTCGCAGGACTGATTTTGTAAATTAAAATATCTGATATAGTTCATCGACTGTAAAGTAATAAAGATCAGTGCCCATACTTTGCTGCAGTCTATATATTTATAATAATTTAGGTTTAACTCTTCATTTGCTGAAAATGAAAACGGTTGTCATTTTTCCACACAGATATTTCTAATATTTTGTTGGAAATTGAGATTTGCTCATTTAAACTATTCCGTAAGCATCCATATCGCCATGGCAGAAAACATGCTGCTGTCTTTTGTGGTCCAGTTCAACATCTACCACAAGGGGGCAGCATTCTTCTACCAAACTGTACATCTGACCAACGTGATCAGTAGTTGGGTCAACAAGTGCCTGAATAGAGGATTGCATTAATCGCTCGTCAGGATGTTCCTCACCTCATGTCCTGGATCAGGGAGATCCTGAGCGGAGGCATGGCTGATCCACCGCCATCAGATTTCCTCCGCTCCGTGTCATGAATGAACCCTGAGAGGAAAGTAAGCGCACCTGTGAGAACGTCACCGTTCTCTGAGCTGGTTGGACCCCTAAAGAGAAATGACAAGAGCGTTTACCTGGAGGCCCCAACCCGCCTGGAGTGGCATTCTTCTCTTTGCTGTCCTGGTAATGCAGGAGGTGGGACCATAAGGCAGATTTCCCCTGGAAGAAGAAGAAGAAGAAAGTCGCAATTAAATCGATTTCCTGTTTAAAATTAGTCATCTCTCGTGATTGGATCATCGTGACCGTGGTGATGTTTTCCAGACCTGTTTAACCTGCAGCCCGTGACTCCAGATCCTCTCCAGGAGGTCACAGAGGCTCGCAATCAAGGTGTTCTCCTCCACACCTGTGATGCTAACCTCGCCGTGACCCAACTCCACGGCCTCTCGACCCATCTTCTCTACCAGCATTCGTTTTGTCTACAGACAAAACAACAACAAAAAAAGAATGAACTCATGTCAATGCTGAAAACTCAAACTAATAATTGAGGAGTTTGTTGTTAAATCTCAACCCAACACCCATTTAAGTGCAGCAGAAAATCCAAAGAATATACTCAAAACAAAACAAAAAAGATCCCAGCAAAAACAAAGCCGAATTAACATTTTAAAGGTTTACAGTTTCAAAAGGAATAAATCTCTGCTTACTAGGACTTACAAAACCTACAATATGAGCTAAATAAGTAATAATCAAATCATTTTATTTATACGTTAGGGTTTTATTTAATAATTTTGAATAAAAATAACTGACAATTGATAACTGAAGTGGTAAATATGTGGAAGAAGTGGGAAATTGCAAACCTTGTTCCTGCACTCTTTCAATAATCCTTCAACAAACTTCCAGTTGGTCTGAGCGATGACGGAGGGCGACAGGTTGGACAGTTTAGGCTGTCTGATGGTGGTGCCCAAGTTTCGAGCTTCTTGGATGTATTTCTGACAAGAGAATTTAGTAAGTAAATGTTAGAAATAAATAATCAACTACACTTACCAGCATCAGTTCAAAACCAGCTCTTACACTTTAAACATTACTGGTGTTGTATTGGCATTCATCTTAAATGAAATGTGCAATAGCTACTGTACTTATGTTAATAGCATCTATGGCTGTCAAACTTAATACCAACAAGTCTTAAAAACAAGCTTAAGAAGCAAAACGAAAAGGAGAGACACCAATCAGAACTAAAATGATGAAAAAGTTCAGATAAAGCTCAGCTGCTGAAAGTTAGAGAAGCAGATGTTGCTAAAGACCACATGAGTGGACTTCCACATCTGGTCTGTGGTCTACCATCACATACCAGGTCCACAGACACCGACTTCAGACAGGGCCTGAAGGACTGCGAGAGCCAGTAGTAGTCAAGAAACAGCAGGAGCTGCGGCTCCGGAAACAAACACTCTACATGCTGAGAGTGTGTGAGATCGCGAGGGCAAGAAATGCAGAAAGACAGAGACAAAAAATAAACAAATAAATAAATGAAAACATTTATAAAATGAAAAGAAAAAAAAAAAAAAAAACGCAGATATGCGAGAGGAGGTGGGAGTGCAGACAGGATGGCAGGAGAAAAGTGAAAAATAAAGCAGATTAAGAAGTCAGGCATAAGGAGCAGGTTTACCGAAGCTCAGGCAGACAGACTGAACAAACCCAGTTATGAAACCCATTTGACGACCTCGTACCTCTCTCTGGTCATTGTCCAGATAAAGGTGCTCGGCGTGTTGCTTCTGCCGGTCCCTCCTCCTCCACTGAGCCGGAGCACTTCTCTTAGCCCATCTGCGGCACAAAGCGCTTTGATCAGCTTTTTAGCGGCAACCGGACTTAAGAGGTCAGTTCAAAAGGAGCAGAACGGCTCAGGCATGCTCACTTGTTGCTGGTGGGCCCCGTGGAGAGCACGTCCGACTGCAGCCGGGGGAAGAAGCCCTGCTCGTAGCGGCCCTGGCCGATCTTCATGTCGAGCAGGTGGGGGTGCAGCGCGGTGTGGTCGATCTTTGCCACCCTCATCTCAATAGCTTTCTCTGCAGATATGAATAAAACATGGATTTTTTGATTGGTCGGTTAGATTGGTTTAGGAATAAGGATTTGTTTATGTCGCATATTTCTAATTAAAATCCTGCAGTTTATTTTATAGATTGTTCAGTCTTTGTACTGATATAATTTTGCAGGTGGAGGTCAGTAAGTGACATCAGTTCAATTAGTTGAAAAAGTAGAACTTTTATAACTACTCCACAAAAATGCTATCTGTGAAATGTTTCGGCTTAAAATAAAAAAAAAAAAAAGATTTTTATTACAGAAAAGTATGTCCACGTTCTGTACATGTAGGCATCTCATAAACATTTTCTTTACATGCCGTCTTGTACAATATTGTAATCTTATGAAATTCATAATGTTGGATTTTTAACATTCTGTAAGTCACAAATCACAAAAATACTTGAAATGCATTACTCTTCATGTACTGAATCAATTTAGTACACAAGCTTTAACTGTTTCTATTATTCAAGTAAAGATTCAAAAGACATTAAATATGGTTATCCTGACTTTAAATGTCTCACTGTGTGATTGCAATTCTCTTTGCTTTTGTTCTCCTCACAATTCATCTGTCTACGACTATTTGATTTTCTTTCTGTTCTTGTATGTTAAAAGAAGTCTGATAATGGAAAAACAACAAGTTGGCATCTCAACAAAGAAAATCTTATTTAAAAAATAAAAAAGAAACCAAAAAAAGAATTCCTCCCAACACCCACAGAACCAGAAGCGGCATCAGAACAAAAGCTGAGCATCGACATTACTCTCAAAGGAAGTAAAATGAATGCTGCTTTCGACAGTGATTTCAGATGCCTGATCAACAGCACGCCCACGCTGTCAATAAGAATATCTCAGTCAGTCAGTGAAAAGGACTTGTAGCAGAAAAGGGTGAGATAATGATGTGTAGGAACACAGCCTGAAATCAGTGAAATGTAAAGAGGGTGAGGCTGCAAACAGGTTAAGTTCCCAAAAATAAAAAGCACTTCATCACTCGTTACATGTTAGAAGTAATCCGGTAACCCCAATAAGGAGAAATGATTCTAACATTCAAACATCTCTTCAGGATCAGACACCTATAATATTAATATGTTAAAACAAAGACATTACAGAAGTTCTGGTTTTTTTTTTGTGTTTTTTTCCCAGCATCAGAAAGGAGCCCGACCCGTCCTCTGAGTTTACAGATGGAATGAATTGAATACACAGTTAAAGAGCCGCCTGCCACCCACGGATGTTTCAGACAAAAACATAATATTACGATGGTTGGTCTCGTTTTTCTCCAGCCCAATGATTTGTGGTCCAGCAGCGACAAAATCTGTTTTTTCAAAGCGCTTCTTAATCGGCCCGTCTGCAAACAACACAGCGAATGACAACAAATATCTGTGATGGTTGGAAATGTTGACTTCATATGAAATTAGTTTTACAATTTACATAATTATATTCATGAAATCTTACACTGGAAAAAGGCGAGAAATACCCTGTACACGGATTACTCATTTTATACTGATAACTGACTTATCTCTTCTTACCCGCTTCTTCGATGTTGGTGCATTTTTGGTACATGGAGGTCCGCAGCGTAGGCGTACGGACGTTCAGCATCCGGATCTTATCCACACGGGCATCAAACACCCTTAGTGTGTGTTCCTTCTCCTCATCGTCGTGACAAAGAATCTTACTATCGATGAACGAGGCAAACATCTGGGTCTCCAGGAAACGTGACAGGAAGGGAAGGTAGGGTTCTGGTTGATCAGACAGGAAGGAGGCCTGCACACAGACATGAAATGGTGATAATCATGCAGATTGTTTCCAAATGGTTTGCAAAATATCATGTCGCTGCATCATTTTTGCCCCTGCATTCATGAGCTTACGTAACCTCCTTCCCCCCCCCCATCTGAATGTTGCTGCATTTTTCTTGCACGTCAAAAACTACACCTTGTCAAAGTTCTGCATCTGGTCTCTGTTGGTGAACCAGGACTCTTTGTCGTGGCTCGGCTGGATGACGAACACCTCGTAGTCGGCGAACATCTGCGTGAATCGGTTGGCGAAGACCTCGCGCACTTGGATGTTGAGCTGGTGCATCTTCAGCTCTTCCTCGTCGCACTGAGCACGCGCGTCTTTGTTGCAGCTGGCGTCATCCCTCACCTCCAACTGGGTTGAGGAAATATTGATCAAAAGCATCATGTAATAATCAGCGACGTTAAAATAAGACGAAAGAAGTGACTGCTGACGAATCAGCTTTCGAAAGGAAACTAATAGTTTTGATGCATGCAGGGCAGCCACCAGAAAGTGAAATGAAGCCACCATGAAAGTGCTTAAAAACCAAAATATATTGCATTAGGGTTATTACTACCATCAACTAAGGACTCAATTTTATTCCTTCCTTTTTACTTCTAGTAACTCAGCAGCAGGTTTATCAAGAATAAGAAAGGATTGACCTCATAGCTGACAAACTATAAAGAGGCGCCTCGCTAATCTGTTCAGGGAGAGCTAATGGCTGCCGCTAGTGCATAAGTGGATTAGACTTCACATATAGAGATTAGTTTAGTCACCCATCAAATTCCTCCTAGTGGTTATTTGTAACAATTATTGTTTGCAAATTGGCAAACAAGCTTGTAAAAATGTGCTAACTGAAACCTGTACAGTCGATCATGTGACTGAGCTGTAATGCCCTAATTAAGTGTATTTTCATTAACATTTGGTTTTAGATTAGTATTATGGACTTTATCCATCTTTCAGCTGAAATATTGAAAACCAACACTGCCATCATTTTAAGAGACAAACGAGGAGGTAAAACAAAACTTTGAGATAATACAGCAACCTAGTCAAGATGTAGGAGAGTAAAAAAAAAAAAGTGCTGGTCTTACTCTAAATAAACAGATTTATAGCTGCACAATATGTTGAAATAGAGTCAACATCAGAATTCCAATGCATGATACAAAAAGGCTTCAATAATTCGCAAGATGCTTACCAATAATAGCCAGTTTAATAAACATTTCCATTCCTCTCATACATAATCTAGATCAAAGTGAGACGTGTTAACGCTCAGGAACAACTACGGGGGATGAACAGTGAAGAAAAAATGAGGTAGTCAATGTCTCGTGATGTTAAGGACATTCTTTTGCGATGTCATGTTTTCCTTATCTGGTGTTGCTCTGATAGGAGTGTGAACATTAATCGACGAGCGGCTCTGAAGCAGGACTGCAGTGTTAAAATTTGTTAAATATTTTTATAAAATGTATATATAAAAAAATAAAAAAATAAATTTTAAAAAAACATTTCAATACATCAAGCACTGGAGTGGCTTATTGCTTAATATTATATAGTTTATATACATTTTCCACCAGCTAAATAAGTAATTTGACTGTCACACTGTTCTTTTAGTTGGATCACTCCTCCATTATACATTAACCCCCTCTACATGTTAAATGAGCATCTGAGCGGGCGATGTCTAATTCATTAGGCGACGTCACTTCTCACCTTCTCCAGGCTCACGCCGGTTCTCTTGACCAGCGCCTGCAGCCGGGCAATCGTCTCGTTCTCCCTGAGCAGGTAGGAGGTGAGGGGCGACCCCAGGTTGCCGTTGCGCTTGTCGGAGACCATGTCGACAGAACGGAAGCGGGACCTTCCCTGGCTCTCACTGGAGTGGATGTTTCCCTCCAGAGAGACGCCGAACGACATGAGGACCTCGGAGATCTCCTGAATGAACTCCAGCTTGTTGGGAAACTGCGGCAACTCCTCCGGCAGTTCAATGAAGTGATTATCGATGTCCACAAAACACAAGTTAGCCTAGAAGTGGAGACAAAAAAAAAATACAACAATTTTAGTTAGAAATACCATGAAAAACCTACATTGAATTGGTAATGGTTTAAACTAGTCCTATTGCTAATTGAAACACCGCCAGCTGAAGGTTTTAAAGTTCAAACTTATAACTGAATTCATGTCTGCGACATCACGTCTGCCTTCAACTCTTCCGTGATTAAGCTGGAGAGGAAACATTTCCTGATAATGAGCAGACTGCTGGCCAACTAAGCTGGGGAGTAAAGCTGACTGGCTTGAAATAGGCTCTATGCAAGTTAAATATAAATGGGCTCTGGATCCAATTATCTGGAGTAACTAGATACCTCAGAGTAACTTCAAAACGTAGACAGATGAGGGTTGAGAAGAGGAGAAGCTGTGAGGACAGCCCTCTATTTTTAAATCCACAGAAAGATAAGCCTTCTTTTGCACACCTCTCTAAACTCAAACTCCGTTAGATATGACCACGTGTGTTTGTGAGCTCGTCGCTATTGTACCTCCTGCGGCAGCTCTAGCTTTGTGCGGTCGTCCTGCCCGTTGGAGTGGAGGCCCATCAGATACGGCACGGGAGCGTCCAGGAAGTGCAGGAGGGAAGCGGGCAGAATGGGAACATAGACATGCTGCCACTGGAAGGGGAACATTAAGGCCGTGATGCTCTCCGCCACCGTCATCAGCCTCTGGTAATCTGGTTGACAGAAAGCAGAGGTTCGTCGAGGACACGTAGCGGCAGTATTCTTTTCATATGGCCAGTTTTCATGTCTGATTTGAGCTGAACCCAAATCAACCACATACATAAATTATTAACTGAAAAGTACTAATATATTGACCAATTAAAGATGCTGAAGCCCTCATATAAAATGAGTCCAACACAAAACAGAAACCTGAGGACATCATAAGGCCAATAAGCTGAGGATCAGAAAGTTTAAATCAGCTAATTTATTATTTACACAAACAAACTGTTGACAGAAAGCAGCTCCAGCGAAAGAGAAATGACTTTTAAACAACACGGCTGTTTTAAATCAACCTGGAGCAGTAGGAGTTTTGTGGAGGAAAAACCTCTTCCGAAGGAGACAAAATGTACAAACAGGACATGACAGGAAGCCGATTCTGTCTTTGTTGTGCAACCGAGTTTGGTTACATGGCTGATCAGTCTTAAAGGAATTCACCGTCATGGCAAAGTGAGCTTAAATATTCCAACTGGGGTATGACGTAAACATCTGTCTTGGGTATTAAACATTAAAACCACAGTCGAGGTTAGGTGGAACCAGAATTAATGTATTTCAACGTAGAGCTGCATATCTTTCTACATTCTGCAGAGAATGAAGAGAAACAAAAATCAGTCAGGAGCCAAATTTCCCCAATATAGGCCAGTCAAAACGCATCAAGCCATAAAATTAAACTATTCTTAATCTGAAAGTGCATGCTATCCAACTTCGTACTCGAGGTTTAGTAAAAAGAAAAGAAAAAAAAAAAAAAAAAAAACGAACAATACTGTAATTTTCGATGCAACTCAAAACTAATCGCTCTATCTAAGCACCTGCAGTGCAGTTTTCTCTTATGTGTCACTGTGCTGAGAGGGAAAAAAACCGAAAAGAAAAAAAACTAAACTGACTAGAAACCAGAAATAGTCATCAGCCAGGAAAGGCCTGATTCATACATGTCTAAATCTTTGCTGTAGCTAATCATAACCACAGAACCTCTTGACTCCTGAATCAACTGACTGGGCTGAACTACTCTTCAGGACATATTGACAACATTTAGATCAGGGGTCTTCAATTCCAGGTCTGATGTTCTCTGGTGTCCCTGGTCAAACACACCGGAATCAAATGGCTGAATTTCCTTATCGGTATGCAGTTAAGTTTTCGAGAATCCTGCTAATGACCTCGTTATTTCACTCAGGTGTGTTGAAGCAGAGACGCAACTTAAATTTGGAGGACACCTGCTCCTCAATGCCTAGATTTGAAAACTTCTGATGTAGAAAATGTGAATAAGAGAATTAAGAAAATCTTGGGGGGGAAAAAAACTGCATGTATTTTTTTTTCTTTTACAAATGTAAAGCAAAGGGATTATAAAAATAAATAAATCAGCAACCAAACAGAAAATTACATTAAGGGATTAGGTGAGTTACAGGCAGCCATCTAGTACACTGTCCTTTAGGGTAGAATAGGTAAAAGTCTCTATTCATTATTAGTGAAAACCAAATGTTCCAGGCTGTTAACAGGCCTGGCACAAGTTCTGGTTTCTTCTTCCTGTGAGGTGTGTGTGTGTCCTTTGCCCCCAGGAGAACAGACACACTGAAGCGTGACACAGCTGCAGCCAGATGACCTGCTGGCTAACTTTAAATTCCTTCTCTGTGACTTCACATTGCAACACTCCTCCCACAGCTCAGGGCTTCACACCTAAGTCAACGGCCATGTGAGCAAATATGCGCGCAGTCCTCCTCATCTGCATTCCTGCTCAGTCCCAGCCGACACCTACTGTGCATTCAGCAGCCGCGCTGCCTCTCCTCTTATGGTGCCAGAATAAATGCCATGGCCACATTTGGCTGTTAGCTGCTCCATACGTGGGGAACACTCATCCCTTCAAGCACGCCGTCTTTCCCAGGATAGGGACAAGAATACTAACGTCAGCCAACCCCTTTTAAAGTAGGCCATCAGAACAAGAAACTACTTAAAACGCTGCATGACTCGAATACTTTGCAGCTGACCCAAATGAGGGCTGATAAGAGTTTGCTGCTAACTATTTACTCGCTCAGTGCAGATGCGACAGGAAACACTGTGAAGCACCAAATGGATTAGTTTCAACACCTCAGCTTCCTTCACAGCAGATATGGAGCAACTTGATTTTTTTTTTTAATCTTTTCCTAATGGGGCAAAACAAAAAACAAAAAAAAAAAAAAACAGAATTAGAAAGCTAAGGTGATATACTCAGGCCTTTCTTCAGAAACGCAGCATAATTCTGTCCGTTCAGCCTGTCGCTCCTCAGAGACGTCAGGAGAAATTAACATCATAGATACAGGGACTCGTGTGGAGCTAAATGGCTTCTGTTCTGGAAACCGGAAAATTATGATGACCCCCGTTCCCTAACAATCATGCAGATGATCAAAAAGAAAACAGGAGCCTGTATGCTTAGGAAAAATCCAGATGTGCAGACAGAAGAACATCTGTAGCCATTTTCTTTGCTGTGGCTCAAATGAGCGTAGATGTTGTAAGTTAAACATCCCTAGTTGGGTCAGATCTTCCCGTCAAGCCGCTCTCCCCTAATCTGTCCTGTCACTTTCAGCTGCACGAATCACATACAGGCAGAAAATATCCAGGAATAGAAACAAATGGAGGCCTGACCGTTGCTCGTTACCCACAGAACGAGCTTCTCAGAAAACAGGACAAGGTTCCCCCGCCCTCCATCATACAATAAAAAAAAAAAAATTAAAAAAAACTAAGGTGTTGGTTATTTTTACTCCTGATCAGGCTTCTGATGTGCAGCTCTATTTCCAACACACAACAGCTTCTGATTGTTTCTGCATGTTTGCAGAACATCTCTCTCCTCAGAGTAATTATTCAAGCACGTAGCCAATTTTCTTCTCGCTGGAAGATCCCCAGGGCGCAACTCGGCTCAACACCCTTCACATGTTCTGCAGTGATGAGCCTCACCGGGGTGAGGAGAGGTATGATGTCACTCCCAACCAATAATAATCATCCTGCATCATCACCATCCTCCCCCGGCTCTGGGTTGCCTGGCAACACGACAGCTTTCCCCCCCTTTAAAAGCTTCTCCCTCCAGGCCCCCGCCGTTTTGCAAATCACTCGCTTCTCTCCCTCTCGCAACTGTAATGGATCCAGTCGCAACACCAGAACCAGGATCCCTTAGCGATCTGCTAATTTCTCTAAAGTTCCTGTAATAAACACGCAGCCTCTGTTCACGAGGCAACGCAAGAGTTAAACTGTTGGTAAATACGAGTGGACTGGGATCAGCTCTCAGTGATTCTAAGGACTAAGTGTTCTTCATAAAATCATTACAAATAGAAATCTGATTCCTGCAGTGCTCTGTACAAATTCAAAAGCAAAAATAAATGCATAAAGATAAATTGCAGCATTACAACACAAGTCTCAAGATGAATGCAATACTTTTTTTTTTTTTTAATTGTGAAAGTTTTGTCGATGCAGACTTTCTAAGCTTGTCATGGATGAGAAGACATGGTTAATACTGTGAAAGAAGAGCATGCAAAGCAGTCCACCAGCCGTAGAAACCGACACCTGCACTCTGTCGGTTACAGGTTTCTCTAAAGCCTGCCCCAGGCTTTCTTTAACATAATTTTGCTTCCTTTCCAGGTGAGGAAGTGTAAGAAAGACTTTCTTAAAGAAACGTCTCCAAAGTGATTTACAGTGGCCCATTTTTCCTACCCCTTCATCAAAATCAGCTTGTGTACATTTTATGTGATAAACCAACACAAAAGTAGTGTCTAAATGTAAAGTAAGAGGAATAATACATGGCTTTCAATAAAAAAAGATTTGAAAAAAGATGGGGGGGGGGGTCTCTGTTGCTCGTTACCCACACAACAAGCTTCACAAAGAAAACATTACAAGTTTTATTCCCATAATAATAATAATTAAAAAAAAAAAAAAGGTGTTTGTTAATTTTTATTCTTGATCAGGTTTATGATGTGTAGATCTACTTCTAACAGCTTCTGATTGTTTCTGCATTTGCAACACATCTCTCTCTTCAGGGTAATTATTCAAGCACATAGCCAATTTTCTTCTCGCCGGAAGATTCCCCGGCCGCAACTCGGATGTGTGGGTGACGAGCAACGGCTGCGCACATCTGGAGACTAAACTTTAACCTATTCTTCTTCATAAACCAGCTTATGATCGTTTAGATCTGGCAGACTAGAGGGGCCTGGCCAGAGTAATAGGAGGTGATCAAGAGTAGCATGTAAAGGATGCGTTATATGTGAATGGAAAAGGTTATGGGGATGTACTGCCGATGTGACACTTGTGTTTTTATGCATTTTTGCTTTTGCGTATTTATTTATGGCTATTTATGGCCTTTTTGGATGTGCTGTTCTTATTGCTGTGCTGCAGTTTTGCCTCTGCTTCCTAGACAAATTTCTCCTATAAGAGACTAAAATTATCTTATCTTAGATTGGCTGAGACGTGACTGTGAGCATCTATTCTCATCTTCCCATCAATTCTCAATTGAATTTCAGTCTGGACTTTGACTGGGCCAGTATAATACTTTAATTGTACTACTCCACTGAACCTCTGGCTGGTCGACCTTGTGCATCGATAGGTGTTCATCTGTGGCATACTCTTCCCATTTTCAGAAGGTGGATTGAACCACAGAGGATGAAGTTCAAAGATTCCAATATTTTTTTAGAATTCAACTTCAAAGATTTTTTGTAATTTGTAATTTAAAAAAATGGTCTGCATCATACAAACTGAATCAAAATATTTAAGTTTCTAGTTGCTGTGTGGAAAAAGTTCCAAGGGTGTGGATACTTTTGGAAGGCTAACTATGCACAGATAAGAGTGGATCTATCAGCTCCAGACCTCAAGACTAACAGCAAACTTACAAAACCTGATAGATCTTCATTCACGTTTTTCTAACTTTTCCTTCCCCATATCCATATCAAGAGATGTTTTAGTTTTGCTGACGTATATTTCAGGATATTAGCATATTAATTAATTTAATGTTGGTTGCATTGTTAACCAGTCATATCTACTGCAATCTCGCACGACTCTGTTTAAAAGTTGTATGAAAGAACCGAATGAAACAGGAGAGTGAGACTCACGCTGTGAGTAGAGGAGGATCTGCAGCTCAAGCAGGGCGCAGGTGAACAGCTGTAGAACGTTCTCCACCCCGAGCAGATTGAACATTTCGCTGATGGCAAAGTCAAAGAGCGGGAGCTCGGACGTGCTCGGCCTCTGGCACACGACGGGACCGTAGACGCCCGAGAACTTGAGCGAACGCCCCGATGGCGGCAGGGGCACCTCGTACAGGATGTTGTAGATGTAGCTCTCCAGCGGCAGCGGCGGGGGCTGCGGGGACGTGACGGCCTGGTGAAGCTGCTCTAGCACCTTCCTGCAGGCCTGGGCGAAAGCCATGGGCGTGATCAGGCAGATGCACTTGGACACGTACAGCGTGTCGCGGCTGATGTCGTACGAGTTGAAGCGCTGCAGGCGGGAGATGGCCGGAGCGGCGTGGAGCACAGGGCGGGGCTGCGGGGGACGCTGGTCCTCCGGTCCGTGCGGGGTCGTCGGGGTGTGCAAGATGTCGTACTGCTCTGCGTTGTGCATGTGGTAAAGAGTCTGCATTGCACTGCATATCTGCTTGCTGGTCACCTCCTCGAAGAAAGTGAGGGCGAAGCCGTAGGTGCGCGAGCCGTCCTCTCTGGTGATGATGAACGAGTGGAACTGCGGCTCTCTGGAGTCAACCTGCGTCCTGAAGGACAGACCCTTCGGCATGCAGAGCTGGGGGAGGAGGTGCAGAAAGGAAATCAGAGACAATCTTGGGGGAAATGATACTAAACCTTAGCAATACTGCAAAAAACACAAAATCCTACCAAATATTTTGGTCTCGTTTCTAGTGGAGATATATTGGTACACTTGAAATACGGCAAAATTAACTCACAAGTAACTTTTCAGCAAGATAAAGGAGCTTGTTTTAAGCATGTAACTCTTTAATATTGACTTTTAAAAAAATAGTATTAGTTCCACTGGCACATTATTTCACTTACAACATGGGAAAAACAATCTGCCAATAGAACTAGCACTTTATCAAAATTAAGGAATTATTGACCTAAAACAAGCTCTTATATCTTTCCTAAAAGTAACTTGTAAATCAGTTTTGTCTTATTTCAAGTGTATTTGCACTAGAAAAAAATCTTACGAAAATAACTTTGGTAAGATTTTGTGTTTTTACTGTGAACAATCATTGCATGTTTGTCAAACACAAATAATCATACCATGCCAACTGCATCCTGGTCGAATGGATTCCACTCAACATTGTCAGGATAATGTGCTAGGACTTTGGATTTAAAAGTTCTCCGCAACGGACTCTGCTCAAAATTCTCACCTGGAAGTCAAGACAATAGAGAGAAATGCAAAAAAAAAAAAAAAAAAACAGACAAGTATGCAATTAGTTAGTTGGTTTATCACATGCAGACACTGGGGGGGGGGAAAAAAGCTGCAGTTTAATCAGTAGCAAGCTTAAAGTGCCAGGCGCATCACCAAGGGAAAGAGAAAAAAAGAAATAAAATCAGCACGTTTCTCTTTAGAGGAAGTTTGTATTGCATCATGTAAAGCTGCCATCTGCATCCTGTGCCCGAAAAAGTAAACAAATTACCAGCTGCGTCTTGTGAAAAGTGAAACTTTGCGGATCTAAATGCTTCACGACAGCTTTAATGGCAGTACAGAGGGACACAGAGTAAATCAGTCAGAGAAGCACAAGTTGAGTTGATTTAGACCCAGAGTAAAGCAGAAGTGATGCACACACCAAGGCAGCACTGAAAAGTCATTCAGAGTGTAAGATGGGGTAGGGGGGGGAGAGTAAACATTGACCAAGCGATGCCAGTGCAGGCGACACTGGATGTGTGTGCGCGAGATACAGAAGCGGTGATTGTCAGACATCAGCTCCTTGTTCAGCTGCTACTGGAGGAGAGGAGGGACACGAAACCAGGGGGGAGAGAAATCAGGGGTGCACAAAACAGGAAGGGCAAAAATCCATCCCAGATTCTGGGGGTTTTCAAAAAAGATAAATAAAAAAGGAGAGGATGCAGAAGGGGGAGAGGTGGGTGATAACAAGGTGCATCAGGTTGAAGGTTAAAGGGGGTCAAAGCTAAGCTCTGGTCGGGGGGGGGGGTAAAAAGCAGTGTGTGTGGTGGGAACTGTTACCTTCGTTTGACCTCGCCAATTTTCCTCTGGCCCCATCTCTGAATTTAGTATCCTCTATATACTGGCATAAAGCTACACAACAAATAAAACAAAAAAATATGATAATTAAAAGCCTGGTTCTTGCTGGGTAGCGCATCACTTCTCAGTTTGTGCATGTACACATTCTCACAGCTCTACTTTTAGCGCTTCGCTCTACAGAGAAACAAAAAAAAAAAAAAAAAACACAAAACACACACGGAGAACAACATCCGCCGGAGTCATGTGGGAATGCCGAGTCAAGCCAGCTGCCGAGGTTATGATATGAACCGAGCAGTTCTGAATGTTATTGGCGCCTCCTAAAGATCCAGTGTGAACACACTGCTGCAGCATTGGACAAATGTTCTCAACTCAAACACAGAGGAACAGGACCAGTTGTACTAGCAGATTAGAGTGTGATTACAAAGAAACAGCTTCTGAGCTAAATGTAAACCTGAGTGAAATAAACTGCTTACAAGCTGGAAGTAAATGACAGATTCTTATATTTACCCAACTATGGAATAAGATCAAGCAACTAAGCACACTAAATGATACAACACTTTTTACTTCATGTTTAAGAAAACAAACAAAACCTGATCAAGCTGAGCATAAATGTGCATCTCAGTAAATTTGAACATCATAAAAAAAAAATGTACTTGTTTCAGTAATCAAAATGTGAAGTTTATGTAGATATAGTCCGCACAGGGTGATGTACTTAGAGCGTTTTTGAATTCTAGCTAATGAAAACACAAAATTAATTTTCACAAAACATGACCTCATGTAAGACCATTAAGAAAATGAATGTAAAATAAAACAGTTTGGGGAGTGTTGCACCAAAGGGTACTGATGGATGGAAGGAAAAGCATGAAACTAAAAAAAAAACAAAAAAACAATAATAATAAAAATTTTAAAAAGCAGATATAAGCTATTGAGTTAACAGTAGCGTAGAGAATTATGAAGTTAGGTCCATTCATCATTCATAATGACGTTTGACTGGGCAGGAAATTAGCCCGACACTGCTTTATAACAGAGCATCTTCAGTCAGAGGCTTCATCAGAAGTCCTGGAATACAGTCTGCAACATTAGCTACGTCCTGCCCGCAGCTGAACAGCATCACCAACAACTCTTTAAGGAACCCTGGACTGCCCAGTCAACCAAAAAGTGTTCCTTTCAGACCTATAAAGATATTCCTATTCAGTGGGATGAACCTGTGTGTATCCCTGTGCCTACGTACCAACACAAAATCCCAAAGTATTTATCAAAGCATTAATTCTAACATTTCATACAAATATTTCCGTCCGAGTCAAATCTGTAGAATGCGGACATCGTCAGCAGGCGGTCACGGGTTGGATAAAGGTGAATGAATGCACTTGCGTCTCAGCCCCGTGGCTACGTTGGATTATCTAACATTTCACATAAAGCAAACCCTTTGTACTCTTTGCAAGCGGCCAGGCGATGCTGTTTACAGTCCCTCTGATGCATCACATTTGCTAAGAAGTAATGAAAGATCTCTGCCGGCACAAAAACGCTTTCATGCAGCACGTAAAGTACAAAAATGTGAGAAGAGGAACACGCGCTGTCCAAGAGTTTCTGGCTCCCCTACATCAGCACTGAAGTAAAGCTGTTCTTCAGCTATAATGTTGCCAATGAGAAATGGGGCCTTTTCCACGAGACAAAGGAAATCATTTTTTATTACATTTATTAAATGACGCATTTCACAAAGCCAAGAAATTATCAATTTCCTCGTGTCTGGGGAGGTTGATCCCCCACTGTTGAATACTGATTAGAAATAACTTTAGAATAATAGATTTATTTGGTCGATTTTTATGGTGTCTTACAATAAACGTGGGTGACATTTGACCCAAGCTGCATCAATTTCACAAAGGCAGCCATTGTCTTTAAATGATCTGATTAAAATGCTGTCAGTGACCGCCAACTGACTTTTACATTGGGGTCTTTGGTACCGTTGAAGATATCCAAGTGACCGACTGAAAATCTTGAAGGGTTTGGTTTAATCTGTTCGATGCGTTCATATCCAAACAACCCACAGAGTCGAAAGTAGGCCAGACACACCACCCAGACTACAACAGGAACCAGACAGCTGGATTACAAAGACTAAAAAACATCAGAAAAAAAATAATATAAGAAATTGTCTCCAGTTAATATTCTACTGTAATAATGATAGCACACTGAAATTTTACAATCTTTAATAGAAATGTGTGGAAACGGAATCCAAACGGCACCACAAAAACCTACATTCTCTATACGTTTGGAGTAAACTATCTAAATCCTATGAGGACGAAGTGCAACTACGCAAGAGTTTTTCTCTGATAATCATTTTGAGGTCAGCGAGGGGTTTGTTTTCTCGCCAAAGGACACTCCGACACGTGGCCGAGCAAGGGTTCAAACTGACAATCTTTCAATTGGCTTTAAAACTAAGCCACAGCGCCTCAAAAAAAAAAAAAAAAAAAAACGCTATGGAGTGATGTTTGTAACTGAGAGCAATGATTTATCTACTACTCAAAATGCAGCAATCACAGTTTGACATAATCAAGCAGATGAATCATTAAGAAAAAATATATATAAATATGTAGAGCAGGCTGTCAAATTTTAATTTTTCTAATATGCAATTCTGCTGAACAGAATTGGGTTTTTTTTGTTGGTAATAAATGTGCCAAAATAAGAGCACATTGGTAACCACGACTTTTAGAGGGGCAGAGGGGAATATACAAAAAGGCTGAACTTTGCACTCAAAAAGCAAAGTTTACTGATTGTGAAACACAGGGAGGCCTTTATCGGAGTCCACATCAGCAGCAAAACAGAGGAAGTTGATACAAAACATTCCCATCTACCTTGTTAGATTTAAAAAAAAAAAAAAAATCCTTAAAGATGTTCTCAAAGCTCCAAGTCAATTTGAGAATATGAAAGAAAAAAACCTTAAAAAATTGAGGCAAAAGATGATTCTAGAGTATGTTATGACAGCTCTGCTATCTGAGTACATCAGGTAGAATGGTCTGTAAAATTTTCTTAAACAGGATATATGTGGTCTAACGTTGACGCTTTTGTATAAGCGGTAATACAAACGGAATTTAAAATGTACAAATTACTAAAGAGAGATACAAGCACTGAGTAATTAAACCCATCAAAGTGAAAGTTTCCAGATAAGAAAATCTTGTCTAGCGGTTTGTACTAAAATTGCTGCCGCAGCAAAACCTGCTCACCACCGAACTCATTTAGTTATAATATATATATATATATATATATTTGACTATTATTGGAACCACCGTTTGTGTTTCTTGAGTAAAAATGAAAAAGAAAAAAATAATCTTTGAACCATTTGTCTTAATCCTGTATGGTAGAATCTAGATGGATTTTAAGAAAAGAAACAAATCAGTAATCTAGCCTTTTCAATTGCATTTCAATATTTTTAGTTTTATTCATAATTTAGTACAGCTCATCAAGTCTTAAGATTACCACAAAAACTATAATCTATAGCATCCCCTTACCTCACAGCCAATCAGACACCATCTGCCACATCAAGAAAAGACCCCAATATGACAAATTCTAATTACTCCAATTATAGGCTCACATAATTCCTCGTTTTGTCATTTATTCAAAAGGTCTGTGATGCCATGAGAACGTAAATGGATATTTGGTGGGAGTAGTAAAGCAGCAGTGATCGGACGAGGAGCCAGAGACCACCCACAGTTCTACGGTCCTTCTGTGCTCCGACGCGCTTACGCCTACTGTAGAGAGGATCACCAGAAAAGGGATGGACCTCACTTCCTGTGAAGTTGTATTCAAGAAGCACTCAATCCAACTTCCTGCAGAACAGCATGAAATACATGCCAACGTTTAGAAAAAAATATACAACAATAACCGGTGCTCTGAGCATCAGTTACTCCCTTCTTCAGTTCGCAACCTTCACACTTCAGTCCCAACACAGAAACTAAACATGAAACGGCTTTGAATTTGTCTCTGATGATGAGTGATGGCTTGTCGTTTTTGCTGACATGTTCACCAGTCTAGTGTACCATTTTAAAGATCTCAAGTGGAAAAACACTTGCAAAATGTGTTGTTTTTGTCATGCTGTTGGAAAAAGAGTTGATCATTGCCATAGTAATAAATATCAAGATTTGAATTTTTGCAGTAGACATTGTACGTTGCAAATAAATGCAAACTGTATTGTGGTGCTAAATTTAGGCCACATCATCTAGCCCTTATCAAAACATTTGAAAAATGTTCTCCCACTGCAGGAAAACCATTTCAACATCCCATCAACCAGCACTACAAGAGGCTGGCAAACGTTGTCTGTCACATTCTATATTCTCGATGAATGACAATTTGAAGCCAAGTCGTCCACGTGATCCACTTCAGCACTTCAAGTTTAAAAGTGAAATTTCACTTGGGGGTGTGTTGGGGGGTGGAGTGTCAAAGATGTGAAGATAACATAAGTAAGAAACCAACATTTTGGGGAACTGCTTCTCAAAAGTACATCAGAGATCCTGCATCTTATTGCATTAAACTAATAAGGCACACAACTGATAACTGCCGTCATTCTTGATCTAAAAAACAAAAACCCTGAAATTTATTTCTAGGCAGATTGTTAAAATCCCCAAACTGCTTAACAAGCTCCTGAGGAAAAGTTATGAAACTGAGCAAGCCTTCTAGCTGTACCATTCGTCCTCATTTGTTTGCAGAGAAGGGTTGAAGAGAGGCAGCCCAGAAAATTTAAAAGGATATTTAGCATCTGAATAAAGAGAGCCTGTCCACAGAGTTTACTCATGTCCCCCAGTTCCTGCTGTTTCCAGTGTCGCCGAGAGGCCGCAGGGTCATACATATGCAAATCAAGTCCCGAGTGTGCTGCCAAACGCTGAGCCGAAAGAAATTTTTTGAATCCATTTCTTTGTCGTCGTTTTTTTTTTCCCTTCACTGTACACGAGTTAACACTTCACATCATATTAAGAATAAATCACACAAAGAGTTTCATTTAATTCCCTGGAGAAAACCCAACAGAAAGAGAAAGAGATTGCTTATTTCATTCACAGTATCAATCACCAGCCAGCAGTTTGTTTGAGCCACGTTAGCAGCCTAAACTCAGTTAAGTCGTTCAATATGAACGTTCGGAATAACGGAACGACAAAAGCAGTGCTCCTCAAATGTTTGGATTTAAGAAAACTTTTGAAAATGCAGAATGACAAAGAGAGCAGGGTTTTCTTTAATAGACTTGAAATGTATGAATCCCATCCTAAAAACAAACACAAATAGGAATTATAAGATTCCCTGTTTCTGCATCAAAACATATTTCTTCAGTCAAACATGATCAAACCCATCTGATCGAAGCATTTCTAGAAATCTGGTCAAAGTCCTTAGTTTTGAAACCGAGTAGCAGAAAAAAACTGTCGGATTTTACAGCATTTTACCCGCTGACCACACATCAGAGCCAATCAGGGAAAAAAATCTTTGGCTGATTGACTGGTTCATCTCTAATCTTGACCGAAACTACTCAGGGATACCGACTTGACCTTTCAACAAGCAACCAGCTACAGAAATCCCCTTTTTGCATTTCTACCCAACTGACTCAGGCAACCTTATTAGAGATTAGGGCTGAAACGATTCCTCGAATGGTTCGAGTACCTCGATTACTAAAATTCCTCGAGGAAAATTTACCTGCCTCGAAGCTTCGTTAATTTATGTTTTATTAGTTAGCGCACCGTGTTCCGGCCGGGACTTCATTTGCGTTGCGCGGAGCTCTCACTTCCGCCTCTGAGTTGTTGACAAAAGCTAAGTCTCAGCGGCATAAAGTCCAATCTTCAAGATTGGCCCGTGGGGATTTTATTGATTGATGATAATGCCCGACTTTTTATCGTTTTTGGGGAACCAATAAGCATCCTTAAAATGACTGGGGGAATGCCTGGAGTACGGCAGCATTTCTCCTCCGGGGCTGCTGGTTGAAAGCGAACGGCGGGAAGAGCGCTGAGGTGAGCGGATAGCCTGAACAGGGTGGGCGGCTGAGTAGCTGATGCTTACCGTGTAAATGTAGCTTTACCGACGAACCGCACAATAAATTTCATATCCCGGTCTGAAGAAACGGGTGGCGGAGCGCATCGTACATGGCTGGTAGATGAGTTTCTGAGTGTGACCAGTGAAGGTGTCGTAAATATCCCGTATTGCTTCCCCCCGTGTTCGTCCCCCGGTCTAACGGTTCGTCAGTCCGCTGGTCTATTTCCTCCCCTCCCTCCATCTTACGTTCTTCATTCGCCCTCTCCTCCCACTCCAGGCGGCATTTCCCGTATTTTCAAACCCAAAGCGTGACAGGTTAGGTGGCAAGGTGAGTTTAATCTATTAAACTCACTGAAGATGAATACATAAACTAAAAGCTGGATTGTAGACATTTTTATAAGCATATTTGTGAGCCTGCCTCTTTGTTATTAAATTCAATATAATTTCAGATTTTTCTATAACTTTTCTTCTGGTTAACTTAGAAAGTGAGCTATTATTGTTACAGGTTAGTTTTCTAAACTACAAAAAAGCAACTGTTAGGGATGCTCAAATATGAAAAATTGGACTGATATTGATATCTGATAGTAACATTGGTATTATGCCAGATTTACCAATATTTCATTTTATAATTTTTTTTATCCGATTACTCGATTAATCGTAAGAATAATCGATAGATTACTCGATTACTAAAATATTCGTTTACAACAGCCCTATTAGAGATAACAGAAAAACAACAGCATTTATGAACATCCTGAGTATCTTTTTTTCTCATGTGCATTCTGAAAAATTACATGCAGCTCTTGTCAAAGAAAATCTAATCCACTGCATCTAGAAAACTGAAACCTTCTTGCAAAGCCATTTATTTATTCCTGACTTGGCAAAAATGAGAACTTCTAGGAACAGCGTACCTACAACAAACATTTATCTGCAGCCCGTGACAATGGAATTTCCACACCATTTCCTTTCTTCTAGTCATAACTGAAACAGTTGATAAGGGCAAGCCCCTAACCTCTTTCTACAGTAAACAGCAGCAAAGGGCTGTAAGTAGAACATCAGAGATGTTTGACCTCAAAGCTCCAGGCTGTGCGTCTGAGCAAGGTTTCGGTGGGTTGCATTTTCTGTCTCTGCACAGAGACTTAAAAGAAGTGTTATCACACACCTGGGGAAAACAGGCACTTCCTATGCAATGAAGTCAACTTTAAAAAAGAAAAAAAAAAAAAGGTGATTTTTAAAAACATGATAAAAATCATACACAGTGACAGTAAGGTACATTTACTGTAAAAAATTATTCTGCACATGTCTGACACACAGTTCATGCTCCCATCTACTAGCTATGAAAATAACTTTGATCTGATCAACCACAATAAAAAAAAGTCACTATTTAGTAACACTAAAGAACATTCTGAAAAACAGGAATCCCAATACAGCATTTCTTCTGCCCACACATATTTCATAGATTTCACTTGTGTTACAACCACAAAGCTTATTGTTTTTGCTTAATGGAGAAAAAAATATATTAGATTTGGCTTCAACTGTGTTGTATAAATAATGAATTATAATTTTATAATGAACATTAAATTTAAACCCTACTTAAAACAGAAGACAAGCAGACGAGACAAACTTCAAAATTGATCAGTGGTCAGAAAACAAAACAACCTCGTGTCTGCTTAAGATTGTGCATAGTATAGTTGTCAACATATTACTTTAAAAAGATTCTACTTTGCATCAAATATTGATGCAAAAATCAATATTTGGTACAGAATGCTGCACAGTAGCAGAATGACACAGACGCTCCCTTCCCTCACTTGCAAGAGCTCACCTGAACAATCATGGACAAGAATCAAAACAGCAACGTGGTGCTAGGAATTGACAATTGGTTAGCACATTGTCATCTACAGTGCAATTCAACTTCCACAACGTGGCAAGCACATCTGGAGAAGAACCTTTGTGGCCCTCGTCAGTGGAAAAAAAAGCAAACATTTTGACTGGCGGTATATCGCTTATAAGGCAGGAAAGTCAAAAAAGTTGAAGGAAGCCAGTAAGTCATCATGCTAGCACCTTTATGCCAGTAAAGCGTCTTAAATACAGACGCTCCGTTGTTTAAGATGAATGTGAGAAGCTACGTAAAGCTCTTGCATATTCCAGAACAAAACTTGTACGGCCACATGGCATAACGCTTTCTATTTCAATTTTGACAACTTACCGATGGCCCCATTGCGATGTTAAAATGACAATGCGTCAACAACGGTGAGCAGAAACCAGTCAGAACCCAGGGCGATCTGACTTTTTAGGAATCTAGCTTACTCAAGTTGATAAAACTTGATTACCAGAAAATTACCAGAAACTGAACAGGTCTGCTGCTAAATACTTTGTGAATTTCCCAGTAGGGTTAATAAAGTATATTCATTCATTCATTTGTACAGACTGGATTTTTCTACACTGTAGACATGTTTTGCATGGGGCACATCTATGCTTATTTCATAACAAAAAAGGTATTTCCAATTAACTGCTTAACTGAATTCAACATACATACTTTTTATGAAGGGCATGTTTAATGTATTGCTTTACAGAAAAGTAACACTTTCAATTTATATTTTTTTTTTCTAAATGGGTGGTAAATTGCCACCTATTCATTGGTCTTACCCCAATAAAGATAGCGTCAATATCTTTATACTGCCTATAGTTGTATGCTTCTGGGGGCATTTTCTAGAAAGATTTTTGTCCTTTCAAAAGAAGGTTTCTGTGATATTGAAAATGGTGTGGGGCATTTTTCTTAGCATCACCATCAAGGATGAAATTTTAATATCTAGGTAAAAATATTCCCTGGTTACAAAAAGGAGACTGCATGCTCTTAAGTTTTAGTTCATCCTATAAACTCAGCGAATTTGTCCTTAAAGCTGTAAACAGGAACTTGAGAAAGGAAGTAAAAAGGAGAAGCACATTACCCTTAAACTAAAACGATTTTTGGTGTGGTTATCACTTTAAGGAGGGAAGAAGTTTCCTTCAGCTACAGCAGCCTCACAGGCCTTTCACTACCTGTCGAGTCACAGTAAATCACACTTGCATGAGACAGAAACAAGATAACAGGAAAATGTCACAAATTTTAATTGGTTCCTGTTTTCAGACAGCAAAATGTTCAAGGTTGCCCAATTAAACAAGACTGAAAATAAATGGAATTCTAGCACCAGTTGATACGCGTTTTAAGTCAAAAAGAGTCGTTTTTACAAACCACAACAAGAAGTTTCAGTATTAATAAGCATAATGGGACATTTGAATGCAAATATAGTCTTAAAGATATAATCTAAGGTCAGTACGCCGGTTGTTAGTTCTTTAGCATTCAGGGTTTCCCCATAAAGTGTTGTTAACACACTGGCGTTAGTATGGAAAACCCTGACATTAGCACTAATAGGCCTGGTCCATCTTAAAAAGCTTAATGTCATAAGACAGCAACAAAAAAAAAAACACTTAAAGGAAATGAACAGACCTAAAAACTTCCCAAAGCAGACTTTGTTAACTGAAGCACAAGATATAAAGTCCTGTATTTAAATTTGAAAACAGTGATTAGGCTTCTTACGTCAAAGGTGAATTCAAAACATTTAGCTAAATTTGTTGCTGCACACTAGCACAGTTGTTGTCTAAAGTACTGACAGTGCTTCGGGTCTGTTTCATTGTCAGCAGGCAATAAAGAGATATTTTCTCAGTTTGTCTTTTAGTTTCGGAGGCAAACATCAGCCCTGCATGTCAGTTGAGCTGAGATCTGGTGATTTAATACCACATGCCTTGTCCTGACATCACCGTCCTGGTCATCACCACACCAATGTGCCAATCACTTGTACTCAGTGTTGGCCACTCACGTCACACTTCATCGTTGCATTTAAACTAATCACTCGCCATGGCAGCAAAGTGTCTCCCCCACAGCATAACAAATGCCATCAAATCTTCTTCACAGTGGGAGGCCGGGGTGAAGATTTTCCCTTGAAAGTCTCAATTACTTGTACCCTATCACTTCAGCTCCCAAACTATGTGCTGCAGATGTCTCTTTCAATCACAATACTTTTGCTGAGGAAAAAAAAAAAAACACAATAAAAGGGGTTCATCAGGGGGGGGGGGGGAAATAACAGATGTGTGACGGACTATTGTGCTAAGATTAGGCATTTAAGCTATTTATGTCATGGTTTTTGAATGGAAGGGTGTGCCCTTTTAAAATGTTACAAGTACAGCGTGTCTCTGGTGGATGCTGGTATTGTGTAGGGGGCATCTGACAGTCTGAACTACATCATGTGTGCATGACTATTTTCATGTCTTCTCTTTACATAATTGTAACAGGCACACAACTGTTAAATATACGTACTCAGCTCTAAAGTGCATTGAAAGCTGAGTGTTTTTCACTTTAAAATGTTTATTACAACACACCCCAACACGGACAGAGAGGAGGTTAAGGACAACCATTGAATTAAAATGAGATAAAGAGGAATAACCAGTCAGTAATCCCGTCTATCCTAACCGAGCGTTACAAACAAACAGGCGGAGAGAAGGTAAACTAGGCCCAGCGTTATTATACCCGATCCGCGTTCACCTCAACAGCCGACATTACATCTTAAAAACACACAAATAAACAAGAGTGAGTACAAGAGAGAACAAAGAGCCCCAAAAGAAAAAATATATATTTTAGAAACGCACGTTTAACAATCTAGTTTTTCCTTATTTCGCCCAGCATCAACACGACATTTTATCCCAACGGCTAATAGGCTTACCGGACAGTTCGTCGGGTTCCAGCCCGCTTTCGGTGTCGAGTCCGCAGATCACAAAATAATCTGCGAACCGGGAGGAACCGGAGCTGAAGCCGGTGGTCATTTTGAGACTGGTCCGGTGATGCCCTCACACCTGGAACACCGAGCATATTAAAGTAACTCGGAAAAGTGATTTCTCCTGGCCATTACGTGCGAGACGCTACTGCGAGGCTCGAAAATCTGCACTCATATTTAGCTGCTGAACCCGCAATAGGCACAGCCGATCCGCACACATCCGCTCACGCCTCCTTCAAAATAAAACAGCCTTCAAATTAAAAGTTCAAAGGAACCAGCCCAAGCTTTAAAATGAGAATTGAATTAAATTTCTAACATTAGCTTCTAAATTAACGAACAAACTTAACTTACATGAGTAACTGTCTCAAATAAATTTTCTTCTAAGTAAAGATTAAATACCTAAAAGGTTAACCTATCTTAATGCATTTGAAACCTAAATACATGGGAACTTGTGAATATTAAAGTGAGAACATTTCTGTGAAATGCTTGGGAAACGTGGCAACATTTTCAGCTTTGAGAACACGTTAACAGATATCGGTCCCCAATTATTATTTATAAAGGCTGCAGAGTATATCTTTGCTATATTCTTTTATTTCTGAAGAGGATGTCAGAATCAAAGGGTTGCTGATATACAGATAGGCATTCTTATTGTAGTTATTAAAGTGTAAAGTTAGTCGTTTTCTAAAGTATCTAGACACAGGACCAAATTGTTTCTGCTACGCAGGACAGGGGCTCTGATCTGTACATTTTCGTAATATCAATTTTAAAAACCCGAAACTGTCGGTCGCCAAATTTTTAGGAATCTAAAATCCCTCCTAAAAGCTCTGCCAGTGAACTTGAATATGAATAACCAATCATCACCACTTGGTGGCACTATTCACACTTTAGTTGTGTGAAATCTCTTGCTCTATTTAAAGATATGTTTTTTGTTGGGTTTTTTATTTGAAGTAAAGTAGACAATAATTGAGATGCGAAAGAGAAACATTGTCATTCAAGTGAACTTGATGTTTTATGAACACAAAGAATGCAATAAACTAACCCATCCATTAAAACGTCATACTTGTGAAAATCAACATCAAGCATCTACAAAAAAAAAAGAAACATGCTCTTTTTACAGACAACACTTTAATTGCAAAGTGAAATTATTTTAATTGGCGATTTAAAAAAGGCTTAATCTGGACAGAAAGAAACGTATCAGTTTGTTACAGAAACGGAAGGACTTCACTACTCAGCACAGAGTAATACTGCAATTTAAATAAATGAAAAAGGGGACGACAAAAATTCTCTTTTTTTTATAGGAATAAAATACTTTTAAGAACAAATAAATATTCAGTCTGGGGCTGGTAATGGGACTAAGAAAACATCATTGTAATAGCAATCAAAATGTACCTGCATTTGTTTGGGGGGGGATATATGAAGTCAGAAGTTTTTGACTAGATAGGAAAATGGAATAAGATTGCATTTATCATGATTTATTGATTTCCCTCACCAAAATACATAAGTTCAATTTTCAAAGTCAATAGTGTTTTTAAGTGTACAAATACAGGCCTCTTAATAGCATAAACCCCTTCTCATTAATATTTACTTTGAATAAGTTAAAGATAGCAGAAGAGTATCAATCCCTGGAAATCTTCTCAGGAAAAGAAACATTAACCTTAGGCATGCTTGGGGGGGGGGGAAGCAAAGTCCTTCTTTAGGCTGCTTATATTAACATAGAGGTTTAAACGAGAACAGTGTGGCAGTGAATCCAGGCACAATTTTAGTTAGAACATCCGTTTTTTACCTAAAAAAAATTAGGCATTCAAAAAATAAAATCAAAACAGAACAGTGTAACATTATTGCTGTGGTGATACAGATAATTGAGATAAAACCAGACACAAAAATGTTCAAATAAATATTAATAGAATTAAAGACTTGACCATTTGGAAGGTGTTATTCAGCTAGACATAGGCAACAGTTGCTCTGGTGACTTTAAAGGTGGATGTTCACTAGTTTCCATAAGATACTAATGGCACTGCTGCAGACAGAATAACAACCTGTGCACTGCAGCAAAACCATGAAAGCATCCTACCAGTAGCACCTGTACTTGTCTGGAAAAAATAAAAAACAAGCAGTGCCTTAAATAAAAACAAATAAATCTAGTTTCTTATTTACAAACTGTGCCAGAATCAGCAACATGAGTCGCAGGAAGTAATTCTGCACAGAAGTAGTTTACACGTTGCTTAGCATGAGAAAAAAAAAAAAAAATCCACCACAGCATGCATTTTGTGGTCAGTGCTTGTTGACTTCTCCACGAACGGCATGCCAGCAGCTGCGCACGAGACTGACGCGAAAGCAGCTACACTGCGACGGCTGAGGTCCTGAGCCGAGCAAAGGGAACCGTGGGGTCAGTCGGCGAATGAGATGCTGAGGTGTTCGAAGAGTCCTACTCGAGTTTCTGCTGCAGCTTTTTCTGGAAGCAGACGGGCAAGATGGAGAGAACGGCGAGGATGCCGAGCACGGCCAGGGAGTTCCAGGACACGGCCTCGCCGGCTGTGGTGAGCTTGTACAGCGTTGTTCCGGCGTTGATCGCTACGAAGGACGGCGGTGCCACTCCTGTCAGGCAGCCGGGGTAGATGCAAGCAAGTCAGAAACAACTGATCTCACCAAAAGGAAAATGAAATAGAAAGCACACAGGATGTTACCAAGGAAGGTGCCGATGAAGAACACCCCCAAAGGCACATTGATGACCGGAGAGGTGATGTTAATGAACCAGTTTGGAAGAAAAGGGGTTATCCTCAGGAAGATGATGTAATTGATTAAATGATCTCTATGCTTGTCAACCTGCCAACAAGTAAAGAAAAAAAAAGAAGAAACTTATTCCTACCTCGGTGAAACAATACCACAAAAAGGTAACTTTTCAAAACATTCACAGTACAATAAACATAAAAAAAAAAAAAAACAACAGTTTCACTATATTTCTCAAGAGCAGGGGTGCCCAAAGTCGGTCCTCGAGGGCCGGCATCCTACATGTTTTAGTTCTCTCCCTGGTGGTAGTAACAACTTTCTCAGCAAGTCAGTGTTCTTCTTAGACTTCTAACGAGCCATCATTTGATCCAGGTGCGTTAAACCAGGGAGGGAACTAAAACAGCCGGCCCTCAAGGACTGACTTTGGACACCCCTGGTCTAGAGCTATTGCTGCTTTATTCATAGACTAGTCATTAATTCATAAAATTACAACAATTTAATTTCAGTTTAACTTTGTTTTTTAAGTTGGTTTCCGTTTGTTTCTATGTCTTCAGAATTCTCCAACCGACGGGCACACTTTGGCAGGCCCCGGCTAAATTTCTTCAGAAATTTTCTAGTTATGAATCATTACCTGCTGGGACCATTTCTGCGCTCTCTCTGTGAGGTACTTGTAGACCACTGGTCGGCCCACCAGATATGACAACATATAGCAGAAGGAAGCTCCGAGTCCAGAACACTGCCAGAAGAATAGAGAAATGACGATATAATAAAACATCAAAGGGAAAGAGGCCACATAGAACGAGTTAAAAATCATAAACTGAAAAACAACCTTAAATAAATAAATGAACAGCAGATTAGAATACTGTCCATCTCCAACCAGCAGCTGTATACTTAGCTTACTTAACATCAAACAGCAGTTGTACAGTTATTTAGAAACCACACCAAGAAGTTCCAAAGATGATGCTGAGGGTTTTGGGTTTTCACGCGCTAACCACAACCCTCGCTACTATGAACACATTTATGAATTATTTTTAGCAAAA
This sequence comes from Poecilia mexicana, assembly GCF_051168715.1. Lineage (NCBI taxonomy): Eukaryota > Metazoa > Chordata > Actinopteri > Cyprinodontiformes > Poeciliidae > Poecilia > Poecilia mexicana. The sequence continues at coordinate 19,801,383 of NW_028263372.1, forward strand.
CAGTTTCCACACAGATCGTTAGAATATAGAAAACTTAAAGTGTTGCAAGGCGGGCGGAGAAAATAATAAAACCAGTAGTGGCACATTCATGTGCTGAACTAAGTCAGAAACTTTGTAATAATAATAATAATTGAATAAGTTTAAGGAAGACTATTTTAATAGCAGCAACAAAGTTTAATCTGACTAGTTATGTTATATCATTTAAATTTAGGCCATGTTAAGTCTTTCTGAAAAAGGATTTTGCTTGACAAAAAGAAAAGTCATTTCATTCGATGGATTTTTATGTTCAATTAATACTTTGTAGAAATACAACAAAGTAATTTAAAAAAAAAACATTGATCATCCTGGATGTGCATTTTCTTGTATAAATGTATTTATCACTACGCAGGGCTTGTTTCAAATTCATTTTCCACAACCTTTCTACTCACCAAGCAGACTAAGAAAAGAGCCAAAGGGAAAGGGTAAAGGTAGCCAGACAGGATGCTGAGGAAGATCGATCCAGGGATAGCAAACGTCTGGAGGCTGACTCAAATGTTAAGGTGGACAACTTTACAAACACATTGAAACACTTTTTATACAGTGAAAAGCAATAGTAGGGGGGGGGGAATCAGAGAACAGCCATGCCTAACAATATTACTCCAAGTTCAAAACAAAACTGAATCAAAATTAATGAATAAATGCCAAAAATAAAAAAATTCATTAGTCAAAAAGGGATTTTTTTTTTTTTTATTTAAAGATACAAAATATATGTTGCAAAATATGCCACCAACACCTGGGTGTAGTAGGTGTCCTTATATTTGGACAACACTGTTCCTAAAGCTTTGGCATCATCCATGTCTTTAGGGATCTTGATTTTTTCCATTTCATCACTGTATAAAAGAAAGACAATTGCAATTCAGAAAAAAAAGCATAAAATTCTAATCATGTATTCTCAGATAAAAAGCAGAGTCCTTCCTATAGCGATGCTACTCCTCTAAACATGACATGTTCTAACACTCGATAGTTTTGAGGTAATTAAGGTAAAAGGTGAGGAAGTATGACTAAATGAAAGTATGATGCAGCTATAACTTTTAATTTACCTGTAATAACTTTGGAGCAATAATTTCCAACTATTATTGCTCATGTTTGGACAGATGTTCTGCTGTTGGAGTCCATTTCTTGCTTTTATCAGAAACATTTTTCTCCTTCAGTTTAAATACCGATATAAACCCTTTATCTATGTTTAACAAAAGAGCTGGCAGGTTCATTTTAACTTTAGGTTTTGCTTATTATTTCCCCAGTGTAAAGAAAGTCTGACCACGTTGCTAGTAAAATTTCATATTAAAATCTGAAGCTCTTAAAACTGGTCAGGACAAAAAAAGGACTGAGCATTTCAATCAAAAGATTATCTCTGTGTCAGTGAAAGCAAGCCTCTCAACTAGAATGAAATTATTCCATTCAACAGTAAAGAATTAAAGCAGTAGAGTATTATTATTAATAGCAACGCACACGAAAAGGTATGTCTGATGCTGCCACCCCCAATACATAACCCGTTTAAAATTAGCTAAACCAAACAGCAACTTACTCTCGAAGTTCTGGGAAGTTCCTGTAGACCAAGTACATGACTGAGGCAGAGCAGGCAAATATCAATGCCAGAATTAGCAGAGACATGCGTGTTGAGCCGCCTATACTTTGTTGAGCCTCTGTGAGGAAAGAAAATGATAGTTACTGCAAAAACCAGATAATCCTGCTCCTTGGGAGTTTTGAGTCATTCGTTTAGGTCTTTTGCATCACTTGTTGAGGTCCCTGAGGGAGCTCTGGTTCTCATGTGGGACAGACTCCTGCTACTGCTGTCACAGCTCATTTAATCGAGCAGGAAAGATGCAACTATTTAAGGACTTTCTCAAGATGGCATGTTATTCTGAAAACCTTTTAGCATTCTTCTGTTTAATCAAACTCATTAAAAATGTATGATGGCTAGAAACAGGTGGAAAAATTAAACAGAAATGATAAAAAAAAAAGTAACAAAATAACTCAAGAATTAGCGGTAAAAAGTGCCATGCTAAGCCGACTCTTCTGATTGAAGGCACCTTTTGCTCTGAATGATAGATACATTATATTGTTACAAAACCATAATTCATTTACAGTCCACAATAGTTTATCTATTTTTATTTAAATTAAGAAACAAGTGTTAGAAGATCTTTATACCTAGAGTGAGTGAGATGGACATTTAGGCAATATAAACTTCAGAAAGTTACCAACTTTACATAACAAGAGGCTGTTGTGTAAAGCCTCTTGTTGGCTTTAAACAACAGACAAAAAAATTTCCTGGTATAGAAAATTCCTGGAATTTTTTATACAAGGAATTCATCTGAATTTTTCAGGTAAAGATGGGTGGCAAGTGTTGTATTTTCAGTAGGGAAGAAACCCTACACAAATTACTTAAAATGCCAAGAAAATGTACAAATAGCCCCAATTTTAAGCAGACCACTACTAAGTTCATATTTCTTTAAAACGCCAGGAAATTTTATTGAAAAAAGGTGACAATTTGTCAGGCCCACGGGTTATTGCAATGCAATTGTTGCTTATAGTGATATCTCAGTAGCAATTAACTCACATCCTCCGACACTATTCTTATGTTCTCAAAATCCAATTGCTGCAATCATGTTCTTAGAGTGGTAGTATCTGATCCAGTTAATGTCAAAATAGCCTGCAATGAGGCAATGAGTCATAAATGCAACATGTGTAAAAGACATGAATGCATGGCAGTGGGAGTGTCATGACTCGACAGGCAGTGCAACCCTGGCACCCGTTGCAATTTTAATTTTGCTTAGCCTTAGACCATTACAACTCTATATAATGTACAAGTCTAAATTAAATTACCTATAATTTACATCTTCACTCATTTCATGCAAATAAATGTGTTATCGGCCACAGCATTCCAGCAATGTCTAAAATTGTAAGCAAGAATCGGAGAACTAACTCGAGCGATGAACATAGTTCCTTTGATTAGCTTCCGGTTTGTTTTAGATCTGTAGATTTCTCAGGACTAAATTAGTTAACTACGCCTAAAGGTCAACGATGGTTCAATGAATATATTAAACTATTTATCTGATCATAGGAGGTAAAACTTTATTATGTCGTATGATTTTAATGTTATAGTTACAGCTGCCTCGGGTTGCTATTTTGAAAAGACAGAAGTATGTTTCGCTGTTTAACTGTTACTATCTTTGACGGTATCATGCTAACCATCGAAGTCATCGCCCGAGGGTAATTTTTCACTAGCTCGCTGTGGCTAACTTTAGCTCCTGCTCTTCAATACTGACCTATGTTCGCGTAAATAAGAAGACCGAAGCCCAGTGTGTTGCCTAATTTGTATTACCAATAGATATTCAATCCCCTTTCCTCTCAGGTCAACAGTTAGACTCTTTAGAGAACTTACCTTTCAGAAGCTGAGAGTCTCTGTCGCCAGACTTCACTTCCGTCTGCGCCGATGAGGACAAATTGTCCGCGTCTCGTACATCTCTCCGCTTTTTGGCCATTTTTTACAGTTGTTACGAAGGTAGATGCTCAGTATATGGATCGGTGAATCAGCAGCAACCCCGGCACAGTGACACCGGGTGACAGTCTGATGACGCGTTAGACAGAGCGACCTTTTACCTCCACGCGTCGAGCTGCAAACCCCCAACTACCCACAGCAGCGCCCCCTGTAGTAACATAGCTGAATTTACAGCATAAACAAGTTAATCATGTTTTAACCTCCTCTGAAAATCGAAAACTTTCAAAAATCAAAGGATAAAAGTCAATTACGGGGATTTAATTTGAATATTTATGGTTAGATAGGAAGGAAAGATCCAAAATTAGTTTTCATTTTGCCCCACTTTTAGTCTATTTTACATGTTTGACAACAGATGTTTGTGTACATGAAAAGTAAAAATAACTTGTGCCTAAATCCAAATACATGACTTCATGTAATTGCAAGATAAATATTTTAATGACAGTAAGAGATTGTACTAAGTATTAAAAGCAGGCGCACCAACAATTTAATTTTGTCTTATTATATAGGCTATTACGTGTAGATTATTTACCACTGTGTGAATATGCCTGCCCCCACTTGCCCTAACTTGCTGCTGTAACATCTGAATTCCTTCATTGACAATAAAGGATATTATAATTCTATTCTTTTATATTCTATGTGTTTTGGTGAGTTTGTACTACAGCAATAATAGATACCTTTCTTTTAAGGTTTTTATAAATCCTACCATACAACAGATTCCAAAAAAATCTAGCAAGTACTCTAGTAATATACTAGAATTATTGCAAATTATGTTATTTAATTTGACTTCTAGAAAATACTCCAGGAGTTTCCCCACATGCTTTTTTACAATCCAAAGTGACATTCAATAAAAGGTTTTAGCGATGACACGGAAGTCATTCAACCTAAAATACCTTGAGGTTGTTGTTTGAAGGAAGCAGTTGAAATTCCAACAACAGAGACACACCTTTTTATCAGAAAAATGTTTCATTACTGCAATGGTAGATAAAGATTTTTGGAGCCACTTTTACAAAAGAACGTCTGATATTGTTTGAAGAATCAACCATGATAACTTATTATGTTCGAAGTTTGTGGCCCTTATTTTCTCAGAATTGCTTGGAAAATGGTCCTTACTTAAATCCAGTTCCAATTTATTTGTGGGAGAATAATCCATAAAGAGAGAAATCAGACAACCAAAACAACAACAATAAAAAACACACCTCTGAAGATATAAAAAGTATGGAAATAAAGGAGAAAAACACAAAAATATTTCCTGCTAAACATGTCGGATAAGTAGCACAAGGTGACAGGATGTTATAAATTCTAACAGGAAGAGATATTTATGTGACAACAAGCAATTACAAAGATGCAAAGGAGCAAAAAAAGGAGAAAATAAGAAAATATAAAAATCATTACAACATATTCTAAGAAAAAACAAAATATTCTCATAAAGCTCCAATTGATGAATAATAAAATCACAAGTGCATCGTTCTTTTGTGTATAAGTTAAATACCCATCTCAGGGTCTTGTTACAGTTAATTTAATGAATTGTCCTAATACAAAAAAATACTAAAAATAAAATTATCTCTATGTATTTCAATGGAAACTAGTCCTCTTGCTATGTTTTTATTAAATGACATTTTTTTGGGGGGGATGTTTAGAAGTAGATAAATATTGCAGACTTTTAAAATATCTCAGATAACGTGTAGTTGTAAACAAATTACTATAAGAAAACAGACTTAATAGCAGACAGTGTCTAAACTACAACTCCCACAGTGATGCAGCTGCAACCGGATGTTCGTGTAGCACAAATTTGGCGCTGATCTATCCGGGTACTTCATTCACTGCTTCCTTTCGCGCCGGGTAACCGGAGAGCCGTGCGTCCATGTGCGCAGTGACTGGGAACTGACAGACCTCTGAAATATTAAAATCCGAGCCGCAAACAGAGTTTTCGCGATGGATCCAGAGTCTTTGGTCGAGGCCCTTCGGGGGACGATGGACCCAAACTTGCGGGAGGCCGCGGAGCGACAGCTGAACGAGGTAAAAAGTTGAGGTTAGCTGTTTGCGGTGATGTCAAGATTGTGGCGCGGTTCTGAACTCGGGCCTCGGCCGTCCACAAACATAAAGATGCAGCCATCACGCACACCGGGCTCTGCTGCCCCTAGCTTGAAATATCAAGCCCGAAATCTCTGTCGGTTCGTGTACTGTGTATTACCACGGGTTTATGTGTTGTCATCTTATTACTACATGCCCTAACTAGGAAGGTTTTGTTTTTTTTAATGGCGATAACAGTAACCGCTATTAGCTTCATCTGAAGCCAGCTGTGTTGCTAATGCTAAACAAGCTAACCAGTTCTGGTGAGGTGTACGGGCAATTTCTGTAGCTACGTCCTGTTTTGATACAGCTAAAACCGTATCAGAGCCCACATAAGCTCAAAACCATACCTCTGGCTTATCTGGTAACGAGTAAAGCTGTAGGAATTATTGGATAATTTCTAATCCTGGGGATGAAGAGGAGGAATAGTAGCTGTGCGGCTAATATCGGCTAGCTCAGCTACATAGCTGCCTCTTTTGCTCACGTGTCACTGTGATATGCTCGGATCTGTATACAATGCTGCTTTAGATAATGGAAACGACACAATTAATTATCAATCTGATGTTTGTTTTACTTTGATTACGTTAGTGGCGAACCGGTAGCTGCTTTGTATATATCAAGCAAACACGCGGAAGCTCAGATTTAAAGTCCACCAACTTAGTTCGTCGTCTGCCCTTAGGCTCCATTTAAATGCCCTGCTTTAAACACATAGTTGTGTTTGTTTCATTATGCTGTTTTAAAAGAATGTAGTGACCACACACCATAACTTGAAGTAGAAGTTGAGTCTTTATGTGCCTAAATGACTTGCAGAAGACGGATAATACCAACGCCCATCACAGACTGTAGTGGTTATTGAATTTTTATTTTTAGTAATAATGATTACCAGGTTCTCACCCAGTATTTACTTAATTAGGTGCAACATTCTAGAAAACACGCCGGCTTTCTAAGAGTACCCACTTGGTCTTTATACAGTTTGATCATCTTTAAGTTTTTAATTATGATCAGAGCTATGGGAAGAAAAGTGATTTGAAGGCTGGTGACAAAAAGGAATAGTCCAGAAATCCCTTGAAATGTATAGAAAATGGTTGTCATAAAATATTCCTCACATTTAATAACTCCAATGACAAATTAGTCTTTTAATATTATTTAACAGCAAAGGGGAAAAACGATTAGAAACACCAATGGATTTAAAACTTACAATGTAAACAACTGGAATGTGAAAAAAAAATTAGTTGTATTTATGTCATAAGTATAAGGAATCCTTTTATTTCTTTGAGATATTAAAATGCCAATGACTAGGGCTTTAACAGTTTCTATATTGTTTGTTTCCTCTGTGTTTTGTAAAAAAAAAAACATCTCGATAATTTTGAAAGACCCCACTTTAAGAAATGGAATCGGGTTCTGTTTTAGAGTTTACAAAATCATGCTTGAATCAAAATCTTAGTGCTAATTTCCCTTATTTTATTGTTTTGCTTTAGTTTCGCAGGCGTGCCACAATACATTTTTGTGATTTGTATCAAAACAATAATGGAGATGATGACAAATGTTCGTGTTTTGCTGTACTTACTCAAACATCTCAAGTATATTTTTGGCTGTGCTCAGGGCAAGTTTTTTTTTTTTTTCCCTACACCCACATATGCATTGATAGTTCACTTGAATGGCAGAGCAGAGAGAATAGTTGTTTCCAGCTCAGCCTATTGGGATTATGTTTAAATAAAATGTCTGCAGAGATCAGAATAAATGATGTGATGTCCATTCGTACACTTAAGACTTTTTTCATGAAATACTGCTAGTGGTAATGTTTTTCTTTTTGGTGCATCTAACTAGTGGTTCCCAAAGCTGGGGCCTAAGGTTTTAAGACCTCAAGAGATCAAATCAAACGAATTGTAAAATCTAACAGACTGCAGGCCTTTTTGAGGGGAAGACTTGGGATTCAGTCGATTAGAGTCCAAAGTAGGATAGACAAAGAGTCGCTGCAGAGAGACTGGAAGAATTTACTGACGCTTGTTGGGTTGTGTTTGTTGCAAAGAGCTTGGCATGCCACTGTATTTGTGCTCACATACTTATTTTGTCCCATTCATGCGTCGGTGCTATCTAAAGCATAACAGCTTTTTATTTACTTTTTTGCTCTTATGCAGAAATGTACTTTGTGCAGAGTTGGAATTTATTCAAATAGTTACTTCATTTGTTTTTACTAATTTGTCAATACTGTACAATTTAAGATACAAATTATTTTCACTTTTTTTTTGTACATGTATGCAAAAGTCTTTCAACGCGCAGCTAAAGGAGTGCATTCTGTTTTTGTTTTTAGTTGCTCAGTAACAGTTTAAGCAAGTATAAGCACTCCAACGCCTTTGTTTCTCATATTCCACTTGCCTTTTTTTGGCATTCTCACCCAAGTTGCTTTGGAAAAATTCAAATTGCTAAGTCAGAACTGCTGGGCTGTTTAACCGAAGTCTGTATTATGTTTAAGATCGCCATGTCTGACCATAATCGTCAGTTTTTTTTAACTTGCAGGCTCACACCCAGGTTAACTTCATGTCCACTCTGCTGCGTGTCACCATGTCTGATCAGCTGGATTTGCCGGTCAGGCAAGCAGGTGAGGCTTCATCTTGCCAACTGTTTTAGAGTAAACAATAGCCAGCGCTGCATGTGTTGTGAATACCCTTCAGTAACTATGTACCGCATGCCAGAATTACATGTCATACACATATTTATGAAATGATTAAGAATTAAATTGCCACTGTGAAGTCCTGAAGTATTTGACTAGCAACTGCGCTTACAGCAAGTTTTTAACGATTTGATCAGGACTCTGGAACATAAGAGGAATGGCGATTAGTTATTTTATTTTGTTTTCAAATTGAATTACCTCTTTGCTGAAATGTTTCTGACTATTAATGCTTTCATGCGAGCGTAGACCCATGCACAAGTTTAATTAGGATCCATTAGCATTGATAAATGAGTCATGGCTGCTTTTATGAGGTTAAAGGGCCTTCCTGAAGTTGAGTACACACACTGTTGCTAAATAGAACTTGTTTTGATTCAGTCACATGTTACTAAATGAGGAGAAGAATACATGTTTGAAAGTTGTCGGGTCAAACTGGCTCATTTTTCTAACTCTCACACATTCGTAGCTCCACTTTTAAGGTAAAGCTCTAATACAGCAACGTTCAGATGTAGTAAATTACCCGTGTACCAAAATTACAAACGGATTAGATTTGTCAGGGAGTTTCCCCCCTTCATAAGGGTTATTATTAGAGGTGTGCCGATTGATCGGCTACCGATCATAATTGGCCGATTTCCGTGAAAAAGTGTATGATCGGTGATCGCCGTTCACGGTCTCTTGTTGCCGATCACACAAACTGATCACCTGCGTCTCATTTTGCTGTTGAACCGCTGCTACGCTACAGGTAGTAATATTTCACAGACGGAGCTTCGCTTCTGCTCCACCTGGTAGTGACTCTCACACCGAACCTCTGCTTAAAGCTGCAGCATCTAACCTAAAAAAAATAAATTTTACATGCGTATTAAAACTTTCGCTGTCCTAACATGAGACAGAGAATCTCTGAGAAAAGAATCGATCTCCTCCCTGATCTGCATAATTACTCCGCTCAGTCAGAAACAGCCAATCAGAGCTAGCAGTAATCAGCTAGCCGCCATGCTAACAGGAAGTTTTTATTCAGTAACTCAGAATTGTTTATTGTAAACCTGTATTTGCCTTTTAATGTTAAGTTTTATACTTGAATTTTTTTGGCAATGTTGAGGTTTTTTTTTTTTTGGACTGTATTATTTAGCCTCTTCAGAGTCTCCATATGTTTTCAGTCTGTTAAAGGTAGTATTACAGATAGCAGTACAATTTGCACAATGCCTGTTTAGTTTGGTTTTTTTTTCTTATTAAAAACAAGTTTTTGTCTAAATTAAGGTGAATTCATGGTTCCTTTTTCCACATACTGTAACTGGTAGTGCTTATTCTTAAAAAAAAAAAAAATAATTATGTGATCGGTATCGGTGATCGGCCCTCATGAGTGATCAGAATCGGCAGGAAAAAACCTGATCGGCACATCTCTAGTTGTTATATTAAAACGGTGAAAGCTGACTCGCATTAGACTCCTGGTTATTCCCAAGTCTTTATCTCACTTTCATAGGAAAACATCACAACATTGGTGACCACTTGAACGAGTGTTTTGTGCTGCACTGGTTGGAGGTGAATAGAAGGGGGGGGGTGTAGGTCGGGAGGGGGATTGGGGGTTATGCTTTGTCAGCCTTGATGGGCCGGATTATGATCACCAGCGGTGGAGACATTTGTGTCAGCACTCTGACGTCTGCATTCTCATCTCTGCTTTGTCAAATGCCTCTCCCCGTGTGTCATGCAGCCGCGCGCTGTAGAGGCGACGTGAGCTCATGTTGGTGTCACATTCAAAACCACTCAGCTAGGGAAGAGTTTATTTCTACAGTTTAAACACAAAGTGAAGTAGGATCTGGAGGTTTTTGTCAGATTTATTCAATTTGGAAGTGATGAGAAGGCCTGAGCGTTGTGCTTACTTCTTATTTTAGGTGTGATTTACCTAAAGAACAAAATCATCCAGCACTGGAGTGATGGAGAAGTTGCTGGCACAGAGCCGCCCGTTAATAACATCCCAGAGGAAGACAGGCAGTTCATCCGAGACAACATAGTAGAGGCAATCATCCAGTCCCCCGAGCGCATCAGGTAACCACAAACCCTGCTGGCCCCGTTGAGCTAAAGGAGCTCAGATTTAATTTTTTTATTTTTGTCATGCATCCATCTTTCCCTTCCCCGTTCGCGCCTCATATTTTGTCGCTTTCTAAATCGGCTTCCACCAGAGTCCAGCTGACGACATGTATTCACCACATCATCAAGCACGACTACCCCGGGAAGTGGACGAGCATCGTGGACAAGATCGGCTTCTACCTGCAGTCGGACAACAGTTTAGCCTGGCTGGGCATCCTGCTTTGCCTCTACCAACTCGTCAAAAACTACGAGTGAGTCCTGGCTCTTCATCCCGGATGTCTTCTGTTCTCTCTCTCTCTCGTCATGTTTTGTGGTAGAATTAATACTTGCGCTCATGTTTGACTCAGATATAAGAAGCCAGAAGAGAGGCAGCCTCTGGTGGCAGCCATGCACATCTTCATGCCCATGCTTAAGGACCGCTTCATCCAGCTGCTCCAGGACCACTCAAACGAATCTGTCCTCATTCAGAAACAGATCTTCAAAATCCTCTACGCTCTCTTTCAGGTACACGTCAGATCTGAGTTTAACCACCGCAAATGGTGTTGACTTGAAGTCAGTTTTTGCTCTTGCGATGGGACTTTTCTGTTAAAATCAGTGTCTTGTTTTCCTTTAGTATAATCTCCCACTGGAGCTCATCAACAGACAGATCCTGACAGAGTGGATGGAGATCCTGAAGACGGTTGTGGACAGAGACGTTCCCCCAGTAAGCTCAGAACACCTTTAATATGTTAAAAAAATAAAATAAAATCATGTCTATTTTCTTTCTGTTTTTTATGTGTATTTTACATAGGGTGTCTGCATCCTTAAAAAGTCTTAAATTTGTTTACCTAAAATTAAGGAATTTAAAAATGTCTTAAATGTATTAAAAATGTAAGTTGGCTTTAAATCCGTTACTCAGGTCTTACATTTTGTCATGGCAAAACTATTTAATTTTGTATATGTAGGTTTTTATTATCATGGGACTTTTCTGTCAGGGAAATGTTTGAGTCATGTGCAAACATTGCGTTCTGTGACTCACTGTGGCTACCACCATCTCGCTAGCTGGCTAGCTAGCTTTTTGTGCCAATCATGGATAAAGTGTAAATTTTTCGCCTGTTGGCTGGGCGACGTTCCTCTTCACTTCTGTCTCCAACCTGCTTTCACTGTGGGCTAAACAACTCTGTCACTGCTGCTCTATGAAATGTTCTTTTCTACATCCCTGTCATGATAAAAGTCTTAAATTTCACTGCTAATGGTGTTAAAAGGTATTGAATTTGTGTCGGTGAAACCTGCAGGAGCCCTGTTTTTAAATCTTTCATGAACACGCTCTCCTGACGTGATCTGTGCAGGAGACGATGCAGATCGACGAAGACGAGCGACCAGAGCTGCCTTGGTGGAAATGCAAGAAATGGGCCCTTCACATCTTGGCCCGACTGTTTGAGAGGTAAAAAGAAACAAACAAAAAAACCCACAACCGTTTTGATTTAATCCACTTTCTAAAGGAAAGCAAAATTATTCCCCAAATCTCGTCTGCAGGTACGGAAGTCCCGGCAACACAACCAAAGAGTACGCAGAGTTTGCTGAACTGTTCCTGAAAGAGTACGCAGTGGCTGCCCAGCAGGTAGAATGTCAAACTGCAAACAACCACATTAAACTTTACTGTATAAAAGCCTGGTGAAGTTAAGTTTGATTGTTTTGTTTTTTTTGTGCTTGTGTGTTATAGGTGTTGCTGAAAGTCTTATACCAGTACAAGGAAAAGCAGTACGTTGCTCCCAGAGTTCTCCAACAGACGCTTAACTACATCAATCAAGGAATAGCACACGCTTTGACGTGGAAAAACCTCAAACCACACATCCAGGTACCAGTGTGGCTTATTTAGGCATCCCATAAACAAGGGCTACGTGAGTTTTGTCACTGCTGTCATGGATAAAATGACTTTAACAAGAGTCTGGATGAGAAGAAATAAGAAATGTATTAAAACCTTGCAAGGTGAGAACAGAAACACAGAGTCAAGGGGTCTGTCAAGTCTGCTCTGACCAACGGTGGATCTGGCTTCCTTTTTTAGGTTCTGGTCAGAGAGGAGAGACTTGTTTGGACAATAGGTGTGAATCTCTGATTGTTATATCAGGGAGATGGTCTGGCCATTTCCCTGATTGGACAATAGGTGTTCTCCTTGACCAATCTCATGATGAGATCATCCAGACACATGATCTCATCATGAGACACAATCTAAAGCACAAAAGGGGTGAAGAGCACATTATAAAATTTTTCCATTACACTGCAAAGACTAGATCTATTGCAGTTAACTCTATTTTTTTTCCCCCTTAATAATCATGACAATGTCTCCACAACACTCTCTACATTTTAGTGTCGATGCAGGTAGTGTTCTGTTCGATCCATGCGAATTGTGTCGTGACACTTTTGCTTTACTAAAGTTTTTATTTATTTATTTTTTGCTAGAAATCCTGGCTTGTGTTGGGCTAAACCTCTGGCTGTTGCTCTTGTTTTTCAGGGCATCATTCAGGATGTGGTTTTCCCCCTCATGTGTTACACAGATTCCGACGAGGAGCTTTGGCAGGAGGATCCGTACGAGTACATCCGCATGAAGTTCGGTGAGGAACTCCCCCCCCCCCGCCCGTCAGCCGAAAGCAATTGAGCGCGAGCGCAATGACTAACGGCTTATCTAACATGTCGTCTTCTGTTCTGTTAGACGTGTTCGAGGACTTCATCTCTCCAACCACGGCCGCCCAGACGCTGCTCTTCACCGCCTGCAACAAGAGGAAAGAAGTGCGTGGAATCTAAATTTTTAAGACGCGCAGATTCTGATTTCTGTTTATTTTACGATTCATATACTGAGCTAAAAACTGATTCCCGTTGCTGCTCGTTTTTTTTTTTTTTTTTTCAGGTACTGCAAAAGACAATGGGCTTCTGCTACCAGATTCTCACCGATCTCAGTTCGGACCCCAGGAAAAAGGACGGGGCCCTGCATATGATAGGCTCTCTGGCTGAAATCCTGCTGAAAGTAAGCTGTGCATGAAAACGTTCAAAGTTGATGTCTTCCATCTATGCCATTTAATACCCGGGTGTATGTTTAATTTTTTTGTTGTTCTGCTAAATGATCATCTCTTTGGAATCATTTGAAATGCCACACTTTATATTTTAGTTTGAAACATTAACATGAGTAAAATCCCTATTTAAATTGCCCCCAAAGTGCATCTAAATTACAGTTTGAACACACAGCTTGTATCTTGAAGATTTGTATTTGCACCAATGTGCAAATTTTGAGCTAATTTCTGATATTAATATTGCTACTTTGGGTGATTATTTACATAACATAGATTTTTCTTACCATTTTGACATCGAGAGAAACGAACCACTTCACCTCTGCTTCAGTAAAACTCCCCTCAATCTTGTTCTGCATCACTCCATCATGAATTGCTGGTGGAAATCTGTCACTTTCTCCAGATGGCAGTTAAAAAGAAATTAGTTTGAGTGTTCCTCCTCCAGAGCGTAGGGGAAAAACAAAACCCCTCCCATAACACTGTCTGTCTTGTTATGTTGTGGGAGGCGGCTTTGTTTGGGATTTGCTTCACAGCGAAGCGTTGCATTTTCTCCAGCATGGTGCACACGTCCGTACCGCTTTGTGTGTGCGCGAGGCACAGAAGGAAGGAAAATGACACGGGAGAAAGGAAGCGCAGCTAGCAGCCCCTTGTCAAGCAAATACTTTCACAACAAAGCCAAAGAGAGGCGCAGAGTGGGCCGGGTCGCACGGTCGCTAATGACATCCCAGACATTTCAGCAGTCGTGCACCTTTTAGTATTTACAAAACCCGCATTCTGATGCTTTCACGTTTAGCTGTTTCACAGTAGCTTTTTAAAGCAAATATTTTATTGTACTTATTTTGTGTAATTCCTTCTTGCACAGAAAAAGATCTACAAAGACCAGATGGAGTTCATGCTGCAGAATCACGTCTTCCCCCTGTTCCGCAGCGAACTGGGCTACATGAGAGCCAGAGTGAGTGTGGCGCGCCGGATCGCACATTTCCTTTCAATAAGGCCTCAGTGCGGCTGGACTTCCAGCTCATCGTACCACATTTATCCTGACATCCGTTTCTTAAAAGGCTTGCTGGGTGCTGCATTACTTCTGCGAGGTGAAGTTCAAAAGCGATCAGAACCTGCAGACGGCCCTGGAGTTGACCCGAAACTGCCTCATCAACGACAATGAGATGCCGGTGAAGGTGGAGGCCGCCATCGCTCTGCAGGTTCTCATCAGCAACCAGGAGAAAGGTGAGGCGCAACAGACTTGGTTTAATTTAAATGTATATAAAAAAAATTTAAAAAAGCACATTGATATATATTTTGTTTTGTCAGCCAAAGAATACATCGCTCCCTACATTCGACCGGTGATGCAGGCTCTCCTGCACATCGTCAGGGAAACGGAGAACGATGACCTCACCAACGTCATACAAAAGATGATCTGTGAATACAGCGAGGAGGTCACTCCGATCGCCGTGGAGATGACGCAGCACTTGGTAAGAGCCGATAATATAAATGCCCAGAATTTATTTATTTAAAATCAGTATCACTTTATTTGAAGACTTGGTTCAGACAAAATGTAAACAATACAAAGAGAAACCGATCTGCCGCGTGTGTCTCCGCGTGATATAAACCCGCTTGGACCTTTCACAGGCAATGACGTTCAACCAGGTGATTCAGACGGGGCCCGATGAGGAGGGAGGCGATGATAAAGCGGTGACGGCCATGGGCATCCTCAACACCATCGACACGTTGCTAAGTGTGGTGGAGGACCACAAAGAAGTGAGCAGCATCGGCGCAAACACACACACACACACACACACACACACACCAGTGTCCTGACCGCTCCGCTTCACGCCACTTCATGATGGGGAAGCGGGCTCCGGTCTGCTGCAGGGTTCCTGCCAACACAGTTGCGCCACCCACCAACTCCTGGGAACAGGCTCTGCTCTCTCCGTGTTCAGAATGACTCACAGGCTGAGGCAGACGCTAGAAATAGTGCCGGGGCACTTTGCCACCATGTCTGCTGATGCACTGCTGCTGCTTGAAGTCAAAGCGCTCCAAACAGATTGACCATCCCGTTTGAGGCTTTGATTGCATAATGGCTCCATACCTGAGAATAGGAAGCCGATCTTTTTTGTGTGTGCGTGTGCATTTTTTCACATTGGATGAAGTAAATCGGTGCGATTAACGCATTTGAAAACAACGTCGCTGCTTCTAGTTATACTCACTATTAGGTCTGTCACAAAAACGGGTTTTTACTGGATGATAAATTTATCATCCAGCTGAAATGTTTGAGCTTGTTTTTTCTGGATAAAATGCTTATTGCCTCTAACTTGCTTATTCCCGTTTAACCTGTGTTGCTGCAGATCACCCAGCAGCTGGAGGGGATTTGTCTGCAGGTGATCGGCACGGTGCTGCAGCAGCACGTTCTAGGTAAAGCACAAGTGGCTCACGTTGCACCTGCATGTCGTACTACGGAAACCTAATAGTAACCAAATGACCCTTAAACTTCCGACTCCGTTGTTCTCAGAGTTTTACGAGGAGATCTTGTCCCTGGCTCACAGCCTGACCTGCCAGCAGGTGTCGCCACAGATGTGGCAGCTTCTACCACTCGTGTACGAAGTCTTCCAGCAAGACGGGTTTGATTACTTTACAGGTACAGACGCTGAAGAAAGCTTGCAGTCTCATCGTAGAAGTGAAACATGTTCAATGTCGAATTAAGACTTCTAAATGCTGCAAACTAATTTCTATCATATTTACTAGATATGATGCCTCTGCTTCACAACTATGTCACAGTGGACACTGACACACTCCTGTCAGACACCAAATACCTGGAGATTATCTACAGCATGTGCAAGAAGGTAAATGTCGTTGGAAATATTACACTCAAAATATTGTTTTTATTATTAATCCTACCAGAAATGTCCATCTTTACCACATCTAACAAATTCATGAATCTTCTGAAATGTAAAAGCATGAAATGCTGGTTTTGGTGTATAGAATTCATCTTTTTACACAATAAAATATTTTAGTTTGAAGAGATTTCAGAGACAGGAAGTACAAAGAAAATACTGTTTAAATGTAGAAGAGGTAAAGATTTCTCTAGTTTATTAAGAATTTGGAACAAAAGGGGTGAAAAATGTAACATTCACTCAAAAAATGATCTTCAACCTGATGGAATTTTATGCCATTCAGTGCTGCCAAAGCGACGCACAAAATGTAGCTAAAGCCATACGATTAAATAAAAGGTTATTTTAAAGTGACCTTGATGACTGACGATAACTATGAATCCCTCTTTGTGATTGGTGCAGGTCCTGACAGGGGATCCAGGTGAAGATCCAGAGTGCCACGCCGCCAAGATGTTGGAGGTGATCATTCTGCAGTGCAAAGGTCGCGGCATCGATCAGGTCAGGCCTTCACGTTTCACATAGATGAGCTACCGAGACGTCGGCATTGCCGTTAAAAGTCTCGCCGTAGATTTTGTTCAAACGCGACTTCCTCCTCGCGGCAGGTTGTTCCGCTGTTTGTCGGCACGGCGTTGGAGCGCCTGACGCGGGAGGTGAAGACCAGCGAGCTGCGGACCATGTGCCTGCAGGTGGCCATCGCTGCGCTCTACTACAGCCCGCCTCTCCTCCTCAACACTCTGGAGAACCTCCGCTTTCCCAACAGCACCGAACCGATCACCAACCACTTCATTACCCAGTGGCTTAAAGATGTCGACTGCTTCCTCGGGTACGAGCTCAACGTCGCCATTTCCTGCTACTCTCCTCCACGTCTGTTTTGAAATGAAAACAAAGAGCCTGGAATTTTGAATGTTTACTGATGATGTTTCCTGTTTACCAGCCTCCATGACAGGAAGATGTGCATCCTGGGCCTCTGCGCTCTCATCGACCTCGATCACAGACCTCAGGCCATCAACCAGGTGGGCGGGCAGCTTCTTCCCGCAGCCATCCTTCTGTTCAGCGGCCTGAAGAGGGCGTACGCCTGTCGAGCCGAACACGAGAACGAAGACGACGACGAAGACGAAGACGGGGAAGAAGAGGATGAAAACGGTGCGTGTTTTCTCCATTGTGCTTTCTCGGTTATTCGGAGTTTTGCTTCTGGGGTAAATCGACTGCATCCTAACTGGATTTTTTGGGGGGGGGGGGTTTGTTACTTTGTGTAGCGGAGCTGGGAAGCGACGAGGACGACATCGACGAGGAGGGCCAGGAGTATCTGGAGATGCTGGCAAAGCACGCGGGAGAGGACGGAGACGACGAGGACTGGGAGGAGGACGACGCCGAGGAGACGGCGCTCGAGGGCTACACTACATCCGTAGATGATGAGGATAATCTAGTGGACGAGTATCAGATCTTTAAAGCCATACTACAGAGTAAGAGGCCCGCCTGTCGCCAGTCAGTGTTGGTAGCAGTCAGCAGCTGTGGGGCTCACCCGTCTGTGACCCGTCTCTTGACGCAGATATCCAGAGCCGCGACCCCGCGTGGTACCAGGCGCTAACGCATACCCTCGACGAGGAGCAGCGCAAACAGCTTCTGGAAATCGGCACGCTCGCAGACCAGAGGCGGGCGGCACACGGTGAGAGCCTGCCAATACGAGATGACCTCCAGAACTGTGTCCAAGTCTGACAATAAAATGATTTATGCATGGCTTCTTTCTTTCGCTTTGCTTTTTTTCTTTATATTAATGCCAGCTATTTCCAGTGGGGTTGAAGGCATGGTGGGGAAAATAAAGATAAAAAAAGGAGGTTAAATGATGCTCTTTAAACACAAAAAAGGTGATCAGAATTGTCGTAACTCAAATCTAATGCATTCCGATGCAGTCTGTAAAGGCATGGAGTTTAATTTGTTTTGAAGGCTGGGTATAAATATGAGGCTTTGAGTGTATACACTTAATTGGTTGTTTATAGAAAAATAAATTTTGAAAGTTTTTTTTTTCTTCTTTCCCCATTTTCTGGGGTTTATCTTGAGATTTAAGTTTTTATCGAAGTGGTCAGAAATGAGAGCACACTCACTCCAAAAAGGGGCAATTTTACCAATTTCTGGACCCTATGCAAGGAAAAATAAAGGCATAACGGATGACAAACCAATCCACTTTACATTTTCCTGCAGCAGAGCTGAATAGATTTAGAAATGGAACAATACTACACACCTGATTCATGTCTTCTTTTCCCAACATTTATGGGAATGACAAAGTCTGACATTTTAAAACTTAAAATTGGTCAAAACTTTTAAGTTTTATTATAAACATTTTGTCAAATGACATCTGTATAATAAACAGAAATTTGAGTCTGTGTCCCTGTTAAAACATAACACTCCGTTACGTTTTAAGCTTTTCATGGTGTTTTTCAAAAGCGAGTACAAAACATATTCAGTGGTGGTGATAGGGGGCAGTAGAGAGCACTGGAAACTAAATGACTTAAGAACTGCAGAGAAGTGAAGAAAATACTTATGATCCTACAGAAGAAATTCATTTATTTTTTACGTGGGGGGGGGGAATGACAGTTTTTAAACAAAGAAAAAAAAAAACCCGGAACATTTCTTCTGTTTTCAAATCCCTGTTGCTTTCCATCTTCTTCCAGAGTCCAAAATGATCGAGAAACACGGCGGCTACAAGTTCACAGCGCCGGTGGTGCCATCTACGTTCAACTTCGGGGGCACAGCTCCAGGAATGAATTGAGTCATCTATTTTACTTTTTTTTTTTTTCTTTTTTTTTTATTACTCTGTGACTGATTGTAGTGAAGTGAAAAAAAACAAAACAAAGCTTGTGTTGTTCCCTTAAATAGTGGTTCCAGAACTGGTTCTTCTGAGTCATTCTTCAATCTGTCAAATGGGAAATAGCACCAGAAGATGTGGGGGGGGGGCGGGGGGTAAAAGCAACTAAAAATGCAACCGATGGCTCAGGAAACCAAACCAAGAACTTGAGCAGGAAGCAAGAGAAGAAGCTCTGAACAACGCTGTCCGCTGGAGCCCCTGAGACAGCAACTCCTTCGTATTTTCTTCCCACTGAAACAAATAAAGAGGGATGGGATGGATTATCTGCTAGAATTGATAATGGGACTAAATATTTCATTATCGCCGTGGCCAAGGGGCCACGATAAGATTATACCTCTGGTAGTGGTGAAATCTGCGAATCTTTGCATAAACAAACACTCACGTTTATGTACATACAAGCCAAGGTTATTGATTTTTTTTTTCAAGTAGCCTTGAAAAAAATAAAAATAAAAAAAAGCGACCAGAGGCTTTTGTAAGGTATCAACAGCTGTATTCATATGTAGCATATTGGATAATTCATAGCACTATGTGATGCCTGATCTCTGTAAATTAATGACTAGCACTTTCATATTGTTCAGGTCTTCTAGCCTTCTGTATCAGACTGCAATTTTTTTTTTTTTTTTTTTAAATTCAAGACTATTTAAGAATGGGGGAATACAGGCTGTAACTTTTGTTACTTTGCAGGTGTTAACAGCTGATTTAACAAATGCATCTGGTTGGAGGGAATCAGTTGCACACACAATTTCAGGACGAGAGGATGCTTTTGGTGTTCAGTATGGCTAATAGGACAAGTGTTTGTCAGCCCTGGATGTGCCGTTGGATACATCGCTGAAGCATGTACAATTCAACTTATCGTGAAGGTCTCGAGCTTTTGGTTGGTGTATGGATGAACCATCTATATATACAACATATTAAAAAAAAAAGAAGCTAAGGGAATCATGTTTGACTGTTTATTTTTTGTCATATTTTAACCAACATACAGTCCCGCGTAGAGTCGTTCACATGCTGCGGGTGGCCGGATTTTTTTTGTTTTGTTTTCTGACGAGATTGTCAGAAAAGTGTTTCTGTGGAGGCAGCAGGTGGATCGGCGGTAGAGCGAGGGCGACCACATTACAATCCCTGCAGCTCTCGACGCGGCTGAGCCAGGTTCAGCTCCCAGTCCTGGACCCGTTTGCTGCATGTACTCTTCTTCTCACTCTGCCCCCTTTCCCTGTCAAGCTACTGATGAATAAAGGCCACTAGTGCCAAAAAAGAAAACTTAAAATGTTTTTATTAGTATGTAAAAATATTGATTGGGTTCTGTGTATTTTTTATGGTTTAAATTTTGACGAATGTAGCTCAGGAAAAGTAGAAAAAAATATATTTGGGAGAAACAGTGAGTATGATAGGTTTGAGTTCATTTTGATTATGGTTTGAAATTAATGAAAGCCCTATGTTAAATTGGAACTGGGAGGTTTTTAACTTCTGTTTTAGATCAGAGGTCTATAAAAGCAGCACTGTAATGGGGTCATGGAGTCGCTGTTAAAACTTTGTTCAGCTATAAAGCAGGCTACATAAAATAAACAAAAACTGGTATTCTTTACCGAACTTAACAGTTTTCGGATTTCAATTAAGCATGAAAAGGGAGATCAAGTCTTTCTAAGCAACATCAAACAGAACATCAACATAAAACATTTAACTTTGTCTTCATTAACTCAAAACGTACTAAAAGAATCCGTTCTCTCTCAGCCTCCCAGAACAAATTATGATAAATAGTTTAAGGGGTAAATAACTATTATTTGACAGTGTGTTCAGACTCCTAATTAGGATTATAAAAACAGGGTTTTGTGACTAAACATTCAACAAACACAAGGGGAAGCTTATCCCATCCAAAAAGAGGATTTGTTTAAACATCTGCAGCTGGAGAAGCTATAAGTTATTAAGGTCCGAGTTTCAGTTTAGTGGGTCTAAACTATTTTTGTCTGCTTTCGAGAAAAAAAAAACAAAACAAAGGAATGGCATCAACAGGACTACACGATTATTATTACTTTTTTGTTGCTAAATGTGTCAAATAGTATTTTTAAGATTCTGAAAACGAACCAAAAACATATTTACTCCTTAGACATGGGAGAGTAGTGGTTTGGAGCTGATGCGGTTCTCGGTGTTATCGGAGGATTGATTTGTAATCCACATTTAAGGAGGAGTATCGAGTTAGCAATCCGGGAACGACTTGAAGATTTATAAAAGTCTCATAACTTATTTGAATTACACAAACAGGCTCTTAATCGGGTTGCTCTTAATTCAACCTCGTGAAGCAATCCTTTTCACACGCCTCTAAATCAATACTTATTTTTGCAAACTTAATACAAAATGTGCAGGGAAACATTTAAAACTCCTTAAGAAATAGCAGCAGCAGGTGGCGCTGATCAAACGCGGCATATTAATCAGTGGGAGAATCTCACTGAACAAGAAGGAAGGACAACATTTCTTAAAATAAAAACAAGAAAGCAGTTTTTCTTTTTTCAAACTTTATCTAAACTTAGAGCACATTGTAGATTGGCTGCTTTCTTCCCACCAATGTCAGATTAAACCCCCTGAATATTGGCCAATATTTGGATAATGAGGGGCGGGGGAGAAACCTGACCAACTAAACATCACGTGGAGTGCGCATCACACTTCTCCTTCTCTTGGTTTTGCCTAAAGGGCGCAGAAACAGGCTCAGACCCAAACACAGCACACTCACGGAACCACTGCTGGTTCTGGTGCCGCTGGAAGACAAAATGTGGCTTCGGGAGGAGCTGCTGAAAGCCATCTGGCATGCGTTCACGGCCCTGGACGTGGACCACCGTGGGAAAGTCTCCAAATCTCAGTTAAAGGCGAGTTTTAATTTCTGTTCACTTTAGTCTGACCTCAAACACTTGGATTAGCACTTTTGCATCCTGTATGATTTCTGCTTCTACGTACTTCTGTGAGAAAATAATGAGCAACATTTCAGCTGCTTCTGCAATTTATTGGGAAATCAATTTTATAGCATGCCTGTTTTCTGTTTACACTGGATTTCCAAACAGTAATGGCGTCCGCGTGTACAGATATATCACCATTAATTTAGTCCTGATTTTGTTTCATATTTTATTTTTCATAATTTAACATCTCTGTATTGTAATAGTAAACACAATCTCTTTGTGTGTTAATCTGCTATTACCAGAACTTGAACAGTAATTGTTTTTATGCCTCATTCGAGTTACTATTTTGGGCGATTTTAGGAGTTTTTTTTATTTATTTAATCTTCTCTTCTGTAAATGGTTTGGCAACTAAAAATATCTAAATTTGTTTCGCATGTCATGGTTAAAACAAAACTGGAAATAAATAACACAATTTGTCTACTGAGAGCTTTAAAAACAAAAAACTCTTTCTACCTCCAGCCTTAATCACATCATGCGGACAATCTGCCCATCAAACCATTGAAGCAAACCATTGCTCTAATTGGGATTTGGTAACCTTGGAAACCATTGGATTTTGGGGTCAAGCAATCAGTTTGAGAAAATTAAGAGTTTTGTGACATGGCAGCTGTTGCCTTTTTAGCGTTTTAAGGTGTAAAACGAGCTTCACTGACTTCCCTCGTGAAAAACTCCAGTGTTTATAGGTAAGCGTTTTATTTTTGTGACACTTTGTCAGACAAAATATTATCAGCGGTGCAAAGCAGCAGAACTGAACTGAAACTGATGACCTTTTGCAGTAGTGCAGCTGAGAGCAACAGTCCATAATCTACAAGTTTAGAGATGTCGCTGGCAGGAACTGAAGGATCGCTCGGCTGGTGATGCGTGTAGATGTGACAGACAGCCATTTGATTACTGTTCTCTGAAGATCGTAATGCTATTTTACTGGACTCTGAGGTTTGAATGAATAAATGCATTGACATTCACAGTTGTGCCCCGGTGTATTTGTTGTTGTGTAGGTGCTCTCCTACAACCTGTGCACAGTAATGAAGATCCCCCATGACCCTTTGACCTTTGAAGAGCATTTTAAAGAAGATGATAAGGGACCTCTGTCTAATGAGGGCTACATGCCTTACCTCAACAGGTACATTCTTGACAAGGTGAGGACCAAGAGTGGTTAAAAAAAAACAACAAAACTTTTTAATATCTCCGTCACACTCTGAAACCATGTTTTTAAAATATTTGCCCAGTTTGCAAAACACATATACAGACGAAAAATGTGCTTTTACTTATGTGAGCATTTATGAGTAACCATTGACTCCACAGTTTTGCAAACTTAAATATGTCAAAAGATATTCTTCATTCAACCAAGAATTATGTTTCTTGAGACGGGCTTCTCTCAAAATGTTATAAGACGATGTAAAATGTGTCTCTTTACATTTCACTACAAAATGGCGTGACAAAAATTAACTATACGCGATTTTAAACGGACATTTTTTTTGTGTTACATTAATACAACATTTATTACTATTTCTGAGCTGCATTTTCCTGTTTCTACTGAAATGTTGAGGAATCATCTTTGATGATGAGCTCTAAGTATTTGAGGTTGGAAGGCCTCCGTGCCAGCGCCCTAATCTTTGTCTCCCAGATTCACAATAATTCAAGTGAGTCTTGAATGATTTAAAACAAATCTACAAAATATAAAATTGCATCTTCTTGTGTCTCTTCCTGGCATCGGGCGGTCGCTGCATGTTGGCGTTTTGGATCATTTCGCTCGGTTTGTTTCGCTACATTTAAGATGTTCACTAAAATAGTCAGACTGCTGGAGCATGTACATTTATTTTTATATTTTCATAATGAACTGTGAAAGACTGTCTTTCTTTTGTTTTATTTTATTTGTTAAAAATAATTTCAGGCTTACACAGAATCTAAAGTAAACAAAGTATAAATGTGGACTTCTCTGAGACAAAGATCCAAATTTAAAATGTGTGAGTTATTAAATAATGTGTACAGTCATGAATTTTTTCTCCCGGTTCAATAATATTTGCACATTGGCTACTTTGACCTTGATTAAATTACATGTTTCACAAAGTCTACTTTAAACATGATAATTTACTTGCTCTGATCAATTAATTGTCTTTCATTTGTTAGAAATTAAATGTTTTGTTAAAAATGATGTTCAGACTCCTTACCAGATGTCAATTTCATAACTATGGAGGCAATTCTTTGCACAATATTAGGTCATAATGTGGTGAATCATCAGACTTTATTGAATGATATGAAATAACTGTTAGTGTTTAAAAATTGAATTCTTTTAGAAATATAGTTTCTTTAGTTTATCATGTGCCAAAAAAAAAAAAAAATCCTTCTGTGGAAAAAAAATAAAAGTTGCTAATTAAACATGTAAAAAAAATTAAATTATTAAAAAAAAAACATGTACAGGTTAGGTTTTTGAAAATTTAATAACGTAAAAGCAGATATGGGATTTTTAAAAGAACTTTAAGTGCTTGAATTTCAGCCAAGTTTTGTAAAAATAAGTAATTAAACTATTTATTGTAAATGAGTTATCTGGTTGATTATTTGCCAAAAGCTAAAATGATAAATCTCCAGATTGAAAAACTAGTGAGTAATTTTTTTTTTGATTAAACCAAAGTAAATTTAATAGAAAATAATAAAGTAATCAAGACTTGTTGACACTATGTTTTTTTTTATTTGTGGTAAATTAAAGAATAGTTTTACTATAGCTTCTTCACATTGTTGCTTTTCCAATCATCGATTCAGCGGAATATAGTTTTACATTATTGAAAGATTTATAATAATTCTCCGCTGAAACGTCGACCACACAAATTAATCTCATGATCACTTCCTTTGTGCCACATTAAAGTGACTCATCATCTAAATGTGGAAATGGTTGCAGATTCTGAGTAAGACGTTTTCTCTAATTTTTACGCAAGAGTGGTCCCATTAGTATTCAAAATAGCTGTGGCTCTGATAAGTTTTAGTTGACTCGGTCCAGTTAGCAAGCAGCTCAGGCTTCCTTTGTTGAGCTGCGAGGCGTTTTTCTTCCCTTTTCTCCGCCAAACTCTGACTTGAATAAAAATGAGCCCTGTAACAACATCACCTCACATCCTGCAGCCTTTAAGGTTTCCAGAGGAGACCGGCAGCGATCCTTTGGCTCTGCACTTGTAAACAAGCAGGTCGCCGGCGTCTCCCTTCGACTCCTCTCTGACTCTGTGTCCTCGTCCGCAGGTGCAGGAGGATTTCGACGTGCTGGAGTTCTACCGGATGTGCTGGACTTTGTGCTACAAAAAGAATATTCACCGTCATCGTCTGATCATCTCAGATGCCGATGCGTTCAAAGTCTGGTGCATTTTTAACTTCCTGTCGGAAGACAAATACCCGCTGGTGATTGTCTTCGAGGAGGTGAGGAAGAGGCTTAAAGAGGAATTTTTGTAATTCCAGCTGATCCAAATATCTGGATTAGTCCGCGCCTTTCTGTTTCAGTTTTTCCTTCCCTGATTATTTTCAGAAGCATTTTTTTTTCCAATTAGCTTCTCAATTCTGACTTTTGGATCGTGCAGGTTTATAAAGTGGATTAATCACGACATATGGAAAATATTCACCTTTTCAATTTGATCACAAGCAGAAACTGAGCAATTTGTCTCCATTCCTTTTGTTGGATATAGGAAAAATACCAAAGATAACCTGGTAAACAGTATTTTAGCTCAAATAAATAGGATCTGAGCTGAAAACTTGGTGCATCCAGCAGATAATCTGATGAAGCGTGAGCAGGGTTATCTTTGCAGGATTATTTTCTATTTCTTGAATATGTGACTTTCAGAAAAGGATCTTTTGCTGTAGATATGGTTTTACTCTTAACTTTTGTGAAAAGCTGCACAAAAACTGCTGACATGGTCAGGTGCAAGCAGTTGTCAGGCTTTGAGAGATGTTCTGTGGAGGCATTGCTCCAGACTACTTTTAAACGGTGTAATCTAATCAGAAAACACACATTGAAGAGATTATGGCTGGCTTCGAGAATTCTCCTTGTGTTCTCTGAATCATCTTGTTTTCTTCTTTCTGGCCTGAAATTCGCTCATGAAATCTGTGGGAGTTAGTTTTGATTAATTTCTACCTCGGTTGATACGGAGTTCTGACCGCGACGTAACAAGCCGTGAAATTCCCGCCACTGTGCTGATATTTCAGGCTCGTGTTTATACATCATAATGACTTTTTGTCGGAGAGAACGCAATCTGACGTATTTTAATTATTACTTTTGAGAAAGTGGACGTCTTCCTAGTGTTTCTTGGCAATAAGCAGCATTCCTACACGTCACCAAAAAAGATTGCAAAGAAAATGTTGTCGTTTCAGAGCTGTTCAAAAAAATTAACCGCGCGCCTACGTTGCTTTTGAAGCTTCAAGTAAGGCCGTTTTGTCCACCCGTGTAGGTCGAGTATTTTCTGCGAAAGCTGACGGAGGCCATGGGGATCGGGTGGTGCGAGGAGAAGTTCACAGACTACAGGATGCAGCACAGCGCGAAGAGCTGCCTGACTGTATGGGAGCTGATCGAGCTGGTGGGAGTCATCTACTTCAGCAACGACGTGGACCGCCAGATCCTGTCCATGAGCATCAACGAGGTGTTTTCGGAGCTCATCCTGGACATTCTCAAGCAGGTAGGACAGGACGCCCAGCAGGTTGGGGGCAGGGGGTTAAGAAGACGCGCAGGCCTGAGGAACGCCTCGGCTCAACTCGGTGTTGTGTTTCAAAGGGCTACATGATGAAAAAAGGCCACAAGAGGAAGAACTGGATGGAGCGCTGGTTCGTCCTTCGACCCACTTCGCTGACCTACTACGTCTGCGAAGACCTCACGGAGAAGAAGGGAGACATCGTTCTTGACCAAAGCTGCTGCGTGGAGGTAAAGTGGAGTTTTATTTTAATAATTGGTTTATTATTTTAATAATTGGTTTATTATTTTATTTGATTTCACTTTCATGTGATTTTTTTTTTTTTTTTTTTTCTATTTGTCCTCTCCAGTCTCTGCTAGATAAAGACGGGAAGAAGTGCCTCTTTATTATTAAGTGCCTGGATAAAAGCTTTGAGATCAGCGCTTCGGACAAGAAGAAGAAGCAGGAATGGATTCAAGGTACCGACTAGACGACTTCCTCCCCGTCATCCCTTCATTTTTTTGAACCCCCCCGCTCATCCCCCCATCCCTGAGCTCCCTCTCCACATGTTTTCCGGCAGCTATACAAACGTGCATCCAGCTGCTGAGGCTCGGCCTGCTGTCTCCGCACCGCGAGGCGCGGCTGAGGCGTCGGGAGCTGCGGCAGAAGCAGCAGCTGGACGAGCAGCACCTGACGGAGAGGATGAAGAACCTCCAGGCGGCTAACGAGGCCAAACAGAGACAACTGGAAGACATGAGGCTGGTCTGTGGTTGACACCCTCCAAATATTTTCAAAGATAAATCCCAATTGCAAGTCAAGCGGTCGTTCAGTCCGTCTGTGGACCTTGGCTGTGCCTTAGAATAAGAAATAAAAATCTTACAAAAATAGGGAGAGCATTAATTCAGTTGAACTTAGGCGTTGATCTCATCTACTGTTTTTTTTTTTCTTCCCCCCACATATTGTGGTTTATCTCAGAAAACACTAGTAGTAAAAAGGGAAGTAAAACTTTTATGCAAACTGCCTAATATATCATTTAGTGACACCTGTGTCTGTTTGAAACATGGTTTGCACGCTCAATACTTTTAAAGGCGAAGCAGATTATTCCTCATATTTCACTTCTCTTTTTCTTTGACCACTCAGCTATTTTATTTTATTTTTTTTAAATGTCAAACCGCGTTTCATATTTGCAAGAGCTAAAAGTGGATTTGTGCCGAGTTATATCGGAGCCCAGGATGCCGATTTAAAAAGGAGTCACTTTAAAGCATCCTCTTTAATCAAACCTCAGAAACTATATAAACAGGTTTTTTTTGTGCTGGCTGTGGCCTCGGTTCAAGCAGAACCTCTTTTTTTTTTTTACAGAAAATGGAAGAGGCCAAAGCCAAAGCAGAGCTGGAGGAGCTCCGGAGGAAGAAAAAACAGTCAGACCTGCAGGATCGGTACAGATTAGACCTGGAGAGAGAAAAAATGGTAAAGGTTTCTCACTCGCTGCTTTATAAGTATGGCATCACATCACTGGTGTAAACGCTTAAAGAAACTTATTAATAAAAAGAAAAATGTAATTGTGATGATCACGACAAAGGTCATGTGTTTGAGTTATTATTTCCATGTTGGTGTGCCGACAGAAACGTGAAGTCGACAAAAATACGTTTAAAATAAATAAATAAATAAAAATTCTGCATAAACAAGAGGAACTTATCCAGTACTGAGAACAGCTTCCTTAAATGACCTAAATAAACCCCGACCAGGGTTTTAATAGGAGCTCTGTGGTGCCTGTTATTTGCCACCGTGGCGACTGACCGCTGGGAACAAAAAGCCGCAATTAGAAAAACTCAAATTCTTGCGATATTAAGGCAGATGTTGTCATTTCTGCTCCAGCTCTGACCTTCATTGATACTTTGATGCACACAAGGCATGCGATGCTGCGCCCTGGTACTCTGGTACCGGGTCACCAGAGTACCTAGTACTAACAAGCCACACATTACGTTGTGTAAACCCTTGAATAGGGTTAAAGAAAGGAGCTAAGATGTTTCACTTTCATGTTGAGTAACGTCTTTATTTCACAAGGTCAATGTGCTGTTGGCGAAACTGAGCATAGATGGCCAAGAAGTGGTTAATCACAGTTATGTTTTAACAAGAAATGAAATTAGTTATCCACCGATGGGCAGGTTGGCTTGGATGACGTTTAAAAAAAAAAGAGTAAAATAATCAAATAAGTAATGATTTTTTCATGGAGTTGCATCTGTGACAACCTGAATTGTCTCCTAATCTCACAGCTTTGGGATTAAAACCAAGACTCCACATGAGATTAAAGTTTAATGAGGAAACGATGGTTTCAGAGCTAATCATGTGGGAAAAGTTTGGGAAAATCCAGGGGATTTTTGTTTCCTGGTTGAGGAGAAATTAGGCTTCTTTGCTTATTCACTGTCTTGACATTAAACTGATTTTTCCTATGTAGGGAAAACAGAAAAGTAAGCTCCTACACATGCATCTTCTATATTTTATTTAATTTCTCTTTTAGAATAATCTGACTGTCTTTTGGTGTTATAAATGAGAGTTTTAAGTTTTAAATCCCTTTAAAAACAATGACAAAAAATTAACTGGAATTTATACGTCGCATCATTTCAGGAGTTGCAACTTTTCTTTTTTTTTTCGCTCTAAGTTCATTAAGTCATATTTGGGGAAAACATTGCATAAAAAGCTCTCATCCTAACATTTTAGTGTGCCAATTTTAGCCGACTCACTAAAATCGTGTCAACTATTTCAGGTCCGGCAGGAGATGGAGGAGCAGATGGCTCAGAAGTCCAGCGAGCTGGACCAGTACCTCCAGCGGGTCAGAGAGCTCGAAGACATGTACCACCGGCTGCAGGAAGCCCTAGAGGACGAGAGGCAGGCCAAGCAGGATGAGGAGGCCATGAGGAAGCTGCAGGCCAGGTCTCAGAAACAAACCTAGCATGACCAAGTCGAGTTCAAACTGTTAATAGTTAGCTTAAGAGAGATAATGATAATGATTGTGGTCATAGTGAGTGAGTGTTTGTGCAGTTTTGTGTCGAGTTAAGCAAACTGTAGCTGTGATAACAGTCAAACAATACAAGGAAAAACATATTTTAAAGAAAAGCAGCACAAGTATCCGACTTAACTTCATGAACAGGCTGAGCAACCTTAGAGACATAGGGGCTTTGTAAAAGTTTAACTGCTGGCATTAATGACCAGTGTGCAAATCACATCATTTTCAGGTTGGTTCATATTCATTTTATCATGCCAATGCACAAGAAAATGTCAACACCCTCCTTCTGATCAAGCATGTGGCGACAGTGCAACGGAAAAACTCACTTTTAACAAGAAGAAACTCTCAATCTCTGCCCTGTTCGTACAACAATGTGTGGTGCTTCCCTGTTCTTCTGAAACTCACAGGATTATTTAAAGACATATTAAGAGTGTTTCCTGTCTGCTTTTATAACAGGTTACTGGAGGAAGAGGCGGCAAAGAGGACGGAGCTGGAGCAGATCTACCTGAAGCAGCAGAGGACGCTGACTCAGACGGAGGCGGAGAAGGAGGAGCTGATGGCCGAGCAGCTGGCCAAGGAGAGAGAGCTGCAGGCGGCGTCTCAGCAGCTGGACAGACTGGAGAAGGAACGGCAGGGGGCGCTGGAGCAGTATCAGGTTCATAACCTTTCATAGATCAGACAGAGGCGGGGTGAAGTAAATATTTATGTTTTTAGCATTACAAATGAAACGTTTTCCCTTTGGTAGTAGAAGAAGGTGATTTAATAAATAATTAAATTCCCTACTAAATAACAGTTAAAACAATAAATTAAAATGTAAAAAAAAAAAAACAACAAAATGTATGCAACATGAATTGAATCTGTTCAACTTGCTGAAATTAAGACGCCAGTGTGTGGAGTTTGCTGACATCTAGTGGCAAAGTTGTACACTACAACAATTAATTTTGTACCACCTCTCTCTCTCTGTCTCTCCATCTGTTGAATATGACAGTCTTAGACAGTTTTTATATTTTCAATCAAGGATCCTGACATTGGGATTTTCTCAAGTCAGATTAAACACAGAAACGTCTGGTGTGTTTTCTGAAAATGTTTGTTATAAGGGGAGCGGAAAGCGATTAAATTTGACCATTCATGGCCACTGTAGAAAGCTTTCAAAAGAAATTTTTAATTTATTTTAAGGGAACAAATGACATCTTAGCCGAAGCTGAATTTAATTAATAATTTCTGACAGTATGTCATTCTAAATCCTTATCAGCACAGGAGAAAATATGTTTTTTAAATGATCTATCTCTGCCTTTTCTCCTCTTCCAAAGGAGGTATCACGAAAACTGGAGCGAGCGGCCAACAAGACAAAGACTTGGAAAGATAAAGTGGCCAAACACGAAGGGCTGGTTCGTCTCATCCAGCCAGGTAGGATAAATTCATTCACCCTTTAGCCGTAAGGGTCTGCCGTGAATTAACACTGACCTGGCATTCTGTAGGTCAGAGGTCAAGAAACAGTGTTTCTCTCTGTGGTTTTAGGCACAGCTTACATCTGTTTGTGCTGTTTGGTTTAGGTCATAAAGGAGCTCAGAGAATCACTAACTGGGGCCCGGCCTCGTTCACCGACATTGAGCTGGAGCTGAGGAAGAAGTCCTGGCAGGAGAAGAAGAACCAGGGAGCTCCGGCTGAGTGAAGGACACTTCGAATAAACCGGTGACCTCTTGACACATCATCAGTTAGTTGAAGCTCAGAAAATAGTTTCTCAAGATCCTAGAGACAATTCATCCAATTGTAAAAAGCAGCCGCCTTCTCTGCTTTTAATGCGAGAAATTAAGATTCCCATTCATTTCTATTCAACTCAAAAATATTTAATTCCATCTGTTTCAATCTAAGCTGGTTTTAACATAAATAACATGAACCGATATGTATTTTGTAATAAACACCGTTCAGTTTTGTATGCCGTTGGGAGTTGATTTCTGTCCGATCTCTGCTTTAAATAACCATTTTCATAACAAAAGTCGACTTAAATGTAACCACATTTTTTCAGTTTTATATGAAAGCCTTTGTAACGTCTGCTTCATCCACCAGGTGGCAGCACGATAACGGGACATTTTGATTTGCATTACCTGTGCAGGAGCAGAAGTCTGCTGCTGCTCTTATAAATACTCAAGGGAATGTGTGAAACACAAACAAGTATAAAATCATTGCTTTAATAGTATTTCAGTATACTTATTGAGTAGCTTTTGTCTTGTTTTCCCCCCCGTTGTTCTTAAATGCATCACATGCCCTGCAAAAGTACTCACACCTCTCTAGGATTTGTCAGGTTATTCAATGAGGTTTTATGTGACAGACCAACAAAAGATGCATAAATGTGAAGTGGAAAGAAATGTGGTTTGTCTTTTCATGCAGTCTCCTTTACCATGGTAACAGAAAATGGAAAGAATTCCCTTCAGAAGTTAGACAATTACTCCATTTGTGTGTAGTTACCCGTGAAAGTGTCACGGTTTAAAATTGTTTTTATTTTAGACAACATTAATGAACAAACATAATCATGAAGATTGCGACACACAGCAGACAGGTCAGGGGAAAAGTTGTGGAAAAACTTAAAGCACGTCTAGGTTAGAAAACAACATCCCGACTCCAAACATCTCACAGAGTGTTGCTTAATCCAAAAGTGGAAAGAGTATCACACAACAGCAACGACATTGTCATGCACTTGAAATGACAGTCTGGGCAAAGGAAATGTTCATCAAAGAAGCAGCCAAGAGTGCTATGACATCTGGGTTTTATGAAAATGAGGCAATAAAAAAGCATTAAAAGTATTTTTTTGTTTGTTAAAGTTTGCAACAAGCTGCGTTGACATCACAGAGAATATGGAGGAAGATCTTCTAATTGGGTATCCAAAATGTATTTGTTTTTGCCCTACATAGGAAATGCTGTGTGACTGAAACCTCCCAGACAGTACACTGAACATATTATCCATGTGGTGATACATAAAGGTGGCAGTATTATGATGAGGGGATGCTGTTCATTAGCGGTAGCAGGGAAGCTGGACAGAAAATGGATTGAGCTCATTACAAAGCAACCTGCTGGGTGCTTCCGAGGACTTAAAACTGGGCCAGTGGTTCACCGTCCAGCAGAACTCTAAATACATGACCTGAATTGCAATGGAATAGCTTAGATCAAAGCATATCCAGGTTCTAGAATGGCCCAGTCAAAGCCAAAAACCCTGAATGATGTTGTTCACAGATGATCTCCTTCTAATCTGACTGAGGCTGCAGCTATCGTGCAGGAAGATTGGAAAAAATCTTAATATCTAGTCATACAAAGCTGGTAGAAACATAACACAAACTTGCAGCCTTAACTGTACTGATTCCATAAAGTCTTGACTCATATTTAAAAATATTAAAGTTTAAGGTTTCTAACTTGATGAAATGTAAAAAAGAAAAAATGTATTTATTATCCCTGCAAAATATGTTTGGAGTGTATGCAAAGTGCACAGTGATCCATGAGCACATTAGATTCAACTAAATGTAAGTTTCAGCAAATTAAACTTGACATTTTCAAGTGTTTTTAAACGTATTCTAATACCTATGATCCGGTCTAGTTCAAAATCATCCAGACAATTTGGCATCTCTCTCAGTGTTTTCCTCCTGGAGGACTAAAAGATGTCCTTCTTCTTCTTCTATTTGAGTCTGGAACAAGATGTATCAACATCTGAAAGCTTTGAGCACCTTCTGTCATCGTCTCGGTTCAGATTTCTAAAAGGCGCTGATGTAAGATGTGCCCTAATCTCATGAGACAAACCGATACAGGAGCTGACACAACCTGCTGAAGGAGAGGCTGCATTACCTCACTTAAAACCACTTCCACTCACTCAGGTGGATCAAAATCTTCAGAGGGGAACCTGATAACACCCGATGTTGGAACTGATATCAGCGAGACAAAGCGTCACGTTAGTTTGGTAGATGCTGTATAATCTGGCTTATTGTTCCAGTAATCGCACGGCGAGATTAATTTCCCCTAATGCACGCGACGTGCAGCAGTAAGATGCTGGTGTCAAAACAAACCACTTTGAGATAACAAAGGGCCTCTGTTCGCCTCACGCACGTCTCAAGTTTTGTCCTCCGCGCCGTCGCGCTTTGGTTACAGGAGCATTGTACCTGGGTGAAGCTGTCAGAGCTGGGCACTGGCTTTGACTCGTGTCTGCCAGGCTGCACAATGAGCTTCTTCAGTCAGTGCAACACCGACGTCAGCCTGTTGTTCTTCTGTTTCTGCTTCATCTTCTTCTTCTTCGAGAGAGAGACGGCTTAGAAATGAAACAGAGTTCACGTCGAGTTCAGAGCTGACAGAGCAGGAGACGAGATAAGAACCTGCATTCACACCACTGACCTGACACCATGCACGCATCTATACACCGGCAGCGCACAGATAAGATCAGATACAGAGACAGATTGCCCAAGTGTCTGAGCTCATGCTGCTGAGATTCACCATGATGGAAAGATTTTTTGGTTCTTCTTGTTTGCTTGATTTACAGAGCAACAAGAACAAAAAAAAAAGCCTGTTTTTGTTGAAATTGTTTTTATTGCAGTGTTTTTCAAGAACTATCCTACTGTGTGTGTGTGTGTGTGTGTTTGTTTTTTCTAAACAGATTTACTGTTCACATATCTTCTTGAGGAGGTATTTATATCTCAGAATCTGAGAAATGGCAACCTTTTTTTTTTTTCTTTGTTTGTTTTATTTTAAAAACTATTCTCAGAATCGGGAGTCTGTGATCTCCGTAGCTAAGTTGCACAAGCCTTCCACATTCCAGGTTTAAGAATTTCTCTAACTGTCTCATCCTTACCCCATGTGTACGAAAAGTAGCCCTAATGCCCATGACCAATTCATCTGGTTTCCATCCAAAACATCCTGGTCCAAACTGGAAAATTTTTATGGGATAGTGTGAAGAAATGTCTTGCAGATGGCTCCTCACAGTGCTGGACTTTTGGAGGGGGGAAAAAAATGTCAAGCTGCTTTGGAAATCTTCATTTTTTAACCCCGCTTAGTGCAAATTGAATGGTTAATTGAACTTTTCTTGTGCACGGATGAGCGGCTCATCGGCCGAAGCGTGCATTGAGTAGACCCCCATGTGCTGGCAAGCTGACATCATTCTGATTTCTGCAATGGGAGTAAATGACGTGCGATTAGCTTTTAGGGTCAGAGCAGGTGCCCGCAGAGGCAAACCCCCAGCAGCTTTGAATCCTATCGCCCATATTGCTGACGCCCAAAGGAAATGAGAACACATCTAGCATTCACTGCAGCCACAGGGTTACAAGGATAATAGGACTTAGAGGACCAATGAAATAAATCAATATTACGTGTCAGCGGGGTATTTTTGGGGGTCCGCGGAAAGGCCAGTCAGCTTGTTTTTCAAGTTGTTTTATCCAATTGCACAGCTGTGACTGTGCTGAAAGAGTGTTGGATCCAAAACAAGCAGATACGTGCAGGCCTGAATTTATAGACTGCTTTTGATTTGTCTTCTTTTATTTGAGAGCGGCACGCTTCCAGCCAACTCAGGCAAATCACTGAACCTTGAGGAAAAAATAAAAAATAAAAAATGCGGCCAAGTTACACAAGATTACCATTACAGATATGCATGCTAAAACACTGCTGACCTTTGGGATGATGGAGGCTTTCATAAGTAATTTGTCATCAGAGGAGAAATCAGTTGCAGGAGCTGTAATGCACCTAAACTCACGTCATGGGTTATGTAACCAAGAAATTTCTTTCATCTTGTCCTACTTTCATACAGCTAATCTAAATCAGTGTGGTTTGATCCAGTCAGGCTAGTGCAGCCATGGAGAATCAAAAATTGGATGAAATGACTCTTGGGAAACCACCAATTCGAAGAGAAAATAATTCCAATCATGCCATTCCACGCAATCCTGCAGGACAACATCCGCTGCATCCCTCCGTTTGTGGGCCTGATCTCCGTGCCTAAAGGAAGCATCGAAAAAATGGAGGGAACTGCCAAAAGGTCTGCCCAGATGTTAGGCTGATGAAGCTTTGCACCTGCTGCCGCTACATGGCAGCTGTTCGATTGTACTGTGGGACAAAACACCCACCACATCCCTCCAGAAAAAAAAACAAACACCCGATCTCCCTCTGACCTCAGCTTCCTCCTCCGAGTGAAACCTTGAAGGAGAGCTGCTCTGATCCGCCAACCAGGCGCCAAACGCCATGAGCTCAGGCCCCAAACCACATCCACCTCTGGCAAGGGGAGACACCTGTATTCATAACAGAAAGAACAACTTGGTGTTTGGTTACCTTTAATTAAGAGAAGATCTTTATTAAATTTGAATTGTTTCTAAGAGGTCAGAGAAAAAAACATGGCAACTAGAAATAGTGGAAGTTTTCCTGTGTATCATATGACTCACTTAAGTCACATCAGCCGCTCTGGGAGGAAACAATTTCTACATGTAGGACTGTAGGTACAGCTCTTATTTAGCAGATAATTACTACTTTATAAAGCAGAAAAACCAAAGATCATATGGAGTTACAGTGAGCTACAGTGATGGTGGAACACTGACAGAGGAGGGCTGAGCAGAATGTGACCGATATGACTGGTTTAACCCAACATGGGATTAGTGTGGCCCTTTAAAATGAAGCTTACTGAAAATAAAAAAAAAGCCCGAATTATTAGCCTTCTCTCTAAAATAAGCTTTTAGCAATTTTTCTTATTTATTAGCCATGTGTAGCACACTGAATGGAGGAAGTCAATTTAACAAACATGCTAGTTATACCCCGTATGTCCCTCGCAGCATTTAGGCTAACATTAGCTTTTTGGCTAATTTTAGCTTATACAGTAGTTTTAACATACTGAATGGAGTAAGATCATCTTAGTCAATATGCTTGTGATTCTCCACATGCTATTAATATTATTTTAGCTAAACTTAGCATTGATGCTAATTTTTAGCATCAGAACGCTGGGTTCCCCCGTTTAAATTTCTTCAGAAATGTTCTAGTCGTTAAACTTATTTTCTTACCGACCACCTTTTACAATATTGGCAGTGAACACAGACATGGAAATCCCCCAAAATTCCAGCGTGGACGCTACGTTGTCAGCGTAACTGAAGAAATTTAGAAATTGCTTCAGAAATGTTGCAAAATGGAATAAAACAAAACCAAAAGCTTAAAATTCTGTAGGCAAATGTAGAAACTCATCACAAATCTTCTAGGCTCAGGAGGCCCACACAAGACCCAAATTCTACCGTTAATCTTAGATTTTTTTTTTTTTTTTTTTTTTTACAAAAGGGCAACATGGCTGCCCGCCAAGAATGACCAAAAAACAAAATACTTTCATTTGATCCCAAACAACACTTCTATCTCTTGTTTGGCTATCCAGTCAATAATGAAGGGAAGCCTTATGCGCTGTGGAAAGTGAGCAGAGAAAACATGGCTGTTCGCTAATAACACTGAAGCCGGCATCAGATTCAACATCTTCTGTAAGACCGCCATTAAGCGCTGGTAAGCGTCTCCGAGACCTTCATTACCTGCTTTGACCGACTGGTGGAGCATCTTTGATTCGCAGTTAAAGGGAAGAAGCACTCTAAATACTGAAAAAGGCTCAAGTATGTTCGATTTATTTGCAAAAACTTAGTGTCGTCACAAAACATGGTACAAAGAAGAAGTAAGAAAAAAAAAACCCACCTCTGACATCTTTGAATTGCTTCATGTGCTTGCTCTTGTAAAGACATAGGGCAGATAATCAGAAAACTGCACAAAAGATTGATTAAAAAGCCCTTAGGCGAGACAGAGCCTGCCTGGAGAATGTCAGCAATAACATAAGGTCATTTTCATTCACAACATTTCACCACAAGTAGGAAACATTCAGGGAGTTTCATCAGTAAAGTCACAAAAAGAACAAACACGTCAGAATTAAATTTAGAAAAGTAAATCCTGCTCAGAGAAGACAGGACATAAAATAAAATGTGATAAAAGTATTTACAGAAAAATAAGTGACACTTGCACTGTAAGACATTGAATAAAAAATAATTTACATTGCATGAGACGTCAAAGTTAAGTGAGAAGTTAAAACATTCAACAGAATAGCAAAACATCACGTACTTAAATATATATATATATAAAAAAAACACCTTTTGAAACCTCTGTGCAAATTCTTTTCATTTAATCCGTCACGATCACATGTACACTGTAAATAATGCCTGAATCCTGGCTGTTTGCATCTGTTAGAAAGTCAATATTTAGTAAAGAGTGCATTGCTTTAGAGCTAAGTGCAAACAAATTGCTTTTTTTTTTAAAGTTGTGCATTAAAATCTTGAGTTTTTGGCGGTTTATACTTTAAGCAGCAATAACCTTTTTACTTGTAGTAAAATATCTGATAAAAAATCTTTTACGAACTACTTTCTATATTCCTCTAAATTTAAAATTGAACCCACAGTTTTAATGGCCAGTGATATAGCTATGATATATTTTTAAAAAAAATTAACATTTCCTTGGTAGCACAGTCTCTAGAAACGTCAGCTTATGTTTGCTTTGCTCCCCGATCAGAGGGAGTGGAGAGCTGAGGCCGACGCGCTCCACCTGCAGGGTGACGGCGGCCGGGCGGCTGCAGGGGGAGAAGCAGGAAGTTGATCCTCCACCGTCAGGCACTTTATTCGCTGTGGTCCCCTTAAACTAAAGACACTTGGGCTGCCGAAGCGAGCTGCTCTCAGCCACACGACTCCTCCTCTGACGAGGGCGATATGTCATTTAAAGCTCGGCGTTCAGGCGTCGGATACGCAGCTCTGGATCTTGTCCATCCACACCTGAGCGCTGGGCGCATCGGAAGCACAGAAGTTGTAGACTCTCTTGTTGGTTTTCAGCTAAAGTTCAAAATGTATAAAATTGACACATTTATCCATGGAAAAACACTTCCACGTCCTGATTCTTCCTTATTACATTGATCCAAAACAAGATAAACACAAGCAGATGATGAAGTTACATGATTACTAAGCGATTCAAATGTTTTCTATGAAGTGAAGTTCTGTGAAGTAGAGAGTCTGCCCTTTCTGATCACATTAGTGCAGCATTGAGAGTAAAAAGCCTCTTTTCAGTCTAGATGAGTCAAACCTAAAATGTGAAGTATTCGCTTGTATTTCCTCAGCTGATGTCCTGCTGAGCAGAATCATTCAAAGCTCTTTTCTGCTGCTTTTCATGAACAGAAAAGCCAAAGCCTGAAATATTTTAGGACGAGACAAATTGACAACATGACGTCATATCTCCCAACCAAAGACCTTAAGAAAAGGGTTTGATAATTTGTCTCTTCATCACCTGCAAACCATCCAAAATGCAGCAGCCGGATCTGGCTTCCTCTGTTTGAGGATGGACTTTAAGATTTTATTTCTTACTTTTAAAAATGTAAAAGGCTTAGACTCATCATATGATATCTCTGTGATTTTCTGAACATATACTCCAGTAGGAGCGCTTAGTTCAACCAACCAGTTCCTCTTAGATGTTCCTAGATCCGAGCTAAAATTCAGAAGTGATTGAACGTTTGCAATTTGTGCTCCTAAACTTTGGAATGGCTCATCTCTTCACGGACAGCCAAGACTTTTGAGACTTGAATATTTGCTCTGAACCGATTCTTATTCTTTGACATTGGATTCTATCAGAGTTTGAGATTGTTTTACAGCAACAGTTTATGGAGAAAATGTGTATTTTACCTTACTTTTAAATATCTTTTTCTTGTTCCTATTGTTGTTATCTGGCGTGGTCAATGTCTGTTGTTTTTATGCTCCATGTAAATAAATTGACGTTGGCATTTAGGCTCTGCGACGCTTGAGTTCAAGGAACCGTTTACGATCCGACACATTACTGTCAGATTTAAGTCCGTCGCAATAAGCACCTAATGAATTAACCAGTTAGTCGCGTGATCAATTTATTTTGCACATTTAAAATGTTTTCCACTTCCAGTGTGGAGTGTTCTGTGCAAAATTAAGGTTTACTAGTAGTTCAGAAGGCAAATTTGCATTATTATGCCATTATCAATATATTACTTGAAAATGGTCTCAAAAACAACAATATCATCATTTGTCGCAATAATGAGACAATTTTTTTATTGTCCAGTTGATCCTTCTAGAAGCTACCATCCGGCATGGAGGTGGCTGCATCATGCTGTGGGCTGTTTCATTACAAGTGGTATTCGTGCTTCGCATAAGAAGGACGAAAACTACGTCAAAATTCTTCCACTTCATCACAAATCAACGAGATTAAAAGCAGACCGAGTGTCCAACCGTTGAATCAAAACGTTTCGAGTCGTTTCCAAACATCGACGTGTACTCACGTCAAAGAACGCCTTCTCGCTGATGTGTTTGGGGGCTCCTATGGTGGGTGCGGCCGGCGTCACAGACTCCACGTCGGCCAGATCGATGTGGCCCCGGCAGTTCGTGTCCTCGCCTGTGTCGTAGTATCTGAGCTGTGGAGGCATCAGAATTAACCTGCTGCTCCGTGTTCGGTCGGAGCGTCGGCGCCACGAGGAAGCCGCCCCGCCTCACCTGGTGTTTGGTGACGTCCAACACAAACCACCGAGGTTTCCAGGCTTTCAGCAGAGCGCCGCGTTTGTAAAGGATCCCCTCGTAAGACCTGGAGAAGGACGAGAGCAAGTCCCATCAGTGGGACAACAAACCCTGAGTAAACAACTTTCTGTTTTTCACTTTTCCATTGTTTCATTTGCGCAATGGGGACAAATCCGAGTCATTTTGAGCCCCATTAATAGAAATAAGGAACAGCATTTCAGCAGTGATGATGTTAGGTTTCTGAATCACTTCATCTTTGTAAAGTCATCTGTCAGAACGTCATTTGGAATTTGAAAAACGAGGCGCAGATGCAAAAACCATCAGAAAAAAAAAAGAAAACGAACATAAAGTGGATTTTAATGACTGTTTGTTCAGTCCAGAAAAAAAATATCCCAACATCTGAGCCAAGAGACTGTACTTTAACCTCTCTGTAATTGTAAAAATCACACACCCAGATTTTAAGCGAAAGTACAGACAATTCTCACAAAGATGACACGGAGCATACCGGAGGGCTGAATCATCTTCCAAATCTGGACCGGCCCCTCGGCCAGTGAATCAGATGTGTTCCTTCTCGTTAGTCTCGGAGCTCAGGAAGTTCACGACCCACCTGTTCTCCTCGTTCTTGGGGGTGAACTGGTTGTAAAGCGTTGCAGCGCGGCGGTTGATCCCGTTGGCCGTGGCCGTGCTGTGGTCGTCGCCCAGGCCGCTGTCTGGCAGGTGCAGCATGGAGCGGCGCTGGAAGGCCTGCAGGCTGGACGTGGGAATGAGGCCTGAGAGGGACAGCGACTGCTTTCGGAGCTGCAGAGAAACGCACGCGTGCGTACAGGTTTTAGAAAACGTTACATCGCTTCGTAGTTTTGCCTAATAAGACGAGTCATCTCTTCCTAAAATAGACGCACGTTTCCTTCCTGCTTGAGATCTTCCAGGATGCTCAGACGGACTCTCTCCAGAGTCGTCTGCCATTTCTCAGGGCCCTGGTTCAGCTCTCCCTCCAGCCTCTCGATGTCCTGCAGAACCAAACAAATTGCCAAAGCGTCAGGAAAGCAGCCTAAAAGCTGAAACCTGAGCCGTCGGGAAGAGACGCTTACAGTGAGAAGTTTGGTGATGGCGTCCGGCTGGGCACTGCTCACGTTGCTGTAACACGGCCACACGATCCTCCTCTTGCTGTTTGCGTTGGCGTCTGCCTCCTCCGTGCTCTCTGACCTCACCGCCATCATCCTCCAGTCGTAGCATGGTCCAGTCGACAGAGTTTCCTCTATGAAGAAGTCCCATTTAGTCAGGCTGGGGATGCTGACGCACGGCTTCAGGATCACCTGCACAACAAGAGCAGTGTAGGTTACTCTATAGAGTCCAACCTGATACTGTCTGCTTAAGCTCAGCAGGGAGTCATCTGCATACGGGTGTTAAATCACACTCCAAGGTTCTTTTATGTACCTATTTTAATTTTTCCCAGATAAATTTTATCTAACAATCTGTGAAGAAAAATCTGAAGGATTTCCTCAGCTGGATTATCAAGGAGAGCTGGAACAAACTCACATTATAGCACACATGAAGCCTCCAGCATCCATGCATTTTCAAATGACCAAAATCCGTTCATCCGTGAATCAAAGTGGACATTAAATAAGGACGTGGACAAGCACTGTCCCACTACATTCCTGTTTGGACAATCCAAACCAAACCTTTACTTTTGGGGGGTTTGTAAACCAAGTAGACTTTATTTCTACCATCATTGTAATCACAATCACCAACCTCCCAGTTAT
Source organism: Poecilia mexicana (assembly GCF_051168715.1). Taxonomy (NCBI): domain Eukaryota; kingdom Metazoa; phylum Chordata; class Actinopteri; order Cyprinodontiformes; family Poeciliidae; genus Poecilia; species Poecilia mexicana. The sequence goes on from NW_028263372.1 coordinate 19,843,408, forward strand.
GAAAAACATAATGTTTTCTATCATTTCAAGCTCAGTTCTGTATGATAAAGGGTAAATGTTTCTCCAGAAATCATTTCAGGACTTATAAGCTGTGATATTTAGACACTGATGCAGTGGAAGAGGTCAACAGAGGAAATTACGTCAAGAGTCAAACACAAAAATAATATGTGGTCAAATCCCCAGGATCTGATTAAAATGCTGATTTAAAGCACTCTTAACCGATTGGTGTCAGAAATTCATGACCAGCTGCAGCACAGCAGCTGTTTGTGCTGTTGAGGTCCATTAAAAATCAGGCTTTGAAGTCAAGTTACCAAAAGTTCGTCAAAGAAGATAAAGAGAAAGCTGTCAAGAAGACCGGCGTAAAAAGGGATTAGAGGGAAAAATCTAGAATGTTTCATCTTCAAAAGGACGACGCACTCAATCAGTTTTGTTTAAAGTTACGGTTTCTTTTTAAGTTTGATGAAACTAGCAGAGCCGAGATTACAGTTTTATGTTTACCTGCAGGTAAACATAAAATAATCCTTAACAGCTGCAAAGATGAGTATGTGATAAATGAATCCCCACACAGGGACTGGCTTTTGTCAGACATCTACATATTTCTAATCATTTCGATGCAGTCACGTGGTTTACACCGGTAAATATGAAAATAACGAGCAGCTGGATTTACCGAGAAGTCCTGAGCAACATTTTAAAACTTTGCTAAGTTTAGTTTTGAATTGCGCGAAAAAACAGGAAAAATAACGAAGCATTTTACAATGTGGCAATGGCTTTTATTCGCTGTTTAACTGCACTTCGAACGGCTCCAATTTGAGCGTTTGCTGAGCTGCAACTGACTTAACTTAATGCTGTCAATTAAATTAGACACACGTGGTTCGTTTCACTGTTGCTGAAGCTGTAATGTTTCCCCATTTATTTTACCATCGCTGGTTTCTGCAGCGACGGGAAGCAGAAAGACTCACTTCGCTCTCCGAGGGGCTGTACAGGTAGTTGAAGAAGATGGGACTCCTCCGGTGCATCCTGTTGATACAGTCCCAGATGCAGATGCCTCTGCGGCCCTGTTTGTCCACTTTGTCCTCAAACAGCAACCCTGTTTAAAGCAGAAGCAGGTGGAGCAGATGAATTCCCCAACCCGTGAGTCTGCAGGAGATCGTTTCAGCTGACGCAAAACAACAAACAGGTCGCCATAAAAGTTGGAGGAAAGCAATCAGTGTGCGGGTTTGTAGAAATGGGAATGCCCTTTGAAGTGGGAGTTATTACGACCAAGTAAATAAACAAAAGAACCAGCAGTGATACCACAAAAACACACGAAAACAACCTATTAAAGTTTATAGAATGGACTGATAAAAAGTTGATAGTGCATTGAAATTCAGCGCATCTAATCAACCTAATCAAAATATTTCTACACTTTGAATTTTTTCAAATCACAAACTCAAACTTCGGTGTATTTTACAGGGTTTCAAACATTACCCTCGTGTTGAAATGAAGGAATGCGTTTCATTCCAAAACTATGTAATATGTTTGTAGATCTGTTTGTTGGAAATTATGAGGAATCGAAATGCTTTTGGTTTTTCTTTTCATTTTCCATCCCACAGAAAAGTGATCCAACCTCTTTTTGTTGCTAAATTTTATGCTTATCTTTATACGAAGCCATAAAAAATAGGAATAAAATTGTGGTTCTTTAAAAATGACCACGCAATTCCGAGAGTAGATATTTATTTACAATTTTATGAGCTGACCTTTCCAAAAAGCCCTGTGACATTTGCAGCGCTAAAGTTTTATTCGGCTGGCCTGAGAGCAGAAATGACTCTTTAGGCTGTAAAATGTTGCAGCCCCCTGGTTTAAGGCCGATGCGCTGTTTTAGATTTCTGCTCCACTTAGCACTTTGCATGTCAACTAAAACAATATACAGTGGTCTCATCCTACCAAGGCACATCCTTCCAAAGGAAAACAATGACCGGTGCTATCGTTTTAAAACTTAATTCAGCTTTTCCACAACTTTCTCCCCGACCTTTCTCCCGTGCCTCCCTTGATTATTCACTAAGGTTCTCTAAAATACCTCTTAAGATTATCACTGATAACATATCGCTGTATCTATTTATCGCCATCCTTCCACTGTGTATTGATGAACTGATTTGTGTTGATCTATCACATAAAACCCCAATAAAATACATTCAAGTTTCAGGGTTTAACATGACAAAAAAAAAAAGGAAAATGTTAATTGGGTGTGAATACTTTTGCAAAGCTGTGACAGTAACGTTGACACCTGTGGCTGTCCAAGACTGTTTTCATGTTTTCAACTCACTCAGTTTCTGGGTGACAAAGTTCAGCATAATAAATTATTTTCCCATTTCCCTGGTTTAAACTTTAATGACACTGACCGTGCTCCAAGCGCTCATAGTCTGAGTCCAACAGGAAGTTCTTGAAGCGGTTGGAGTTGTGGTGATAGGCCAAGAACTTTAGATAATACTGATTAAACTCAAACTCCATAGGATGTTGGTCCAGAATCTGCAAGGACATTGAAAAAAAAAAAAGAGAAGAAGAAGAAGAGATTAAGACAGCTAGAGGCCGGGAGGGAAAGTCCTTGTGCGTGTCTCCATGTGTGGGACAGCTGAGATGCCTCTTTGTGCATCGGCTTCACATCTCTCCAGCGTGCAAACGAGAAACAGGAAGGAGCGTCTCCTGTCCCCCTCAGAGGTCAGTAATATCACCACCCGCAGACACAGTCCAGACTGGACTGTGGCTCTATTGTTCCCATCCAGAAGGGTGAGGTGGCCGACAAGAGCGCTGAATATTTGAGGCCACCTGGGTCTGCTGGCAAAAACAACAGCTGTTTTGGAGATGAGGCACTTCTATTTTCAGCTCTTGTCCGAATCTCTTCTCCCTTCCCCTGTTTATAACTCTCCAGACCCCAGAAACGCCGCCAATCCGTCTTGTTTGCCAAGCCTACACTTTCAAAAGACAAATGCAGAAACTATGCGTTGATGTAAGTGTATGGGAGTGGGTCTGTGAGACCTCAGGAGACACACACACACACAAAAAACCCCACAGCATTCTTCTAATTTTGCATTTCTGAGAGGACAGATTTTTCTGGTCCTCAGCTGTGGGGGATTCATTCTTAAATCTGCGCCTCTCCCTCCTCCTCCCTCCCTCCCTCCCACCCGCCCCCACAATGCCTGAAGTTCTCCCCTCTTCCTTTCTTCAATCCCCAAAACTGCAATCTTCCACATGCGGCTTTAAACAAAAACACTGAAACACGCGAGAACAGACAGTTCATCTCTGATCACCGAGGTTACGGAGCATCTGGGTAGCAGCCTCTCTGCACACGCTTAGGTGCAATAAACTGTAACACATGCAGCTCTGAGAGGTGCCTAGTTACACAAACATCTAATTAATGACAGCTGAAAAGCTCAACTTGTCTACTTAGTTTTGAGGAATCTTTTGAGCTCACAAGCAAGTCATGAATGAAGTTAAGAGCCACGGAGGGAAAGCTGAGGAGAGGCACGTAGCCGAGGAGGAGATGCTGGAAGGTTCGGCGGCTCTGCGGTGGAGAGGCGCGAAGCTCACCTGGTGCACGCAGTCCAGGAACTGCAGGAAGATGGGAGTGAAGCCGCTGCCCTGGCTGCTGGGACTCAGATTGCTCCGCTGGCTGAATTTGTGGCCGAAGGAGAGCCACTCTTTCTCCAGGAGCACCTGGAAACCCTCCAGGGTTCGATAGAAGGGATCGCTCAGCAGCTGGATCAACGAGACAACCTGAGAAGAGAAACAACAGATAAAAAAAAATAACAAAGATCAGAGCATTCATCAGATCGACCATTAACAAGGTAAATACTTTCACACCTGCATAATACGGTTTCAGGTTCTCATTAGAAATGCAAAGTCAAATCGACCCCGACTCAGGAAAGGCTAGTGGGAAATTTAAGAATCTTATTTCTTTTCCCATCAGTGAAAGCATCTGGTTGCTGTCAGGTCAGGCTGACACACACACTACAATACTGAAAAAAATAAAAACATGAAGTCAGACTGAGCACAGAGTTATAAAAAGCCAATTAAAGGAAACTGTTTCCTACAAGGTAACGTATAAAAATGAACCATGGACATGTACGGGGTCTATTTAGGAGAGAGCAAAGAGGGTTTAACTATAAGCAGAAAACAGGAAGGCTGAATGAAGTACAGATAAGTTGCTCTCAATTTTATGCTAGAGATGTCAACTTCTGTATTTCATGCAACACGTTGGATTTGGCGCTTTTAGCTTTTAAGAATTCAGGAATTAAGACAAGGATCAAGTTGTTAACTCTGCCATTTATGCTGACATATTTTAAAAAGTGTGTTGCAATACTGTAAATGTGAGAAAGTTGAGCCGATGTGATCCCGGTTTGAATAGGGACCAAGGGACCAAGTGTGGGAAAATCAGTTAATTTAGAGGCCGGTTCATTAGGATGTTTCATTAGGTGAATCTTCATCAGCGTAGACAGAGTGTTTGCAGAGTTTTACATGAGATGTCTAATGTTATTAAATCACTGCTGATAAGTTTGATTTATAAATTCTCTAGTAGTGGGAAAGAAAGTTCCTGGAGGAAAAAAAACAAACAAAAAATACAACTTAGAAATATTTTAATCTTTTTTTTTTTTTTTTTGCGTGTACGCAAATTCTAAAGACACAAGAAAAAGAAAATTTGGTCGAACTTCAAATTAGTATTTTAGCTACCAGCTATTTTTGCTAAAACCCTAAACTGCACATGCAAACAATGAACTGACCACCATGCAACATGCAGTTCTGACGTCTGATCCTGAGAGAGCATTTTAAAAGAAAATCAGAGCATTCCTTCACGCTGATGTCGCGCTAAATGATTAAATTGAAATGAGTGGAACTTTGACATCTCTTGCTGAGCACATAAAGTATTGTGGTCATGTCTCTTTTCTTGATGTTACAGCCCAATAAAATGGCAATGCACAATGAACATATCATAGCAATGAAGTAACTGAATTTTTCACATTAATTTTTACTCTCTGTTGCCAGAGATCGTTTCAAAAACAATCTGTAAATGATATATGCTTTATGCAACACTGCTATTCAGAAATATATCAAGGTTATTAGTGTATTTTTGTAATTTGCATAGACAGGCAAAGTCCTGATAACCATCAAAAGTCATTCTTCATCGCTGGACTAATCAAACAGGCCGAAAGCTGTTTTATTACGTTTATGCAGAACCTGTGATGTATCAACTTGCTGAGCCGCACCCGCAGCTCTCAGCAAACCTAACGCCGTCACACAGCCTTGATCAGAGGTGCCTAAGTCCAGTCCTGAAGAGCTACTATCATGCAAACCTTAGATGCATCCATTACCAACACCAACGAAATGAATAGCTTGTTACCAGGCGTCTGCAAAGCTGAATGACACGCTGAGGAGGGGACTCTGCCGTTTGATTCAGGTGTGTTGGAAAAGGATGCAGTTTAAAGCAAAGAAGCTCTTGATGACTAAATATGGGCTTGACAATCATCTTAAAAAATAAAAACAAAAGCTAATTTCTCAATATTTATATTCGAAACCATTGAGGCACACTTGTCCAATTTTTACTAAACAACTATTAAGAACCACTTGTCCATACATGCTGTGTGGTTATCCTGCTTCCCTGCCCGCGTCCTCTGAGCTAATGAGCCTTGACGCGTGTCGAATGAGCAAGAAACAAAGTTTAGGCTTTCCCTTGTGAGGTTTACTAGAAGACCCTGCCCTAAGTAGTGAAAAGTATCTTTAGCTTTGGCAACTAAACGAAGCTTCTGAAGAAGTGCGATGAACAGTGTGTAAGAAAAAACAGAAAACAAAAAAAAGCAAAGACAGTTCTGTATCCTGTCTGCTGGGTGCCTATGAAGTGAGGCAGGGAGAGCCAAAGCATATGGATCCCATTTGTTGGTGCCGGGGCCGAGCTGGACCTGGCCTGCTGGAGCCGGCGGCCCATGGAGAAAGATGCTCAGGGCCGAACACGTGCCGCACATGAGGGAACCTCAGAGAAGCAGCTTGGGGCCTTACAAGCCTCATAAACATATCAGGAGACTTGCATGAGCGCAGGTCACCATGGAAAACATGAGCTCAGAAAACAAATAAAAAATGCTAAGATACCGACAACAGATCCGCACTTAGACATGTTTACATACCTACAAAATCAGAACCATGAGCCCAGAAACCAAGATTAGATTTATGACTGATTTAGTGAAGCGAGGTTGAAATAGAGAGTTTATCATCATATCTGGATATCGGAGACGCAGCCGATCAGAGGATGAGCGGGAAGAGGAGAAACGGCATATTTATGAATCACACATGGCTGCCTCTGAGGTGCGGTGTGAAGGTACTTGTTTCTGCTTTCAATCTCTATAAACTACTCAGAAACAAAGTGTGACACGACAGGACTCCTCAGCATGGCTGCGCAAGCTAACGATTTACGGGAAGCTCTCCACACGTAAAACAATCAGCAGGAACCAAAATGATTCAAAGAGGCATTTAAACCAAAGAAATTTTTTCACAACACACTCGCAGCACTAATCAAATCACATAAATCCTCACTGTAATGTGGACAGCACATGGAAACTGGGTGTCTCACTTGAGATCTTAATCAGCAGAGATCTGCCAAAAGTCTTTGTGGATCAACTGATCTCACTCTCTTCCTCACATCTGCATGCGTTTATTTGTGTCGCTCAGGAAGGCATTAATGCAGCTTTCTCACTTGTGTGGTGATGTCCCAGCCGTCCTCCAGGCTGAGCAGGATGGACGAGCCGCTGTCCAGAAGCTCCACCAGAGACAGGGCCAGCTGCAGGATCTTGTGAAGCTGTGAGACATTGACATATGTGCATGTGAGCAAATATAGACACATTTATCCACCATGGACATGCTGCCGTGTTCGGTCTGGGGGAAAAGGACTCATTCAGCGCTGCTAGTTTCCCACAGATTGTGTTGTGTGCCAAGTGCAAGGCTGCAGGGGGCCAATCAGATAACTAGCATGCTCTCAGCCCTGCTTTAGAATGTGTTTCCTTTGGGAAAATGGCTTCAGAGTGGATTTATTCACATAATTTATCCATGATGTGAATCTGCTATACAGGATGACCCTTTCCTTCCCACATAACTTTCAGCCGGACTTCAAGTGAATATCTGTGTTGTAGATGTGTTGGCTGTCAGTCACCTGCAGCATCCACTCAGATTCCTCCAGGGCTTTGAGGAAGGAGTCCTCCGAGTCGGAAAAGGGGGCGCTGGGGGCGCAGGCCCTCAGCAGCTTCTTAAATGCAGCTTTCACCTGACGGGCGTCTGCAAACTCCACCGGCACCAGTTCACAGTTCAGGGAGGAGTCCAGTCTGAGTCCCTGTGTTGTGTTCACAATCAAAGGCAAGAACAAGATAAATTTAAATGCTATGGATTTGTCATTGTGGTATTAAGGAAACCTAAGTTTCATCATCTGAATTTGTCATTTGCTGGTAGTTTGAGTTAACAAGCACCTGAACTCCGGTACAGTATTATATAGCTGATGGGTGTAATTTCCCAATACTTACCATAACTGTAAACTCTGGTAGGTGAACATTATGCAACTATGCAAAATTCACATTTTGCACTGTTTTATACTTTAAACTGCTTCTAAAAACAACCCAAGCGCTTAGAAAAAAGACCTCCCAATTATTAAGTCACAGTTGACAGGCACTACACCGTTACTTAGCAACCCTAGTTGAGCCCAGCCCGTTGCCTGCCAACCCAAGCTGAGCTCCAGCATGTTTGGCCAGCTGGTTTTACCACTGTATGTGCTGTACAATGGCTGCTGGAAAAGAGAAGTGTTTGGTTGTTGACTTACTATCCAGAAACCACTTGATGCATTCTTGTTGGTTATGGTGGAGGCTCCACTTCTGCTTTTCAAATATGTTTAGTTGTACAATTGCGCATGTGTTTGCAGCCATTTTCACTTGCCCATAGACCTGTACTAACTGTTTAAGGAAGCACAATAGATCATCTTTAAATGTTCTGGATGATGCGCTACTTAAACACTCTGCCATAGTTTTCAGGCAAACATTAACGGAAACATACATGTCAAATCGCAGGGAAGGAACATGATTTCTATAGATCACGACAACAATGTGACCACCACGACCTAAACAGCTAAAAGAAATATTTGAACCTGTGTTCACGGATCATATAAAAGGAGAAATTAGGTCAAAACAGCATGAATGAGCTACAAATATTTGTGAGAAATAAAACTTATCAAAGCTTCTGGTTTTCTCTTTCTCACCCTGAGATGTGACTTTTCTCCGAAGATGTAAAAGGCGGCTCGATGCTTTCGGAGTTGAGCCTGCAGACTGTTGCTTCCTGCAGGGGGCGCCAGATTCTTCCCTGCCAGTCTGGCGCCCACGTCGCCCTGTGACGGGTGCTGAGAGAGTCTGCCGCTTGAACGCAGACTGGCCCACATGCCTGCAAAAAAAAAAAAAAAGAAAAAAAAAAGTCACATACATTCGCACACATGCAGGAGCCGGCTTGTCTGAATGACACTAATGTACACATGCTGTCAAATACACTACGACTGAATAATGAATAACGTACGACATGCAGACTGCATTCACATGCACAGCCGTTCAATTTGGATTATATAAACACCTTAATGTTCAGTGTCTGCCAGCAAAGCAGTTGCCTGTGCGGATCCGAGATATTAGAAGCAGAAGTTGCTGGAATTCTTAGCGAGTCAACAAGTCTACGAACCAATTTCTACAATAGCCAGCATGCCATAACGTCCAAACATCGTAAATCACCATTGAGAGAAGTGATTTTTTTTTTCCACAAAAATCACTTTCAGTCCTTTTGAATTTCATTCATTTTTCCAAACGCTTTAAAGCAGACACGTTTTATAGGAGCTTTTAATCGTTTAAACTAAAATCCCTTCAAAATATGCTGAAGTTTATTTTGAAACATATCGAGTTTTATAAGCTCTCTGTAAAACTTTTCATAGCTACAATCAGCTAACTGTTTACATTTGAAGCCAGCCCTGATGACAGGGTTAAGATGCCGATGTGAGCTCAGTTATAAACAGAAAAACACTGGCGTCACACATACAGCAAATATATCTGCAGGATTTCTATTCCCTGGCATGCACCTTTCTTGCTTGCTAAGTTGACGTGTCTTCTCTGAGCTGCAGGATTTTCATTACGTTTGAGTCTTGTTTTATGACAAATGGCTTCCTCTCCTTGTCGTTTTGGACCCGGCTCGTAGCTGACCACAGCAATGCTGAGCCAAGACATGAACAACAGAAAAGGACCACATGAAAGCAGCCACTCTTGCTTGTGAAAAACCACAGCTCCCAGAGGAGCAGCCGCGAAGTCAGCCATGATTAGCAGGATGTTACCCAAAGGTCTAAGCAAGAGCTGTGCAGCAGAATGAGCCATGTTATTTGACCTGGTTAGTGAGCGTTTGTGTAGATTAGAGGGAGCAGAGAGGCTGAGGCTCTACAGATGTGTTAGAAAGGAGGGGAAGCAACAGTTTCACTATACCTTGATTGTGGATTCTTTCCTTAGTGGCAGGTTTTTGGTTTGAGTGAGCGAATAGTTTGTCTCTGTACTCAAGCACTGGGAGGTTGTTGGGTACAGGAGAGAGGATGGGGCAAATTAACGTCACCATACCAACCAAACCTACAACCTCACACACACATGCAAACAAACAAACAGTAGACTGGGCTATATGTAGCAACAATTTAAAATTTACTTTGTTTTAATGACTGGGGAAATGATTGTCATACAGCAACATGCATGAATGAATTTTCCAATGTTATGATTGGAGGAGACAAAAAAAAAAAAAAAGACCAGATTTAGGTTTATTTTGTGCAGAGAAGATGTGACGTGTTGTTTCCTAAGAGCAGTGCATGATGGCACCCCAGGCGAGCGCCAGCCTCCTGGTGTCCCAGACACAGCTAATCACATAACCAATCACCATTGAAGCCCTTTCTGCATAAAAAGCATTTTTTAATATCGTCACAACTTTTTTGCCAAAAATGAATCATCTTTTAGCAAAAAAGAAGTATTGAATTTTGTTTGCCAAAAACACTTTTGGCTAAAAAAACTGAACATGGATGAATGGATGAATAAATATTAGCATTAAAAAAAAAACATCAAAAGATCTTCTACATACACTGTATAAAAAGACACAACCATCTTTCTTGCACCGTTTGATGTTAATTCAAGTTAAATGTTTTGTCTGAGGTCAGGCGAGATTACCAAAATCACTTCGACCCGCTATAAATGACAACATGATTACATATTTTAAACTTTCTTTAAAATCAAATTTTAAAAATCTAATTTACATGAAAAAATGACAGTCATAGTTTTGGTCCCACAGAAAATCTCAGGTTAAAAACATCTACAAATTTTTTTATACAGCATATACAAACATCTAGAGTAAAATGTAGATATATATATATAAAAAAAACACAAACAATGCTTTAAGAGTCTTTAAGAAAATGTCTAAATAGTTGAGTTTTTGCACAGCTAGATCAAATACAGCCCAGATTCAAAAAACAAAGTTGCCATTTTTTTTTTTTATTGAATCATAAGTCACTAATCAAATATAAATTCAGCCACTGGCAGTGTTTAGGGTTATTACACCTTACACTGTGCAGACCACAGGGAGGCGCCTGTTAACTAGACATGTAATTAAGCAAGTGAAAACTCTTCTAATAACTTTTTTGGGTGTCATCGTGCCCCTCTCCCAGTTTTGCTGCTGCGAGTAAAAATGGTTTAGCAAACAATTTCAGACATTTTCATAAAGATAGCATGACAAAATACATCTAATTTTGCAACCAAGCAAAGAAAACAATCCTAAAACTGAAAAACCTAATTATATCTCTAGATTACCAAATATTTTCCCAAGGTTTTTTCTTGCATGCGGTTCTCGTAACTCAAAAAACTGGGAGTAAAGCACTCGCCAGTGCAAAACATTTAGGAGGTGATGTGTCATGCTTCCACTAGTGAGCTCAAAATCCGCTGAGTCAATCTGAACAATACTTTTGCCTTTGACCTTTATACTGAATTGGTGAGTAATAGGTAATTAATGCTGACTTTGAGACAAAAACACTGTACTGAGGTTTCTTTCCAAGAGTTCACATTCCAACACAAGCAGTCACAATAATATAACAGCTTAACGGTACATTATGTCTTCATCTGGTAGATAGCATTACAGCAATGCTAATGAGTCCCAGAAAACTACAAGCAAAAAAAAAAAAAAAACAGATGCCATTTATGAATTTCACCCCAATGAAATATAAATATTTCTAGAATTTTCTCACCACACAAAGAAGCTTAATTTTCACAAATGAAGAATTTAAATTTATGGAGCTATTGAATTTACACTGATCTCATAGACGTGGTGTTGACGTGACACTTGTGTTTCATGTTTCACCCGGCAGCAGAACCACACACACACACACACACAACACTGAATATTTGAAAAGCAACGTGAAACACGCACCTCCTCTGGTGAAGCTGCTTGAGAATGGGATGTCCAAGTGGACGGGAGCCATCTTTGATAACCGCGACGTTCTTCTTTCACTGCCTGAAGGCGAAAGAGTGACACAGCAAACAGGATGTAAACACAAGTCGCACGCTACATGTATAGAGTTTCAGAATGAGAATTAGATGAGAACTGCATACTCAGTATGTCTACATAAGCTCATAGTGCCACAGCAAAATCTGCTTGTTTGTTTTTTTACCCTTCTGAAAATCCTTTCTGATCCAAAACCAAGAGTTATTTGAGCTAAATGTGCAGAAACTGTCTGGGTTAGCAGGATTCAGGCAGGGCTGGGAGAAGTCCGAGATGAATGAACCAAGGAAAGACCTTAGACAGTCTGGTGATTCTGACATAACCTTTTATTGTACCAATTTCCTTTTAAATCCCTTAAATACAAACAGTCTCCTTTTCTTTCTCCGTCTCTTTTACTGGACATTCGCACACAGACATATACATAAAGATAAGTCATTAAAGATAACTGCTGACCACACTCAAAAAGGGAGAAAGCAATTACCTGAGAACAAAGAAAACAAAACAGAAATAACTTCGACAAATGCTGCTGTGCACTTTCTTTTTTATCGGAAGAAATGAACTCTATGTGGCCTCTTGTCCCTTCAGAAAACAAGCTTAGTTTTTTTTTCCCACGAGAGCCCTAATGCTTCCCCTTGAAGCTAAATCAGGTCAGGTAGGGGCAGCAGGCAGCAGAGAAGGCAGCTTAACCTGTTGATATTTACTGATTATTTTTTAGTTCAGTTAAAATTAAAACTTGTCTTAATCTTTCAGTTCAGAATCTTGTTTGGTTTTATAACAGTAAACGTTTTTGGTTTTTTTTTTTGAACCTGGCAAACCAAGAACGAACATGCGTCAAATTGTGATAAGATGATAATAACTTATTGTAATTTTGGTGTGTGTGTCGATATCATTGACCAACAATTTTCAAATCCTCACGCACTTCCAAGAGCAGCCTACATTTAATAAATCTGCCCCAGCTTCACTTCTATGGGTTAATTTCTAAAGAGACATGGAAACAAGTTCGGGTCAGAGTGCGTCTCAGTTGGGAAACCTTAAGGTGTGTGAGCAGTCCGACTGGCAGCAAAGGCAACAATGACTTTTGTTCTGTTTGCTTTAAGCAGCCCTTTCTCATGCCCCCCGCTTCAACTAGGAGCCATTACTGTTAACTGATAACATTATTGGCCTTCTGCCATTTTCATGCTCTGGTTTTCAGCTCCTGTGCACAGCAGGCCAACTGGTACGGCTCTATATGAAAGTCCATCTTTACTGCTCTAGCTGGATTATAAAAGCCATAATAACATCAGACTGCAGGAGTTCGTCAACATGCAGACAAAGTAGATTTTTTACAGTACAGTAAATCTACAAGATAAACAGAGGCCAAACATTGTCAGCAGTTTGTCATTAAAAGCAGATAATGTTATGTACAGCAAGGCACAAAGACATCTGATTATCATCAGCGTACGGTGTAATTTAGTTTAAGTTTGTATGTGAAGAATTAGACGACGATTACAGAATAAAAACGGAAACATATATCGTCTAAATAAATGTTTTTCACACTATATTGTAACTATCCTGGTGGTACTTATGTAGCTTGTAGTCATACATGGCATTTGGAACAACTATTAGAAACTCTGAAACTTCTCAAAAGAAAAATTCAGAAGAGAAAATTTGAAGAACTATCTCTATAAACTGAAAAATGCCACAGAGAACTGGAAACAGCTCCTGGTGAATATTCATGCTATATAAGTCAGACCTTGGACCTAAGCAAACAAAACCAAGCTTCTAGATCGAGGTTCAAAAAAACTAGAGGAATTTGCTAATTGATATTCTCAGTGTCCAGCCTATTGTTAGCGATACAAGCCGCTAGCAATGCATTTCTCAGCATTGTGCTTTCAAACATTACAGCCACATGTCCAGTAAAGAAGTTGGTATAGCACTACGTGGAAAGGTCTGACCTAATAAAAATGGTAAAAAGTCCAAACAACACTTATTTACAGCAGCTATAACCAACATCCATATGCAGGGCAGTCATACTGGATTTTGAGGTTGAGGTTGGTAAGAAAGAAATTTCCTGAATAAAACTATACCTGATGATCAAAAATGTGTCACATATTTAAATCTGATCATGAAGTGCGAGTGGATACTAATATATTTAGTTTTCTCTGTTTTGACACCAAGTCAAAAAAAAACAACAACCTGACAAAGTCTACAATGGGCTTTGCTACGAAGAGTTTAACAAACCAGTGGTTCAAATACTATTTTACCTGGTGAAAGGCCAATGAGGGAGCGATTGGACAAGGTGTTGGTGCCGTTAATTTTGAAGATGGTTGGGATGGAGTCAAGAATGGCTTGAAGGTACTTCTCCTGTTCAAGGCTACTGGATGAATCTGACGAGGAGGCTGGTGCTGAAGACAAAAACAGAAAAGATAACCACTTTAATCATAAAACTTGTGTTTTCTTTTCCAACCCTGGTCACGTTTTTGGCATAATTTTTGCAAGTCGTAATCCAAGGCAGCAATCTAGCAGATTTATTGCCAAAAAGCTCAAGTTTCTAGAATTTTCTGTGCCTCTTGGAAAGCAAACCCACATGCTGAGGAAGTGTTCTGTGACTTGAACAGCCCCACCATACTCTTGCCATGGAAGCCTCCTGAGCGCATGAGCACAGCTTTGGTCCGCGGATGTTTCCAGCACACAACAGGCAGACGGTTGTGCCTGTAACATCGTGCTACTTTGTGTAAACTGCTGTCTTGCACGGCCTGAGGTACAACCAGTAGCCCTGGGTAGCTGAAGAGAGTGTGGGGGAGAAGCAGAGTTTTGGTGTGATATATTGGGGGAAAAACAAGGTTGAAGAAACGTGAAGAGACTCAGGTGATCAGAGGGCAGCCGTACCTGCGGCAGAGGGAGTAGAGTCTGTTCACGGCTGTGATCCTGAACTGATCGCCTGATTTGGAGCGAGACGAGCTGACCGTGATGGTGCTGAGACCGAGACGCTGGTAGTCCCGGAAACAGGACTGCTCCACCAGCTGCTCCATGGTGGACTTCTCGGATGCTCTCAAAGTGCTGCTGGGTGGTGGTTCACCGTCATCGGATACTAAATACAACATACAAAAAACACAGAATTACATAGAGAAAACTTTATCCTAGTCTATTTCTTTTTTTCTTCACAGTGAATTAAATATGTAAAAACGTCTATTTTTCTCACTTGAAATGTCATCATCTTCTTGCCAGGTCATCCGGCTGCCTCTGTCGGCCTTCTTCAGCGAGCTCTGACTACCTCGGCCCATCGTGATCTTCCCTGCCCTCTTCGCACCTTTGACAATGGTTTTCGACAGTGTTCTGTGAGGAGAACAGAGCAGAGCTTCTATCTGAGGCTTCATTTCATTACATGTGATTGATTTAAAACATGGCATTTCTGCCCTGAGTCTGCAAACCTGAAGCCAGTGTTTCTCTCTTTTGGTTTAGGAAGGATCAGCTGAGGAGCCGTTTGTCCTGCCGCAAAAGCAAATGAGCTGAAGATGGACTGAGGGTAGCGGATCCTCTGTAGGTGCTTCCTGAAGATCTCCACCACCTCTGAGCTAACCTCCTCGTCAAAAGCTACTTTTATTAACTGAAATAGAAACACAGAAAACATGATTACTTAAAAAGCCACAGTTTTTTAACAAAATATCAGACGCCAATATAAAAATTTACTCTAGAAGACACAGCATGTAACGTTCTAGCTATGAGCCTGTGTGTGTGTGTGTGTGCGTGTGTGTGTTTCTGTGTGTGGGGGGCGGGGGGTTCGGGGAGGGGGGCGTTCAACAGCGCACGCACAGCCAGTGCAGAAACAACATCGCGCACAGGCAGAACGACTGGACTTAGTTTGATCTGTAAAACGACAGGAATGAACCATAAAACAATTTTACAGCAGAGCAAGTAAAGAGAACGAAAACATGTTTCACATAAACAGCTTTTTGTCTTTGTTTCTGAGAAGCTTGTAACACCGAGACCACAGGGATTTTTAAAAGATATTTCACACTCAGTGGAACTCCTTCCAAAAGTATGAACACACCCGTAAATTTCAGGTTCCTTTTTTTGTTGACAGACATTGCTATCAGGGGATATAAAAACATCAAATTTAAGTGAAACAATGGAAAATAATATGATGCTTAAAAAAAAAAAAAAAGTGGGTCTTATCAACAATCAAACTCTCTCAACTCTGAGCTGATAGGCTGCGATTTCACCACACATTCCTAAAAGAAAGGTTTACATACGATGAGTGCATCGGCTCCGGCCGTTTCCAGAAACTTAACAGGGTTGAGGTCAGACGACTCCGGCAGCCATAACATGACTGATACCAGTTTGGCCACAGCGTGGACGAGGATCAAAGGTCGGCGCCAAAAAGCGTGACACAGTCGGGGCCTGTTATTCCGTAGGATGGAGTAACCCAGCACTGCAGGTGATCGCAGGTTGAAGGAACGTCCACATCGGTGGACTTCCAACAAACATACTGGCATTCAAGCAACCATAAAATCGTAATTTGTACTCCCTGTATCACACTGGCTGTTACAGAGCTGGGGAAGAATTTGATCCAAATAGCCCAGTCAGTTCTGGGTTTAAGACTCTGTCTCAAGGTGATGTTAAGAAGTGGTTTCTGAAAAGTTGCACAATCTTTTTTATTGGATTCCTACAAATGTATTTATTTAATTCCCAAAAGCGCACCACTTCTTTGAAGCTTTTATGAATTACACAAATATATATTTAGCCACAATAATTAGCTGGCAAAGGAGAGTTAAGGGACATAAAATGAAATCTTTATTCAGCAGTGTAATCTCATGCAGGCGATTTTCTAACAACTCGACCTTCAATTACGTAAAATGAGGAGAACTCCATATAAAGTGACACCACAATAGTCTGTAATAAAATAAAGTGATTTTTTTTTATTTTAATCACTCTTCAAAATGGTAAAGACAAGAGACTATGCCATTCAATTAAAGCTGTAAATTGCTACAGTGTAGATGGATAACTGGAATTGGACACAACATAATTAGTGGTGGGGCTCGATTAAAATGTCTAATCAAGTTAATTGCAGGGCTTTCATTAATCACAATTAATCACATTTTAACCAAAGCTATACATCGACAAAATAAGCAACATTTTAAATTCAAAAACCGTTTCTGCTGCTAAATTATTGAATAAATGGGCACAAGAGATTAATAACAGCAACATGTTTTGCATTGAGGTGGCATGTTAAGCTTTAATAGTTTGGGTGATGGGCTAACTCCTCCTTTCTCCTTTTTGAAACAAAAATTAACCTCCAGTGGGCAAAACAAGAAAGGTTTTGCCATCTGTCGTTATTTGCAGATGTCGCTTGTGCGTCAGATATACAGGTGTACCAGAAATACATCACATGGCTTCCAAATGGAACCTTTTTATATAAAAACAGGGAATAATTGTGTTAAAATCAATGTAATTAATTTAAATGGATGCATTAAAAGTTCAGGCTCTAAATATGACAGCAACTTGTCAAAACTTGAAAGTATCGACAGTCAGAGCAATGACTAAACAGTTTAGAACTGGGCCAGTGATAGACAAGGCTGCAGAGGGAAATAATTTATCTTGAAAACGTTTGAGAAAAACGGTAAAGGAGGAAAGACTGGCATTTTGAGGTCACAAAAGCAAGCAAGAAGCCAAGAAGGCTAAGAGGAATGAACAGTATGAACTATCCTGTTGGCAATAGTAAATTGTCTAAAGTATTAGCAGCAGGCCTCTCAATAGTGGTGGCACCTGTGACTTGTCAAAACTGTTTTGTTTGGATTTTGTTCCCACTGAAGGAATTAACTTGCAACATAATATGAATTCATCTTCAGGCGAGCGTCCTTAGCAGGGGTGCCAGTAAGTGTGGTGCCAGCTCTATGAAGCACTTAATATTTGCATAACACCAAGCCTTTGAGAGCTGACAGAAATGATCTGTGCGACACTTAAATCGCATGATTCCTGCTGATGATTTAGCTCTGAGCAGCATCTTGCTGAGCTATACTCAACAACATTTTAACAACCAGCAAAACTAGGAATCACCTGACAGGCGTGCTCGAGTGTTTACCTGGAACGATGCCGAGCGGAGCTGCAGACCTTCCTGCATGTTCTGCTGCAGCTGGTTCTGGATGCTGATCTTCTTCTCTTTGGTCAGCGTGGACACAGGGAACGCCCTGATGACCGCCTGCTCCCCCACTGCACAAACACAGGAAGAAAAATAAAACAGAATTTGTAAGTCATTCATAGCATTAAGAAAATCCCTACGTGGCACTGGATATTCTATCACTATCTGCAATGGTATGTAAATTACACCACTTCTGCTGCGATTCGGTGCGTACCTAATGGATCATGAGGAATGCCTTTGAAGATGATGCGGTATGTGGTAAGAAAGAGAGCCCCCTCTGCTGGCAGGATGTGAGGGCCCCCGAGGAGGCCCCCGGTGGCCTCTTCCCTGCCGTCGGGGTCCAGCAGCACCCGCAGCCCTTCTGACACCACCTCCTCTCCAGGAAGCAGAGCTGGACGAAGAATCTTCGGCTGGTGGGAGAAACACAAAAACCCAGCACATTATGCAAAAAGAAAACAGGCGCCGTACCTGTTTGCAGGCACGTCCGCGCTCCAGCTGAGGCGTTCTTTTTTTTTATTGACAAGAAAGCACTAAAACTGGACGGCTCAGCAGTGAGATTTGCGTCACTGACTCAGATTCAGGAAATAAATTTATCATCATAATGTCTAATCAGAGCACCATATGGCTTCTTTGGAGAGGTTTTAAACCTTACGTGCAAAAACCACCGTGCAGCATTTTTAAAATGATCCACAAACATCCAAGAAAAACAATCAATTTGCAACCCTATGAGGGGAATAATTTCCCTTTTCAATCTCTGCAGGAGAACTCGCTCAATTGTGCCTTATTGAGGAAAAATAGTTGTTTGTCTTGTTCACTGAACTTAACTATTGATTTTCACATTATGTTTTCGACATCTGGACAACTGATAAGAGGTATTTTGCACATGTAGAAAAGATTTTAGCAATAATTATATTTAGAGATTTACATTTAAGTGGAACTCACATGCATGACAAAGCATACACTTTTGTTTTTGTTTATTCAGTTTTAAATTGTGAAAAATAAAAATGGAAATAATTAGAAAAATTCAGAATATGAACTTCAGAATATGATGCAACTGTGTTAGCAATCGTGTCCAAGTAGCTTGGTCAGTAACTATATGAATGTTTGTTGAAATACTTTTCACATGGAACAATCATCAATCATGCATGCACTGGCCTATTCTGTCGAAAGGAAAGAAAAGGTGAGTCCTGGTTTCCAAGAAATATTTAATAGCTCTTCACGTCCATATAGTCTGGAAAAAACTTTATGGTACATGCAGCAAAAAATAAATAAATAAATAAATAAAAAAATATGCCATCTTTACTTTTTTCTTACAAATGTTTCAGATTAAACATTTTTTTTTTAAATCAAATTAAAATAATACGATGAAATAATAATAAAATAATCAGTTTCCAAATGGTGATTACATTAATTAGAGGAAACAAAGGCTGTCCAAGCCAAATTGGTTAAACGACATAGACAAAATGAACACTCTCTTTAACTAATACCTGGTTGTCGCTGACTTAGACTTTTAGATCCAGTTTGGACCCATTCTGTTTTGCCGAATCATTTCTATGTGGTAACAGTAAACGGCTGCACATGTGAGATGCTCGTTGTGCTCAGAAGTGGTTTTGGCCTTGAAGCTCTTCCCATAGATGCCATTTTTGTTCAGTTCTTCTCTCATCCTTGAGCAAAGCATCTTAACCATAAGTGAAGTTAGTGAGGCCTGCAGTGCTTTAGACCTTCTATGTTGCTTTGTGACCTTGCTCATAGGATATTGATAAATAAAAGAGTCACCACTGTTTCATGTTTTCACTATTTGTGGAAAACTGTGTTCTAATCTAGTCCCAGAGTCACAGAAAGGACTCTGTAAGCCTTTCCAGACTGATACATGTCTACAGGTTTCACAACTTTCGAGATATTTTAGCCTACTTCATGTTGTCAAATGGGTTCTGTTAGATGATTTCTTAATTGTAAAGATCTGAGAGTTAATATTTCCCAAGGAGTCAAGTTGGATTGGAGCATTTTAACAAATGAAATCTCAATTAACTTAAAAAGTGTTTTTTTATGTACTCGGGCTACATTTGTCTTATATTAAATTTAATTTGATGAGATGAAACACTTAAGTGTAAAATAAAGAAGTTTTGAACACTTTTTAATCCACTGTGGCTTACAGCAGTGCACTTTAGTGGTTTGTTCATAGGACTGATTATTAACCAAGACCAATGGTCAATTTCTTCAATTGCATGTCTGCACCGTCGCCGTTTCACCTCCTTCTGACCTGCAGAAACATTCAATTGTTCCACAGTTCAAAATCTGAAAGAGAAGGGACATCAGCTCAATCCGAGGGTTTCCTGTTGAGGCCACAGTCGACCTAAGGGAACTGAGGTCTGGCCCGGAGATAATTATAGCCTCTTGAATCTGTCCTTGAACGAAAAGTGGGACAGAGAAGCAGAGTCCCCGTGCACCTCATTACTCCTGCAAGCTAAACGATCCATTACGGCTTCTACGTATTATGACATCAACCATCCAGGCAAATCAAGACTCTTGAATCTGTTGTGGCACGCTTTCTAGCAGATCCTGGCATATTCTTAAGAGTGGAAGTTTTGTCTCACATTAACACGTGAGCAGCAGGCAGAACGTGCATGTTGGTTTCCAAGCTGCTCCCAGGACGGTAATAGCATGACGTTTGTTTGTGTGTAATTGTATGATTTGTAGAGAACTGGCAGACATATGGCACAGCTGGGTCCACAAGTCAAAATATAAAGTGCGCTGTTGCCTGGACAAAAAAAACAAAAAAAAAACTGGATGTGACCGGCGTTCTGCAAACCAGACTAAATTTAGAGGAGGCACGAAAAGCACCAAGAGTCGTGACGCGAGTAAAAAACCCTTTCTAAAGATAACAATGTAAATTCAGATCACTTACTGTTGCCCATTTGTCTGGTAACATTTAAAATGACATGGCCTTGTCTGGAGAATAACATCCACTTAAAAGTCCAAGACAAATAAGAAACCTTTTGGGTTCTAATGCAGCGTCTGGTTAAAATTAAACTAAACACATAAGCACAAACCCCTAACAGGCCTCAGCCCTTGTCAGGCATGGTGGTGTGACATCATGACTTGGTCACCTTTCAGTTACAGTATTATAGAGTTAACTATGCTGCAAAGTACCCACATGAGATCCAGATGATACAAATATGTTGAATAAGGTTATATTGTGCAACTGTTCTTTTTTTTCTTGGCTTAATGCTGATTTAATAAGCCCATTAAAGCATCTAAGCCAGGTTTAGTTGGACAGCAATCTCATTTAAGCTGCTTCTACATATGTTGTGGAGCTTTATTGCAGCAGACTGACTGCGTGACGTGTGTGTATTTGGATGTTGCTGCTACAGACCACTAGTTCTTTGGAGCCTGCAGCCTTCACGTTAATAGTTTAATGTCATGCAATGTTTTCTACTGTATTTTTAAATGATTTATAGTGAGTGAGAAAGAGACAGCAATGTGCTGAATATGACTATGAAGAAGACGACTTTAGTGGTTTTAGTGCGCAGGAGGAAGATGAAGACAGCAATCAATAACTTGATAGGCTGATGTATTTTTAAGTAGCCATGTTACAGGCAGATACTGCATATAAAAAGTTAAAAAAAAAACTTTCAGTGTAAATATCTCATATTGCAATATGAACACCTGCGACTAATAGATGAATGCAGCCCATACATGCACACATTGTTTTTCTTGCCAAAGTTGGTGGGTGTGGCTTATATTCAGGCGTTCTCAATAGTCCGTTAATTACGTTACCCTGGGAGGAAGTGACTTTTATTTCCAAATTGAAAGATGTGAATTGAAATTAAACAGAATCATAAGTAAAGGAGAGTGGGACTAATATTTAGCAATTATTACAAATACTAATTCCTTGTTTTCTTATAAAGAAAAGTGTATAGACAGACTTTATACATGTATCTGCCTGCAGGAGATGATTCGGTTTTTAGAGTAAATGGGGGAGCAGCTCTTGCTCTGCAGCACGGCTGAATCATATTTTCCAGCTTCAGGAGAGAACATCAAAATTGAATTTGCTTTATGATCCTCTTTAGCTCAACATTATTCTAAGTAGATTCACAGCTTTAATTGTACAAAGCCCTGTGCAGATATAAGCTTTCACACAGCTCAGTGGGGAGGAACACACTCACCTTCTGAATAGGGGGCAACCTCCTGCTTTCCCTATGAACTGCCTCTAAAGCCTCCATCTGCATCGCTACGATTCCTGTGGGTCAGACACGGGGATCGGTTACCCAGAACACACACTACAAGTGCACACGTCCGTGTGTATCCACTTTCTGAGGCTGTCTGACATGTCAGGAGTTGGTGAGCTTATACATTTCTGTAGGCGTTGGCATCAACACATAACACATGCACCCAGGAGGTACGAAGCGGAGGGAGTCTGGGCTGTGACGGAGTGTGAATGCTGCACCTGGGATCATGCAGTGCAGGCTCTTGATGTGCTCCTGGGTGACGCCGCTCTCCGTGCACACCTTGTCGATGAAGCGGGCAACAAACCTGACCACGGAGTTTGCCGTGTCGCTGTTCTCAGAGTCCTCGAACCCGCTCTCCGTGTCGAAGCTCTCGGCCATGCTGCCAGCGATGCTGCAAATATAAATGATGACGCAGTTGAGATTAAGAAAAGGTCACGGGGCCGCTTCCAAGAGACGGGGCTGCGTGCTGACAGATCACACATTTAAACACGCGCCCCCGATAAAGAGCAGCGAGCGGCCGGGTGATTTTTCAGCGAAGCAAAGTGCTGATGGCTGGATTTAACTGGAGGTTGTTTCACATGAGAAAGTGATGCAACGCTCTCCCCGGGACAAATGCTGCATGATGAAATCGAAATGTTCCCTGAGAGAAACAAACAAGTCTGGGATGAAAATGTAAGACAAAACACTTCAAATATTTTCCACATAAATAAATCCTTGGCTGAAGCATTTCTGTAACTTTCAGAAATAAATAAAACTGGATAACATACCAGCATTATGTTATTTTTGTTGAAATTGAAATTAAATTCTGCACAAGCCGTAACAAAACGCAATATCGGATCATTGGACACAATTGTGAAATTCATACTTCGTTCCACTTTTAATAAACACCCACGGGCCGGATTTTCCTGTCCAACTCCCTCCACAGTTACAGCAAGACAGAGGAAAAAAACTAATTTAGTGCGGCCCATTCAGGGAAGTCCGAAGGTGGATGAAAACGAGCCACGTTCTGTTTAATGCCGGAGAAGCATAAGCCCAAATGACAGATTGAAGTCGGAAACAAACGAAGTACAGCAGCCTGTTTGGCCTGAAAAGAAGGTATCATGTAGACTGTGAGTTATTCCACGTCCACCCACAGACTTATCATCACCTTGTTTAATAGAAACTCACATCCTCCCAGATCCTGAAAACATAACTTGAGGTTTCCTCCAGCAGAAGCTGATTGTTCTACCTGCTGAGCAAGTTTAAATCAAGCTCTGACTTTGTTATGTTTTGTCAAGGAAAAATGTTATGAAACTGCAGAGCAGCTGTGCCTCAAAATTGTTTTTTTTGTGTCTTTAAAGATCCAAATTCAGTTTTTAAATGATGATTTTATAGAACAAAATGAAAGTCCCCTAATAACTATATTGGCAATAACCAATTTCGACTGCTCTCAAGCGTTTGTACTATGAACAAATCTTTAATTCACTTTAGAAGAACTTTGACCAACTCTACTTCCCTGATTTGTTTTAATGCCTTAAGATTACAGATTACACCATGAATGGTCTGCTTAAGGTCATGCCACAGCCTTTCAATCAGATTTATGTCCGGAACTTGACTAGACCTCCTACAAATTTAATCAATTTGATTAATTTAGTTGTTTTTCAGCCATTCAGATGTGGATGTGCTGGTGGGGTTTAAATCATTTCCTGCTGCATCACCCAAGTGCACCTGAGCTTAAAGCCACTGAAAATCATCCGTTCTCCTTCAGGATTTTTCTGGTAAGAAAATGAAAGTTGACATTTTTAATTGACTTTTTATGCAAGTTTTAAAGGAATTTTGCATTAAAGGTTTCACTATTTACTCAATAATGCAAAGCTGACACTTGTAATGAACTTTTAATGCAACTTTTAGTGCACCTTTGCATTAAAAGTGTCATTATTTGCTGAATGACACTTCATGACAACCGTTGTAAACATTTATGAAGAGTCATTCATGTGTTATGTCATGTTTATGACAGTCTCAAGTCAGTCTAATGCACACCCGTTCAAATAAAGTGTTACCAGATCTCAAGTGTAAAATAAAGCGAAACAGGAAGAAATCGAAGCATCGTCTTGGTCCAGAGAAGGAAATCCTGACCTGTTTGTCACAATGCTGTTGCTGCCACTCTCCCAGTCAGTGACGGGCGCGTTACGCAGGAGTTTGTTCTTGCTGGTGTCCAGAGGAACCAGCAGGTAAACCATAAGGTTGGCGTAGTGGATGGCCTGACTGAACACGGTGTTCTCCTCGTTCTTCACCAGCTCCTGTTGCTTGTCCTTGCTGAGACTGGGCCACAGGCGCAGCTGCTGCGCCGCCAGGTCCATGGCTGTCTGCTCCTCATCATTACCTGCAGCAGACTGGGGGTCCGCATCCTGCAGAGCCAAGAGTAATAGAAACAGCTTCACTCCTTGGCTCCAATCACAATAAGTTTGTTAAACTTCAGCTATAATTCACTGTGGATCAATCAATTCATCTTTATTGAGAAAAGATTTAGAAAGCACAGCTCAGACATTTCTTTTTCTCCTTACCTTAGGGGTGGCGGCGATGGCTCTCTTTTCTTCTGGGGTGTTCAGGTACAGGGCCCGGATCTGACTCTGGACTTCACTATAGAAAGTGGCTTCCCAGAACTGCTGGTTGGTCCAAATGGGATGGTCCTGTATGCAGGTGTAGGCAAATTGGTTCACTCCAGCAGCCAGTCTCTGCAAGACAAAACAGAGCAGAGGTTATGATGCAATACTTAACAACAACAACAACAAAAAAAGTTAAGAACGCATTATCTGGTTGCCATTAAACCAAGGAAGCGTATTTCCGATGACACGCGGAGTGAATTATGCAATTTGGAGAGATATTTGCAATACTTGTAGCTCAGAAAATGTTTGCCGCTGTTGGAATTTCGGAGGATTCGATGATGGAGTAACTAAGGAAAACCAAATAAGGATATGCAAAAGAACAAAATAATTATGCGCTCTCACGGCACAAGCAAAAGGGTAACGATCGAGCATTTGCCCAAAAGTTTTCTCATCGCGATCTTCGAATTTTTTAAATTCACGCTGTGTGACAAGGCCGGCTTTATCACCTCGCCAGAACATTGGACAATAAAAACAAACCAAGCAACTAGAGAGCTAACTCAAAAGGTACCGCTGCAAAGCAAAATTATCACCGACCGTCCATATGTGCAGTCAGAAGAGAGGCTGGTTAATCCTTTCAATGGCTGCACATTTACCGCAACAGTTTTCAGTAAAATGAGTCTGTTAAAGTGTTAAGAAGTGGGAGAAACAACAAAATCAAGCGAGCTATGAGGTTTAAAGCGAAAATCAATCATTCGCTGCGAGTCATAACTTTTTAAACAGATAACAACCCCTGTTGGAGCAACGTAGCACCCCTTAGAGTGGTCTGCAAAGTGAATCAGCCGTGGCTCGCAAAAACAGCCACTTCGGAGGAAGCTGGAGTTCTCGGCTGAAAGCGTCAGCACGGCCGTGTGCTGCACTGCGCCAAAAACGTATGGTGAGGAGACGCTGAGCGATTCCAGAAAAATAAACTTGCATAGGATAAACAACACAACCTCAACAGAGGCTGTGTTCAGATTAATGAGCGTCCACAGAAAGCAAACTTTCACCATCCATCCGTCTCGAAGCCTTAGAGCCACATGCATGGATCAGGCCTGTTATTAGATTAGCTTCTGATTTCTCTCCCCTGAGTCTGACACAAGCCAGTGGTGTCTATTATCACTTTATAGTTTGCTTTTGAAGAAAGAGAACTGGTGGCGGGGGAGGTCACTGTAATTACAAGAGACAGAACCAAAACAGTGGGCCAAACGCCAGGAGGGTGCTGAGCTTACAGCTAATGCCCACACAGCAGAAACACACACACACACACACACACACACACACACACACACACACACACACACACACACACACACACACACACACACACACACACACACCTCTTCATACTAGAGCTAAGTGTTCCTCCTAGTTCATAGTCGTTAATTTGTTAATCGTTCTTTCCTGTGGTTTAAATATCCACATTTTTGCCAGATTTGATTGACAGAAGCACTAATTTCTGAGGATGCACTACAACTTCAGCTGCTACTTAGTGAAAGAGAAAAAGTATTTAATAGAAAAGGCTGGTTAAACATCTTGAAAAACTTAAAAGTCACACTGTTAGACAGTTACACAACTGCTGCTTAACCTCCTGCTGATCGGCTCCTAAATGTTAAATAACCAAGATGAAACCAATTTTCAGGAGAAACAACATGTCTCTGATTAAAGTCTGTTTTCAAAGGCTTTCAAGGTGTTTAAAGACTGAACCTTTCATGTCCTGCTGGCAAATGAGAGAACCTAAAAAAAAAAAAACAGATTTTACTCATAATAAAGGAAAAAGATCTACAATGGTTGTCTGAGTCACTTGACGCTACGAGCCAAAAGGACAACTCTTGAGCTAATTTTCAACCCCGTAACCACATGTTTTGTTCCGATTCATTATAACTGGAAACAAACCGTGGTTAGCGTGGTATGTGTCCTTACCGTTACCTCTTCGCAATCTCGACCTGATTTTTTTGAGGTGTGGAAGATAATGCTGGGACATCAGGTAAACAGTTTGACAATGTGACCACGTAAAAGATTAGTTGAGGACCGATATCGAAGAGCGTCCTTTTTTATACCATCGGTTTTGAACGTTTTAGCAAACCAGCAACCAGTTCTTCCATGAATGGCATATTCCATTTCAACCCTGTCCCAGTTGGCTCCGAGTTTTCCATCTTCACTTTAAAATTCAAGATGTCTGTTAGTGACGTGAATGGAGGGTGAATTTATGGAGTTATTGAGACTTTTATAAGCTGCTCGAGCAAAAGAACTTTGGATTGTGATGTGCGCAGAAAGTTAGACGACCACTTCCAATGTGGGGGGGAAAAAACCCACGCAGACATCTGCAATCTGTTTATGTAAAAAGGATTTAGGCCTGGGCAATGTGACGTGCAACTAATATCAACATATAGTTCGGATTTGATGGTGATTCAGGACTCTGATCCTCTTTCCAATTGCAGGGCAAAAGCAACAAACATTGTAGCTGTCTTTAAGCTCGCAAACACCTGCAAACCCGACAGGTAACTCATGATTTGAGACAAAGATAAATCCTTTTAACTCACAAACAGACTATGAAAAGACTTCATATACATCTATGAAACACGTGCAACAACTAAATGACAGATGTCAGAGCATAGGAGCCAAGCACTGAAACATCAGATCAATGCTAAGGAAGGAAAATCCTTGTAGGCTACAATTTAGGGCTTAAATAAATGGGAAATGCTAAATAATCACATTTTTTGCCATTACGAGATCTATAATAATGGTTTTAGGAGGGCTTAAAGAAACTATGCCTCCAGCAAATTAGAAGTATACATGCAATGGTTGGTTTGGAAATTTTTACATGATATGCCATAAGTTGGCCTGTTGCTTTGCTGAAGAAAAGTTTAAACATTTGAACATTTCTGGAAAAATCCATACAATATTAGGAGTCATATGACGCTCTAATGCCAGTAATCAAAGTCATATCCAGCAGCGTAAGCACATTAAACGTCAAAATGTAAACAAGTAAGCTAAGGAAATGATGTGAAACAGAATAAAACTAAACGAAACACAACACTGTACTTGTAAACTTTAACATGGTACCAACTGGAAGGTGGATCAGGTTAGAGAGGAATCAGAGGAATCTCAAACAGATTCCCTCATCAGAAGTGAGCAGATGAAAAAGCAGCAGACGTGGGGCTTTGTGCTGATGATTTGTCACAGATTTCACAGTCAGCTGAGGTGTCAGCAGCTTTTTTTTCCCAGATCTTTCATTAATAGCAAAGTGGATATGGGAGGATTGTTTGAAAACACACCTCATGTCGCATGACTCCATTACCGAATACATTTGTAAGTGCCTTATTTGTTTATGTAACGATTAGAGTAAAAACCTCAAATTAATTTCATTTGTTTCCTTTTTATGTGACGCTTAAAAGCAGGTAGGGCTATTTCCCCTTCTGGCTCAGTCCATGGGTCTGCTGGAGAGCCATGGGGGGATGGGCCAGGGTCGTACAGAAGAGAGAATATTTATATTTTGCAAATATAAAACATTTGTAAGAAGCTAAATTACAATTAGTAGCTTTTAATGTGCACACAAGTTTCCGTGAAGGTCTTTTCCCGGGATTGTATGTGAAAAGTCAACCCAAGTAGGGCATAATTATAAAATGGTAGTGGAAAAACTACTCAGTTAATGCTCTGAAGAAGCAGACATGGGTTATAAAATCCCATTTTCACCATATAAGGGTGTACTGTTCAACTAGAAAACCTGTGCAAGTAAAGTGAAAGGCAGGGGAAGGACAACATTAAGGAGAGAAGCAGCCAAGCGGGAAAACAAAAATCTGGAGTAGTTGCAGGGATGCACAGCTCAGGTGGAAGAACCTGTGCAGCACACACAAATCCATCCTTTGAGGAAGAGTGCTAAGAACAAAAACTTTGTTAGAGAAAGCCGTAAGAAATCATGTTTTGAACATGGCAAACATGAAAAGAAGGTGCTCTGATCAGATGATAGCTGCAGAGTGCGACATATGGCAAAAAAAAATAAAAAAAATAAAAATAGCACTGCAAAATAACTTATCAGCAATAAACACAACAAAAATGCTTTGATTTCCACAGGAGAAAAGGAGCTTCCTTCTGCAGGATTTTCTCCATCAGTGGATTCTAAACTTTCCCCTCGCTTCACAGTCAGAAACTCTCCACTCCGGTCGGCCTCTAAACGACCGACGCAGCCGACCGGAGTGCAAACTCGCCGTAGATCATAAGCCAACTTTTAGATGACATTAATGACCGCGTGTTTAGATTAACTGTTCTCTCTCAGAATGACAGATGATTTATCTCACTTTACCATCAGAGGAACCATGCGTGCTGTCTTAGAGTTGAGCATGGGAAGGAGTCCAGAGGATTGCTGGAATAAATAACGAGGACACATCGAGAGCTGATCGATGTGATGAAGTTGAGCTATAGTGCAGCTAAGCCTGCCATTGTGCAAGACTGCAGTCTTAGAGTCTGAAGTATACGTGGACCCTGTCAAACTTTGCACGATTAAGTGGTAGAGCGTGGATTTAAGAAGAAATGTAGGCCTCTAGATACTCTCATACCTCTCTGTCAGCTGAGTGTGTTAAGCGTCTTGCAGCAGATGTTACGTGGGTGTGTGTCCATGTTTGCGCGGGTGGTATGGGTGTGTTATTTGTCAGGGCTTTCTATATTAAGCCTGTACTTTTCTGACTTGTCGGATATGCTTGGGTCAAATTGACCGAGGTCAGCCTCGCTTATTGATGACCGCTCACAATGCTCACCAAGTGTTTTTTTTTTTGTTTTTTTTTTGCAGGCAGATGTGCAAGGAGGAGGACAGAGGAAAGAAGAGTCAAGGGAGGAGGGAGGGGAAGAAGGTATAGGAAGAAAGATGAAGGGGAAGGAGGGAGTGCAGCTCCGTCGGACCCATCTGGCTGTGTGACGAGCGAAGAGGAGGAATGTGAAGTCGAGAGAGAAAGGGTGAAAAACAAGAAGAAAAAAAAACGAAGGGTGGGGGACAGAAAGGAGTAGACAGGTCAGAAGAATTAAGCTATCAGGTTCTGGCATCTCGTTTTGAACTCCAGGACCCGATTAAGACCGTTGCAGCATGATTGACTATGGCCTCAGAACATCCACGCCGCGTTGCAAAGAGACAAAAGACATAGCGCGTGTCGTCACTGAAACAAGTGCACACTTGAACAGAGACGCTAAGCGAAGACCATCATATCTGGGCTGTCGCAAGCCTGCAGGCAGCGAC
Organism: Poecilia mexicana; assembly: GCF_051168715.1. Taxonomy (NCBI): domain Eukaryota; kingdom Metazoa; phylum Chordata; class Actinopteri; order Cyprinodontiformes; family Poeciliidae; genus Poecilia; species Poecilia mexicana. The sequence continues at coordinate 19,873,150 of NW_028263372.1, forward strand.
GTTATTTACATGTTTTGCAAGAATTTAGAGCATTCTTGAACTGCTGATACAAAACAGTCACTTGATTCTCTACAAGTCCTTGGTGAGAACGAATGTTTGACCTAAAAACAAGTCATCCCTTCAGGCACTTTTGCAAGCATGTTATAAAAACACCCTAAAATCCAACAAATTAAGAAAAGAACCACAACCCAGACCCAACTAGGAATTAATCACAAAGAAAATGAGAACCGCACAAAAGAAGTAACTAATGACATCTAGTCCATCAGTTAACCGGAGTCTAACCCAGCCTTCTTATGCAATGATGATTGACAAATAAGACCATTATTTAAAAACAGTTTTTTTCTTTCTACTGAAGTCATCACTGTCTGCTGCAAGTATTTGTTTAATGACCTGTTGCATTTTAGTATGAAAAATCAGCACCAAGAAAATCAATGCATCACAATGCAAATACTCTTCATGGTACCGTGAATGCGCAGTAATTAAGTAAACAGGCATGACAAAAGCTGGGCATTTTTACATACACAAAGGTTACGGAGTACGTCATAATCTATTGTGAGGACAATGTGGAGAGCAGCTTGACAAAGTGGGTTGACAAATCGGCCCATGGATAAACTCTGTCCACAGGAATGCTAACAGTCAAGTGTTTTTGTTGAGCAATAGATATGTATGAGCATTTCAATCTGCTATCCTCAAGCTGTTGAATAGATTTAAATGTTAGAAGAGATATCAGCCTGTCAAGGGATGAACAACAACGAATCCACTCATCGGCTCATCTCCAGATAAACCCACCGGTCTTCAGATAAAACCCCACAGGAAGTGGGCTTTGGAACAAAATGTAAAACCTGACCTGTGAAAAAGGGCAGGTGACTAAGAGGTGCACAATGTCTGGATGAAATCTGACTCCAGAGGTTGTCTGACAGAGTTTAGGGCTGCAACTAACGATTATTTTGGTAACAGATGATGATTCTGATGTTTAATCACATAAAAAAAAAAAAAAAAAAAAAAAAAAGGTAACACTTTATTTGAAGGGGTGTGAATAAGACTGACATGACACTGTCAAAAACATGACATAACATCTGTCATGAACATAAAGAAGTCTTCATGACAACTGTCAAACATTCATAAAGTGTCATTCAGTAAATAATGCAAAGTTGCTCAAAAAGTGGCACTGAAAGTCCATTAAGATACCAACTTTGCATTAAATTATAATTTACAAAATCATGCAAAGTTAGCACTTTTAATGGACTTTTAATGCAACTTTTAGAGCAACTTTGCATTAAAAGGGTCATTATTTACTGAATGACACTTCATGACAACTGTCAAACATTCATAAAGACTTCTTTATGTTCATGACAGGTGTTATGTCATGTTTATGACAGTGTCATGTCAGTCTTATCCTTGCTGCTTCACAGTATGACCTAATCTGTTCGTTATTTTTTGGGGATTAACCGGTTAATAAATGGATAGCCAAATGTGCTTTATCCTCCTGACTACCAGTAGTTCATTTTTGTCCTCTGTAGAGGACATTTCTAAACCTGAATATCTCCCGCCCCCTGCATTCTACTGAATTAATTCCTTTTGGTATCTGGAGAGGACATTTAGGGCTTTTCAATGATACCACATGTGAAGAGGTAGGACTTTTGTACATATCTTTTTCTAATTCATAAAAATTGCGTAATCAGTAATAACACATTTTATGGGAAGAGACAAAGTAAGTGCATAAAACCTTTTATAACCTTACAAAGAATGTGGGATTTAAAAAAAATGGTGATTGGACAATATTTTTTTTCCTGGTAGTTAGTTATAGAAGATGTTTTCTTTTTTTTTTTGCTGAATTTGAAATGGGTGAAGCTTAAACAAAATCACATGAAGAGCTCTGAGTAGAACAGATTTACAGACAAAGATTTTTAATGTTAGATGCAAAATGTGTACAGTAAGTTGTTCTTTCAGCAAATGTTTTTTTTTTAGTTTGTATGCTTCAGTTAATTAACTGAATTACTAAATTAGTTGACGATTACTTCAGAAATTGATCCATCACAATTAATTTGAGTAATTGTTTCAAAGTTGGGCCCAAAACTCTACCAGGGTTATAACAAATACTCTTAAAAGTAAGCCTACTAAACCGAAATATCAACTGTTGATGTTGCTTGCATGGTCAACATACCCTTTTCCAATTGACTTAATGATAATACTTACATAATTAATTAATAGCTGGGGTCACAAATTTCTTCTACTGTTATTTTGAGGGACTGAAGCTAAAAACGTTGGCGACCACCGACTTAAACTACCACAAAAGCTGAGGGAAGACCCAAGAGATATGAAAGCAAAACATCAAAACACAGAATCTGGCCAACAACGTCAGCTCAGCGTCAGCATCTGGGAAGCAAAAAAAAATAAACAGCGTCTCCGACACGCAGAACCTAGGGGACAGTCATTTCAGAAGACGCTTCCCACGTTCCCTGACCTGCAAACTTGGGGACTATGGCGACAGCATGAGGCAGCGAAAAGTCTGGCCAAGAATACCAAACGAGAACTGGCCCAGTGGTCTGACATCTGATCTGACAGGAGTTGGAGAGGACAGTTTCTTACCAAGAATCTGGTATGAAAGAGCACTCGAGAAAGATGCTATAATATTGTCAATAGAATTGGAAAGCTTGGACTGCAAAGCAGCACTAGAGGGAGAATAACAAGAAAAACTCTGCTCTTGCTCGGACTGAGCAAATCAGTTTTGTTAATTGACAATCCAATATTTTTGTCGTTATTCTTCAAAGTAATTCATTTCAGCCAATGCTTTGTTTGTCTTTCATTACGGCAAAAGGACAGAGTGATCCTTTGAGAAGTAGGGTCTGTGTGTAACGCTGGTAAATTGGGACATAATTTTCTTGCAAAGCATTGCGTAAGTGATGCAAAGGAATTTACAGAGAAGCCAGTAGACATTTTTCTACATCCTGTTGATCCATTTAAAACATTTTTCAAACTTTGCACTCATGCTTGCTTATCATTTGTGACTCAAACTGCAGCATTTTCTGATAGCTAACATTGTGGAGATCGATTTTATTGCATGAATATTGTTAAAAAAAAAAAAAAGAAAAAAGTGCACTGGTCAACTGGCAGGTTTGACTTTATTAAATTATTCTCCAGACAGATCAAACCTGGTTCGTCAGGTCGCAACAATTTTAAAGACACATCAACCGAAATGACACAGACCTGACCCTTTTCTGGGCTTTGGTTAGCTTTTCTGAAACAAATCCCCTTGTCTTCTCCTATACGATTCAGGTGAAGCACAGACTGCCTACGGGAACTTCACAGAAACCTGCTTCAAAGAAAGCCGGGAGATCCCCTTAAATCGTCCAATCCTAACATCCGGCAGAGATGGTTTAATTCATGCTGGAAAAAACACCTGCCTAGATGCACCAGGTACAAACAAACAAACTCAACGACCCCGCTTCTCTGAGCGACAAACTGCAGGCTATGTGGTTCAGACTTTCAAAGCAAGGGAACTTCCTTTAGCAACTGTAAAAATATGAAAAGCACCCAATTATTTAAACCACAGCAGAAACAACCTAGAGATCCAAACAAAACGTTCATTTCAGTTTTTTTTTTCTTTACTGCTACTCTTGGTATCAGCTCTGTAAATCTTTAATAAAAGGTCAACCACAATGGTGTTTATTTCACCCAACCTCTTCTAAAGCATGACTGTCACGCAGTATTAGGAAGCCACACGCAGTCTGTTACTGCATGTAAGGTTTTAGCCCCCTGGGGCAGATTATTCTGAGAAAGACAAACACATTCCAGTCATCTCACAGAATGGTAAGGACAAGATTTAAAAAAAAAATAAAGAAAAAAAAATGCCTACAAACATGTGAGAGAGGCATGATGAATCAATGGCGCTGTGTCAGGATGACGCATGCCTCCAATTCCCCACCCAAACTGACAGCTCTAGTGAGAATGCCATATTTTCCCTCATCTTTGCTGATCACTCCACAGTCCATGTGCCATTATAACTAAGAATAAATATACTTTGGCACGTTTCCTTCCTGACCTTACTTTACTTTTCGCCCTTTTCGGTTGAGCCCGTGTTGAAACCTGTCAGAGGTTTCAATTATTTGGAATAACAAAGCAAAGAAGACTTTTTTTTTTAACATCATTCCTTCCAACAGGCTGCAAGTCTAAAGCAGCAAATCATCCCCTAATCTTCTCATTAAAACAGTGGGGAACCACGGTGGTGTAATTATTTTCTTAGGGTTTTTGCTTGGGGTGTAATTGTCACATGGTTTACCAAAGTAAGCAAGGAAACACTTACAAAATGTACCAATTCTGAGTGCTGGAAGCCCTAAGACGGCAAACGGGAAGAAAAAGAAGAAACATATGGCTTATTATGGAAACTTTCCTCAGCCAGTGGCATCCAAAGCAGATGAATCATGTGCTGATGTTCAGCGGGTCAGGTCTCAGTACTACCCCATGAGGACGCAGGACTGGTATCTGACAAAAGCCCAGTTTGGAGAGTTGTGTCTACTGCTATAGCAACTGGCAAGCTGGAAGGACCTTGTTGTGGTGAAAGCTGCAGCTACACCTCACCGATGTTATGATTTAGGAGCCAAAGGCCACAGTCTGTTCCTCACGCTTCTCTGTGGGAGCTTTCACATGCTGCGCTGATTATGTGCATGCTGAAAAATCTGCAGAGGTTACAGGTTAAAACAGCTGTCCCTCCCCTGGAGAATCTCACATCAGTCGTACCTTCAGGGTTCCTGAACATTTTGAACAATTTCAAATTCCAGACGCACATGTCCAAATATCTGTCAACTTTAGAGTAATTTATTCAAGTAAATCATGGTATTTAACCGATTTGTACACTGTTTAAAAGTTTGGTTCAAGTATGCTCAGAAAAAAAACAATAAAATACATACCTGTCTGACGATGATCCTGTGTTACAGCTACACAGTGCAGAAGTCTAATAATGATGCATTTTTCTTTTCACTAACAGAGGTTGGACATTATTGTCTTGACATTATTGTATTGACATTATTGTACACAAACCATCAGAAGGAGAAATTAACAGTCTATCGCCATTATTTTAAGAGTGTGGAAACCATATTGGTTTTTGAGTCATACTTAAAACATTTAGATCTTTGATTATAAGTAATACCAAGTGTTAATGTGGATACACCGAATGGTGACATCACAGTGAGTATTTCCAACTTTTTACAGATTCAAAAAAAAAAAAAATGCTGTTTTTTTTGGTAATACTTTAGTTTTAGAAATTCTTGATTGTATGTTGTAAAATATGTGGAATACTCTCAAATCACAAGTGGTTTGTTTCTATTTTATGTGTATATACCTAGAAGGAAAGACGTTTGGCCATTCTTGTTTTTTTTTCTAGTTCGTACAGCCTCATTGGTTTGCTCTCATCCAACCTCAGTCCCGCCACAGTTGCGATATTATGGGTGACAAAAATAATTTGACGACAACACTTTCTAGATCAGAGAGATGTAGAGACAGAGGACTACACGAGTACTGTAGGTTGGTTGATTCTCCAGCCTGAAGGCTCGAGTATCATTGTTTTCCAGGAGTTTCCTTACCCTGTAATAGGCTGTTGACAGGGGCAGCAGGGCAGCAGCTACTGTAAACTCCTCGGAGGTGGAGCAGTCCTGCAGGACAGACGAGAGGAAGTGTGAGACAAAATGGCAGCAAATATTACAAACTCTGAGCAACTTTTCATCATTCCTCCTGAAAACCTAGAAGCACTGATTTCCCTCACACAAAGGATAGACACACAGTGGCTAGAGAGCCTTCAGTTTTACTTAAGCAAAAAGGATGAACACCATATTCCTGGATCAGAACTGGCATGATCTAAGTGGATAACTGATAACCTGCTGTAAATTAGAAACCATGGAGACGTGATTTGTGGCGAAACCAGGAGTGCAAACAATCCATCTTCATCAAAAGCGTTACATAAAGTCTGGGCAAAGCTCAAAAAAAGGCTTGCCAAAACTCTCACTCCATTATTAGGCCATGTGCTTTCAATAAACTTATATAATCCCCCCTCTTTGACACAATTGTCAAGAGTCACTTTTGGTCAGATTATTGATAGTGTCACAGTTAGCATTCTTGAACTAAACAGTCATACGAATCTAATTCAAATAAATGACAAAATGTTGCAGAAAATCCAAATATGTTGTCTGTGAAATTAAAAGAGACATCGAGCAGACACAATTAGTCAGAGAGCGTTCTCTATTGATAATGAGGACTTGCTTGTTCAAGACAAAGGTGCATTAAGAGGCTTAAAGGAGAGAGGATTAGGGGCCCAAACTAAAATTTTCAAACAATAGGTAGAAAATACGCATGTTGGGTTAAAAACTACTTGACTCACAGGAAATTGGTTCTTATCTCTGGTAAGCTGTGTTGGGATTTATTTGCTGAAGAAGAATGGCCAGAGGAAGCTTGATTTAAGACCCCCTGCAAACAGCAGCCCTGATTCTGACCTCTTAACCCCCAGCGAGGCCTCAGATAGAAAACGAGTTCATCAAACGCAACTTTTGCGTTTTTCCATCCATCGCCTGTAAATACAAACGTCTAGAAATATTAACTGAACAGCTGCAGTTTCCTAATACTGTGAGATAAGATCAAAGGAATGCTACTCCTTCAGATCATGGTCAGCAACGGAGCGAGGGGGGGATCTGTTACCGCCGTTGCTTATGACAAGAATGTACCGAGGGAGAAAATGCGAAACACATGAAAGCCTTGCCCCCCTGTCGACCAAGCAACATAGTTTATGTTTTACTTGTCACAAGCATCTCTTTTTTTTCCTCTTTCTCATTTGGGTTGCGGTAAAATGTTCCAGCTTGTTGGAGCGGCACCAAAGTTTTGTTTACCAGCATCCATAACAATGCCACAGGTCACAGGAGTTCATGGACCACAGTCAAACAGAACAACAAGTGGAAATTAACAGAAAAAAAAAAAAAAAAGTGTGAATATAACATACCGCCGAAATTCCACCGGAAACATAAACCTGATGAGACTGAAAATTAGCAGGAAGGGATGAGCTTTGAAAATGGCTTCCGCTGCGATAAAAATAAAGAACACTTCCCAATATTCTACCTCGTCATATCTTATATTAAATACTCGGAAAAAGGAAATTCCACATCTACATGTTTATTCTGTTGTTGATGTCGTTTGTCATGCTTAAATATTTCAGATCAAATATATTTTTAAGGCAGTGAACTCAGCTGTATTTAAATAATTTCATCCGTTAAGAAAAAAAACAGCCTGTGTCTGGCACAATGAAATGGGTGATAAGATCTCAAAAGCATCACAGCCTGATCTAAAGAAATTTAACAACATTATTGACTTCTATCAGGCTGCAACTCCATTTTTAATCCTTTGTGACGAGCGAACTACAACGAGAGAAAACATTCATCAGCGGTGAACCTTCATTTCAGAATACGAATATCACACTGACAGTCCAACACTGTGGTGGTAGTGTGATGGTCTGGGGCCACTTTGTGGTTTTAGGACGTTCATGACTTGCTGCAATTTGTGGCAGCATGAAAACTGCTCTCTACCTGAAGATCTTGATAAGCTAAAGCAGATGTGTGACATGCAGCAGGACAATAATCCAGGGCACACCAGCAAGTTCATATTAGAATGGCAAAACCAAAAAACCAAAATTAGTTTTAGAGTGGCCTAGCCAAAGTCTGCACTTAAAATGGTTTGAGATGTTGTGAAATGCCCAGTCTTTCCTTCTTGTTTTAATTTGATGATCTGAAACATTCAAGTCTGCCAAAAAAAAGAAGCCAAAACTGAAGAAAAAAAAAAACATATCGGGAGGAAATACTTTTCCCCCCACATAACTACAAAGAGACCACTTCAGCTTTACTTTCATCTTTGTCAAATCTTTACATTTATCTTTAACAGAGAAGCTAATAGAAGCTTTGAAGGTCAACTAACACAGCCGAGAGATAGCAGTGAAATCCAGACATGATGGCATGGCATGAGATTAGACTGACGAGTGAAAGCTGAGACGGTATTATACTGAGGGCTCAGTAGTCGTCACTGGGTTGAATAGAAGCACGCAGCGCACCGCGGTGGGGAATAGCATGTTAACCTATTAGGGATTTCAAGAATGAGAGTGAGGAGTAATTGTCACTCTGCACGTCTGTTCTAGAGGACACCCCGCTGTCTTCATTTCCTTCCATTATTTAGTGAATGTCTCACCATCATTCCTAATTCCTGAAGCTCGTGGAGCAGGAATGCCGAGGATGACTAACACAGCTATTCTCTCTTTGACACGTATGCAGCCAAACAAACAAGACAGAAAAAAAAAGGAGGCTGTGTTTGCAAGCATGCAGGATGTGAAGAAAAAGCAACTTCCTGTGAGTTTGAGAAAAGTCGCACTTTCCAGGAAACCTCTGGGATGAAAATACATCTGTCATAGAGGTCAGTGGACAAATAAAGAAAAAGCTGAAGGAAACAGTCAGGTTTTCAGTCTCAAATTAAAAGGAGCAGAAGGTTTCTGCACATTTCAGATTTGCAGAAAGTTGAATCAGGCGAGCATGTAAACTAGATGCTGCCTCCACTTTCAGTTCTGGTCCTGAGAACACAAGACAAATGACCTGAAGGGGTCTCAATGGTTCATACAAGATAAGAAACTGAAATTAATTCAGGCGCCAGACTATAACTTTACAATAAAGATTTCTACTGCATGCCCAGACCTCCACCCTTGCCTGCCATCTAGCGTGCCTGGTGCTAGACCCAGAAGTTGCTCCCTGCAGGACTTCCATAGCATCAAAGGCCTAACCAGCAGGTGACCAAACTCTCAGAGGAATGATTCAGACAACCTATTGAATCCAGGGAACAAGGAATATGATGCAGTTTTGAAGGACAAAACAGAGTTCAACTGGTACGAGTCCAACGCCAAGATACCTTTAATTTGAGGTTTTATCCTCTTCTTGTTCAGTGTTAATCAATAACTTGAGTTTATTTTTTTATCGAAACCCATTTTATTTGATGTTTCTGCAATAAACCAGAGGAATTTTTAACCTTTACTCTCAATGACATTACTCAGAAACTGCAAGAATTAAAGTCATGTTGGATTTCAGGAATATAAAGCTATAAAACATTAGCATGCAAATGGTGAAGGAGTTTGTACTATAAGTAATGGGACGAAGAATGAATTGCACAAAACAGATTTTATTGACAAAGCATGAAACCCAATTAGAGATATTTAACTTTTTTTTTGTTGTGAATATCCTAAGGAAACATTTATGGGAATGAGACCGGGCAGAGATTCCCAGTGTCCCCGGCACATAAAAGGTCATAGCTATCAAGGCCAGCGAGGCAGAAAGGGGGGCCCTGCTCTCACAGCAGGAGAATCATATTTGATCTAAAGCATGCAAAAATCTCACAAGGCAAACGCTGAACGAATTTCAAGTCTCCTCAAATGACGGCTACATATACTCTGTTGATAGGAGTCAGATTTCAGGGCAATAAACGAAAACATGTACAAATTTCTCCTCCAAGAACATCTGTGTTTAACGTGTGCTCTGCTCCAGCCGCAGCGAGCTCACGGACTGCGTGCCGTTGGAGCCGCTGCGCGCGGACTTCCCGCCTCACAGTAAACTGCGTTTCAGAGTGTTTTTCTGAGCACCATGGTGAGGCCCTCGGCCATAAGAGCGCAGAGGGCTCATAATCCTATCTGACAGGAAATGTTTGAGATGCCACGACACATCCACAGCAGGGCTCATTCCCCCCACATGGCTTGCACAATGTTAATTTCTAAAAGCTGCAGCACTGACCTGTGTGTACAAACACACACACACACTCGCGCACGCAAACAAACTAATTAGTGTGCAATGAAATGAGTAAATGCCTAAGCGAAGGTCAGTGCCGTGTGTGATTAATGGGAGAGAAACGGCACAGGACCTGATTAAAACAGTCTAAACAGAAAAAATGAGTAACATCACTTCATTCCTGATCATGTGTTAACATTTTTTCCTGAAAGACAAAACACATAAAAGGTATTTAAGAAAAAAAAAAAGGAAGGACGCCACCTTTAAACTGCTGTAAACTGTTATGTCACTTCCTGCAGCTGTGAAAACCTTTCAAAGAGAAACATTCATCAAATCTAAACATTGCGGGGGGGGGGGGGGGGGAGGACTGTTAGCTTGGAGCTCACGACAAATGCTGTGACCGGCCTCAGATCGGTGATGTCACTGCAGATCGATGTGTCATATTAACACATTTTCCAGAAATCGGAATGAGGACAGACGCTGCCATTAGACAAAGAAACATTTTTAACAGCGGACGTCACACACGCAAACAGATCCGTTTGGAACATCTTTTTCTGAGGGGGGGTTCTTGCGTGACAGGGCGCTGAAGGAGAGGTCACTGCAAAATCTGAAACTAATTACTGGCCACGGCATTTTCTATTTATATTTATTCCGCAGACCGTCTGCGGCTGACACCCCCGTGGCAGAAGAAACTGAACCGAGGGCAGAAACAAGCCTGCTTGGCATCTAAACAAACCTGATGACAAAAACATTCAAAATCAATCAATTAGAGGCACAAACAGACCTCACAGAAAGCCAGACTATCATTTACCCCTTGTTTCGTTTTACAAAAAGTGCACTCTACATCAGATCTCTTCTCCATGTGTTTAATAATTACTTTTTTCCACATATTGCTGTAGATCACTTCTTTTTTCAGCGGGCTGCCAGAAGGAATCATGAAGGGGAAACATTCTTTGAGACTCCCTCAGAAACTTTTATTTTCTGTATAATTATATAGTCATGACCAACACATTTCAGGCTCTGCTTACACATGTTTAAAGTCTGGACCTACCCATCTTGAGATAAATACGTTTACTGATAAACTGAAAGCTACTTTTGCATCTTCTTGCACCGACAAAGAGCAATTTGATATGGATTCATATATAAACGACACGTCTAATAGACATCTGAGTCCTCTGCATATTCCTATATGTTTTAGGGGAAAGGAATGCTTGGAATCTGACGTCCCCCCCCCAATAAAAGCTGCACTCAGTGAGGAGATTAATAAAATCTCTGGAATGAGCTGATTCAGGGCAGTAAAACGTGAAGAACTACCAGTAAGGACCCGGCTGCATGGGGTGAGTAACGACTCGTTATGAAACATCGCTGACACTTCCACAGGATGCTAAAGAATGGAAGCACCAGGAAGAGACAAACAGTCTGGGGAACAAAAGGGAGAACTATTGTTTCTAAAATGTATTATTACATGGATAACATATTCCAAACATACACGTTTAATTTATTACAAAGATTTTTTTTTTTTGAGATGACAAGACTATTAAAGAGACATTCATTTAATTTTTAAAATACAAAAAAATAAATACATCACACATCATTAATACATCACAGCTGAATATGTAGTTTTTTTCAGTATTAAATTTTTGTTTGAACATCATCAGATTTTCATAATCAGGCTTTGTTAAATTGTGTTGCATTTCATGACTAAACAGGATGTTTTACCTTCTCACCACAAATGCATTCTCAGACATCTGGAAGGCATTCATGTGTCAATGAGCATTTCGAGGTTTTAAAAGGATTACCATTTCAAATTCACCAATATGTTCAACCTTTCTGTTCTCAGTTCAATGGTCTTAAATTGTTGTTGGGGGAAAAAAAAATGGCTCCAAACACTTTTCCTACCTCAAAAAAAGGGTAATATTTTTTTTTATATTTCCTGATATGAAAAACAGCGTGACAGGGATTTTCTCAATTCCCTGTCACATTGAAGACTCCCCCCCGACCCTAACTTCAGATCAAGTCACAAGTATTTGTGCTACAAATTTAAACCACGTCTCAAGTCTTTCCTGTCATGATCTTTATATTCATGACAGAATAATATATCTTTAGTTCGTGATATACGAACTAAAGATTCGTATATCACGAATCTTTAGTTCGTGATATACAGTTTAACTTTGAAATGTTTTAGTAAATGCTCTGATGACGTGATGCTTTCACTCAACTAACTGTGAGGATTTCCTATTGGTTTACGCCTACTCCTGTGTACAAACCACTTACTGTGAAGCAACTCACCTGAAGGGCGCAGTTCATCATCCGAACAATGTAGTCGAACTGCTGGTGGTCCAGTATGGCTCTGTTCTGCTGAACGTGGACGCTCAGCTCGTCGGTGAGACACTGGCGTGCTGCCTTTCCTTTCAGCGCACGCAGCGCAGCAGGAAGGGTCTGTCAACGCAGAGGTCCACAAATGAACGAATAAAACGTGAAGGGCAGTCGGAAAATTACGTAAGTAACCTGATAAGAGAAGTTGTAATTTATGTCTGTAGTCTCAGTCGATTTACTCAGTACAACACGTGAATATGGGATATCACGCCCCTGCGCCACTGAAGCCACGCCTTTTGGGCAAATAGCATGAAACTACCGTATATATCGGTCTGTCATCACTGCCGTTGCTCGGTTCTCAGGCTCTTCACCTTGCTGAGAATGCCTCTTGGATTCAGCCTGGCTAGCTGATGTTGGGTAGCTCTGAGTTTTTTTGTGAGGCTACTGGAAATTAGTTTATTACGTTTTGGAGGTGGAGGAACAGATCATGTTCTAACAGTTAAAGATGTGTCCATTGACTCGCTCCATGCTGACCTGCTTATGGTGGTTTTTGACCTTTTAAGTTGAAAATCTCCTGAAGACGCAGGCAGGGATTATACAACACCTTTATGAAACAACTGGGATACACAAAGTCAATGGCAACAATTCATGCATGCCATTACACAGAGAAAGACGCACAAACTGATGATCTTCTATGCTAAAATATGAATTTACTAAATAAACTGTTTCTGGGAATACGTCCAAAAAGAGTTGATTAATGATCCACAGGATCTAGTCTAGTGCCTGTGTCCCAGCTGGGACATATTACAGCGATAAAAGTGGAGAGCTGTTCACAGCTCAGTGTGGTGTGACTCAGAGGAAAGATGCTCTTGGCTAAGGAGCTTCTTTAAAGGACGATTAGCTTCTCTGATGAAAGACGGGGAGAATCACCTTTTCAGTCTCCAGGGTCTTGTTATCAAAGATGAAGGAAATGCAGCTCTTCACCACCTCCAGCCTGCGAGCGCTGTTAAACACTGAGCCACATTTGCCCATAATTGACACTAAGACAGAAAACAAGGAGAGAATTCACTGGTGGTTAAAAAAAAAAAAAGCTGATACAAACAGGATTACTACATATTTCATATTAAATTCCAGACTCAACTTCCCAGAACTCCCCAATCCTTTGTGACCATTAAATGTAAAATACAAAAAAATAACTGTGATTTTAAGGAAGGTGCGTCTACACTGGGTGGAAAGAGGATAGAAAGATAGAAGCAATAAAACAAATGACAAGGAAGGAAAGTAAGGAAATATGCAAGAAGGGATAAAAATAGAAAGGAAAAATAAGAAGAAAAGGAAGGATGCGAAGAAATAAGAATGGAAATATGGACATGCTATTTAGACAATGGCAATGGATAAAGAAGAAACTAGACTCTGGAAATACAAATATTTTCCACACTCAAATTCTTTTTCTTTATTTGTCCAGATCTGGAAAATACTAGAATAATATCGTACCAACGGCCGGTCCGGCAGGAACAACACACTTCTTCTCCGGTCGCGTGGAAACAGGAGTAAGGCTGTGTTTCGCCACACCGTCCTGCAGCATCTTCTCCACCTTTTCATCATCGAGCAGAGGAAACGGCACCTGGTGCACGCGCAGGTGGGATCCTTCAGAGGGCCGAGGCACTTTCTGGAAAGCCATGTGGGGGTTGGGATTCTCCTACAGACCAAACACAAAGAAAATCAGAAAAATTATTGAATAAGACTGAAGTGTTAAAAATAAAGTTCGAGTCATCAATATGTTACATTCTATTGTTTACCTGAAATGATTAGTCTTAACAGACACTGATGAAAAAATCCTATTCACAGCTTATCAGTGATTATGCATGTGGAATTATTCAGTCATCGACAACAATTATAGTTAGTAATGTATGCTCTGAGGAAAATTAATTTCCCACTCCTGATATAAAGTGTCTGCACTTTTTTTTTTTAACCAGAAAGACTGGATGTGTTTTTGTTTTTTCGCATGAAGCCTTACATTTCTGAAGAGCTGCTCTGAGAGCTCCCTGATGCGCTTCTGCAGCATGACAGGGTTAGCTTCCTCTTCCTTAAAGCTTTCCACATCTAAGGCCACCAGCTGAAAAGGACAACAGAAAGACAGAAAGAAGACACCTGAACTGCCAGGTAAAAAAATAAAAATAAATCACATCTCTCTAATGACCTAAATTGTGCTTTGAACCTCTTATATTGTTAAATAGATAAAAGTATAATTGGGAACTGAAGCTGCATGTGCATGTTATTTAGCATATCTATAATTGTGACAAAATAAGAGATCAATTTAAGTATGTATTTGATAAAGGTATTTAAAATACGAAATGTAAATGTAACCGCTACAGAAATAACTAAATAGTAGAACAAGCTGAGCCTCAATTACAATTAGCTATTAAGCAACTTGCTGCGTGAACATTTCACTAAACCTGTACTTGGTGTTTGGTGGCGCCGTACCTCATCGAAGAGATCGCAGGCTCGGAAAGGTGGACCTCTCTCCGAAACAAAGCCAGCAAAGGCCATGCCATCCAAAACCTTGGTCAGGAAATCGTTCTCAATGAGGCCTCGCTGGCCCAAGAAGGCAGTCTGGAAAATGTCAGCATTTTAACAGGGGTTACAATTCAACACAGATGGCAGCAATGCGATCCTATTCCGAGAGATTTACTGCAGAATAAAAAACAAGCACTGTGATCACAGCAGTTTTAGATGTGATCAAATATTTCCCCCCCCAGGCCCTCACCCAAAAAAAAAAAAAATCTCTGCAAGGGTTTTTCTTTTTAATAGTTGAAAACATGTTATTCTGCACGCACAAAAAAAGGGAAATAAATCTAGTTATTATAAATAACTGCATGCAAATGAATTTAATTTTCTTGTGTAATTATTTGTGCTTGTGGGCAGAAGAGATAAAACACTCCAGTCAGAAATTCCAGGCAGCGCTTTAGTTGATAATGTGATCCATGTGGGGTACTTTAAGGATGATGTGCTAATGGCTCACAACGGAGACACCACAGACACGAACAAACAAAAGTCCCGGCACAAAAGAAAATGGCAAAGCTAATGCGTTTCATATGGCACTCCAC
Organism: Poecilia mexicana; assembly: GCF_051168715.1. NCBI lineage: Eukaryota > Metazoa > Chordata > Actinopteri > Cyprinodontiformes > Poeciliidae > Poecilia > Poecilia mexicana. The sequence continues at coordinate 19,888,361 of NW_028263372.1, forward strand.
CGGTTGGTCTGTGCCCGGGTTTACAGTTCTTCATGCGACACTTTGATAAACAGAAGGATAGCATCGGCGAAGAGTCACGGTTCCCCCCCACATGACACATTTAAAACAATATGCATACTCACACATGCGCATGCAAACACAAACATTATACATCCCCTGACAAGTTTATCTGTCAGGTCTTTGTGTAAATCCGCCCACATAGCTCACTAAAACATTCTTGGCAGATTAAAGGAACAACGTGTTTTATGAGGAGAAATTGCTTAACAAGTTTATTTAAGGGGACAAGTTGGAAATTTTGATTTTTGCTCAATTTTTGCCCGTGGCAATCCCATATGAGAAACATCTCACCTTGTGAAAGTGAATAACGGGCTCCGAATGGATGCGGATGAGCTGCAGGCAAGACCTGTAGCCCTGGAAGAGTTGTGCAAACAGCCGGAGAAAGACAGCCCTCACCTCTTTGTCCTGGCACGCACACGCAAACACAAAATAATTACTCATCAAAAAACTATGCTACAAATGCAGTCTGATAAGTTAATTATGCAACAGTCATGTTGTTTGTCTTGAAGGTAATGGGTTACTGTCAGTGCCCTTACTCCAGCAATGACCTTTTTCTGATAAGAAACTATTTCTGAGAAGAACAGACTGCCTCCCCCCCCCAACACTTTCAGAGGGGAACAGGAGGCCGTCTGCTCTTCAAAATGAGACATCTTAAGAATCGTGAATGTTGCCAGGTCATGGTGTGCATCACTTACCAGGAGTTTGAGGTTGGAGGGTGCCGTGCGTGGCGGAGGAAATGCATTGTCAGCTATCTCCAAATCAGGGTGCAACACCTGAAACAGAATAATAATAATAATAATAAATAATAATAATAATAATAATAATAATAATAATAATAATAATAATAATAATAATAAAAATCTCCTCATGTTTTATTAATTTTCAGTTCATATTTATTGACGTTCTTTCAAAAGGCGTGCCTACACAGGAAAATACTGTAAAGCTGTGTGAGAAAATGTTTACCAGGGACAGAGTAGACTGAGTTTGATGCAGAAGAGGTTCAGGGAGCAAGGACAGGTGGATGCACTCTGGAATCTTTATAGTTCCTCCATCCAGGTCAGCGATAATAACATCCAGCTGATCAAAAAAATAATAATGAAATTTTTATATATATATATATATATATATATATATATATATATATATATATATATATATATATATATATATATATATATCAGTGTTTATATATATATATAAACACTGAGCAGATGATTTGACTGAAGCAATAAGATAATACAGGTATATCTATCAAGGATGCTGCTTAAAGTCAGACGATAAAAAAAACAAAAACAACCTTTTTCTAAACTGTGAAAGTAAATACTTTAACAAAATGCTTAAAATCCCTTAAAATGAGAACTCACCAAATCCTGGACTTCATTCTGAAACATGGAGTGGACTCCGATGATGAAAGGCGTGGGCGAGCTCAACACCTCCAGCAACCGTGAAGGTAGAATAGGGATGTACGGGTAGCTGAACATGTAGAGAAAAGACACCGACAATTGGTACATGTCAAAATGGAGTTCTACTGATAGAAAACAATTCGTGGCAATGTTGAAATGAAATGTTGCCTAATCAAGATGGAAAAATTAAGACATCACCTGAGGCTCCATCCAACACATTTCTCAACCTTGGTAATTAAATATTGTACAAACTTTTGGAAAATGTTTAATTAACGTCATTTACTAGAAACCTGTCCTGTGTGACATGGAGTGAAAAACAGAAAGTATTTAAACAGACATGATGCACATCTCCTCATGTCTAAACACATTTCTTATAATCCCACAACGCCAAAATTACTCAACACTTGTATTGTGCAGCACAGCTGTTTTACACCTTAAACTAAAGGCATGTTTTGAAATATGAAATGTTGAGTCATAGTACATTTACAGTTAGGCTGAAAACATTTACCTGTAAACAAAACCATCCAGGAATTTATCAAACTTAAAATTGATACTTTCTAAAACTGGATGGGCAAATAATTGAATAAATCTTCAGTTGAATCTGGATGTTAAAAGGTTCAGTACATGAACTGTAGGTTTATGGATCAAGAATCTTGCAAGATCCAACAAAACGCCTGAAGGATGTTTGAATTTATTAGGCAGCAAACAGTCCCTCCTAGCAACAGCCCTAGTCTTACAACAAAACTACATGTTTACTTCCCATTTTGTGCTCCTCCTTTGTTTCTTATATGTAAAGATATATAATTTCTAGTGATAGGCCGACATCTTTAATGGCTTTCATACCACAACCTTTAACAAACTGAAGTGTGTTGCAATTTATTTAAACATAAGACCATGGGATGGAGCACTTCATGCAAAAAAAAAAACTTTTCACTTTATTATTTCTTTGGTATTTCCTGAATGTGAGCTCAACGCCTAGATGCGCAAATAAAACAACAAAAATAACAACTTTGCAGCTGCATTGCTTGAGCAACTTAATCGTCTATGTTCAATCCTACCACAGACAGTTTTCAAGCACCTAGCCGACAAGCGCTGATCATGCAAACAGCAACAATCCAGTATGTTGGTTCATCTAGAGTGAGCAGGAAGGTTGCTTGTTTTGAGAGCAAATAAGAGAGTAAATTAGGTAAAAAAAAAAGAAAAAAGTCCTGAGAGCTTTAAACAATCTCTTAGTTAAAAAAAATCAGTCCACTAAACTTAAACCTCAGACTGCCACACGGTGTACCTAACGCCCAACTGACTCATTCTTTTACAAAGCATCTCCTAGAGACTGTTATTTTAAAAACAATAAATAGTGGATAATTTATTATTATTGTATTAAATTTCAGGGGTTTTATACAAAACATAAAAGTAAAAAAAAAAAAAAAAAAAGAGTGGAAATAGGGATTTTGTGAACTGGTGCAAGTCAAATAAAAAATAAAAAGTAAAGTCTAGTATGGTTTTAACATCCTCAGGCTCAGCGGTATAAATAGTAAAGCCTTGCTGAGGCATCTGAGCTGGCATGCATGCTGTTAGCCAGCCATGACGACGAGAAATTTGGATTGAGGGTCTTGCCAAAGGACACTCGTTCAGAGGAGAGGCCAGGATGGAGCTGTGATTGTCAGCTCTGAGAACTGCAGTCCAGCTATCTATGTGAATACATCTAAAAACATAACCTCAGACTGCTGCAACTGGTTTCACGTACACTGGCTTTGGTGGGCATACCCGTTTTGCTACATTATTTACAAAACAAGCCCTTTAAATCTTTGCTTCATCAGAATTTTTTTCCCCATCGGGGACTAAATGTCGACTTACTTTCAGGTGTGACAGAATCCAATGGTTTAAAATAACAATATTATGACCATCAACAAAATCTTGCAACATCCAATAAGCACTGGTAGGCTTGTTGCAGTATGTTGCCGCCACTCAGACAGAAAAACGGGTATTATTTTGGCGCACCACTCAACATTTATGAACATTAATGTCAAGAGTCAAATTGACTCACTTGGGCCAACTATAATCTAGTCAATCTGAAGGTGTCAAAAGGGAACTGATATAATCCAGCCATGTCCTAAATGAACAAGGATAAAATAAATAAAAAATAAAAAAAACAAATAAAAAAAACAACAGAAAGAAAGACCGTCAGAAAGTGGTGGATATTTTGAATAGATTTTAGTCACAGTGCTTTGGTTGATCAATGCTTGCCGTTCACTCTTTATCAAACTGTTTTACATACTTATCAACTCATCAATTAAAAAATATTAAGTCACGTATTCAAATCATGACTACGGTTATTTTGAAGAAATGTTATATTGGCAAATCCGGTACAGGAAGACTGATGCATGCATACATCGAACAGTAAAACAGGATGGAGGAAGTTCTGTTTGGCTTTCTAGAAAAAGGGAAATAAATTCACAGACAGTGCACTTATGCAACAAAGTTTCTGGAAAGGAATGGGGAGCAAGGTTAATTATCAGTAAGATCATAAGACACGCGAGTCATAGTGGAAAGTCATGTGATTATTTGTCTGGGCAGAAAGTCGACGTGCACATTCACCTGTATCTTAGAGGAAACATGAGCGCTTCCACGGCTCTGCATGCCTCTCCCAGCCTCTGGTAGCTGCTGGAGTGGAACAAAACCTTGTGTTCTGTCAGAACCGCACAAAACAAGCTCAGAACATTTTGGATTCCTGAAAAAAAAAAAAAACAGAACAACAAAAAAATCCTGATGAGGTATTTGTTAGAATCTGACTTGTAACCAACTCCTGACTTCCATCATTCTTCAAACACTTCTCATTATGTGTGGAAAACTCTTTTAAACCTAAAAAAAAAAAAAAAAAGATTACAACACCCACAACTCATATGGTGGTTACGTAAATGTCCATCACGGCTTCAAGACATGCTTCTACGATTTTAAATAAACACCATGCTGTTGGATCGGTTCGTGAAAGCCAAATCCACCACAGAAGAATCCTCGAAGAAACAATTGGGAACATCTAAAGCTGATTCACCGTGATGATGGCAGAAACTGACATGTGATGTTTGAATCAACTTACAACAATGCAATTAAAGGGTTCATGACTGTTATTTTTATGGCAGAGAGTAAAAGCCTCAAAGTTGTTGGTGGGGCCTTTATTTCAGCAGAGAGCAAGTCACTTCATGTTTCACTGCAAGTCTGTTGAAAACTAAACTAGCAGAAAACAAGTTTGCAGCAGAACTTGTTTTCTGCTGCAGATATACATAAAAGTGATAATATTGAGCTAGAATATTAATAAAATGAAATGTACTGCTACAGAATGTTCCATCTAATATGCATTTAACTATTGACTTGCTTTCTTAAAAGCCATAGCAGAATTCAGTTTAAAATAAGAGATTTAAGATGCTTAACCCCAGAAACTGCAGAAATAATAGTTGGAATTGCTGTAATTTCCCCCTCGACTGTTTTAATTTATTCAAAAAGACACAAAAGCTAAAATTATTCAAAGCTCAACGGAACAGTTTTCTGCAAAAAAAACAAAAAAAAAAAAAACAACAAAAGGAAATGACATACCCTGATATTTTATAAATAATATTTCAAATACCAGAGTGACAATCGGGATGAATTCTAAGTTTATAGTTCCTGTTATTGTTTCCTATCAAGGAACTGACAGACCAATTCATCACACGTTGGAGTGATAAGAAGAGAGGAACCCTGGCAGACATATCCGCACCGCTGGGGGCGCTGGGTCTGAGCGCAGCGCCTCAGTGATAAACAGGAAACACGAGTCCCAACAGATTCTTTCCAACAAATCGGCTCGTTTAACTAGACGCAGTGGAACCGAATTATGCAATTTCAACGGGGTCTTCTTCCACCTTCATCTATCATTAACACATTCGGCAGACTGGAGGAGCCGAAGTTCGGGTTTGGGAATCAAGGTGAAATCCAGGTGTGCACTTATCTCATGGAAGCAGCGACGCATTTCCGAGCCGTAAATAAAGAAGTGACAGGCAGAGCCCCCGCAGAAAGAAGCAAAACAAAGGCAACAAACAACAAACAGCGGGGCTGTTGATGGCCCGTTTTGTCTCGACCCCCGGGGGGAGGGGGGTGGGGGGGGATGTACTTCCTGTGCAATGTGACATGTTTGACACACATTCCTCTCTGGTGACTCTGTGACCTGTGCACACACAGAGCGATATGCCGACCTGCATGTGTACACAGCCGTCCTAATATGGACATAAAAATGACCTAATCAGCGGGGATGAAACAGTCCTTGTTTCTGTTTGTGTATAAGTTATCAATTTATCTTTTCTCACTTGTCGGAGTATAGATAAATGTGTAATAAAAGGAGCCCCATAAAGACAGTACAGAAGCACCGCTGCTTTGCTGCCTGCGTAGGGAATATGATTTTTCTGTATGATTATGTAAAAATAAACTTATCAAAAAACATTGACCAAAAATAACACTAACAACAGAAATTGGGGGACAGTTGATTAGTCCCTTTCAAGCTCCAAAATACAAAAAACCGAATCAAAAGTAAAGTTGAAGCACATTTAAACTCCCAATGCTCTTTAACTGCGCTGCATTATCCTTTACAACCCCGAGAGTTAGCTCAACAAAATAAAACCAGAGAAGCTTTTCCCACACATGTCCAATGGCTGGTAAATTGAGCAAACAAAAGTGACTGCGTAGCCCACTTTGCTGATTAATGGAAGCAGGTTTATGAGGACCAACTGGCCCGTGGCAGGATTTAATGTCAACATTGTTATTCGTTTCCAGGTTGGCTGAAAATGCATAACCTCAGCATAACCCCAATCAAAACTATTGTGCAAGTATCCCCCATATGCATGTTCTTCATTCTGTCCAAACAAAAAAAAAAACGTATGGTGTTAATGCACAAAGGAAATAGAGGCTGTTCTGAGTCAAACCACATTCCACTGACCAAATGGGGCCAACTTTCCATTACAGAATAAATTTCAGGTGAATTATATTTAATTTCACCCCGAGCTAACAAATGCATGCTGCAAAAGTGAAATAAGCGTGGTTCTTCACGAATGACCTCAAATACAAATTAATGTTTGATAGCTCATAATATGATTCATGCCAAACCATGACAGGGTAGAGTGGAGTGACAGATCTTCCCCCTTAAAGCAGCTAAACTAACACCAGATATGAGTCACCGCGGATAAGGCGTGTAATGCGTTTAACAAAGCACGTATCGCCAGCACAAATCCTTTAACTCCGCACAATCAAACGTGTTGCAAATCATATGCAATGTAAAACGTGAAGATTGCTTCAAATCTGGATCATGTCTTCATTTCAATTCATGTAAAATAGGGCATGACTGAAGGGACAAAAGAGAAAACCTGAAAACATTTCTTCAGCAACAAACTCTTCATGGCTCACGGCGAGTCTCTTGACTGTGCAAAAGTGCAAATCATGTGACTAAAAGTAAAGTCAAGCTTTTACAAAGGAATGAATGTTTATTTTACATGCAGTAAGCTGTGTTATATTGATTTTTAAAACATTTACAAGAACAGGTTATTTAATTTGATAATTTCTGCATAGTGTATTTATTGGACATTTAGCTACAAGGATACCAAAAGGCCACAATCAGTCACAATGTGTCCTAAATTATAGGATTTCAGAGCCTGGACCCACCTAGCTGCTGGAAGAGCAGGGCAACACTCTTGAATGTGACAGGTAACGTGTCGTTCAGAGGTGTTTGGATGAGCTGCCGGTCTCCTGCTCCCAGGCTGAACAGTTTCTGCAATACGAAGAGGAAAAACGTGCCAGAAGGATGTTATGGTAAGTTTCCGCAAGCTTCACGCCCCGTGTCAAACTGCAACACAGCCGACAATCAATAAGTCAGATTTATGGTCAGGTGAACTGTTGTGTTTTTTAACCCGAGAAAACAACTTTGGTAGTTGTTTTGTCATCCCTGAACAAATCAGCTACAGTGGCGGCACAAGAACTTGTATCACAGGTTCTTGTGAACTTTATGATACAAGTTCACAAGAAGCCAACAGATCCAGTCATATTAACAAATTTTCGGAAAAGACCTCAGGAATGTTTTAAACAATTCTTCATAATGTCACTGCAACTTTCAAGTCCGTTTGTTGATGTAACCCAACTATCACTGCTGCAAGATCTCCACTCTGTGTGTGAGTGTGGTCTGTGTAGCCAAGTATTTGTGTATTGTGATGAAACTCATGTAGTCATTTGAATACATTTTCAAAGACCAGAAGGGTTTAAAGGCTGGGTTTGAATGTAAATTTGGATGATTGGCAAGGTTTTTTGGTTTAACAAAATGCATTGGTAACAAATGCCACTGATACCAGATTTAGATTTATTTGAAGCTGCTAAACGCACAACAAAATGTGCTGTTTTTTCTCCATGCCGCTGTGTGAACAGACAAAAACTCCAACCAGCAGACTAAACACCATATTGGGAAAAAATGAGCTCTTAACATTTAATATGTCAGTCAACAATTATTGCATTCCAAATAGTCCTCTTGACAATTTTTTGTTGTGCACACCGGGATTGTGATAAGGATATATTGTGAGGCCCTAATGTCCAACCTTCAGGTGTCTTATTTTTTAAGAGCAAACCTAATAGAGGACTATTTTTTTGTTTCTTTAAGGTTGGCACTTCATATGTTATTTCTTTGGCATGCGATAAGTGCCAAATTTATGTGTTATAAGACATAAAACAAATTTAAGCTCCTAAAGATGTTTGAAAAAAAAAAAAAAAGTACAGCTGAAAAAAAAATCCCTAATAAAAAAATTATACATTAATAAAAAAAAACAGCAGTGAGGAGCAGACCTGGTTTTCATACATAGCGATCGTGTTTGGGTGTCTTGCCAACAGTCTGCACATTTTCTTTCAAAACATGTCAGTTATTAATGACTTTTACCCCACTAATGATTACCAACATGTACTTTTGAACAATATAATGTACACTCTCCACTGTCTCATACTTATCTATTGCTTTTCAAACTATTAATCAAGTCTGCTTTCGACTTCTAAACTACGGAAACCTCCCAACGAGGAAAGATTTAACAGATCTTGATTTTGAAAGAGCAATTCTTCAAAAAATAAAAATAAAAAAATGCTTCTCAGTCTTGTCCCTAGTAGCCAGAGGGGACTCGCTCTGCTCAAAATAGTAGGAAAAAATCCTACGGTCTGACAACAATTTCAGACTTTGTCTGAACATGATGTTCACTGCTGGCGTCGCGGCAACAATCTAATCACGCTGTAGACCTCACCTCCATGCAGTGACTGTCAGGGACCATTTCTATAAAGTCTAGTGGTCTGGAATCCACTCAAGTAGCAGAGCTGCGTTGTATCTTAAAGAAAGAAGACGCACCTGAGATCCACCTGCAACAGGAACTTGGAATATAAATAGGTTGGCCACCAGGCCCTCCAAAGGGAAGTTCAGGCTGTCGATATACACAGTGTAGATGAGCCCCAAGCATCCCTGTGGGGAAAACATGCAGAGTTTCATGCATACAGTAAAATAAAAGGAAAATTGATTGCAGTAACATTTAGGTCAATACTGGACAGATGGCATGTCTGTCAATATTGGACAAGGTAGCATGTCTGACTTTCTGTGTAATTAAAATTTGCAGTGAAATAAGATAAGAGGCTCATAAGACACTACGGCTAATTTGCTCCAGTGACGTAAATGCTTACACTTAAACCAACTTGACCTGTGCTGCAGACTGTATGAGGGATATCTCAGGATAACAAGATAAAACAATAATTTGACAAAAAATTCCAGGAATTTCTTCTGAACAAGCAGAAAAATATTTTTAATCGAGATTTAATCAAACAGTGCCTTATTACCCGGAATATTTCAGGATAATCCAGTCTGGACACGAGAATGAGACTTTTTGGTGCAAACACTTGAGCCGGCTGGATCAGGCCATCCTCCTCTGCCTCCTCATCTTCATCTCCGTCAGCCTCGATGCTTTTTGCTCCCTGAAGCATTTAAGAAAAATAAAACGTTTTCAGGCCCTCAGAATAGAGTCATAGAGCTGGAACCTGACCGGAGAGCATGTCAGCACCAGAACAATACGCAGAACAATATTAAAAACAAGAACTGACAAATATGTATGTCAGAATGTGTTTGGTTTACGTCTGTAATTGACAGGTTTAATCTGGATCTAGTTGACTCTTGTTACCCAACAAGTGGCCTAACTGAATCATGGATAAATTAAATCCTAAATTAAACCCTGCGAGCATCTGAAGTATTTCTCCAGACTGCGAAAAGATATTAAAAGTCTGCAATTATCTTGGGAGGGCTTAAAATACGTGAGTCAGACATCAGTCACATTTCTCTGTCAATCCTAAAATTTGGTTTAATTATTAATCAAAACACATTCCTGCACCGGCTGCGTGAACGTTCTCCGAGATCCACGTGAGCAGATAAGGACGTCAGCTCAGACAGAAAAGGTTGTCAAAACACCCTCAACTTTCCGGAGGATCTTCAGGGCTTTAAGACGAATATTGGAATGCGTCTCTGTTTGCATGCATGCGAGGGGGCAAAATGTATCTAATCTAATAATTAACACCAGAAAGGCAAAACAGAAAGAAACAAAAGGTAAGGTGTGGTGCTAAATTCAAAAGTTCATTTTTCCAAGTACAGTATTTATTATCCTTGTGTCTTCATCATATTTCATTTTCAGATGCATTTGCATTTCGGTTATTGTCTTCTTGGGTATCATCAAAACTGAACGCTGTAATAAAGGCAAAAGTGTGTTTCGAAAACAAAATTGATCTTTTCTTGCTTTCTGTTACAATTTAATAAAAGTCAACCCTACCAACTGTTCTAGCATACAGAATTACTTCCAGTAACAAAAACACACATATATATATATATATATATTTTTTTTTTTTTTTTTTTTTACAATGAGACAATACGTTGAACACATTCTTAGAAAAGAGGAAGTCTTCTCAACCACGCTTCTTGGTGTAAAGCTGACAGACAAAAGCTAAAAAAAAGGACTGAGGTTTTAACTCTGATTTTGCAGTCTGAGTTTGCACTGACTCATTTGGTGAACACTTCTGCTTTTGTTACTGAAAGTGAAAAAATTAAGGATTTTTTTTTCTTTTATGGTAAATCCAGTCCCTTTTTTCCGTTGCTTGGATAAAATATTGCTGACATGCTCTCTGATTCATAAGTGGCAGAATTCACCTGTGTCTGGGGGCTCTTGAAGCGATGGCAAACAGCAATCCCTAAGCGGCCATTGTTCTAGTTTCTTGTGCCACACTTTTTCCTTCCCCACAACTTTCCATTGGTATGCTTGAATACAGCACTCTGACTCTTTAGCAGTGTCCTTTTCTGGCTCACAACATTGGTGGACGGTCTCGATTGAGCTCTGCTAGACAAGTGAGTCAGCAGTCCTCTCCGCAGTTGTGCAGAATATTAAACAACATTTCTCTTTAATATGCACCTGTGTATTTAATGTATATTTTTAATATTCACTGTTCCGAAAAATTAGATTTGAGGTTTTCATTAACTATAAACTTTAGCTATACAAATTAAAAGATAAACACTGGAAATATATAATTTTTTGTGTGATGAATCTATATAGGATGAGATTCATTTTTGAACTAAATGATTGAAATAAATTAACTCTCCAATGATACTGCCCCCCATATGTTATGCACAGATCACCAGATCTATTATGCCTTGTAAATAGATTATTTAAAAACTCCAACAACATCCCATAGGCTGTCGCGCTAAAGCTTGACTTGTCTTGAAAAAACAAGTATGAAATGTGATTTCAGAATTTAAATTTGTTGCTAATGGCAAGTAAAGACAACATATAAATGAATGTCATTGCAATCTGGGACTGCATGTTGTATTGTCACTTCATTATCAGTGCGCCAACATCAGTATTATAAAAAACTATTAAAAATTGAGTACCTTATAACTAAAATGTTCCAGGTGACATGAGATCAAGCTTTGCATGCCAATCATAATTGTATGACCTGCCTAATATTGGGCAGTACTAGCATAATTTGCTGCTTTCATCTGTATCAGCTAAGCTTCACAAAGTAGTGATGAGCAATGGGAGCTCAGTCTGTGGGAGTTCAATCTGTAGATTGACCCCTTTGTAAAGACTCCTGAGAAAGCCAAACAACTGGTCTCATTTTGGTCATTTTCTTCCCCTAAAGCGCCACATTAAAGCAAACACTTTAAGCTCTGATGCTTTTGATTAGATCAGAAAATGCGCTTGGTGAAAGAAAAAAGAAAGTTAAGTAAGGGCTATTCTTTTGATTACCACAAGCTGAGGTAAAATAATGTGGAAATGCTGAAGGACTCATTTCAAAGATTCCACAAAAATTACTCCTCCGAAGTGGATGCCTTTTTTCAAGCATGACCGCCTTTCAAATTTAACGTGAAAAAAGTTTCCCTGATCTAACTGGAATGTGATTGACGACTGCTGTCCACATGTGAAAGGATGTGAAGTCACCGTGGGCAGGGGGACAGGCGCCGTCTAAGGCCTCCTACAAAGGGCCAACACAGTGAAACAATTACCTCGGTATTCTCTGGGCTTTCGGTAGAAACACAGATTAACAAGTTCATTCCTGAGTATAAAATGTTCTCCTCCAAACATATGTGTTGTAATCAATAATTAATGAGAGCTCTGAACATTTATGCTGTGACCTCTAATCTGCAGTCAAACCCAATGTTGTGTGCACGTGTGAATAAGCAAACAGTGCTGGAAGGAGCACTGGTCCATCTTCTTTCTTTATAAGTGAAACTGTCAGCCAAGTCGAGATTTATTAGACATGATTTAAACAGGCTTTTGTTTTCAAATAATGCCTGAAATCTTGGAAGACATCACACACACACACACACACACCCCCACACACACACACCCCCACACACACAAAACATGGCTTTTTAAATGTCAGAAAAACTCCAAAAAATGTTCCAAAAAATAAGACTGAAATTGCTAACAGAGTGCATTAGCTTTAAGGGTTTCTGACAGACATGCAAGCAAACCAAAGGACGATGGTGGCCTCATGCTCAGCACTACTCCAGAAATATGAAATCATGTTAGTAGCTCATGAGAGATTTAAATCGCATTATTTCCCCTCTGCACTCACTTCTTCTGCTCTTTTATTAATAAAATAAAAACCCTCTTAACATCGATGCATTTTCGGGCTGAGTGGGAGTCAGGGTAGTAGGTCTCACCTGTAGATTTACTTCAGCCTCGTAGAAGGTGAGGCAAGAGCAGTAGTGTCGGTCCGAATCGATGTCCGTCAGCACAACGGTGAAGAAGGTGGGTGCTTTCCTTTCTCTCGACAGCCTCCATCCTCCGGGCTGGCAGAACTGGAAACATGTTCAGGAAGGAGATCATTTTTCCAACTATAATGGATTATTTACAATACTCAGATATAGCCCCCTCCACAATCATTTCATATGTGGGAAATATAATTAAAAATGATAAACGCAGTAGTACACTGTAATTCATTTATTTATTAAGTAAATCCTTAGATTTCTCAAAATTATGGCTTCTATTACACAGTGTTCTCTTCAGCTCACCCCACAGTGTTTTCTACACGATTTAGGTCTTGGGACTAAGATGACCAGGAAGGAAGGTTGATTCTATGTCTGTTCGACCATTTTTGCGAATTTTTTTGGGCTATATTGTTTGTGGTAATTATTCCTCTGAAAGAAGCATTGATGACCCACTTGTTACATTTCTTTCAGAGGTCACCAGATTTTTACATAAAATGTCTGGGTTTTTCAAATACTTAATAATACTGTGCACCCGGACAAGGTTGCCTGGCCAGCTGACTTCTCCATCAGACCAACCTTTAGTGTTTAATCTCATCTGACCAAATCCCATGTTTAGCAGAAGCTTCAGCAGCATCTACAAATTCCCATGTCTACATTTGAGCTGATAGGACAGGGGACTTTTTCCTGTCGTGCCTCCCAAATATCCACCTAATGGTTGTCATGGAGATTTGGCATGACCCTTTTGGCTGCAGTTTTCTGACGGTAAGTATGGAGATTTCTTTTTACCTCCATTACCATCCTGACTCACTGCATGGTGGCAAGATAAACATGGCCCCTAGTGGCGAGAGATGAAATTGATAAACTGGCCTCTCTGCCTTGTCATACTTTAATCCAGAAAGAAACTCGCTCATCCCATGACCATGAAAATGCTCACCAGGGAAATCTTTAAAGAATAAGTAATATTCTTTAAAGATTCCCGGGCATCAGCGTGGCACTTCATAACGTCATGGTTAAACCTAACAGCACTACGGAAAGCACAGACAGGACATCCTGTTCCAGTGCAGCAATTACGTCTACTGAGCACGCCATGTAGCAGGAAGTAGCATGATTAGGATTTATTTTCCCTGAAAATTAGCAGCGAAGCCACATGTTACAAAGCATTTCAATTGAGATGGACAGAAAAGGACCTTATTTACTTAACTTACTTATACAAAATGGTGTGATAAAAGTAAGACCCTCACATAACACTATTACGCCTGGAGCATGAATGATTTTAGTATTATTTGAACGGAAAACAAGTTGGAAAAGTTTAACCTTTACCAGTGAAAAAGTAAAATTTATTCATTATATTACATACTGGGTTAAAGATTGAACCTCAGGGAGGTTGACATACAACCAAGTAAAGCAGGCCTGACTAATGATTTCCCAACAATACATTTTTTCCCCTGAAATCTCACTGAAATAATGCACTATTTATATTTTCAAGCACATTGTTTACCGAGAATTTAAGGATTGCACAAATTCTGTAAGGCATGCCAGACCTCAGCAAATTTTAGAAATCATTTGGGCAAAGAAAATCAGAAACAGTGTTACCATAATGAAACATCATAAAAAGGATTATGGTCTCAAAGCGGCAGAATGAGTAATTTCCAAAGTTGACACACAGCATCTGCAGCTTGATAAAGAACATATTTTTTGTGGTACAGTGTTTAGGTAGACATGCACAGTTATAGATTGTTGCCTCTGCTGCAATACCTTTTGAATAGCTAAACTTTGAAAGTGGGAGTGGAACAATGGATGGGGGCAGAACACCAAAGGTAGGCAGGTCAGAGAGTTGAATGTGTTTGTGTCTGGTTTTTCTCTGTTTGTGCTGGAGGCTCAATTGGCTCTAAAAATGTTGTTTAGACTGCTTCTTTGGTCTAACGAAGGGGAGGTGGAGATATGACAGGCGGAAAGAAAGGGTGGGCAAGAGTAAAACAGATGGAATATTGGATAAATGGATGTGCAAGCCAGTGTGGCCAAAAAACAAGAGCAGAGGAGATGGAGTCAGAGCGGAGAAGAAGAACAGGAAAAGGGAGATTACGAGCGGAAGCGAGGAAAGAAGGAGAGCGGGAGGGATTTGGCTTGTTCAAGCTGCGGGTTTGGACCAGGATGCCACCATCTTCCAGCAGATACAATAGACCTCAGGAAATCTGTTAAAAACTGCATTGTGGCGATGTGTGTGCGTGTGTGTGATCCTGCGACCAGACAGGATCCAAGTGAGGAAAACTCTGAGCTCGTCCTAAAGTATTCCAGCTATGCCATTCATTGTTGTGATGAAGGAGATAAACACATTTGGAACTGAATAGCCCAGAAGATCACTGCAGATGTAATATCCTGTTTCTGTGTGCGTATGTCCACGTGTGGACAAATCGACCTAAAGTCTATTACACGTGTGGAAAGTATGCTAAGGTATCATCCCTTTACCGTTTGGAGTCAATGTTGAAAATACATGACATACTGTGAAGTGACTGGAATTACACCACAATTGGGCTGAATCAGATTTCCAATTTATTTGGAAAGCACTGACCCACTGATAGCGTAACACTCAGGAGGAGCATGGCTTATGTCTCGGGCGGACAGCGGGGAAACGGAGGGTGGAGGGGGGTTGTCCCATCAGACCATTAGTTTCCGAAACCACATCAAAAAAAAAAAAAAAAAGAGTATACCAGGTCAGGGCAGCCCCCCCAGACCGCACCGTGAGGTCTAAATGACCCCATCTCTTAAGACCATGGGAGGGTTAAAAACTAGCATTAAACGCAAGCAAAATATTTCCCAACTTTTGACATATTTGAAGAATCTGACATCTTAAAAAGCTTTCTCTCGCCACAAATCTTTACCTATTGTTCATGTTATCTCACTTGTTTCCTCTGAGCAGTATGGCATGGATATGTGAGCTTCAGTATGCTATCTTATGGTCCGGTGTATTCAGGAGAACATTTCTACCACAGTTGTGCTCTCAGTCGTTAGGTCTCTCTCTCTAAATATGATGCTCTAGTATGTTTTGTGACATTTTACTGTCCCCCAATCAGTGGACTATATTGTATCACAATAACAGCCCCACTCACAGAAGCAGGAATGGTCTGTATGGGTCAGGTGTATGGGCCGCTTTTACAATGGAAACAGACAAAATAGTGTACTGAACCATACCGACCAACGCCATACTGCTCAGTGAAAATGATGCATTAGCTTTATTAAAATAAGAACTTTTTAATTTCTCAATTTAATAAAAGTGGGGACACTTCATATGAGTGGCACATACAATCAAAAATGCTCATTATGTTTCCAATGCTGCAAAATCTGTATATAAATGATTAATGAATTGAATATGTATATATATAGCATCTTTCCAGTCGTACTGACCACTCAAAGCACTTTACAGTACAGACGTATTCATCTATTCGCACTAATACATTTATACACTGCTAAGCAGATTCAGGCAACTGGGGTTTAGGCGACTTGCTCAGCTGCACATCAAAATACGACCGAAGGAAGCTGGAACGTTACCTACAACTTTCCAATAGCAAGACGATTACGACTGAGCTACAGTTGCTCCACCTAATACACATAAATGCTGGCATTTACAAGAACCTGAACTTCGGTCATGTTATTTTAAGAATAAATGCTCACCAGTGGGTATACACACAAGAACATATGTTGAAACCCCCCAAAAAACATCTGGATTAAGAAATTTTATTTTTCTTTTATACTTTATTCACACAATACATTAATAAGAATGTGAGCAAAACTGGGAAATTTTACAAGCGGAAACTAATCAAAGACATTCGAGAGACTGGAGCACTGCAAAAACACTTGTACGAGCCTTGTCCTTTATGTGACAGAGTTAGAGACAACACGGACACTACACAGAGCCAGTGGAACAACTATAGATAAATGTCGTACATTTATCTATAGCACTGCAAAACCATCCACTGCAGTGCAGTGAATGCAAAGGTCAATGCATAGGAAAGCTGACCTTTAAACTTTGCATGCCCACACGTAGAAACCCCCCACCATGGTGAAAGATAAAGGGCATCTCTTGTTCCCAAATTAGACCCTAATCAAATGACATAGGAACTCTGGGACACGCTTGCTGATGTCAAAGCAGACCAAACCGCTACCCTCCAGCTAAACTCTCTGCATCATGTGCTGCAGCTCAACTTGAAAGATTTGCAACCACACAATTCAGCAAGGAAACAAGCGCTCCATATGGAGATAGACCTACTAAACATAACAATGAGCAGCAATAACAGACAAGGCAACAGGGAGCTGTTGCCTGAACAGGATAAGATGACATTCTTATGCTATGACTGGACATTAAAGCCTGCTCAAGCCGGTGCAGGCTGGCGGTTACTGGAGCAGCAGCCACAGCTAAAGATGACTCAGGACAAAAGGCAGAGAGGCAATGACTTCTCACATCTTTGGCATCGCCTTCTTTGCACTTTGTTACGACACATAACAGCAATCTGTCTACAAACCAACATCGTGTTACTGTGGAAATACAAACAAACTTTGGAGGATCGGAAACCCTCTCAAGGGTTCCTGTTACTACAAATTAGCTCAAATCCATAAATCCTTCAAGCAAGATTGTCAGCTTAGTTACAAATTGGAGGGAGAGAATCAACAAAAGTCATCATATGTTTTGTGCACTTCAAAAAATAGATGGCATCATTAGGAACGAGCATTATGTGGAAATATTGAAGCAACATCTAAAGACATTAGAAATTAAAGCCAACCTCAATCATATAGAGAATGTGTGGGCATATCTGAACAGGTGAGTGTGATCAAGGCAACCTAAAAACCTGACCCAGTTACACTGGTTCTGTCGGGAGGAATGGGACAAAATTCCAGCAAACTATTATGAGAAGCTCATGAAAGGAACCCCAAAATATTTGGCCAAAGTCAATGTGTACAGTTCAATTGCAATTTCTCTTTAGGAAACATTATATCATAAGAACAGCTAATTTCCCAGTCTTCCTGCTGTGAGTGGCCAATAATTATTTGTATTAGAAGCACAGGGGATATCAGGCTGTGTGTGAAATACCACTGTGAAATACCATTAAAACAATGGTAATAATAAGTTTAAATTTTTTTAAAAATTTTTAGTGATTAGCAGAGCTCCAATACTGAAATCCCAATGTCCTCTCTAGTTTATTGGTCATGTAAACTCCTACCATAACTCTGAAATTTGCCAACACTACTAAACTCATAATGCTCCATAGGAGACAGAATATAAAAGTTCAGACCTATAAAAAAACAGCAAGTTATTGACAGAAATCGCTCTCTTGCAGCCTGAATGAACCGCTGACATGACTTGACATGTTGTAGAAAGTACATTATCTGTCCTTCATATCTCTTTCCTATAGCACCTAATAATGAAAATGGCTAACTTGAGTCTTTTTCAGTTTGTAGCAGTCTTCGCACAAACAATGCTGTTGTCAGCACTTACATGTAAAAACATTAGAATTACACAACGCCGGCCCAGATGACTTACCACCAGTAATTTTACTAGCAGTTCTGAAGTCATTATATTTTATTGCATAGATTATTACCAATTCTTTCTGCTTTGCTCTTTATCACATTACACCTAAAGTCAAACAAGCTGATATTTGTTTCTTAATAAGCCAGGCTGTTGGCCCAGGTAGTCAGCCCGCAGTCTGCTGCTTTACATACATGCCACTCGTCACTCACCAACATTTAAAACACCATTAATCTGATAATGGCAATGAGTGGCATCTCTTTGGTTTTCTCTCTCTGGCTTTACAAACATCTGACTTTGTCTAGGAGAAAGCAACAGCAGCAAGAAACAGGTAAAGGAGGGGGAAGCGTGCAGCTGCAGAAAATCCTGATCACTCTGGACCTTTCCCTTGTCTCCCAGTAACATTGACTTTAAAGCGGAATGGTTTGACAGAAAGTTGTGCTTGAAAGTGTTACTTTTTTACAACTATAGTATATGTTGATACCTGCAAATGGCCAATCCATAAAGTACAGAAAAACACTTAAACAGTACAAACATGGAAGCACAACATGCAATCACAAATCAAGGAGCAATTTTTTTTTTTTTTTTTTTTTTACACAAAAGCAATAACAAAGGGTGACAAAGTTTGAGAATAACACTGTGACAGAGCCTAATATTCAGATCGACTTTCAGGACAATGTCTTGACGAAAACGTAGCAGATGCAACAACATGTCTTTCCATGATCATCCTCCCTCTACCTCGTTCTTTCCTCATTCATATTGAAAAGGCTCATGGCAGGAAGACAACACAATGATGGAAAGTGCAATGCAAAGTGTCGGGTGCGAGAGGGACAGAGAGGGGGTGAAAAGGTCAATGGCGTGCTGCCTGGCCGGAGCTCCGGCTTTATCAGCTCTGCAGGATGAGCAGCTTACAAAACAAGAAGAGATTTCTACTTGAGCTGGGTGGCTTGGTGAACAAGCAAGCACACGCTTGTTTCCCTCAAACTTGGCTTCTTCGGTCAAGGTCAGCACAATGATAACAAGAAACCAAACTGTCAACAACATGACCATAATAACACTGCTATTCAAGTACTATTCAGTGGCTGCAGAGGTTTCATCCGTTGAGCCACAGCTTTGGATTTATTACACAAAGCTCTGGGGTTCTGGTTCCAAACCTCTGCTTCATGACTGTCACCAAAACTTTTGAGGATTTTTGTAGCTATGTTATGCAACACTCAGCACATATGGTTCATTTTATGGTTATTTTTAGATGACTGCAATCAAGGACAATCAATATAAAACAAAAAAACAAAAGAAAAAAAACGTAATCTAGTCCAGAACTATAAAGCTACATTTTCAGTGCCATAAGTACCATGTTTAGGAAATACAACACCAGAAAAAGAACCAACTACATAAGAGGCTAATTTCTTAGTCATACAGTCCACCAATAAACTCATCTGGAAAAGTTTGCTTTAACTCCCATTAACCCTGCTGCTCACAAACATACCTTAAAACAGAGTTAGCGCACTTCAGGGCAAATACTTTATCCAAAAAAAAAAAAAAAAACATAAATTAAAAACATGCAGCAACTTTACCACATGAAACTTCTAGACAAAGGGAAATAAAATGAATCCTTCAGGGGATTCGGCATTCCTCTGCTGAAATAAATCACAGTTAAACCGATCCATTCTATCTAAAAACCATCCAGGGGTCCCAACCCTTAAACGCAGCAAAGTATTTCAGCATTTATTTTTTTTTAAAGTAGGTTAGCACAACAACACGTCATCCAAATCTTAATGAGTTGAATAATAGTTTAGGGCAAAAAAAAAAAAAAAACTTTGGTGAAATATAAACAAGAGCAGAAAATTCCCTTTAGTAATCCAAGAAAAGTCCAGGAATTTTTTCCAAATTGATTATTTATGGATATGAAGGGAAGGATTGATATCAAGACCAGTTGAATGTATTAAATTTATTACTGTATAATAAAATCTACTAATGCTAGGATGACTTCCAAAACCAATGCAACAGAACAGATGTAAGCTCACCCATTCAGATAAAAAGGTGTAACGTGGTGATCCGTGGAATCAGAGACCTTTTTTATTACAACATTAATCATCATCAGACTCTGTCAACATCATACAGATCCTGCTCTGGGTGCTGCTCCTTATTGTGCCTCTGGCATTTTTACCTTTTTGTAGCTGAAGTGGAAGCATGGTTAGTATGAGCCATCCTCCATGGGTTGTTTCTGAGCAAACATGCATCAATTTGTACTCATCATAAGGACATTTCATACCTGCTTTGATAAGTTTCTAATAATCTGCTCAAATATACCGTTCGAAGATAGTGCTCTTGTGAATAGCTATCATAGTGAACTAGATGCTTTCCGAGTCTCATTCGTATAAAGTTGCAGGTAGAATATAAAGTTTTGTATTTTACTGCTACAAAACCTTTAGCCATCTGCACATCACACGTTCCCAAGCCCCTTAGTTTAGACTTAGTACATATCAAACAGCATGTAAAAATGTAAATATATCATTAAAACATTTAAAAGGTAATGACCAATATTTAAAGTTTTTGCTAATTTTATTCTTAGTCCTGACCACATCGTTCTTTGTGGCAGTTTTTTTCCCCCACAACCAGAGCACAACACAAGCGGCTTGTATTTCAAACAACAACAATTGATTAACCTAAAGTCTAATAGAAGGTTCTAGTTAGTTCAAGTTAGTTCAGTTGATTGAGTAAATAGTAGTTAGAGTAATATTTATGGTCAATTATATTACACTGGCATTGACAAACTTAATGGAGAATTTTGGAGACCGATTAATATAACATAACATGAAAAGGAAGGTTGGCAACCAGCAAGATATAATGAGTGATTATTGTCAATTAGAGCAGCACAATTTATTTAATTGAACTGAACATTGCAATATCAGTGTTTTCAATATTGCAAATAATGGCACATTTCAACTCCACGGTATTCAAACTCTTTAAACCCATAATATACTGGGCTAATTGGATGTTCTCAATGGACCTAGAATCTAATATTGGACCTTGATACGCACCACCCAGAAAATGGTGATTACAAAGAAGAGAGAGGGACATAAAAACAAGGTTACTTTTAACCAATAATGCTATTGCAATATTCAACAATAGTACCTCCACTTTAACACGATTGTGAAAGTGCTAAGCACAAACAAACATTATCAAACCACAATAACTTTTTCCTTTTTTCACATTTCTGACAACTGTGCTGAAAGATGCTAACATTTCTGTGGTACATAGTTTCAACTTGAATCTAAACACAAACATTTTAAAGAGAAGAATGTGTTCCTGGTCTTTTTTTTTTCCATCTAAGAGGAGAAACATCTTACTTGCACAGAGTTTGTTTCTGTTAGATTTCATTCACTAACATTAAATGCGACACTTCCCACAAAACCTCTGCAGGATCCCATCTGGCTTTCACACCTCAACAACCTACAGATGTGCACTTGACCTTTAAGAGAACTTGGACTTACTGAAGATAACATAACAAGTAAATAAAGCACCATAAAAAAAAATACAGCAAGAAGAAGAACCTCAATGCTTTATTCTGCCTTAAAACTCAGCATGGCCTCAGGGCAACATCTGTGGCCAGCTGGGGGTGTTTATTAATGTTTCTTCCAGACAGGATCAACACGGGTTATGTTTAGGGTTTTGTTTTCTTTCAAGACGACAGTGTTTTTGACATTCAGATTAATTCTCTGATTTCACATAACTAATAAATAAACAGACATTTTTTTCTCTCTCTCTCTCCCCCCGCCCCTCCAAATAGTTGCTGTTGTTTTGTTTTGTCTACAAAGAGCAAACACAAAACATCAAACCACATTTCCGAGCACACGGACTGATGCATGAAAGAGCCGGGTAAACAGCTTCATCCTGAGCTTGTATATCAGTACAATGGCTGTCATGTGTCAGGCTGCTGAGTCCTTCAGAGTGCGGTAAGATAATGGCTGCAGAACAGGTGCTTCCTCCACCACCTTCTGGGGACTCTGGCCAAGTTACAAAGCTCACTACAACTCTTGGTCTCACTTCTGCCTTCGATAAACTCAGTCTGAACCGCTACAGGGTTTGGTCCTTTTCTGGAAACCCGATAATGTAGTACGAGAAGTAAATGTGAATCTGAAAAGAACACAGATGAGCTTTCACGAGTCTTATGCACAATATATTTACAGGAAAAAATGTTGTATTGTGCCACATTTTACATTTTGTTTTCATTTACGCAATATCCCACATAATAATTCTAATTCCAATTTATAGTGTCTATTTTTTTAAAAGACCATATATATATATGAAATCATGAGAATCCAGCTATAATGCTGCATTTGCTTAGATTCTAATGATTATACTGCAATAATCCACTGAAATTGCAAAACTTTCTTGCAAATTAAAATGTTTTATAGGTGCTGACTGAAGAAAGTATAAGCTTACTACTTAAAATGTATTCTTGTTAAAGTTATACCCAGGTACTACTGGTTGCGTTAAAACTCCTTTTTCGGACAGCTGGATCAAAGTTTGTGTGTGTGCATGAGTGCATGTGTGTGTGTGTGTGCGTGCGTGCGTGAGTGCGTGCGTGCGTGCGTGCGCGCGGGCGGGCGTGTGTGTGCGTGGGCGTGCGTACGTGCGTGCGTGCGTGCGTGCGTGCGTGCGTGCGTGCGTGCGTGGGTGTGTGCGTGTGTGTGTGTGTGTGTGCGTGCGTGGGTGGGTGGGTGTGTGTGTGCGTGATTTCAGAGAGACGGAGGGCAAGAGAGGAGTAGGCAATTTGAACGAATCACCACTTTTTGTCTTCTTCACGCCCTTGAGATGCAATTGGCTGATGGCTACACACCCACTTTCCTGAAGTTTAAAAGTTTGAGTTTCAATACTGAAAGAGATGAAATCTATTTTGACTAGGTAATAAATACTTTCTTGAGAAATCATTTTCATCAGCCTAAATCTCTGTTTACCATCTGACATCTCGATGTAGCTTCAGTCTTAATAGCTACTACAGAATAACTGGAGCAGCTAACAAGTAAATGAGCTGTACTCCTTAAGCACTGTAAAAAATATAGAAAGAAGAAGAATCTCAATGCTTTATTCTGCCTTAAAACTCAGATGAAGGGTGATGAAGACGTTGAATGGTGATTCAAAGTCTTCATCACCCTCACTAACAGGACTCAAATATAAATGAATAACACCAGCTTAATATTTTACTGCAACAATTTATTTTTTCTGTTAGCACCTGCAAATGCCCAACATCTCAGTATTTTCCATTTGACATTTCCAATAACAAACCCAGCATACACCAGCTTAAAAGAAGTTCAATGAATAATTAAAAAACAGTTCTAGGGTCGCATTATATAACCTCTTCCTTATTTACCTCTGAGGATTTAAAAATGATGAGGTGTTGCAGCTAAAAATTTGGGCACACGGCATGTAAACATGTTTCAGTCTTGATGTGTATTTATTAAATGATGTAAAATAGTGATAAAAAAGGTCAAAGGCACTGGTTTTTTTTAACGGAGCACTGTAAATGATGTTTAATCTCTATTGCATTAGCCATACTGTAATACTTTTGAACAGCACAACAGTGTCATAAAATGTAATTTTTCAAAAAAAAAAAGTGCACTGCTGTATCTGTAATTAAAGCACTTGATTGTGACAGAGCTTCACTGAACACTTGTTCACTGTGCAAGCTGAACTTAAGCTTTAATCACAGCACCAGACTGATGCTGGTTTTCTATCTATAGCCAAAAAAAAAGCAATTCTTTCTATCCCCTAAAAATCTGAATCAGAAGCTATGAATTAAAATCAAAGCACAGACCATAGAAAAAAAAAACCTCTGGCACAGAGAGAAGTTTCTGCAGGAGAACCAAAACAAGAATAAAAGAGAAGCTATCTGACACAGCGTTATCTGAGCTGTACAAACAGGTTGCCACCACCTACAGGCATTTAATATAATGTGACCACAACCAGGCTTCAATACAGATGTGAGTTTTGATGTTTGTCCAGTTCTCTGCTAACTGGACCTACTTGCTCATCTGATCAAAAGCATTCCGACATACCCTGCAGATCTGGAGATTTCATTCAGCGAAGGATGTAAAGCAGATGAGGAGATGCCAGACACACTAAAAACATTAGACCAAACAGCTCTCCAACTCATTTTGTGTGATAAAATAAGACATGAAACTGAAGGAGTTAACAAGGCTGTGTAGGAGTTCTCCATTTTCAGCGCAGGATTAAACACAATGCTGTCTGAAGCAGATTGAGTATGGTAAATGTGATCATATATTTGATTGAGACTGAAATTGGGATAGACATGAAATAAAAATGTCTGTGTGCAATCTGCTCAACTCCCCTAAACTAAAACTAAACATTTTTTCTATTATTGTGGCTGCTTCAGGTTACATCTGTGCCATACTGACTGTCATCTATCTCATACATTACTCGGTCAAACAGAGTCGGACTATTTTTCCAAAAAAGGACCCCCTCTGGACACCATACCGATTTATCCGACTGTTGTCTGATTAATGGAAACCAGCCCATGTCTGAAGAGACATTCGGTTTGTGTTCGTTGTCTAATGTTCCCCAGCTAAATCTCATCCTGTGTGTATTCCCCATTTCCTGATCAGGAGCAGCGCTTTTCAGCCTGGAAATTCCTGCCGGCTCGACAGCTCCAGCTTTGTTCCCTGATGTGTTTAGCTCTGCTGGCACATAAACCCTTGATTACTCATCTGTGGATCTTCCTGACAAACACATCATCCCATTCTCTCCCTGTGTGGAATGGTTTCGTTCTTTGTGGAATGTAATGTTTAGGTTTTTTTTTCCTCGGTTTTGCAAACGCGGTGGGACCGACGTGTTCTGTGACATGTCGACTTATGGTCAGTTGAGCCGGTCTATAAAGAGAAACAATTAGACTGCATTCTTTCACCAGCCCGTGGCTTGGCACAGAGTCTAAAGCCTGATTAAGTCCGGCTGCTGATTATGAATGATCCATTAAAGCTTGGTCATGATTCGCTAATTTAAATTACTACGAGAACAAAGCTAGAAAAGCGATTCCTTGCGGCATTAATGCTGGTGTTCTTTCAATCCCAGTGAGTCAAACATAAAACTCCAAGTTCTGGAGTAAGGTCTTCGAGTATTTTTCACAGTATTAATTCCTTAAATTGCTACTTAGGCACTTATCTACACAATAAACCAGCAGGTCACAAATTTTCTAAATAGCTCTAGCATCCTTCCTGGAAGTGGGAGCAACGTTCCTCATTACAGCGGGGATTTGCGGGAGCAGAAAAAAGTTCAAGAAGTCAACATTCTCGGCAGGAGAGATGTCACAAATGCGAGATGACTCAAATATTTACAAGTTGGTCAAATCAGGTCATGTTCCAACATCAGAACGACCTGGAGCTCAAACTCGACTCCGCAAAAACCTTACGACTGAACACACAAGATGGGCTTACAGCGTTTCTAACGTCAACGTTACAACTGTTGTGTTGTAAACAGTTTTTACAGCAATTCCAACTGTGCTTTTTTTATTGTGTCTACAATGTTTATGAAGTTCTCAAGACAAGCAGAGGAGGTTATAATAAATTGATAAATTATCATATGTCATCTAAGGGTATAGATGGCATAACTTTGTTTGAGAATGCCTGGAAAGTAAGCATGAAGCTTATCAAGTGTCTAGCAGTTTAACCAACAATAAATCTGATGAACACAATACAGAGGAAACATCACTCCTCTTCAGTATCACAAACAATCTTAGGGTTTGTGGGAAAAGGAGGTGAAAGCTGGAAAAGGAGAGAAAAAAAACGGAACTTCTAAAAGCCAAAATAACTCCATAATCAAACATGAGTATCTTGAAAATAATCCCCCCCCCACCCCCTATTTTCAATGCATCTTATGACAAGGATTGGAATCCATTCAACCACTGTCTACACCCATTTATTCTTACAAGGACATGGAGGAGGTCTGTGGAAGACAGGTGCGTTAGGCTCCTAATAGGCCACAATCACACTGCATTACAAGAACTACGCATGCACATACTGACTCCTAATTATTGCACATTTTGGTCTGTGGGAGGCAGTCAGAGAACACAGAGAGAACCCAACACACGTATAAAGAGAATATGCAACTGCAGAAAGTCCCCTGGGGTGGGCGACGGTCCTTTATGCTGCAAGGCAACGGTCCTATTGAATGCACAGACATGAAAGCCAAGGCATAGTTTGTCACAAAGTTTCTATCCTTTTTTATGCCTTTATTAATTTTGATATTCAAAACAAAAATAAAACAAACCAACTAATATAAATAAACTCACTAGCACACTTAAGGTAATAATTGCACATCTGTCTGCAGATGCACGGATATCTTCTTTCCATTTTTATTTAATGTAGAGTAGAAATTCCATAAGATTCCTGCAAGGAGGAATATATCACATCTTCTGTTAATTTTAGATTTATTAAAATCGACCATAATATTAACCAGATCTGTATTACATTCTCCTGGGTTTATGTTATGATTGTATTTCCAAGTACTTTTCTTCTGCTTATTTCAAGTAATTTTCTACTACCTGAAAACTGAAAGGCCTCTTGTCTGATAATGAACAATATGATGTAATTCCTTTATTAGATATTAGTCTTTGTTGTTCAGTAAATTATTTAGCAGGTATTTCTCTAAAAAATATATAGCTGGGGGAAAATATTCAATTAAATCTTAATTTGATTACAATGATCCAATGGTAACGAGGCCCATCTTTCATTTCTTTAGTAACTAGAAAATAATTATTTTAATATATGTTGAAAAAATCAATTTTGTTTCATGTAACATTCCCTCAGTATCTGGACACTGAGAAAAAAACAAAAGCCTTAAGTTTTCTTTTTTTCAGGAAAGAGGTGAAAAAATTGAACCAGTAGCTCCAACAGAAAGAACTCGAAAGGTAAATAGTTATTTATAATGTATAGTTGTTCTGTATAAATATGTCATCTGTATGATACCTAGTTCAGTAACTGATCTTCTGATAGTTAGAGTAACTTATGACAATAATTTATTGCTCCTTTGATTTTGATACGTAGATTGAGGATCTTGATAAACAATTGTATGTTCTCAACACACAGATTGATAAATCCAACAGTTTTTAATCAAGGTTTCAAATTAGGGGTGTACAATATGTCCAAACATATCATAATCACATTATCAGCGTGAGCAACAGTCACACCAAAAAGGATTGTGTGCAGCCCAGTAATTGTTGGCTGATGTATTCCAGGTGTTATGAACCTGCATTTTCCCTGCTAATGTAATATTCAGCCAGCTGGACAGAGTCTCACGGCAGCAGATGTTCACACCTGACACTAACGACGTCGCCCTAAATGTTAAAGGTCACTTCTCACCTGGAAGCACAGTTGAGAGGGAGAGGAAAGAAGACAATAGGCATATGTCCTGATGTTATTATTGGTAAATATTTCAATGTTATCACCAGCTCAAGATTTTTAAATATTAGAGACCTTAACAATAAGAATGACAAAATCAGTGCATGTGCTACATAACCGGGCCATCGCTCAGCTACTGTTAAGTCTGACGCTTAGGTGATTGTTGTTCATTGTCATACACTCTGATACCACCTTTAAAGGATGGAAACAAGTCAAAAGTGGACAGCGTTCAACAACTGGAAGGGAATATGTTAGACACCATCTTGGTTTGAAACAGCCAACATTGGTGATTTTAGAAAATATTTGACCCCCGCAGGGATTTTTGGTAATCATAAAATGTGGACAGAACCGGTAAGTAGGTCAAGATGCACAATTTATAACAGATTGTTGCCTGGACACACAAAAAAAGCAATCATTCATTTGTGAGTGTCTCCTTAGGCACACAGGAATTTGACCTCTGTGTTTACCTCATTTGTATGCAGTGAGCACACACGCAACAAGACCGTCACGAGACAGTAAGCATATTAAGAGCTCTACAAAAAACTCCCCTAAGAGGTGAAGATGAAATCATTTTTTTTTCAAAAGAACAAAGAAAACATATATTCAAAATTTTAATGAAGGAACATACTACAATATCAATCAACAGGAAACTGCTAAAAGGTGAGAATTAATCATCTTATAACTTGGCGTAAACTGTCTTGAGATTGATTGGTTGTCACCTTCACCTCATTCCAGTACTTGTAAAAAACACTTTCCCTGCTTGTCTTTGAGGTGCGGAAAAAATAAGGTTTTCCTCTTGAACTTCCAGCGGAGGCAGGGATCTTATTTCCTTACACTCTGCCTCGGTCTTTGACATGTGATCAAACGGGACCGATACGACGAGCATATATCTCTGGAGACATTTTGTTTTTCTGCCGGGAATTACGACTTGAGTGGAGACAGCAGGAATGAGTCTGTTGACTGAACGTTGTCTGCAGGGTACATGTAATGGGCTGACCTTCATGTTTAACACTGAACTCTGCAGCACTTAGGAATGTGTCTGACCTCTCGGGTGTAGCTTTCAAGGCATCTGTCTTCACCCAAATCCACAAATCCAATGGTAAGCCAAGCTTTCACAGGAACCTATCATTTTCAACGTATGCCGATGCTCATTTCAATTAGAGGCCTTGAAATAGACTTTCTCCTTAATGATCTTCCTGAACTAAAATGTCATTCTGTGGTCATGCCATGTGGTCAGCATGAGGCTGATCTAAGGAGGTTTCCTCTATTTGAGCTTGGTTTTCCAACTGATTGTGTGCAGACGTGTAATCTATGCGTTTCAAAGATACAAAAATGTGATGCTGGGAAAATACATTAAAATTACATTCTGTTTATGTGGTCTTAGATAATCATGTTGGAAGCTCATGATTGCTGTTGATTCTTTTTTTAATCCGTTTTAAACAAACATGTTTCACAAAAGCGTAATACCTTCAATTTTAATCAATAGTTGTTTTTTGTTCAAATTATACTAGCAATAAAACAGTAAATGTAGTAATTAATTAACAATAGTCACCTTAAAATAGTCAGGAACTGTTTATTCTGTGTTGAGAAATCCAAACAGTCATATCATGCATGTTACCCAACTGCACAGCTTCGATGGAGGTAAAAGTATATTAACTTAATTTGTGCTTCAGAGTATTCACTGTTACCTCAACATGCAGCTGTCAGCAGGGAATAACAAAAAAAAAATTTGCAGATGAGGATTCTGAGTTTAGGTACCAACAGTTTCAGGAAAACCAATAAGCATTCAATCCTGTATTAGAATAACATTAGTTTAGTATCTGTTTTAATGTACAGTGTGCTAATTCAGCATTTTCCAAACTGCCCTGCATGTTTTAGATGCTTCCCTGCTTTAACACACCTGATTCAGATGACTCAGGCAGATTAAGCCCGTTAATCCTGCATCAGTTACAATGATGAAGCAAGAAAACACTTAGAACATGTAGAGCAGTGAACCTCGGCGACCAGAGTTGGGAAACTATTGAAAAAGGATTTTTGATCAAGAATTTGTTCTAACTAAAACAAACGCACGCATGCAAATCACAGTTTCTGTCAAATATTACATTTGTCCTTCTACCATTTTACAAGCACAGTCAAATTTGATATAGGTGAAGTTGCCAGGAAAGTTGTAACAACTGAATTTGCAGGCCAGACCAAGGACCTGCCAAAGCAAACCTGACAAATCAGATGCTTTTTACTTCAGTGACTCAAAAACATTTCTAGACGATAATGGATTTGCCTCACAAATGAAGCAACTACGAATGTAGCGACTGTCAGATTACAGGCTGAATGTTTTACAGCTACCCAGTCAGTCACAGCAATAAGGAAGTTTCCATGACTGTCAGAAAAGTTGTGGAAAAATACTACAACCTTTGTAGACGTGACCACCAGCAAGTTTGCAGTTTACTGATCTGAAGTCCATTGTTTTCTTCCTTCCTTAGGGCTATAGCCCTTTAAAAAATTAATGAGCTGTAGTCGACATTAATTTTCTTTAATGTGAATAAATATATTGTCTTTTTAATCCATCAGGAAAAATAAAGGAATTACAATGTTATTCTTCATTCATCAAAGGCTGTTTTCTTAACCCTTACTTGGTTTTTGAGCTAATATAGAAAAAAATCCAGTTCCGATCTCTAGCCAACTGGTCAGCTTTTCGCTATCAAGCTACTTATGACAGTTCAGTTAGAACAAGACTGAACACATAATGACTTTTAGATGTGATGCCAGGAGTAAGTCTCATCTTTCTTAGGTGATAGAGAAGATATTTGGCCTTGCTGCACAGCCTCATGTTTGGAGCAAGCATGGTGGAGGAGGACTGATGATTTTGGCTACGGAAAGAAAAGTACCTTGCCGTCACTGACTGAACTCATGATATTCTCCGCATACCAAAGTATTTGTGAGACAAATGTGGCCAGCTGTCCCACAGCTGAAGCTTGTTTGAAACTGGGTCATCAACAGGACAATGATCCAAAACACCACAACAAAATTAGCCTGGTTCTAAATACGATACAAATATGTTGTCTACAGGAAACCGATGTTGTAAACATTCACATACGTCATCCATTAAACAAATAGTGCCCGCAATTAAACAAGCAAACCAAGCAAATAAACAGAATAATTAAAAGTAATTCCAGGGATTCTTTGCCGAATATGTGGCAAATGTAATTTGTGTATTTGCTTCATTTGCTCAAAGCCATCTGGTGGTAAACCCAAACAGCAAACTAAAGACACCAAGTCTGACCAAGTGTGAACATTTGCAAGATACCAAACCAGTGAAAGAGCAGAATATAACGCTTAACATTTTAACCAAGACGTTTAAAACTTTCCACATCATTAAATATGGATGATTTTCTTAGCAAGCACACATTGTTTATTTCCAAGAAAACTGCTCCCTGTGAAACCAACAAATATGACCTCTGCTTTGTTATGCAACAGGACCTGTGGCATTAATGATCAGGACCTACGTGATCTACTGGTTTTTCAACTCAGTGGTGGCTCTAGTGGTGGGTGTCAGGGGTGGGGGGGTGGGGGGGGTCTGTTCCTTGGGTTTACCAGAATGAGACAAGACTAAAACTTTGGTTAGCTAAATATATATTTATTAGAAAAGTGCACGTCTTCTTTTCCCCACAAATAGGTTTCACAAATCCATATGACACTTTAAAGAATAACTGAATCAGTTTTGCATAGTTTTGATAAGTATATATATTGATGTTTTTATGCTTATCTCGAGGTTAAACAAAAAACAATGCAAATACTTTGAGAGATTTTATAAAGGGAAACGGAGGTTTCACAAGCCACATCTTCCATACCAAACCTACCATGTTTTCTGCTAAGAAGAGCTCTTACTTATCACCACTGAGAATAAATTAACCATGGCACATGTTGAACTACAGTTACAAACAGGAAGAAAGACAGACTGCAGTGGCGCAATAAAGTCATCTTCAATCAACATCATATTTGTTTTCACCACTGAAGATTTTAGATCTAAACAGTATTTTCTTCACACCCTGTACAACACACCGGTGTCAAACTAACCCCACACAAAGAGACAAGAACAACTAAAAACATTTCATAATTTATTTTATCTAACCATTGACCTTAATTTGTACACAAATGATAAATAACAGCTGCAGCTGAGGATGTGTGTTGTAACAATATGTCGATTCTGAACTCGACCGAGCTAAGGGAAGTTTAGAACCATTGCATCTAATAAAACTGGATTTTGTAAAATGCGTCAAAAGAAAAATGATCCAAGTATCAAAGTTAAAAGAAATAGAAAAAAATTATATGGTTAGCCAAAATTGTTCATTCATATTTAATCTTAATAGTCTTAATTACATCAGAAAAGCGTGTTCAGATGCTTTTTCTGCCACATAATGATGCCTAAAACTCATAAAAATGTTTCAGAAATAAAAATGAATCGCAAAATAGCAGCTGGCAACCACTAAAACTTCTCATTAAACCATTATCATTTAGTTCAGTGGAATTTACACATTAAAAACCTCATCCAAGGACCCCCTGTGAACCCTTGACCATTTACAGTAAACCTAGCACCCCTGCATCGATGCTAGAGGGTGAAGCGATGGAAATTTACTAGGTGCACACAGCACTGACCCCCGTCCACAGACCTGGCTCATCCACAACAGATGAGGATTTGAGCTGGTTCCTATCACCATCACTTGCCTGTACAGATTAGAAACACATTTTTCCGAGCACAAGTTGTAAACGCTTTTTCTTGGTGCATTCCTCATCTGTGGCTATTTAGTTTGCTGGGGGCCTGTTGTGACCACAAAATGCTTTTCGTGCTCAGCTTGATCCGCTGTTGTCTACAGATGTGTTTTAAAAAAAAAAAAAGTAATTTTCTTTTTCATGGAGTGGAGAAAATCTGCAAATAATAATGGCTTACATACCAGCTCAAAACAGAGCCAAAATGCTAATTGCTAAGTGGGTCTGTTAAACACCATGGTGTATCATCATTAAAGCTTCAAAGAAGGAATTTCAGTAATTTGGCTTTAAACCAAATTTTGTCACAAAACACGTAGCCGGAAAGAACATTTCTAGAAAAGCCTCCTCCTTCTTGTCCTTTTTGTTGCAGTTTCTTCAAGTCTATTTAACAAAATAATCACCAGCATGTTTTGCAAAACCCTAAAATATTCTTAAAAACATAATGCATGTCAGAAGCAAATGATATTTAATGAAAAATGCTAAAGAGATCCGCCCTGCATTGAGGGAAACTATTCTCAATTTAGCATCACAACAATTTCCAGTGGTATGCAACAGCCCCGGATGACATCTGGAAACACTAGACTAATAGATTCAGCTAAACTTGTTGCAGGGTGTCTATATTTAGAGGAAAACCATGACAAGATACTTGAGGGATGATGCTGAGCGAGTGGCGCCATCCTGATTCATCCCTCAAATTCATTAAAGAAAACAAATGAGTTCCAACCACATCGCAAAGACATCCAGTGCCCAAAATAACAGCAGAGAACTTTTTTTTTTACTTCCAAATTTTACAATGTCCTTGTCACAATTAATGTCCGTCTGCTTTGATTGTGGTGCAATACATCACGGTCCATCTCTAAGCAGCGGCACAAAACAAGACACATTCCTAATGGCCACCAACAGACTGAAGTGGCTTGTACTGGAAGATGCCTGCATGACACTTAGCCACCCAGACACTAAGTGAATATTTGTGGCAGAATAACAGCTTCATTTGTTTTGAACTGTCTCATAAATACTGCTGTATAAACAATATATAGTGTTTTTTTTTTACTCATGTCTACAGAGTGAAAGAATCTATAATGTAGCTAAAGCTACAACTGTGTCAACATGATCTAAACATGAACGGCATGTTCCCCAAATCACGACAATAAACCACACATAAAGAGTTTCCTTTTTTTCCCCCCCAGACACAGCTGTGAAATTCTGCAAAGCCATAAGAACCCCCTGCTGTGTTTTTCCTTTTATGTGCTAAAAATACCAGCAAACATCCATTTTGTTTTTTTTGGGGGGGGAGCTGGAGTGGGTGGGGCCAAGAGGGTGTTGTTGCAAAACCATGGATACCACAGTTTCCTTAAATTATGGAAGTGTGAATAGTGGGAATTTGAATAAATGGTTGAGCCAAGCAGCGCATAAATCTCTTATGTTGGGAAATGACGGCTTGATATTACTGCCCGTCTCTTCAACTTGAAGCAAAACAATATAAGAAAACCAAAAAAAATAATGATGAATTGAGATGAAAGCTGTTTATCACAATGAACAACCATAGAATATGAAAAATTAGCTAAAGTTACATAGTAAAACTTAACAGCACAGAACTGCCTGCACCTTCAGGCGTCCCCCATTTCAATGGTTGCCCGTCATCACATCTACTTATTTTGTGCGTTTCCTTGCTACTAAGAAGATTTATGAGTAGATTGCTGCCAAGCAGAAAGACAGGTGTTGTCAATCTTCATGCCTTTCATGTCTTTAAAGCTAGCTGCTTTGGTTTACTAGCTTTTAGTGTAGCTAGCTAGCATGATGCACCATACGTTGTTCTTATCATACTTTCAATTTTGATATTTTCTCTCTCCAAAGAAATTCACGCATATGTTACACATTGCTGTCAGACCTTACAAATGTGAAACTTGAATACTGACAATCATTTTATAGCAACAGTTGCCTTTAAACAACCAAAAGAAGCACAAGAAAAATAATATTCATTCACTGGCCAAGTTGTACAGAGTGTGCAAAAATTGAAACTGTATGGATGATCAATATTGGAATGTAAAACATTTTGTTTCCCCACTTTCACTTTCCTCGCTGAGTCCCAAACCAGTTTGCTTAGTCATTAAGAGCTTATCAGTAGTGCTAAGTTTAAACGAACAAAAACAGATATAAGACAGGCGCTACTGTCCTGGGCTGTGTGATCCTGTCAACTGTGAATGTTCCTCCTGGGACTGACAGTTTTTCCCATCCCTGATAAGAAAATATTTTCTATATCTATTGGATTGTCCATGTAAGGATAACAGACCTCCTGTCAAAGACCCCATGGAGTCTCCAGTCAGATGAGGAGGCCAAACTAAAACGGGCAAGTAATTCTGTTCGTTGTGTCGCAGAGGAAGATGGAAAAATACCAGATAAGTTGGGTATAAAGTGAAACGTGAATGTGAGTAAACTGTCCTTGATTAATGAGCATGAGGTGAGAAGAAAACCAAATTCAGAAAAACAATGATGACTGTAACTATAACATGAAATGCCAATGTCTACAGCTCAAGCGCCAAAGGGCAAATGTATCAAATGTCATTCTTTTACTTTGAACCACACAGAGAGATGTAGGACTGTGGTGTATTCTTAGCATTTCATGGCCAATAATTTAATATTGAACCTTTCCAAAGGAACAATTAATGACTTTTTTCATCCCAAACACTTTTTAGTCACTGTCTCAGTGATTTTGAGTAACTAAAATCACTGAGACAGTGTTTTAGTCTCACTGTCTCAACTTGAAGCAAGACAATATAAGAGTAACTATTTAATAGTTACTCAAATAGTTTGAGTAGCTATTAAAGCTGTTAAAACTCACCATCTCCACCCCTTGAGGAAAGGCAGTTCCTTCCCAGTCTTTCTTTGGAAACCGCTGAATGATCTTCCCACATCCTTCTCCTGATCCTGCAGGAACGGACAAATATCTGTCAAACAGGTACAGATGAAAACTACCCAGTTACTGTATATGACTTTTCTCACAGGGAGAAAAGATGTCACTGAAAAGATGCTTCTGTAAACATAAGTGTCACATTAATGTAAGTGTTTAGTACTTTAGCATTAGTCGGTGATTATCTTTTGATATTTAAAAATGATTTGACTTTGTTCATATACTTCAGACTTGAGCACAGTTAGCGGTTTTGACTTTTTTTTGTTTTGAAGTTCTTGTCAGAAAAAACAAAAGCACTGACGACAAAATAAAACAAACATGTAAACAATGATTTTATTTTTCATTCTATATTGTGACTAATATTTTATTTGCAATTTATAAGTGGTGTGGTGAGACTTTCTATGGACTCAAAGTCATTTGAGTCTCTCTACTCCTATAGAAAGTCTACCCGCATCATATTTCTCATTGAATTATAAATCTGGACAACAAATTTCTACAATATAAATAATTTGTATAAATAAAAACATAGAAACAATAACAGTCAGTCAGGTTAAATGAAAGTAAGCAGAACTTTTGATTTATTCCTTCATTTTTTGCAAAGCTTAGAAGAAAATGTGAAAACTGGCTGATCCAGACAAGCCTTGAGTTTTCCTGGTAACTCTTTTTATAGAAGTTGTCCATGGCCTTCTAACTAATTAAACCACTTGCAAATTTGATTTCACTTCTCACTTTCAAGGAAGCTTGTTTTCAATTATTTTAAGCTGTAAAGAGGAACTGTGAAAGGCTACAACTGCAACGAACTTAAACGTTTGTTGTTTTTTTTCCCCAGAGTGCATTAAGACTAAATGAGAATGTGCATCTGATATGTTTTAAAGCAAAAAGATTAATTATTGGGATGGATTGCAATACATAACATTCAGATTTTTTTTATATATTGACAAGAAACTTGGCTGAAACAGAACAAGATGGTTGTTGTGGTGAAATTCAATAAAATAATTTTAGCAACCATTATAAAACTAGCTGCAGTAAACACTCAAAGTAATAATATAATCGAGTACATTGAATTATATTTTTGCCAAGTTGTTGAGAACATGACTTAAGCGGGTGTGACTGAGCATATCAAGATGTTTCATAAGGAATGTGGTCAAAAGACCAAGACTTAGAACTAATACAAAGCAGATCATGAGTCACAAAACAAAAACAGAAAAGAAAAACTTCTTCATTCCAAATCCTTGAAATCACAAATTGAACATTGCTCTTTTTATTCTAATTTCTACACCTCGTTACCTTAGCTAGCATTCAAAAAAAAAATATTAGAAATAATGAGCTAATCAGCTCAATAAAACAAACCTCTGCTCAGATTAAGGTAACAAAAACTTTTAAAATGTCCCTGTTCAGTTACGGATTAAGTGTTTCTATTTTTTCTTCATGAACAGCATCATATTAGCACTGGAGAGTACAATAAATAAAGCACTTCAATTTGTACACAAGAACAGTGATGAGACAAAGAGGTGGGCAGTGATCTTCTGCAGGTGTAATAAGCTTCACCTTTCTCATCTCAGATTTGGGGGTTTGAGCCCTGAAATCTTTGCCTCCAAATCAACTCTGTAATCGATTCCCAATGCACATCATATGGCCAGGGCTTGCAAAACTCCTACATCTAAATTACAAATACATAATTCATGTCAAAATATCTATTTAGAGGTTGATGTATTACCGCAGCATTCTTATTTAGCAATCTTGAAGGCCAATTTGAAAGGACATTTATCTAATTAGGAGAAAAAATTCAATGACTTCATTTTGATGTTATCTTAAACTTCTCCTCACTCTGTCAGTTTGGAAGCAATTTTTGTTCATTGCAAAAAAAAAAAAAAAAAAAAAAAAAATGGTCTCCCAAAGAGACACTTACAGACAGGAACTGCATACATGTGGCCGATAAAAGAATTTATTTAACCGAGATAACTTGATCTGTAAATGCTTTGTTGTTTAGGCAAACTATAAAACTCAAACCATGAAATCAGTGTAACGGAAAATAAAACAGTCAAATAAAAAATGGAGAATGCCACATTCAAGGACAATTTGTAATCCAAAGCCTTTTTATTAGAACTAAATAAAAGGTTTAGTACTGGACATGTAACACAACAGTTACATGTCCAGTACATGTCCAGGGGAACTGTCAAGAAAGACACACGAGCAGTCTGGCACTAAACTATTTGCAGTGAGCTTCTTTTGTTAATACTGTGTTCCTGTTTGTAGATGCTTTGGACATTAGATGTCCTCTTCCCAAAAAAAAAAAAAAATCACCAAAGTTAAAAGGTATTTGTCATCATTTAATCATACTGAGCTGATAACCAAGGATGTGTGTATCTGACTGGCACTACGGCTTTTGCCAGTCAAAAAAACTACAGACAGACCTTAAAGGACAGCCAGTGAGAGAACAATCCGTGTGTTGCAAGGAAAATGGTGCTCATGCTATCGTTTGTACAAGGGAATCTCTGTCCTTCGTACTGCTGTGTAAGCCAGGACAGACGTCTGAAGTTGAAGCATGCCAGTCACATAAAATGTCTCAACTTCAGTGAGTTCCTTCCTGCTCACTGAAAGAAATGAGCAATAATCTGACTCAGGTTAAAAAATATATATATATATATTGACTAAATAACACCTGGAAAAAGACACATTGCCCAAATGGAAAAAAGAAAGCCATCTCCTAATCAGTCAGTTGTGTATGGTGATTGAAAAAATAAAAATATAAATCCATACATTTTAGTTACCTTTTTGTTTTGCTGGAAATGTTTGGAGGAACTGCAACAACAACCAGACACAACAGAAAGCTGCTGTTCTGCTACCAGAGGAGGGGATTTAAAAAAAAAAAAAAAATTATATATATATATATATATATATATATATATATATATATATATATATATATATATATATATATATATATATATATATAGCATCTTGCTGTGCTGCTGCACTGCTCACAAATCCAAGATCTAGCATTATGTGAATTCAGATTGATATATTAGAGCCTCACAATATATCAAATCACAACCGTTATTGCAAGATTACTGGTTGGATATTGCAATTGCTTAATCCTTGGACTACTTCACATAATATCATAGTATTAGGTATTAACCTTATGAATATCAATAATATAATTGGCCAGTTGGAAAATCTAATATTTCTAACAGCTGTATTTATGTCATTGCAAGACAAACAATTGCAGGTTGCTTATTATTAAAAAAGTTAATGTGTTGGCAAGTTTTGTACAAATTGCTGCTTTAAAAATCTACCCATCATGTGTAATATTTGCAACATCAGCCTCTTAAGTAAACGTCCATGTGCAACTTTGCCAGGCGTTAGCACTGGTCAAGGCTTTTTAGTCATAAATCAGGACACCATGGTAAGTGTTACATATCCACTGTTGGCGCTGGATGCTTGACCGCTGAGAACTTTTTAGCACTCATAACTCAGTACAAGCTATGATGCAGCAATCTCCCAGCAGGTTTCCTTATGAAGTCCACGTGTTACAGTACGAACAGAGATTAGATTCTACACAGAAGGGAGGCAGAGTTGCCACAACAACCGGAAGTCGAGCAGCTACACATCAACAGAATGAAACAAGGTCTCGGGACTGCAGCCATCCGGCACCTCAGGCCTGCTGTCAACGGGTCCTTGAAACCTGGAACTCCACATGGGAGGGCGAATCATCAATCACCACGAAGGCCTAAGGTTTGCGATCCCCTTGGTTTAATCGTGAACATACATTCCTGCGCTCACTCTTTCGGTCAACTCAAATATTTACGATTCGCACAGAAACATAAACCTACAAACAAAAAACATTTCATTTTAGTAAGAAGCTCAACTAGGCTGGCAAAAGCTAGACAACAGAGCTCCAAGATCCAATATCCTTAACACGGGGTGGCATAAACTGAAGAAAATCCAGCAACTGGGATGCAGAGAACAATTGTAGTTAATCCAGGATTACTAAAGGATCCTGGATTCTGAAAGTTTGCAAAAAAAATTCCAATTCAAAGTAAAGATTTTTTATTTTTTCAAAAAATAAAAAAATTAAACCTTCCTAGCAAATTCAGGAAGGTTTTAATCATAATATTTATTATTTAACCCTCGATAATTTGTTAATCTAATAACAAATTATGTTGCCTTAAAGTACAGTAGATAACTTTTATAAAACATATTCTATTTTATATATTTGTTAAAACTGTCACTATGTCATGACAGTATAATATAAGTTAATCTGTGGAAGAAAAATAAATCCAGCTCCTCTGCCTTCTCCCTGTCGTCCTGCAGAAAAACAACACCCAGTCTGAAACAACCAATCAGAGCCTGGAGGAGGGTCTTAGCACTGTCAATCATGCTCATGTATGCGCTGCTCACACCCTTCCACTTGCTCTGCTGCACTATACCTCCATCCCCACAACAGAGCCTGTCGTGAATCCTCAAGCTAATTAGCGTAGCCTCCAATAACGGACGATAAGCAGATTTCCTGTAACGGCAAATACTTTTTCCTCCATTAACAAAGCTCGTTGATGTCCTGTGATAATTTTAATTATCTGAACTGAAAACCTTATTCTGCATTTACTCTGGTCATCTTTGTGTGATATTAAATTGCGTTTAATTATCTGAAAAATTATTACAATGACAAAAACGCGGGAAAAAATTGCTATTCACGGCACTGTTGGTCTTGTTTTGCTCATCAGATTAGTCAAGTGGAACATGTCCAAATATGGCACGGTGATAGCAGGACACCAATCTGTCTGACCATTGCATGTTTTGGCTCTTTAAGGCTCCTCTAATTAAAAACATATGGACTGAGTGCTCCCTGTTCTAATTTTCAACCACAGATGAAACTAAATGACAAAATTCCTCACATTCCACAAGCCTGCACTCATGTATTAAAGAACAAGCCCCGCTTTCAAACACTACCCCCATGATAACTATAAAGAACCCCCATAAGAGAGGATAATGGAATCCAGGCCTGAAAAAGAAGCATGCTAATTTGCACATCCGCCAGTGAGAAACAAAGGGGGATGAAGTGCAAAAAAAAAAAAAAAATAATAATCCTGTTTATTTATTCCTCTTATGGGCAGAAGATACAGAAACAACAAGAACGAAACTTGTTGAAAGCAATGACAGATGTTTAAAAGGAAAAAAAAAACCCAGTTTGATAGGATATAGAAGGGCTTGGTACAGTTAAACAGTGCAAATTAGAAGAAAAGAAAACCATATAAATGTTCCCTAAATATCACATAAAATGTTTTTAAAAATCTGATTCTTGTTTGAGAGTCTTAGCATTTAAATGAAGACATCTTCAACAGGTGCTTTCGATTGTGCTTCTTATTTTCCGACTTGGACAAAGTTGAAGAATAGAGCTCTGCTTACACAACAAGTCAACACACACATATTTGACTCGGGCTGAATAAAACTAATAATTTATTTCTGAATTGCGTGATGTGGCATATTTTCAAGCGCAAGTGAAAAACCCACAGAGGAAAAGTTCTTCATCTTTCTTGATTATAGCAGTAAAAGAAAAAAAAATAAATCAGTTTATCTTCCTGATTTATCTAACAGCTGTTGTGGTTGATTAAATCAGCCAACATCGTCTCTTTACCATATATGGACAGGCCCCCAGTGGACTCTGCCAGTTTACGTAATACGGACGTCAGCCCCTAACCTGATTTTGGCCCGGTTATGCACACAGGTGGACTATGCTGGAACAAATTGACAGATATTGCCTCTCCACATTTTTTAGATCCCAGATTATTAAGATTGATTGAACATAGAGAGAAAATCCATCAAAAAAAGGAATCTGTGTAAATTTATTTCTGGTACTGATTTAGCAACTTGTTCTGTTGGACTTTCTGGTTCTGAAAGTGTGGGTTGACATGAACACAAGAAAAACTGAAGTGGGTAAAATTCTTCAATTTAATAGTAAGAGCGATTGTGAGCATCTGATTCGATCTGGGGAAACCCATTTGGACTCGCTTGTAGTCCAAATGGAAAACCAAACTGATTGTCCACTAAATGATATGCAAAGGATGAACAGAACATAGTTTGCATGGCAAATGGTAGTGGAGATTAACTAAGTGATGACATCATAAACATCAGGAAGCTTCAAGGCTTCGAATTACAACTGCAGGTCAAATATGTAAAAACCAGGACAGAACCGTGAAGTCGTCCTCCGGTCAAATGCATGAGGAAAACCAAAACACATCAGGGTGAGTCTATTCAGATTTCATTCCGGAACAATTATCAAGATCCAGATATTGTCGCACAGAAAACCCAC
Organism: Poecilia mexicana; assembly: GCF_051168715.1. Lineage (NCBI taxonomy): Eukaryota > Metazoa > Chordata > Actinopteri > Cyprinodontiformes > Poeciliidae > Poecilia > Poecilia mexicana. The sequence goes on from NW_028263372.1 coordinate 19,930,009, forward strand.
TGGAACAATAAAAAGGTCAGAGTGACTGGTTGAACAAATGATGCAAAGCCTTGAAAAGTGCTTCTTACAGCATCCCGGATGTCATATTCCACTTCTAAAATTATTATGACTGAAATGTTTCCTGCCATGAACTTTGGGATAATTTGCATTACCACAAACACCATCATGTTCTGATTGTAATGCACCTTATAGAGAGATGTGACTAAAGTAACAGAAGTCAGTGGACTTCCCCTTCATATCAATTTGGCCTAAACAAAGAGGAAGAAACTGCTCCACTGTAATCTGAGTGTTTCTCACCAAAAAGCCTAAAACTACAAAACACAGCGAATAAAAGCAATAACTGTATGATCCATCAATCCTATTTAAATGCTTGAAATGGAGAAGAAAAGTCATAACTACACACATAACCAATTTACTATTTTTCTTAAGGGGCCACTGACAATAAATTCCCACCAAAGAGTGGCGACGGCCCTTCTAGTCCACACATGCACAGATACACATTGAAAGGGAAAAAGTATTGAACACATTCACTGAAAATTAATTATTTAGTAGATGAGCCTGTCTTGGAGATGACAACTTCAAGATACTTCCTGTATGGAGAGCCTAGCAGCCTGCATTGCCCATGAGTTATTCTGGCCTTTTCTTTCATATCGACCCTTTTCAAAGTGCAAGGTATTTTCAGCCCCTTCTTTCCAAATTTGATCTATGGATTTAGGTCAGGTGATTAGCTGAACCATTTTAGCTGCTTCTCTCTCCCTTTTTTTCTGTCACCATTTGAATCCTCTGTCTGAAACCCTGTAGGGAGTTGCTGGCCATGGTTAGGATATGGTGTCATGGTTTCCTTTCCACTTTCAGATAATGGAAAGTGGAAAGTTTTCACTGAAACCTTTCTTGGTAACCAATGCCACAAGTGTTTTGCACAATGTTACAAAAGTTTTGAGAATGCTGATTGACTTTGCCAATTATGAGATGTTTCTTATGCAACACCTTGGTAATGAGACGCCATTTTACAAGCCCAGCCCTGGTTCTAGAGGCACACTATCCAGTAAGTTTTAGGTGGTTCCTTGCTTCAATCCACATGATTTCAATTGATGGCTGATTAACAAGCTTTTGCTGAAGTGCAATGATCCAAATCAGGCCTGTTAAAAGCAAGGACACATGCAGAGTGCCTTGAGGAACAGAGTTGGAAAACACTGACACTGGACAGAACCTGCTGATATTAATGTGCACTAAGTGGCAGGATTGTGTTCTAATTCCTGAAAGATTTCAGCTGGTGTTATAATTTTCCATGACTTTTTGCCTCCCTTACTTCACATGTTCAGTACTTTTCCCTCTCCCATTTTATTTTACTACACATAACTTTGTTTATGTTCACAAAATAAAGACAACTTGCAATAATGTTGGGGAATGTTGCAATAATGATAGGACTTGCAATAAATAGACAATTTATTTAAAGTCTCGATGTTTGTGTAATTTGAGTTTATAGTAAACATATATCCCAGATAATGGGGTAGTCTATCCAATGAAGTTTTTTTTTTTGTTTATCTCAACAAAATTTTATTGAAGCACTTGTTTCTAGATAGTGTCCAGCAGTTAAATTGTTTAACTGCTAAACTGCTGATCTTTATTGTGTCACAATAAATATCAGAGGCATGGAGAGCCTGAATGGAGGGTACTTTAATCATTAGCCAACACTAGTTGCCCTCTGTAGTTCTTTGCAATATATATGCGTACTGCATGTAGCAATGCCAGAATTACAATAATTTTGTAGCATTTTTTGCAACCCTAAATTATGGTCTGATTTCTTTGTATGCATGGACTGTATGAGTTTTTATTGACATCTTGGAAAAATTTTATGCTTCATGCAACAGACAAATATATATACTAAGAAAAACACTGATTCGTTTGATACTGTGCATATATTACACACCTAACTTGAAATAATTTTTCAGTGAATATTCTGATTCATTATATTGTACCTGTGAATCGAGGTAAAATCAAAAGAGTGCCACTTGAAAGTCATTTGCAGAAATCCTTGCTGATGCTGAACAAAGAGACAGTATGGTAATCTGAAATTCACATCGCATAGACCTGATGACCGGATCAGGTCTATGCAATGCAGATAAACTGAGCATTCAAATCTGCCATTTCAATGTCTACAAATTTCAAATCTGCCCACATCAATCACTGAACTTTCCATGAATCTATCAATATGTTAACAGGTATCCATCATACAATACATGCACATGGGAAAAGAGAAAATATGACATTTGCAGGGTAAGAAAAGGTGTTTAGCCTTGATTTTCCCCTCCAAATCATGACTATAGTATGTTGTTTACTACATTTTTAAATAAATGGATGGTCCCTGCAACCTATTGCTAACCACATTGGAAAACTGAGAAAAGTAGCTTATAATGTATTGGGGCTACAAGCTGAAATAAGTCTGTAAATTGTCAAAAAGCTAAAAATGTGAATTTTCCTCAAGAGGATTGCACAATTTATTTTCTTCCAAGAGGTTAAACCTCAACTAATAAGCACTGAGAAAGTCCCACTTTCGCTATGTTTACGTTATCACCAATAAAAGCAAGACAAACTACACAAATTTATTTAAATATATAATAATTCACACAGCCAACAATAACACATGGCAGCACTTGACGATCCAATGTCGGAACAATAAAGTCTCCAGCTGTTAGAAGAGCTAACAGTTCCCCAGCAATGTTTACTTTAAGAGACCTTTAACCGAGTTTGAAACTTTGTTATTTAATGTATGATTTTTGGCCCCCTCAGCACAATAACATAGATTTAAGACATAGTGATTAAAATTATATCAGACGATGGCGCTTTGCATATTTTCTCAAATCCAAAAGTATGAGCTTATCTCAATGTCGAAAAAAATATTTCTTGAAGCAATTATCGAAGGATCATGCAATAAATATCTAATTATTTCATCAGGTCTATGCGATGCAGATAAACTGAGCAGGCAGCAGAACTAAACAGACTATTTATTATGTCAGAATGAAGCCAACAGACTGAGAGTCATACATGATTTAAGCTAATACAAAAGATACGGGTCATAAAACTATGGACCCCCCACCAGAGCAAATCAATGGGAGCTTGTACTGCAAACAAGTCTGCAGAGCCAGACATCATAACAAGCCACAAAAGCAATAATATAATTATGATGTGTCCATAGCATTTATTAAATACATCCAGATCAAACAAGTGAGCAAAAGTGGCAGATAAAAACATGAACCATGAACTTTTAGTTTATGTAAAGATTTCTTTTTAAGCAAAAGCACTTCCCATGTGGGTGTGCCAAGTTAGCCAGCTAGAAAAAAAACCACACTAACTCTCTTTGAGAAGTTTGAACAGACGGTCAGTTCATTCCCCACAGTTCTGAAGGGCGAGACCTTGCATGAACTCATTGTTGGTACGACTATTACAATAATGCTCTGAAAGACACTTACTGATATGCAAACACGCTGGGAAGCAACAGGACATCCGACACTTTCAAATCGACATCTTAACATGCACACATCCCATTCCACACAGCTGCTGCTGATGGATGTTTTTTTTTTTTTGTTCATTTGAAATTTGAATTTCATAATATTTTTGCAAAATTGTGCTGCATTACATAAGTAAATCCCAAAGTTGAGACCACAAGATCCAGACAATGAAGTTCCACAAAGCCGAGACTGTCCACCGCATCTGCAAAGTGGATTTAATGAGCAGTTTGAATCAATAAAACAGTGCTGATTTCCTCCAAATAAACCGTTAGAAAATAAGCTGGTCTGACTTTCTTTCTTTTTTTTTTACTTGGAAATTTGCAATTTTCAGGAAACCATTTGCCAGACTATATAAAAAGCTATGCCAGTACAGAAAAACAGCTCCCCGTTGCAAAAGGGAAAAACGCAGAGTACAGTGTGGGTTCTGAAGAGTTTTCCAACATTTCTTGTGGAAACTATTCCAAGTGGGAAGGACACTGCGCCGATTTCACAGTGAACCCACCTCATTATGATCAACAAAGCATTTTGTTTCACACATTATTCATTCATTCATTTCTGGGGCCACAGAAATATTTCTGGAGTTGTACACTGTGGATTTATGTTCACTGCAAAGAGACAAGGAGGAGAACAATATTAAAATGGGTCTGGATATACTTTTTCTATTACAGCCAAGCTTGCTTATAGACTTCCCCACTGTCTCTTCTGTATGTGCCTTTATTTTTACTCCCATCTTGTGACAGGTGGCGAGAATCTTCATCACCACAAAAGGTGTGAACCGTATCCTCCGACTGTGAACAGATTGCGACCTTAAGCCTTATTCACAGCGATCCAAATGTGAGAACTGGGTCAGGCCAGTGGAGCAGAAGTCAGGATGGAACGGCAGGCTCAGTGGTGAGCCACGTAGGGACTGCTGCTGCTTTAAGTTAACGAGCAAGTCGGGACAGACGTAAAAGAAGTCTGTTGTCTAGACCAACAACCCTGCACCACTGAAACGTGCGTGGCTTCAATAAGGCATGGCAATAAGGCATGCATTTGAGACATTTTTAAACTTATCAGATTTTTTCACAACAGGCAAAGCATCTCTGCAACTTTGAGCCAAAACAGCAACTGCTCTGAGAAAATGCATAACTGCAAACAGACACATCCAGTAAAGAGCCAGGGAACGCCATTACTCTTCAGGAGGAGATTCAGATCCCTTATCAACTTCCATCTGTGATGACAGATCTTCACTAAGTCGATCTTTAGTTGAGAGTGCGGAGAAGACGAAAAACAACATCGCTGTCTCTTCCTTAAAATTGTCTAAATTTTAATCTAGTTAGATTTTTCTGGTAATACAGGGAACAATCTGTCTCTCGAGCACATGCTTATCTAAGTGGATGCTGGGATGCACACAGCCAATGAAAGGTATTGTTTACCTAATGTGTGCAGCGTAGCGAGGTGACAGCGCATTCAACGAGGCCAGAGCAGGCATGAAGCTGAACAGGTGCCACTGTAAGAAGCTAGGCAAATTAATCCAATGTCTTTACTTTCTGCAGACAATATTTGGCAATAAATAGCAAAGATTTAAGCTGTTTTAGAAACAGGCAATTCACTAAATGAGCAGCCCTAACTTGAGAACTGTGCCAAAAGAAAATTAAAAAAAAAGTTTTAATCTATTTATCTATGAATGATTTAATGCGAGCAAAGCTGCTTCCTGTCTTTCGATGAAAGGAATGTGAGGCTGGACTTGAGAAATAACATGTAAGTTTAAGCATGAGGGGCTTCCTGTCCCCCTGCTAACCCCCAGCGGAGAGAGTAAAACTCTGGTTCTAGAATTGCTTTTTGTTGCAGCAGTGCAACACTGCAGCCAGCACTCTTCACACAAACAGAAATAAATCAATAATCAAGGGAGGATCCAAAAAGTGTTTAATGGGGTGACCAGATATGGCCATGGTTGGATTGTTTACCGTCATATCAGCAACCAGTGTCTTACCCTGAGAACAGCAGTATACAATAAAATATATTTGATGAACTCAGTCTCTCTGGGTAGATGCAAAAGATGCTAAAAATACTGGAATACACAAATTCTCCAAACTGATGTAGAAGATGGTGGAAGAAGCTCACAAATGAAAATAATACATAACTTTTTTTTTATTTAAGACTGACAAAATTAGGACTAACAGTGGGAATGTTGCTATCAGCAAATCCAAGGCTAACGTTAAGTAAGCGTACCGATACCAATCGTTGCTTACTTATTTCCATTACTTTTAGTTAAACAAAACTATGTTTTATATAGATCAATCAACTTAAGTACCTGTGAATTAATTGAAGATATCTATATAACAAAAATCACCTTATTGATGCATATGTACATAGCTTAATAGTTCCCAAAATATCCAGATGCCATCATGGAAATAATTTAAATCCTAATTTTTGTGGCTCGGAGAAAAGAAAATGACAAAATGTATTTTTGTTTCAAGCAAAACGTTATCTCCATATATCCTACTGTAATAAGTATGCCTTATAATAACATTTTCTACTAAAAAGTCAATTATGAGGCTTTTATTTTAAATTCTCAAAGAATGGAGAATGTTTGGTAAACTCAATTACTTTCTGCTGAAAAATTCATGATGATATCAAAACAATGTCGAATGTTTTTGTGATGGTGGGACAAAACTTACAGCAGGTCTCAATGTAATTTAAGTCAAACATTTAATCAATGCTCCTTCTGGTGACATTTGCTGTGACCCACAAGTATTTTGGATGTTCTGCTAATGTACCTCCATGCGTTCTGTTGTTTCTTAAATTAATAGTAAAACCATATTATCCTTTCAAGGCTGCCTGGGAAGAGAAGGGGTCAGCAAAACCTAAAGGGTTCTTTACCCCCATACGCCCCCCTTTGTTGCGCCACTGAAAAATGACACAATAAATGACTGAGGACTGCAGTGGATAAAAATAGATCTATAAATAGCAAGCATAGCTTTACGCTACAAAACTACAAATGAGTTATCAATAACCATGCACTGGCTTGACTCATTGAACAAATAGATAAGGGAGGAGCCAGACTTGAACTTATATGGCCAAATCGGAGCTGCGGACGGACAGCTTTCCCGTTAACGGGCGCTGGATCAGTGGATCAACAGGGCAGGATGTGACAGATTTTAAACCCATAAAAAAAAAGTTTCACTTGCTCCGAGTCAAATATCACATCCTTCGCTAATGAACCACCACCTCCTCCACTGATTTAACACAATGTGTGAACCCACGCCCCTCCGAGTGGTTTCTGACATCTGGCCTGCTAATGGGAGAAAAAGAAAGTGTTTCCCTGTCTCGCCTTAGCCGTGTGGCTAATGCTATGTAGCATCAACATCATCATACACACAGACACACGGCCTGGATCAGCGGAGCTCCGCTCAGTCCGCGACCGCAAACAACTTACCGGCTTTCTCCTGGTCGTATCCGACGACAGTGAAATAGTCAGCCAACCTAGCCATTTCTGCTGCTTTTCCAGAGAATTACCAACACAATTCAGCATTTTTCCTCCTTCCAAAGAACAGCCATGTTTGACAGAAGGAGTGTCACTGCGCTTGCGTGCGGGAGTGGGGATACATCCATGGGCGTGGGCCCTTTCAGTTTACAAACACATCACTGTATCCAATACTGACTGTTTTTATTTATTTATTTCATTTTTTTTTTTCAAATAACAATAGTAATAAAATATCCTTTAGGAAACGACATGATTAACGTCCAGTACAACCAAATGTGCAGCAGCCACACGGGAACTGTTATTGTAATCTTAGTGAGCAGTGGGATTTCATTTCCTGCCTGAAACAATCTCGAATTTGCTGGCGGCTTTGAGGGCTTTTCAAGAGCTAGTAGAAGAACAAGATACCGTATTTTACTAGGAAGAGGGGAAACACAGAAATTAAGTTCTGCATAAATAGCCTATTACAAATCCAGTTTCGACATAAATAAATATTAAAATAAGACTGTAATGTAAGCAATATAAATAAGTTATCTAACCTTTACAGCATATTGTCCTTTGCTTATTGCCTCAAATATTTATTATTTATTAATAAAAATATTTTAAAAAACTGTATAGACTTTTGTTCATGTCTACAGAAAGCAGGAAATGGTCAAATCATAAACAAGTGCACTGTTATATTCATAAAATTAAAAAAAAAAATAGATTCATCTATCATAGCCTTTTATGGTTTGCTATAAATGAGACCTACAAGAAACTGCACAAATCAAAACTAAGATTCTTCAAATTTCAATGAACCATCAACATGATTAATACTGCCACATTAATATGGCAAACCAATCACTGGGTTTTTACTTAAAGAGTGCAGAAGAATTGGTAACAACCAAAGGATAACAGTTTTTCAACAATGTTTAACATTGTGATATTTATCTATCTGAAGTTCTTTTGTTCGCAGTACATGACTGTCACCAAGACATTGTTGATTAATGTGTTTTTTTGATGAAATTGTCAGATGACTAATTTCTTTTCTTTGGACAGTTCAAATATGTACATTTAATTTGTAAATCTGACAAAGAAAAAGGCGAGCAGAAGGACGGAAGATTTCTTGTAAATGCAAATATTGTTTTTCATAATATATAGCCTTTTCCTTCTTTATCCACACCAGGAAAATACTTCAATCAAATGTCACATCTTTCCAAACTATGTATGAACCCTGAGTGCAATTCCAAACCTTACTTAAACAAAGCAAATCAGTCTGTACAGAAGTAATCTCAGGCACAAGCTTTTACATAGGTCAATATTGCATGATGTTTTTAGCCATTTGCTTAAGCGTATTTGATTTGTAGGTATGACCAATAAATCTTTCAGCATCTCTAATTTTATTCAAATCATTAAAAAAAATATTGCTAACAGCATTCAATCCACATTAGCTACATTATGAAGCAACATCTTTAAAAGTCACTGTTCTCCAACAAAACTTTTTTTTTCTGAACCAAATCATTTCAATTTACTGCAAGTTCTACAAAACAAAAACAAATGATTCCTTTGTGGAACACTCATGAAGGAGGGTAAACTCTGGAGTTAGAACAAAATATTGCAGAGGAATGAAAACAGGACAACCTGTCACAGGGTATAGCACGTGGGGATTACTTCATGTGTGTGAGACAAATAGACAAACCAGCAACAATAGCAGGAACCCAGCAAGCAATTTCCCTCACTCGCCGTCTGTGTTTTCAATGGCTTTCTAAATTTTCTAGATTCCTGCATATGACTTTGTTAGCTAGTAAGGCAAAAATAAAGGCGCTAAAGAATTTGAATCCACAAGAAAAGACAGAAAAACACAGAAGACAACTGGGTTTATCTTGGAAAATTAGATGACAGCTTTACAATAATCATGAATGCGCCTCTTGATGTTTCTTGATGTAAACGAAAAGGTGGCACAAAACCTGTCAAACTCAAACTTCATCTTCACAAATGAAGGGGAAAGATTGCTATATAAGGAGCCAAAAGGCAACAGAAGAATTTTGTTGTAACGATTGCACCATCTCTAGTCGTAAACTCTGTTGAGGGGATTACTGATCCGCTGGAACCAGTTAGCATTACAAAGTGCTTACAAAACATTTTCTTTTTTGACAACACATGTGTTTGCCATTTATGTATTTTTCTGGAGTTTAAAAATATGACACCACCAGCGGAATGGGGTCGCATGAGAATATAAATAAACTCATAAGGATTTCATTATCATACTAGGAAGTGAATAAGGGGTCTTGATATGCCACAGAGGAATGTCAACTGTGGAGCAAACCTCGTTTCATGTACATTTGTTCACAGTTAAAGAAAGTGAAAGCAAAATCAAAAGTGAAAGATTTCTCTGCACCCCTGCCTTGAGGATATTTCTACACTGGAATTTCTGTACTGTTCAAACCAAGTGTTTTTTCCTCTGGTTTTTACAGCATTTCCTAAACTATGTGTGAGATTACACATGTGTTGGCACATGTTCTTTCTGGGTTTTATAGTCTTCTTCATAGCAAAAATCACTGTAAGTTCACATTTTTGGGGCTCCAATTTGTAATTTCCTACATTCTGTGCCACTTTCAAATATGTATCTTTAGCATAAAACACAAGTTTGGTCATGTGATGGAGTAAAAAAAAAAAAAAAAGTCATAAAAACTGACTGGATTTCGTTTCAGTCATCACCACCTAGATTTATGTAAAAGTGTATTCTAATTGTTTAACATCTATATGTATATACATACACCTCACAGGCTGTTATTCAAGCTCAGATTTATAATTGTAAAATTCCATTTAATTTTTTTAAACCTTCCAAATGGGTCCAAAGTCAATATTTGCCATGTCAAAACAAATATAGAGTTTATTGTATTTACAGCTGGACATGCTTATTATATTTAATCAGTAACTCAATGCTTGTCTCGGATTCATTGTCGTCTGGGTTTCCAGTTTCACATGGAACTTCAGTGTCGGGGAGTGCCTTGGAAAGCCGAGGATGGGAACATTCCTTAAAGTTATTTTCTTTGTTGCCGGAGAGACTGAGGAGAGCATAAACAAAAAGAATTGGCATATTTGACCTTAGAGTTTAAATATAACAATATGAAAGTTTGGCTATTACTAGTTGTAATGCACAGAAAAGAAACTGGGACAAACATCTTGCATTCTTATCTGAGTGTTGTGTTTGACTCATGTTTTTATTTTTATTTTCATTATATAAGAGTGGATAGAAAATTAGGTTATGACTAACTAAAATAACGAAAACAGGATACAATGGCAGCACGGGATTTCTTCATGTCTTTTCTTTAAAGTTTTGTTAAACATATGATTTTAATTGTCATTCCTACACTTATTCCCCACCCCTTGTTGCTGAACATGAACAACAGCAGAGCAGTTAAGTGCTTTGAATGGAGTGGGGGAGTTGCGCGTGTCGATCACCGAGCCCCTCCCACTTGGAGACCGCTATAAATGCCGCCGGTCTGGTGCATAGAGGCTAATAGCAGAGTGACACAGCTGCCTTACAGAAGCAAAAGCAACCTGGAGAATACCTGTGGAGTATTCTTTCACTGCTGACTTTGGAAGAAGAACTTTCTCGCCTATCTGAATTGAACTACAGGTATGTGCACTTTGCTTTAAAAGAACTCATATTGCTGTGGTTTGCCGTGCTGCCAGCTGATGGCTTTATCCTTGCTCCTTTTTGAGGTCAAGGCACAAGTGTAGAGACAAGAACAGGTTATCTGCCTGGTTATATAAGCAGTTCAGCTCCTAATGTGTGTGGGTCTGTGTAGGAATTGCCAGCAGGCTGTCCAGCATCCAACAGTATTAGCACATTATTTGTTGTTTTTAGATGCTGTAAGTGAAATTGTTATGATTTGCAAGTTTTTCTGGACTTCTGCTGAGTCTATTTTAGACCATGTCCTTCAAATTACTGGCCAGGGGCCCAAAGCGTGGTCACAGAATTGCTTAACCGAGCAAATTCTGACCTTAGCTTAACTTTCTAAATAAATGAATGATATATGCAAATAACTTGGCTTTTGGACTCTTGTGTAAGAAAACAAAATAGTGGTTCTTGGTGGAATTCTTAATGTGGTATTTATTCATGCAGAAAGGGACAGAACGGAAATTTGTGCAGCTAAATATTATATCCCACCATAACTGTTTAACTTACCAAACTTTTTTTCTCTCTCCCTCTCTTGCCACAGGAGCCAAAATGAAAACGATCTTCCACTCCTTCCTCTATTGCTGCCTGCTGGCTTCAGTAGCACACTGTGTGGAACTTGAGGTGAATCCCGAGTTGAAAAAAAGGTGAGTTAACATTAAATCAGTTCATGCAGTAATAATAATAATGTTTCAACTCTGTTAAGTCTTTGGCAGACGTTAGCTGCCAAGAATAAGTCATTCCAAGACTAATGGAGTTTTTCCCCCCTCTTCTCTTGCAGACTAAGCATATGGCTTGGGAGCAGATTGAGACGGGATCTTGAAACCGTCGCAGTACAGAAAACAGCAAAATCTGAAAACTTTGTCAGACCAGAGGACATCAGGGATATCTTGCTGCCACATTCCAGGTAAGAAATGAATTATCCAATTCTAAAAGTTCAACCACCTAATCTGATCAGGTTATTCTTAAAAAGTTATAAAGTAACAGCATGGATTAATGTCCTGTCTCCCTTCTGTCTCTAGCACTGACATTAAGATCCGAACCAAGAGGTCCGCAGGTTGTGCCCTGGGTACCTGCTCGGTGCACGTCCTGGCACATCGTGTACAACAGTTCAAAGACAATAAGCTGAAGACCAGCGTCCCTATTAACAAAATGAGCCCTCACGGATACGGCCGGAGGCGCAGATCTGTTCCAGAGAGGCAAATCTCCCTGAGGATGGAGGAGGGCAGGTTGAGACCCGTGTGGAGTCTGAACAACTCGCAAGTTCACAAGCTTGAAGCTCTGCTCAGAAGGACATGAGGAGGACTCTGAAAGAGGACTTGGGAGCAAAATCAAGGGAGCTGGACTCTCCAGCTTGTGTCCCCTTCTGCTTGGCTTTGAAATTCTCCAAATGCCTAAGACTCATGCCAAGTACACTCCAGCGCATTTGTTCCAGACAGGAGGACTGAGTCAGAGTGATTCTGGATGCAGCCGCGGCTCTGGGATGCCTGAGCCTCGCGGCTCAGTGGACTAGAGTTTGCAAACAGCTGGCTTAAAGAAACTGGATGGCACAGTGTGGAGCAAACTACAGGTGCTGTTCTCTGCCTGGCAGAGGAAAAGGATGAGTGCAAATACATGTGGGCACATCCTGAAAGAGGAAACCCTCTATTAACGTTTTAGAACTGTACACACTTATTCCTCATGGCCTAGACTTTAAAAAGTGCTATTCCCGAAGGACTACATCATGTTCTATAAGACTGCTAATAATGGCTTGCACTTTTCCTTTTGAACTTAAGCAGAATGAAGCATAAAAGAAAAGATATCACTATCAATATGCCTAAAGAGCTTTAATGCTCTCCGTTTATATCAAGTTTTGGACACTGTACAAGGGAAAATGCCTTAGATTCTTTGAGCTATGTGCCAATCCATACTGGATTTAACTATACTTGAAAATGTTTTTGTCTGTAAAAAAAAAAAACAAAAAAAAAACGTGCAATCTTATTTTTTTAGTGCAGATATTTGTGTATATATATGAATTTCTTTATTTAATTATTATATAAAAGTTACATTAATGTACTTATGCATATAAAGCTATTTTTGTACAGAAAGAGAGAGATATATATGGGCATTGTAGCTATTTGTCATTATTCCTCTGCAAACTGCTAAATTGATGTGTTTTATATATATGTTATTTTATATTTGTAAATGTATTTTATTTTATTTGTGTCATTCAATAAAACTTTTGCATACAAAATCTAAAACCTTGCTGTGACATCCCTTATTCTTTAGGGCATTCTATCGTCTTGAGGAAAACACAGAACACCTGGTCTCTCTTAAGGTCTTACAGGTTCTCATTAGTGTGCCTCCCCACCCCTTAAACTCTTCCTCTCACAACATTCCCCCATTTCTGACCCCCGCAGTCTCCTCATATCGGCACTAACAGAAGGGCAGACAGGGTGCCGGGCACATTCCGGATGAGTTTCACTCATATTTGTTGGCTCGCCCCACACCACAGAGCAGCCCTAAAGCCATCAAGGGGGAGGCTGAAGATTTAGATCCATCTGCATTCAATAGTGCGTGGTTTTGGACACAAGGAGCCTCACATGGGGGGTTCCGGTCTAACATTCCTGCGAGAGCATCACAGAGACGATGAAACTCACATTTGCCATAGATCACCTCGCCCTATTGTAGAAGCAAACAAAAGTACAGCCTATATCATATGATGGATTAAAGTTTAAATTTACTGACCACTGATTATTGCATGACATAACCTGCAGACTCTGCTGCATGCAGGAAAACAAAAGGCGTCAGGTAGTCTTTCTTCTTAAATTTAAACCTTGATGGCTCTATGCAGAAAAGGAACGATGCCAGTATGACTGAATAAGATTATCTCTATAAAACCCGGAGAACTTAAATATCAGCAGATAGATCATCGGTTAAGACAAATGTCTCAGTGAGGTCACAGTTGCAATCATAAATCCTGCTCTAAGATGTAAATGCAATCTCTGGCGCCCTCCAGAGTTACCAGATCAGAAAGAACCGCCACCAAACTTTTAACCGAGGAACAGAAAAAGATGAGAATCAATATTTGAGTCTTCTTGCTGATTTGCACGACGTTTGCAATTCAACATAAACTGAATTATATTTAAATGCATTGCATCATTGACCATGCAAGGTTCATCTTAAGTCAAATCTAGTTTTCTCATGCAGAGAATTATGAACACAATTTTGTTTTTCGCAAAAGTATGCAAAATTGGGTTCACTGCATGCATCTTCGTTCCATATCGGGATAAATTAGTTCCATACACTAAAAAATTCAAAACTTCAAATTCTTGATATAGAACAAAAATGCCAGAAGGACTAAAGGTGTGATTATTTTTGTGGACTTCATCAATATTAAAAATAAATTAAAAAATTGAGAGATGTTTCATTCCAGCCCAAAACCTTTGGATTTTCATGTGATTTTTATGCAAGTGGTAGTCAGGTTGTGAAAATGCTATGATTTTTAGAGACATTATAGGAAAAATACTCAATACCATTTTGAAGTATTGACTCGTGAAGCATGAGACCGAATACTGAGGTAAAAATTGTTATTTAAAGATTTAAAAGGCTCAATCTTTGTTGGAATTTTTTATGGCAAAAATGATTTAATCTGCCACGCAGATCAAATGACTGCTCCAAGCAAAACAAAATAAGGTAAAGGAGTAAAACAATTGCGCCATCTAGTGGTCAGCTACTCTGTTTCCAATTTATTTATTTCAAATGACAAACACCCTAATTAGGAAAAACACAGCAGAAAGTAAATGAATTTAAAAAAATTGCTATCAAAGTTAAACCTCTCTAAGAATAGAATGAATGGATGTACTGTATGTACTGTCCAGCTATGTGATGGTGTCACTTCTCCAGTAAGCCAATCAGCTTGTGACGCCATTGATGCACTGTCGACATCAACAAACTGAGCAGTCTGGGTCAAGAGGTAAAAAATAATACCTGAATTAAAGCTCTTATTACATGCTAAGCTGCTGGTCTTTCATTCTACGTTGCATATTAAAAGGACTATTACCAATTGCCTAATTTTCCTCGCTGGATATTGGCTTATTCATACAATGTAGAAACAAAACATATGTGCCAAAGTAAAAAAAAAAAAAAAAATCTCCTCTGAGTCTGGAATACGTCTCTGCTCTCCCATGTAGGGTGTTTGTTGAATCCAATGAGAAGAGGAAGAATAAAAAAGGAAAGGAGATTAATTATAAATGTGACAATAATGTTGTCATCAAAAGGATGCAGGACTAAGACGCTGTCTAACTCTTAAGGTGCGGTGATAACCTCAGATGAGAGGATTAGCCTGATGATCTCAACAACTTCTGAGGCTAAATCGGGGACTGCTGCTTATGGCCTCACTATTATGTGAGTCCTCTGAGGAGACATATGTGGCGGTGCACTCATGCTGCAGCGCAAGTCTGTCTAATCTTCTCTGCTAAGGCTTACGATGCAGAGCCTTTCAAAAGTATTCACACCCAAAATTCTTCTTAAACATTTGATCTATTACTGTTGCAAAGTTGGATGCGTTTCCTTAGGCTTTTATGTGAAGGAAGAAAAAGAATACAGTACTTGCAGTGTTTTAAAAATGAATGAAAAGAGTATGCAGAATCTCTTCCTAAACTAAATCTGGAACAACTGCCTCGAGATGTCACCTAATAAGTATTAAAACCCAAATGTATAAATTGAGCTGTTCTCTGAAAGCCTTAAAGGCTTACTGCGTTAGTAATCATCTTGAAGACCAAGAAGCACGGCAGATGGCTCAGGGATAAAGTTGTGGAGAAGTTGAAACAGGGTTATGTCACAAAACAATAAATCAAGCTTTGAACATCTCACATAAATGTGCACCAAGAATGCAGAAGGCCTTCGCTGAAGGAGCGCTCAAGTTCAGCAGCAGCTTCATAGGGTGGTAGATGAGGTCTAAAAGTGATAAGTGATTTCTTCTGTCTCCAACCATCAGCATTGGGCTGAGGAGACCTGCAAGGACAGGGCTGTAAATAAGCAGCTACCCCAACAAACTACACCACAGAAGATGGCTGATGCCACCACAGAGTCAAAATGGATCTTTGAAAAAAATTGGCTTGAAGAAATTGTTAAGAGAAAGCAAAAAGAACTCCAGTCAGCAGTATGAACAAGAAGCGAACAAAGCGGAAGAAGGTTCTCTGGTCAACATTCCTCTGGACTTGCTTTTCAGCAAGAACAAGCTGGATAATGGTAATGGGAAGATGGATGGAGCAATTGACTCCTGGAAGAAAACTTATTGAGGGTGGCACAAGACTTGAGACAAAGCTACAATGGAATAATTTAGACCAAAGTATGTTCATGTGTTTGAGGGAATCAAACATTCCACTCAAAACAATGGCAAGACTTGAATAATTGTGTACACAATATACTCTTTGTCCAGTCTGATTAAGTGTTCAGTACTTCACAAAGAATTGGCAAAAAATGATTCTATAAAGTAGAAGGAGGTTCTACAAAGTATTGATGCATGTGAAATGAGTGCAAATGAATATGATGTCCATATTTTTATTGATCAAAGAGTGTGAAGGTATTGTGACAGTTTAAAGTGTTAAAGTTTAACCACAAAAGGGTCTTCCAAATGGACAATGACTAGAAGAATGTTGCCAAATTATGAACACACCAAAGTCAATGTTTTGGGGAGCAATGCATTTTACAAATTGATCCAAATCTACAGCAAACTATTTTGAGAAGCCTGTAGAAGGTGTATGTAGGTATTTTTGGTGCAAATTGAAAACTTTTTGTACAATAATGTAAAGTTTCAACTCTAAGTAACTACACAATGTTAAAACAGAAACTGCAATTGCTAGGAGTATCTTTAGCAACGTTTACAGATCCAAGAACCAAAGTTAGTTATCTTTGTCCAAACTAACCAAGATAGATTTGTAACAGAAATACTTTTTTTCTTCACACATAGTGCTGACTGCCTGTTCTTGAGAGGTGTTCAACTGAGAGAAATTGAAATATGCCTATGTCAGGATGATGATTTTAGCTTAATGAAGTAGATTGGAAGTGAGAAAACAAAGCTCATTTAGAAACTCCTCCTCTCAGATGAGAGTCATAATCTCCAAAAGTGCTGCTAAAGGGCAACTTCTAGTCTAACTTCAAATATATGGCAATGAGATGTAATAAGAGTAAGTTAAAAAAAATCATTATGAATTTTAAGAAAATGTCTAAGACTAGCACTCTATCTTCTAAAGGCTCATCAAAAGTAACGTTTTAAATAAACTTGTGATGGATGTCTCTTAAATACCATTGCTGAGGATGTTGAAAACTTTCAAACGTTCACGTGTCGGCCGTTTGCTGTCGGTAACCATGGCCGAAAACCGGACGTTGTTCAGCTAAACGTTTGCAATCAGAACTATCAGTTTATTATGACGAAGAAGAAGAAGAAGAAGAAGAAGAAGAAGAAGAAGAAGAAGAACTGTCAGAGAAAAGGTAAAAAATGACTATGATAGCAAAAAAAAAATAAATAATATATATATATATATATATTTACATATATATATATATATATATATATATATATATATATATATATATATATATATATATATATATATATATATATATATATATATATATATATATATATATATGGTGGCCGATATATATATGTGGTATATATATGGTGGTGGCCGATATATATATCGGCCACCACCTTTCTTTTTTACATAAGCGTATATGCTTATATGCTAAAGTTTTTCTTGGTTAAAGCTTATCCAAACTTCATTCACCCACTTAGGCACTTTCTCGATGTGAACTAAGTCTGCTGTGTCTTTAATATTCTGGGTCATTTCTTGAGTGTAATTATTTCGCGCAGTTGGTCGGTCACATTAAACACAGTTTGTCTCCTTGAATCTAGTAGAACCTCCCGAACACGTCCTCTGATTTTAGGAAGTACATTTGTAATTGAATTCGCCTGGAAATCTCAGAAGTACAAATCAGTTAAATATTCTCTCACCTTTTGTTGCTAGGAGACACTGAACATGTTTACGTTTTTTTTTTTTTTTGGGAGGGGGGGGGAGTTGGGGGGTAACTAAAAACTCCAAATTAGGAGACTGATAGGAAGTTATTTTTTGTGTGTTCAAATATATCTGTGCTCTTTATATGTTTATGTATTTTGCATTTACTGTCTGTATGTATGGTATATTTGTAACCTATGGGTGGGATTTTCCTTCTTCTAATCTTCTAAAACGATGCATTTCAATCCAGGCCCTATAACTTCTAGTTATTAAAAATATTGTGGTTTTTCATGACAGTATGTCTCTGAACCAGAATGTTGGGCATATACTTTAAATTGGAGAAATTTTATAAGCAGCCCATTACGACTTTTGTCAAAGATTTTTTTTTTTTAAAGTATGTGTACCTATGTAGATAATGTAGCAGATATTTGTTCTATTACGTTATGAGGTAATGGTAAATATTTGGAAACTTTTGTCGTTCTAGTAAAAAATTATCCTCTCTTAAATATATACCATTGCTGAGGATGTAAATGTACTATATTATATTTGTTAGAATAAAATATTTTTAAATGAGGTCATTGAAACACTATAAGTGAAAGACATGCCGCTTCAGGGTGAATCAATAAAAAAATTGGAAAATAGAAATGACATGGCCTTGGTTAATGTATAAACTCCTGGCAATTTCTTAGGGAAATTAATATAAATTTCTTGTTAGTATGGCCTGCCTGCAAATTATAAAAATTGACAGCAGCAGTGATACAAAAACAATTCAGGAAGAGCTCAGTAGGTGGCGCCACTTGGCAGAGGCTTGTTCTTGATTGCCCTGCACTAAAACCGTTATACAGGAACATCGTTTTGTTTACCAAACACAAACTGATCTCAGCAAGACCTTCTGTAGTAGACATTACTATTGCCTGCCATTTAATGTAGCCTCTGCCCTCTTGTAGACATGCCTCGTCAATTCCCAAAAGTAACCCTTAGTGAGGCAGAGGAAAAGAAGCAGCTACTGGTAGAGAAAGTTTATGCTACAGCGCTAAAAGAAGAAGACGACCGGGATACTTTGTCAATGTTCAGTGTGTCTGAGGACTGTCCAATAGGCCTACAGCAATCCCCAGATCAAGAGCTGCTGAAGGAGCTGGCAGAGCAACAGTCAGAGGAACCTCTGAGGTATGCCCTACCGTTTCAATAGCAACATCATGTTAGAACGTAAGAATTCAGAATTATGTTACACATTTTTTCAGGAGACAAAGTTTTAGGCTGATCCGTTCCAAGACACTGACCCTCCAGATCCCAGGGGCTTCAGATCACCCAGATTCCATTACACCGTCCGGATCCACGAGCTCCAGCTTCTCATCTGTTACAGAAAACTGTCCTGATTTCCAGAGAGTCACTATTAGTGGAGATTACTGTGCAGGAGTATGTGTGATAACTTCCAAGAAAGTTTCAGGAACTTTGTATTTTGTACATCTGCATATTTTGTACGTTACAAAATATGTAATGTCCTTCTCCCACTCAGATCACATTGGAAGATTACGAGCAGGCTGTCAGAAGTCTGTTTAAAGCGCTGATGCTTAGAGAGAAGTATTCAAAGCTAGCTTATCACAGATTCTGTAGGACTACAAGCCAGTTCCTCCGCAGTGCTGAGAACTTGATATGGGACATAGAAGACGAAGTCCTGCCTGGTATAAAGTGTCTGACATTTTAAACCGTGTTTGTGCTTCTTTACGTGTCCTTAACGGAACATTGTTGTGCCCTTCAGACATGTCCCCATGTCCCGCAGTAGGTGAGGATCCCTATAGCATGGACAACATCCCTGAGAATCTCAACTTTGAACTGAAGATGAGGAATGGGATTGTGTGTGTATATGACGATGGAGAGGCACTCAAAAATGATCAGCCCACTGATCTTCCTTACCCAGATTTGGAGACCTATGCCATAGATCTCAGTGAGCTACTGGCAATGATTGGAGACGGACCTACGTAAGTTGCAAACGTAAATAGTCATGCTGGTTGAAAAACCAGTTGTTAGCACTTGCATAGCATGTAAACAAAGTTCTAATCTAATTTTCAGCAAAACCTACTGTCACAGAAGACTTAACTTCTTAAGTTCAAAGTTCCATCTCCATGAGATACTCAACGAGACGGCTGAGCTTAAGGAGCTGAAAAGCATTCCTCACAGAGACTTTTACAACGTTAGGAAGGTAGTTATTTTATCTACAAGGTATAAAAAAACATTAGTTAAAGAAAATGATTAAAATAGCACATCCAAAGTTGTTTGTGCTGCTGCTATGTGTTGTTAGTAAGGGTTTTTGGGTGTGTGTGAGTTTTCTTTTGGTTGTTTGATTTAGTATGAGCAGAAGATAACATTTAATTGTCTTACTAATATTAGTAATAGATATGATTGCTTTCAGTCAGTGACACCAAAGAATAAACAATGACTATTAGCCAGTGATCAAAACTGGCCATTCTTCCCTCAATCATACTTGTAATCCTGAAAATTTAGATTTATTTGTTGATTTTTTTTTCCATATTGTATTTAATGTATGAAACTTGTTTCTAGCAGTAAATGCACAGATAAACCAGCATGTTCTGTAATGAGCTTTGTTTCAACTTTAGTAGGAATCCAATTCATTCTGGAGTAGTGATGTTGGTTCATAAACGGATTATTTTTGTAATTACTTCTTTTTCAGTTTGATTAAAAAATACAGCATCTGTCTAAATCACTTTTTCTTATTTTATTCAATGTTTTTTACATTTATTTTTCTGTAAAACAAAATGTAAACATTGTAGTCCTTGAAAATAAAACTATAATAGGCCAAAATCAAAAATAGCAACCTAGATGCAACAGAAAACCAAAAATCTAATTTAAATCTAAAGCACGCACAATAAAGTCTCTGTTTTTAATTATGTTTTATTAAATAGTTTATCACACATACAATTTTACTATGGTTTCAACATCTTTCTGAAATTGTAGTAATTATGATTTAAATTATTTAAACTGCTTTTGTTTGGTAACATTGATGTTTGTGAAAACAGAATTTAGGACTTAAAAAAAAAACTTGGAACCCTTGGATTAATTAAGGCTATAAATTGTTGAAATAGATCTAAATCAGCTTACTGTATATTTCCTCAGCACACAGAATTGCTTCTTTTTTCCAGGTGGATACACACATTCATGCAGCTGCATGCATGCCTCAGAAACACCTACTCACCTTCATTCAGGAAAGATACAAAACCGACAAAGACCGTGTAGTCTTAGAAAAAGATGGCCAAGAGATGACCCTTCAGCAGGTTTTCCACAGTCTCAGCATGGATGCTTACGACCTCACTGTGGATTCTCTAGACGTACACGCTGTAAGGAAATGAACAAGCATTTTCAAAGTATTGTTATTTTTACCTGCCGAACTTAATAAAAATTACAAAGCTTATTCCCTACAAGCTCCTACTATTTCTGCTTGTAATCCAGGTAATTTCATTTTACTACCAGTTCAGTGACAAGTGATCATCATGCTAACTTCATAATCTCTCTTTGTGGCGTATGAAATTTCCAGGGCAGGCAAACGTTTCACCGTTTTGACAAGTTCAATTCAAAGTATAACCCCATGGGTGCCAGTGAACTCCGTGAGATCTTCCTCAAAACAGACAACTACCTTAATGGAGAGTACTTTGCTCGGATTATAAAGGTACCTCATTCCGTAGCCATGCATTTTCAATTAGAGCTCGAGTAGAAAGAGTTTCATACACTTTTCCTTGCATCCCACAGGAGGTGGCCAGCGATTTGGAAGAGAGTAAATATCAGTACGCCGAGCCGCGCCTGTCCATCTACGGACGCTCTACTGATGAGTGGAACAGTCTAGCAAAGTGGTTCATTCAGCAAAAACTTCACTCGCCAAACATGAGGTGGATGATTCAGGTTCCTAGAATATAGTGAGTACATCTCGGTTAAAACACGAAAACCTCTGAGCTAAGATAATTTCAACAAGTATTGACAGTGTTTTTATTTTCTTTTAAGTGATATTTTCAAGGCAAAGAACCTGGTAACCAATTTTGCCAAGGTTCTGGAGAACATATTCCTTCCTCTCTTCAAGGCAACTGTGAATCCACAAACCCACAAAGAACTCCACGTTTTCCTCAAATATGTATGTCATTTGTTTATAATTTCAAAATGCATTCTGAAAAGAAGTTTAAGCTTTTTTTTAATTCAGAATGTTTATGCAGAATACAAACATTTTGTAGATGGTTTTATGAAAACCTCATCTTAGTTACTGTAAATGCTGTCACTTAGACGCGGTAATGCAATTTGGTGAGTAAAGATAGTCACATATGAAGTGAATATAATTATGAGTCAAGTGTTCATTAGGTCCTCACATAGAAGAACAGCATTCTGAAGAGCTTATAAAAAAAATCCATGGTCATTCATTTACAAGTAGGACTAGAAAGTTCATTGAACATTGATTATTTATCCACTTATCGAAACCAGTTTATTGCAGAAATGTTACGAAAAGGATCATGTAGCATTGACTGATTTGTGTTTTTGCAGATTTCAGGCTTTGACAGCGTAGATGATGAAACCAAACACAGCAACCACATGTTCTCCTATAGGAGCCCGAAGCCAGAACAGTGGACCACCCGTGACAACCCTCCATACAGCTACTACATCTTCTACATGTATGGCAACGTCATGGTGCTCAACAACCTGAGGAAGTAAGACTGAATGATGGTTTCTTTGCATACATACAATTAGCATTTAAATGAAGGGCTCACATGGAGGAAATGTGAGCCCTACCTTATTATAAAGCTCATCAGTGTTTATTCTGCCATCAGTAGATTGTTCATTTTGTATAGAAACAATCATAGGTAAGTAAGAAAGGATGTTTATCTTAGTAATAAATAAGTTTAGTTTGATGGATGTCATATAACCGACTTGTGTCGTCCATAGGGAGCGTGGACTGAACACCTTCCAGTTTCGCCCCCATTGTGGAGAAGCAGGATCGATCACTCATCTGGTCTCTGCTTTTCTGACTGCAGACAACATCTCACATGGGCTCAATCTGAAAAAGGTACCTTCAAATTTAGAGAGCCTTAACTCTGAGCTCTCCTTTCTGTATTAGAGATTATCAAACCAAAGAGTAACCAGAGAATAGGGAAGAATTAGCTGACTTAAGTGTGGTTTGTTTTTCTTCTTCTTTTTGAGGAAATGTCTATATGGATACCGGTGTTTTTCTTTTTTTGTTAAGGTCTTGAACCTTCACACAACTGGAAATAAGAGCAGGGCAACTGTAGGGGGAGACAAAGGAAGTTAAATAATAAGAAATTTATTTAAATCAGTGACATTCCATGAGGCAGCAGGACACTTCTAAAATGTTCTTAAAAACACTTTATATTCCTCACACTAAAATTTGACGCTAAAATCGGTTTCCTTGGTGCAGCATTATTTACCATTTCAGATTAAAAATGGGAGCTGAAACATTTAGAGACGCACAAAAGACATACGATCAAAGCAAGAGTTCTCTCTGTGGACCACGGATTTCCAGAGTAATATTTATCTTTTTATACAGAGTCCTGTGCTGCAGTACCTGTACTACCTGGCCCAAATACCTATTGCCATGTCTCCCCTCAGCAACAATAGCCTATTCCTGGAATACTCCAAAAACCCTCTCAGAGAGTTTCTACACAAAGGTTTGTGTGTGTCACTGTCCACAGATGATCCCATGCAGTTCCACTACACCAAGGTAAAAACATGTAGAAACACAACTTCTACAATGCTTAAGACTCAAGGATGTAAATAATTGTTGCTACACAACTTAACCTGTCATAGGAACCTCTAATGGAAGAGTACGCCATAGCAGCTCAGCTGTGGAAGCTCAGCACCTGTGATGTCTGTGAGATTGCCAGAAACAGTGTGCTGCAAAGTGGGCTGAGTCACCAGGTAATTTGAGACACTTGTAAAAAGATTTCTGACTATAATCAGGCATCACCAAATTTGGTCCAAAGCTAACTAACTATATGCAACAACTTTAAGGAAAAGAAGCACTTCTTAGGAGTGAACTACCTAAAGGACGGACATGAAGGCAATGACATCCGTCGGACAAACGTTGCACAGATCCGCATGGCCTACAGATACGAGACGCTGTGCAACGAGCTCAGCTTCATAGCCGATGCAGTGAAGTCTGAAGCTATGATTTCCCATTAGAGCTGAAAGGAAACTTCAGACAAAAGAACAACTCTCTCTCTTCTCTGTTACCATTGGTTTGCTTTATTTCAAAATAACCCAATGGGTCTGATAGTTAATGTAAAGATCACTTCTTCAAGTGCAAAAAAGTAGTTACAGCTTACCAAGACCGGGACAGACTTGTGAAGTTGATTTATACTTGCTATTGTCTTTTACGTAATACCTATATGTATAAAGTATGATACTTTACAACGTATTTTCTGAAAAGTGTATGCTATAAAAAATTGTAATACTGTTACTCACAGTATACACTGAATGCCAGAGATGAGACAAAATGGTTTAAAGACAAATATGGATATGTGACATTTCCTTTATCTTCTTTAAAGTGTTTTATGAATTGTTTTGTTAGAAAAAGATCTCATGAAATAAAAATGTGCAAGAGAGTTGCCTTTTTTTTTGTTTAATCTACAAAGAGAATCATAACAATGAAAAGTTGCCAATCAAAATGTTTGTAAACATGTCCCTCTAGTGGCTAAACTACAGAACTTCACCAACTGAGAGATTACACAAAATATTAAATAGGTACATATCCATTCTCCTTCCCAAACATAGTTTAAAAAAAGCTTATTCTTTGCCATCGTCCACGTCTATTCTCTGATCCTGCTGAACTTCTTTAATGGTTTCTGCAATGGTCTTCACAGATATCCACTCTTCTGTCTGGGTGTAATCTTGCTGCTGCTGCTGCTGCTTCTCGTCAGAGCGCAAATGGCAGTGCCTTCCTCTTTTCACAAAGATTGAAATAGAGAAAATAATTAGATAATGCTGTATTTTTCCTTCTAATGTATTAAATGTTTTATCATTAGAATCACTCACAATTTTAAGTATGCAACTAAAGATATTATGGTAAAGAGTAGGCCACAGATGCAGGAGATGAGTACAACTTTTGCTGAAAGAAAGGAAAGGGAAGAAAAAAAAACTCATATTATGAGTTTTTATATAACCCCCCTCTCTCCCCCCCCTCTGCTGGTATAACATTTTCTTTACTGCTCAACAGCTTACATCCAGCAAAGGTTTGAGCACTACCAACAAATCGGGCTGGCTCCACCTCATTGCTCATGGTTTCATCAGTTGATGTAAAGGAAGGAGGATGGGTGGAGGACGAGGACGTAGACAGGGTGGAGTTTACTGAGTTTGCATGCTCAGAGCTGCTCAGGGGGTTATTAGTCACTGTGTCCTTCAGTTGTATTATTGCATCTGTGGATGAACATGAATTCATCTGATTAGATTAGGAAAGACTTGCTTCTATGGCATTGGTCGTTATGGTTGTAATTTGTAAGTATTTACACACAGAATAATAAAAAAAAGTATTGTAAAATAGGACAAAAGTAATTGGACTGAAGAATATTTTGTGTAGTTTTGTATAAAACCATATAAATGACATTAGTCACAGCTTAGTCAAAAGTGCACTGATCAGTGATTTTCTTTAACAACTCACCTATTTCCAAACCTTTTTGCTTCTGACCCATAAAATAACACCCTCACAATAACCCACTTAGCTTTTGAGGCACCTTAAGGCTCAACATGCATTTTCCAGATATTTTCATTTAAAAGCAAATTGGAAATAAAACTTTTTGTGGGGACAAATCTATGAAAATCAATGTTCATCTTAATTATACCTAATCAAAGGTGTAATAAACTGTAAATATCCCACTTTGCAATCTATTTTAGGAAGACATTGCATGTTTTGTGTTTTTACATCAGAAAACTTTGGGTTTCTTATGACAAGAGTGCTTAAATCAAGGCATTAATCACCTCATCACAAACTTGAGGAATAAATTAGGGCGTAAAAATACAAACCTTACCAATTGTTATGGCAGTTTTCAAACTTGTGGTCGTCCTAAAATTAACTTTTATGTTGAACAACTTGGGTTGGGAACCACTGATCATACCAACGAGCATCTGCTCTGCTTTGTTTTGCTGCTTAAGCCATAAGGAATGTAGATGAATATGAAGAACGTCACAGTTATATGATACAACATGCTCCACTTAATTTGCAAATGAGTAGAAAAATAAAGTCATACCTGATTCGTTAAAGCAGAATACATCAAACCGGTTTGTTACGGGGGCTCGCCACAGCACCAGTCCAGTTTTGTTTTGGCCACAATTAGCCAATGCGTGGATTCGAGGAATGACTGCAATTTGCTCATCAGTCCATCCATACCTGAATTACCCCAAAGTATTATGTCAGGTATTTATTTTAAATTATGCTGGGCAGTCATTGGAAAGCATTGCTGTGGTCTGACCTGCATGTTTCCAGACCTCTGCTGAGAGCTTCCTCCACCTGAGCCTTCGAGGCGATGCTGAGTCCGAGGGACTGACAAATCTTCCGGGCTTCAGAGGCATTGAAGCCGTACTGAAGCTGGTTTTGATTGTTTTGGTAACTCACTTGGGTTACGCCAGCTGTGCTCTGGTTGGCTGCTGGGAAAACTGGAAGCAGCAAAAAGTCACTTCAGGTGAGAAATTCTGCTGTTGATTATACAAAATAAAGATCGCTCACCTTTTATGTTGCTTGGGTTTTGATCAGAGAAAACAGAAGAAAAAGCCAGAAGCGAAGAGATGCAGACCCAGATAATATTCATGACTGCTGAGAGAAGAGAAGAAACGTGCTGGTGAGAAGGCAGTCTTGCAGAGTTTGTGTCCATCAGCCAACTCACTCGGTTAAATAGAGGTGAATCTGTTCTCAGGGGTGTGCTGACTCTGTCATTGCCAGAGAGTAAAGGAAAGGGAAGAAGGAAGTACAGAGTGCAGGTCAGACTAAGAGCCATCTTATGCTGCAAGAGAATGACCCAGGAGAGAAAAAGATGTAGCTAAAAACCTCAATTGAGAGGGACTTTGAAGACGTTTACTGGAAAGTAAACAACATTTGATCTATAATGGTGATATTTTAACCCTGCATAACTCAGTGTTGTAATATTACAATATCTGAATTTCAAACAAACAAAACAAAATGTACAAATGTTGATTTTTATTCAGTTTTTTTTTATCCAGACTTGGCAATTTTCAAATAAGTTCACCTCACAGCGTCACAAAATATCACAACTTGGAAATCCTTAAAGAGCAAGATCTTTGTGATTCACTGTACCAGATTTTTTTCTTAAAGTACATAAAATGTCTTCAATATTTTGGGTGATTGCAATGTAATCAAACTGTAATTTCTAGAACATATATAATGTCTAGAACATATATGTAATTTTCATGCAACACTTTTACAAAATGCATGTTAATTTTTATTACCAAGAAGTACCTGAAAATATATTTTCATCTACAAAGTACTTACAAACCTTTTCATTTTCATGTTTTTCTGTCTGGGTTTTCCTAGATTGAGTGTTAAAAAAAAATACAAAGGTTAATATTCAAAGAAGATTCAAAGCAGGCTTGTGAAATCATCAACTGTGAGTTTGAAATTTTCATTATTTCCAACATCTGAACTCGTACTCTTTGCTCAGGATTTCCTCCCTTGAGGGGTTACTCAATCTCAAATGCTCCTGTTATCTCTAGTATCCGCTGAGCCTTTGGCACACGACGACATCCGAAACATCTCTGCACAAGGCCTGTACACCAGGAAATGACGCAAAGCATGCTGATGGAGACTTGGAGGGTTTTTTTGTGGTGAAATATCAGGAAGGTGAGTGAGGATGATAAATGACGGCCTGAAGCAACAGAAGCCCGAAGAGACTTTTGGTTTTTCTGACCTTATAAATTTGAACTGCCACACCAAATGGTTTCTTATGAACATTGGACCACTAAAGTGAGAAGTAGACTTTCTTACATTTTGGAGAACTGGAAGCAAGAAAATGGATCCTTTTCCTGATAAATGTTTTACATAAAAACAATTGTGTGGTAACCCTGAGATGGGACTGTCGACCAGGGTTTACCCCGCCTCTCGCCCGTTGACTGCTGGAGACAGGCATCAGCACCCCTGGTGACCCCACATTGGATAAGCGTGTGTGTTAATGGATGGATGGATGGAACGAATTGTGTGGTAGTAAAATTATCAATGGCTTTTTTTCATAGTACACCGAAGTCTGGGGATTTCAGTCAGAAACTCACATTAATGCAAAGACCTCTTTTTGTGAGAAACAGTGTTGAAGAAATGGCTGCAAGAAGCTTTGAAATGACCAGATCATCCATCCATATTGTCCAGGCGTGTTTGTCCTTACAGGGTCGCATATCTGCTGCCTATCTCCAATGGTCACTGAGCGAGAGGCAGGGTACACACTGGACAGGTCACCAGTCAATCACTGGACAACACAGAGAAGGAGAAAACACAACTGCACCACACACCTAAGCACAAATTCAGAGGAGCCAGTTAACCTTACAGTCTTGTTTTTGGATTGTGGGATGAAGGTGGAGTAACCAGGGAGAACTCACACATGCACAGGGAGAACACTTCATGCAGAACGAGTCCAGGCTGGGATTTGAACCCAGAACCTTCTTGCTGCAAGGTGACAATGCTTCGAACTGCTCCACCTTGTGGTTAATGACCAAATTACTGCAGATTATGCTTTAGTCATGGTATAGATTACGTAGAAAAGTTTTTTTACTTGATGTTCTGTGCTACCTTTGGGTTAGTAAGTAATATAAGTAATGAGCTCCTGTGGGTGGGCTATTTCCAGCCACTTTAAAGCTATTCATCCTTCATATTGTTGTAGAGGTGCTGCCTTTTGCTGAAACAGGGCAGCGCCATCCATCCACTCATTTGATCATTTGTTTTTTTCATCCATTTTTCTTCTTGCTCACTTAGGGCACAATAGTTGCAAATCTTTAACTTAGCTACCTTTAAATTTGTCATTTGTGACATACATAGTGCAACAAATGAAAAATCTCTATACAAGTTTGCAGGAGTGTAATAATGTCATAAAATGTTTACACTAAATTTCACTGTCACATAGCATAGCTTCAGCTCTTTCTTCTACATCTAAAGAAACCAGTTTTTCTCCTGATATGAAAAAAAATACAGTTTCAACTAATGTTTAAATCTGAAAAATCTAACTTGTAGCAAAATGATTTAACTTAACTTTTGTAATGTTCACTATGCAAATTATTATTGTATTACATGCTGGCATAAGTTCTGGCTTAAATGTTGGCAGGGATCTTTCAGTCTGGAGCTAGCGTGTTTTCCCTATAAATATATTGATTTTGTCCATGTGATTTGGTTTTGTCCCACAGTGCAACAATATGTGTGTGAGGTCCTCTTTGAATTTCACTTTGGTGTAACTCTCTAAGCCCTGTGATGGATCAGTTAGAAGTCAACGGATTACCTCATTCCTCCCCTGCATGGCATCTTCAGTCTGTGTACATAGAGGAAACTGATGGACGTATGAATTTTTTATAGATTTTCTGCATGTGTGTGATGGTAGTTCAGGGGGAAGGGTTTAATTATCCTGCAACTGGTAGGTTGCTGGTCCGAACACCTGCTCAGTCGTTGGGCAAGACACTTCGCCCGCCCTGCCTGCTGGTGGTGGTCAGAAGGCCTGATGGCGCTGATTGAATGGCAGCCTTGCTTCTGTAGCGCTCCACCGTCAGTGTGCATGAAAAGATGAGTGACTTGATAAAGCACTTCGCATATGCAGGCAATTTAGTCTTTATGTTGGGTCTTCTTGTAGAAAACTTTGATCAGATTTGATGTTGAATAAAATTATAATTACTACACTTAAGTATAAAATTATTTGTAGTACGAGTTTTTACAAAATATGTGCTGTTTAATCTTTCTCTAGGTTATGTACAACAATTAGCTTTATAGTGCGAGCACATCAAGCAGCTATGACATAAAAAAGTCTAACACCATTTGACTTAGTATAATTTTGTTTGGATATTGTTACTCCGTCTATCACCCATTGACTGATAGAGACTCCAGATGCATGGATGGATTAATGAAAGTTATTAAAGCACAGATTCATTCTTAGACACCTTTTATTTAAAAGGTAAATTAGCAAAACAGTTCTCAACCCAGGCAATCGGGATGGTAATCTAAAAAGTGCTCTCATAAACAAAGGAAATCTGTCAGTGACCCAAATCTCAAATCAGACAGTCTCCAAATATTGCACTAAAAGCCTTGTTTGTATGTGCTTATTTCTAAACCTTAAATGCCCTTCACAAAACTTAACCAACAAATGCAAAAAAAAAAACAACAAAAAAACTTTAAATATAAATAAAAAAAATCTGTTGTGTAGAAATTTCTGATACACATTATTTTTTTTACTGTGGCATTTTAAGGAAGGTGCCATATTTCAAAGTACCAAAGCTAGAATGTATTATTACATATGCACCTATGAATTAAATAAGTTTAATCACACTGTATATTTGGTCCCTAAACTTACCACCAATAAACAGACAGCAAACTTTCCATTCTAAGCAAAACTACGAATTAGCGTAGAAAAAGAAGACATCCTCTATAAAGCCTCCAAACCAGTTCCTGAACCAGTTCCTTCGATCAGTCTTTCCATTCAAGTGTGTCCGTCCGTAACGATCTGCTAGAATGGTGAAAACGTGTCGTCCAGCTCCTCTGTTACAGACGTCTTTGGCTCTTCTCGGTCCAGCCATCTCTGTTGTGTCTCGAGAAGCGTTTCTTACGTGTCCTCACGGCGGTTGTAGTAGTCGCTGAAGAAAGTGAAAATACTGACGAGCACGCACGTCACCACAAACAGCACAAGGACGACCCAAAGAAGGCGCCGGCTGACAGAAATCGAGGGACAAAACCGACTGAGGAGAACCTGCACCTCCTCCATCCTCCTGTGGAGAAAACACAGACAAATATTTCCATTCTGAGAAAATAAATGAATAATGTTCTTTGAATGACATGCAGTGGTATATATATATATATATATATATATATATATATATAGACATATTAAATGCAATAGATGTAGAAATAGATAATGTGATTTCAAAGTACTTCAAACTCCAGACCTTCATTGGCAATAATTTTGACGTTACTGTTTAGAATACCTATATTATTTATGCTAAATATCTATTTCTTAAGAAGAAAGACAAGCAGATTTAGTTTACCTGCTGCTCTTATACCTCTTTCCGCTTTCTTCGTCCTTGTGTTTCAGCTCCAGCAGTTTCTCTGCTTCCATTTCCTCCGCATGTTTCTCTTCCAGGAGAGCTTTGGTGTGTTTCAGTCCCTCTTGATAGCTGAAGGTGACGGGGAGAATATTTCAGCTACACTTAGTCTGCACCCAACTTTATTGAAATAGTGAGGCTGTTTCCTCTCTTGCATAAACTGCACACGGTCACACAGACGTCAGTTTTGCATAAACATCTAACACTTTTGGAAAAGCTGTCACTGTAGTTCTGTATTTTCTTAACTTATATTCCTTGTTCTGCAGAGATTTTTTTTGCACCAATCTCATTAATAACTTTGTGAAATGAGATCTTATTGATTTTTTGTAACCTCTCTGAAGACTTTAACTAACGGAAATAAAGTTAATGTCGGGGAAATGTGGCTTTGACAGCTGAGCTATATTTCATTTGAATCAGATTCACTAAGTGATGGCAGGGGTAAACTCAATCCAAAAACTGAATTCAAAACTGCTTCAACCAAGTTACCAAAGTAGTTACATACTTCAAAAAGCAACAGCGTGCTCTATTTAGTTTAAATGAATCTTTGATTTGTACATGACAAAAATCTGGCATTTTAGAAGACCTCATGAGATTCATTCCAAGTGTTTCTCCAAAGATAATATGATTTTCTGGGATTTTCCTCCAGCAAAATGTTTGTCGGTTATCTCATATTGAATTTTTTTTTCACTAAATCGCATGTTGGAGCTCAATAGAATTTAATGTGACTAAGAAATAGTTCAGAATAACTAATTTGTATACAAAATGGGCAATTCTGTTGGGTCCAAATGATGTTTTTATGTCTCTACAGGGGTCCCTTCTCCTTCTGTCAGTATCGGTAACTCCTGATTTAAAGAAGCTTTTAGGAAGCTATTTTCTGCAGCACAGACATTAACAGACTTTTACAAGTTTGGACAGCAAAATCAGTAAACACATAAAAAGTACAGCTGTTTGAGTTTCAGATGTTTCAATAATCCACTTTTTTTTGGGGGGGGGGGGGGAGCCAGCAAACTTTCATTTTCTCCGCGATTACACAACCAATGATTTATAGTCAATAAAAATGTCTCGACACAGCAGAGGAGAAGGCCTCACCCTTTATTGTACGCTTCCTCCTCGATCTTTGCCTTGATCTCGGCTCTGATCTCGGCTCTGAGCTCCTCCAAGTTTACTGGAGGTTTGGCTGGCTCACTTTCCGGCTCCATCCCACTCTTTCCACTGCATTGTTTCGGATAGGAAAGAACAGAGCAGTCAGCCTTGGACGGCACCACCATCACAGCCGACGTTATAAAACACTTTAGAGTTAGGCTCCATCAAAACAACGGTGGCATGTCTTGCTAATGCATGCGCCACGGCTCTGGATTAGTGCATTAACGGCGCTGAACACAAACAGAGCAAGCGGAGCTGGCAGGTTTGTTATTCTCCTCACAGAAGACATCTGGCACAGGCATATGAGAGCTGGACCGAAGCTTATTTTATGACCACAATATGACTGGAGTCATGTGCCTGGACTTTGTCAGCGTCTTCCCCAAATGTTTAGATTAAATCTACGTTATTATTTTCTTAAGCCTCTAGTATTAGTTTTAGCTCACTCGGGCTTTTCTCTGCACTGTAAAGCACATCCTGCAGGTCACACAAACAACCCAAAATTCCTAGCGCAGAAGAAAAAAGCTTGGATAAGAAATGATTAGAAGTTCAGGATTTCTCCAGGAACATTGCGTCCAACGCTGCAGGAATGGCTCCGAAAGATCAAATATGCACGTTGTGTGTTTAAGCAAACATACCACTCTGGTGTTGGTTGAACTGCTTCGGTGGGGGAGCTGCTTTTCACATCATTTGCTTCACACTAGAGAGAAAAGTGATACAATTTATGTTCTTTTAAAACAAAACTAGGAGTCAGGTCTGTTTTAAGCAAAAATACAGGCTCTGAAACCGCAACACAAAGCTGTTTTTCCAAATAAATGATTTCAACTCAGTTGTAAAAGGGGCTACATCGTTTTCTGACCAGCTCATGACCTTTCATTCAAAAGCGAGTCCGGCTGTGTGTGGCTTGTCACTGTAAGAGATGCTTCCAACCTCATTTCCCATCATTTCCCAACAGGACAGGAAAAACCTACCAAGACAGGAAGAGCAGCACCCGCTGCGAGTCCCACGTTTGGGCCCGACGTGCCTGGGCTCTGACCCGGGATGTTGAGGAGGTTAAACTTAGGCACCACTGCCACGCTCACCCTCCGCCGGGGTAAAGCCTGCAAGGGACGCAACGAGAAAAAGCGAGATGGGACCTTTCTGCTGGGTTTTGATATGAAGACTTAAAACTGAAAAAACATCACTGGTTACCTTTCCAAGGGTGAGGGACATTGATCTTGATGGCCGTGAAACCCCATCATCTTGATTGGAAAGGAAAAAAAAAAAAAAAAAAAAAAACGTTTGAAGGAATTATTAATCAAAACAGAGCTCAGCTTCAACAGCATCAGCTGTATGGAGAAATGTTTTCTGGTTATAAAATGCTTAAACAGTGAAGCAGGAGAGCAAAAGTTGCATGGTTTTATTGCTTTATTGCATGTTCATCCTCGTACCTCCAGTGTCTGCAGACGCTCCATAACAGCGGTTTGAGTTCTGGTTGGCCAGCTTCTTAAACTCCATCAGCTCTGCGTGGTCCTTCTCATATGTCCTCTTCAGATTTTCCACGTATTGCATCATAACCTCAGTGGCTTTGTTCATACGTTTCTCCTGTTTGACAATAAAGCCCCCGTCCATCAGGCCGCAGGGACAGGAGTTGAGCATTCACTCTCAACAAAGAGTCAAACAAGCTGTGAACTATGTGTTGACATTAAGCTGTAAAGTTACTTGCCAGACTTTTTGTTTTTTTCAATATACTAAATTCAACATTAGGTATAGTTTTATTTATTTTTATTTTTTTTACCAACAACACAACACGTCACAGGCAGTTTTTCTAGTCATTGCTGATGAAAAGTAACAAAAATCAGCTTTCTGGAAAACACTTCTGTTTCTTTTGATGAAGAAGGACAGATTTAAACCCCGTGGTCAAAGTATTTCTGAGCATTTGTTTGAGCAGTTTTATCCTTCGTTGCCATACATTTGCTACAGAAAACCTCTGAGCTGCCTGTGAAAACACTGAATGGATTTATGAGCAAACTGGTTAAAACAAAATCCGTGGCGGTTGTCTTTGGGAGAATCACTGCACACTGGAATCAGCAGACATCATCCATCAAGATATGCAGCCATCATTGTGTGTCAGGCAGTGAATGAAAACTTAATTGTGGAGTCGTCTGGTTTAAATCTTTACCACCTTCTGTGGCATCATAGATCGGAATATAAATAAATTGGAATTAGTTGTTTTAAGAGTCCTTCCTTATGAGTAGAACTGCTGACTACATAGTTGGATTAAATTGACATGTGTTGAAATATGACCAAACTGGATTGTACATTTTTATGTACAAATTTGGTTTGTCTGTCTTGTAAAGTGCCTTGAGCAGACATGTGTTGTTAATAAGCTAAACGTAATTGAACTTTACTGTAATAGAATGATTCATATAATCATTCAATAAACAAAGACAACGTGTTAAAAAACCCCAAAAACAAACCTCAGGCACTGGTCTAAAAATTAGAGAAGCAGCAGGCAAATGTAAAGAAACTTTTAAGAGCCTTTCAAGAGAAACATCAGGTTACAAGAAA
This sequence comes from Poecilia mexicana, assembly GCF_051168715.1. Classification (NCBI taxonomy): domain Eukaryota; kingdom Metazoa; phylum Chordata; class Actinopteri; order Cyprinodontiformes; family Poeciliidae; genus Poecilia; species Poecilia mexicana. The sequence goes on from NW_028263372.1 coordinate 19,964,632, forward strand.
GTCTGGCTGCTTGGAAGCAAATCATAAAGACACGAGCGTCGAGTCGAGACTTTTCCACATGTGTTTGTGTGACTGCACCTGCCGAACTGCTCCAACTATCTCTGCTCTGCTGGAGAGTCGCGTGGTCAGTCGGTACAGCACCGCCAGTGTCTCTATCAGGCGTTGGTACGCTTCCCGTTGCTCCATGTTCTGCCACTGTGGTGCAGTCATCTGCAAGGAAAAACACAACATCGTGCCACAAATTACATCAGTCCCCATTTTCTAGCACGCCTCTAACTCGCAGCCTATCTAGGAAGGGAAACATCGAAACAAAGCTCCTGTTTTTCAGGGCCGACCTTCAGCGCTCCTTTGAACTCCTCCAGCTCTTTCTCGGTGTCTTCCTCTGTCAGGTTCCTCTCCCTCTCTGCTTGTTTCAGTCGAGTCTCCAGAGTATAGTTGTCGTTACGAAATGCGAGCGACAGCTGGACGAAGGCGTTCTGCAGGGAGGTATTTATACTTCATCTCACACTTTGTTAAACTGTACAAGACGGAATTGCTTATAAGTTTTCAGAACTAAAGCAAATACGCAGCTAGATGAGAAGCATTAGTGGTATGCAGAACACGAGGCAGAATCCAGCGACCCTGAGCGTGGGGAACAAGCTGTGAGTCTGACATTTGACCTCCTGGTGTTTTGCTTTGTTGATCAAAGCCACTCAGCTCAATTTTCCTACACAGGGGCCACCGTTGGGAGGAAATATACGACCTCTGACTGTCCTGATCCATACGCGTCCCCGGGGGAGCAGCGAGAGGAGCTACAGCCGGAGCACAACAGCGTCACAAATGTTAGCATTTTCTCCACAGGAAATCGCTGCAAGTCTCTTCGGCCTGATCAGGAACAGAAAAACACTTTCCTGTTGACGGGACAGCACCAGCTCCAGGCCGGATAAATTTTGTGTCAACTGCGTAATTAAGCAGGTTGGCAGCAGACCAGGTTATTACCTACAAACCCACGGAAAAGGTTCAGCGAGTCCATCTGTTTCCACCGCTGGAACACAACAATGCTGTTTCAAGCTAGCAAATCATTGAGGGCATTTCATTTTTATGACTTGTTCCTGTAGGACTTAAAATGGCCAGAGTTTGAAATTAATTATTTTATGTTTTCTTCCGAAATAAAAAAAATATATTTTAGTTTTGCACTTAAAGTTGCATCTTCTTAAAGGGTTTAATTTTTATGTTCTCACAAGTTATTTAGCTTTCAGTATTTTACCTTCAGCGGATAGCTTTTTAAGTTTCTCACCGGTGTGTTGAGAAACAGTTATTCGGAGCAGATATCTACCTTTCTCCAACTCCAGTCACAAAAAGTTTCATAACTGATCAACATTACCAGGTAAACATTTAAACCAGTGTCCACTTTAGATATGAATATTTCTATTTATGTCAAGAACAAAGCTGGCCTGCAGTCGTTACAGGAGAGTTTTATGTAAATAACGTTTCTTCCACATAAAATGTGGCAGATGACTTTCTAAAGGCAGCCAACATATTAACCACGTCACGGCACCTTAGGCTAAATCAAACACTGTTAATCAAAAACTCTGCCCTGTTTCTCCATTAGACACTGATTATGTCTTCCAGATTTGGTTTTGCATTTGTTTCACCTGGAATATTGTTGTCATTTATGAGTTCCAGGTAAGTTTTTCTCATTTGCATTTTGAGATGATTTTATGTAGGCAAAAAAAAATTCCCTGGAACTGACCTGAGTTGTTGGTTTGATGCTCTGGTCAGAGGGAATTTTAATTTCTACAAACTGAGTACCGTCAGACAGCCAATTAATGCAGATATTATATTGACTTATATTAACGTATACGTATATATTAAAGTATACAATGAGTTATACCATAACGAGAAAGTATTTCCTGGTTTTTAAAGAACGTTAAAAATATGACAACTTTATTTTTTTATACTAGACATGTTCAACACATGTTTATGCTTCTGTCTTGTTTCATTTTACAGTGAAAAACAAGAAAGAAGCACAACTTTATGTTCTTCAATCATGTCTTAACTCCAATATCAAAAAAGAATCATACACACTTTTTTTGCTTTCTTCTTTCTGCAGACTTTATGATCGGCCTTACACCTGCTGCACTTATGAGATCTGTTTAAACTAACATTAACTTTTTTTCTGACACGCTATCCACATAGACACAAATAAAACCTAACATGGAACGTTCCTGTTGACAAATAACTCCTTGTTCCAATTTTACGTGGGAGCAGAAGGCTACATAGAAAACTGCTATTATTTTATTTCTTTCACAAAATGTCAAATGCTCTAACAGCTGCAACCACGTGACCATCTGCATCATTAGCTTGAGTTAAACAAGAACATTAGTTCATGCAACCACCAATAATAAACCCGAAAGCTCAAATATACGGAGCATTGCTTTAAACAGATCAGCTAATTTTCTTGCGAAAGAAATGCAGATTTGATTAAATATTTGGCATGCAACTACTTCGTTTGCAAATATAAATAAAAAAGACAAGCTGGCTATTAAATGTTATCACTGAGAAGCTTCAAAAGTGCTGCTAACTGCAGGTTACTTCATCCTGTTTGCACTGAGTCCTTATATTTCAGTAACTTTAGCGACTATCTTTTTAAGGTTGTGATTAAATGTATAAAACAAAATCTACAAGGAGAAGAGCTTTAAAACCAACCTCAACTTCTTTCTCAGAGAGCGGAGGGGCACTGAAAAGAAATTAGGAAAACCTTTTTAGCAAATGAAGAAATACACTTTTTCAGCAGCAGCCTGGAAAGGAGAAAAAGACAAAAGATACACACCAGCCTGGCAGGCCTCGGTGAAGTTTTAGTTTTCTCAGCATCACATCTGAAATGTTTGGCATGGCGTCAGATTTCTCCTTCACCTCCTCGCTGCTTGCGGTCTTTGCAGAAGATGGAGGTCCTGCACACATTAAAAGAGTTTTCCAATGATGTTCTGCTAAAAAGATACACAGCAGCTTAGTGTTTACACTTTTTTTATAGTACAAAGTTTATGGCTCAATCTCCCTCTAAAGTACATAAATACACAGAATAATTTCCTAGTGCCATAAAAAGCGGTCTTCGCCTCACATAATTTAGCAATCATGCCATCTGCTGATAAGAAATAAAAATTGTTGTTCCTCATGTTTGCCAGTAAATGGGTGGGCACAGAAAAAAAGAAACGGGTCATCATCATTTTTTGTGCAGGAACACTTTTCTCTGATTCAGGAAGTTTACACCCTCACTCAGAGCACTGAATGTGCTACCGTGAGAAAGCACTTTCTGTTCTACATAAAGACTGCGCGTGTGTAAGTGCTGGTACCTTTTTCCTGCTCGGCCGCTTCACTCAGCTCCGGTAACTTGGAGCCAACTATACTCTGGTTGCGCATCAGCTTGTGCTCCTGGGAACAGGCCCAAACACGTTACTTCTTCAAACATCCAAACAAGACGCGGCTAAGTGTAGAAAAACTACGCAATGATTGGGTGGTTCAGTCTGCAGAGTGGATGTTTTACCTCTCTAAGTTTGGACAGTTTGCTGCCTGGTTGGGCCTGTAGGTCTTTGTACAATGAGGACTTGAACACACCATCTCTGGGTTTATCCGAGAAAACCTCGTCGACTGTTGGTGGGAAACCGGAGGCTCCAGTTCTCGAGTTAATGCTGCCGACAGAATCCCAGGAGACCGCCCTCATCAGCGGAGGGAAGGCGCCGATTGTTTTGATCTCCGCTGTGCAGGGGGCCTGCTGGGTAGGGGGTCTGGGTACGGGCTTGGCCACCCCCGTAGCTGGGGTCAGGTTTGGGCTTCGACCTGAAACCTCATCTGCTTTGCTGACGGCCTGCGGACTCCGAGGCCTGGTGAGGTCGCGGTTTTCCTTCTGAACGGCAAAGCGAGGTGTTAGCGTCCCGGACGACACTTTCCTTTTCTCAACCGGCTTATAATCCACCAAAGGCTCATCCTAGGATTAGCAAGATTAATGAAACGTTTATCACCTCTGTCGTGTTTAGATAAGTGTAATCAATTCAATTCAAATTCAAAAAATGCTTTATTTTTCCCATCTTCAGCATTGATCAAGATGGGAATTTTAAGTTTTTAATACCCGCTAACTGTTGGACCGACGCGCAATATATTCCAAATGTAAAATTTAATTAAATAAATGCTTTTATAATTTAGGAGTGTTTTACAGAGATAGTGGCATAAAGGGACACAATTAAAAATAGCTGAGGAAATGGAGAGTTTTCAAAAGAAAAAGTACTAATATTACAGTTTAATACTTAAAAATACAACTCAGTATATCTGGTAAGATTAGCTAAGTTTAATAACCCTTCAATGGGTTTAACTAAGGCTCACTTGCAGCAAGTTTGAAAGTGAAATTTCTATTTCCCCCACTAATGGTTCCATAAGAAATGATTCAGTGGATCTGTAACTCTCACCTCCTGATCCTTGTTCTTTAAATCCGGCTGCTCTCTCCCTGTTGGCACCTCTAAATGCTAGGACAGAAAATCAGTCAATTTTTCGAGTGTTAATAAATATGACTTAATGATAGTCATACTTCTGATTCAGGAAAATGTCGTATTCCAGACAATTCTGGAATTAGGCGTGCTAAAAGAAATATCTGGGTCATTTTTGTGAGAGCAGCTTCTTTACCTGACTCACTGACTGTGGGCAGCCATGTGTGGCCTCTGTGGTACCTGCAGCTGGAAGGGAAGAAAGCAACTAAGAAAACAGGCTCAATTTCCTGTCAACAAACAAATACGTCTTATTTTGGGTGTTCTAAATGTTGCCAAAAACCTCAAATATGCAGTTTGCTAAATTACTGATTTAGATTGGTCAGGTCAATCAAATTTAAACTCTGCCAAATGGCATTCGAGCATCATGTCAATTAAAACATTGACATTGCTTTATTATGAGTTCTAAAGAGGAAAAGAGTTTGCAATGACCACAGCAAGACCAACCACAAAAGAAAAAGTGAAGTATCATAAATATTTTCTGGCAGATATTTAGATGAGCCCACACAAAGTGTGGTACAGACCAGTCTGAGGTGGGCCAACGAAAGAGCTGCTTCTTGATGAACGTGGGGAGGAAGACGGCGTTGGAGATGGAGAGAGGGCTGAGGAAGAAAATAATCTGTCGTTAAAACAACGATGCGTGCAATAAAGGATACAATAGTTTATTATTTTTTTATTTAACAGAATGTGACAAGCTGTATCCTCTCCTCTATCAACCTCAGCATGATGAAAACACCGTTTTAATGTCAGTGTGCACATGAGACGTGGTATGTGCGCCACCTGTGGGTGAGTCGGTGAGGCTGCTGATGGATCGGCGTCCCCGGCGGGTCAGGAAGCGGTCGCTGACCATCTTGGCCTGTTCGAGAAGCTCCAGGTTTTTCTGCCGGTCCTCTTCAGAGAGCTGAAGCTCTGGAAGTTGATCTTTCACCAGGTCAATCACATTACCAGTGCTGTCTGAGAGAAACAATAAACTAGTGATGGCACGACGTAGATAATGTAGAAGAGTTATACTCTTTTATGCTGTTTCCATAATTGCATCATTTTTAATTCAGGGTTTTAAAATATCCTTGCATATTTGAGATGGTTTGGAGTAAGCTGTATCAATTTACGCCTCTTCTCTGAGAAGTGCGAAGCTTCCAGGAATAAGTTGACTGTAAATACCAGAAAACAAATCACCAGACAAAAGAATGATATTTATTATCATCCGTTGCTATGATTCACCGTTAACTCATCAAGGACTAAAAGGAATCAAAGCATCAAAAGCTTTTCAGGCCTTTGGGAGGACACGTCAGGAGATTTATCTGTAAAGCTGGAGACAACACCACAAACCTGGAGCACATCTGCTGAAGGCGAAACACTGATTTGGAAGCAGTTTCTGCTGACTGTGCAACAAATGCTAAAACAGTTAGTTAATGGAAAATATTTCCAGGATAAAACTGGTGAATCCAAACCACAAACTAAATCGTTCTCATAGCGTTTATTTTTAGACTCCAGCTGTAGCATGTGAGCCTTTGTGGGGTTTACCCACCAACCGTGGTGATGGGTCCTCCAGAGGAGTTTCTGGCCTGGCGAGCTCGGGGACTGTGTGGCCTGACAGAGGACAGCAATAAGTCAGTAACAGTGAAGTGAAAGCGGGAAATCTATTTCAGGGTTGGATGTGGTGGGCGGGCGATTTACCTGGCATGTTCGAGGGATCGTCCCTCTTGTTGGACAATGACAGCCTTCTGTGGGTAGACGATGGTGGGGGCGGTCATTATAACGGCTTGGCTTTCACCTGTTGTAGACTGCAGTCCAACACAATGAAAGAAGAGCCCAGTCATAGCAGGAACACAGTAATAAAACACTGGACTCATTACTGGAAAGTGAGCTGGAAGGTGTACGGCACCCCAGTTTTTCTCCCAGTTTAAGCAGTTCCTGCTTTGTGTTGCAGTATTTAGTCAGGACAGAGAGGGTCAGTCTGATCGGCAGTAAATAATGGCAAACATGTATGGACTGGTTTCTGGACTCAAGCAGATCAGCAAATTAAACTCCTTCTATTAAGAGAAAAAAGACATTAATCTTTTTTTTCCAGCTGTTGGTGAAAGCTGTCAGTATACAGGCTGCACTTTTCCTGACATTAACAACAAATAAAACAATAAAAACAGTCAGAAATGTTCTGGTAGTGAAAAGCTTCAGGACAAAGAATCACAATCTTGCGACTCCCGTTGGTGGCATTCTCAGAATACAAAGGACAATATTATAATCACATATGTGACAATTATATCCCGCTATACTTTTTCACACTTACAATGTGTAATACAACTGAAGTACTTCTGCTCATATCTATCATGCTGACAGATCTTCATTCTGCCCTATAGCCTAGTGACAAAGAATCCAATTGAGATATACTTTACTGCATGTTGTACTGCAAACAAGCTGTCATTGATAAAATTAGTCCAAAGATTAATGACAGCCAACAGATCAGTGCAAAAGATTTGCATGAAGAGTTAAATTACTGTATACTGACACACATTTTCGTAAAAACGACATCTGACAACTCAGTTTATTCACTGTCATGAAATGGGAAGCTGACCGTTAAACAGAACCTGTCTGATAAAAACACTCCGTAGACTAAAATATATCAGAAAGAAAGGAAAAGCCAACAGCTGACCAAAAAGAGCCGAAGGGTCCATCTCACATATGTAAAAACATCTTAATGATCCCACAGACAAGGCCCATGGGCATTGTTTCCTAGCCCGATCTGACCCAACTTATTTACTTTGATTAGACTACAACATTATCGTGCATTTATGGTTTTCTCTGTGCTGTATGTATTGCAGTCTTATTAAATGCACCACAGAAGCCTGAGCCCGACCCCAACCTGACTATCAAGCAAGTAATTCTGGCGCAAACCCGGACCGAATTTCGGTTCAGATTCGGGTCAAGCTAAATCCTAACTCTAGATTGGATAACCCTGGAAATTGTTTTTATTTTTCAGTGCACATACAATAAAATCATCCAAACTGCCTTGTTTAAATGACAACACTGAACTCCAAAGTTTTAAAGTCGTTAGTTTTACGGCCGTAAATTCTTGTGTGATTACCAACAGCGATGCTAATAAACTTCACTAAAAGCTAATGGTACCAGGACACTAATAACATAAGGAAACCCTGATGTAACACTGTAGACAGACTGCAGATTCAAAGCAGCACTCATCCAATAAAGATGGGTATTTTTATTATGTTGGCATATTCGCCATTAGATTCTGAGATGTCCCATCCAGCTTTGGTGTTTATGAGCCATTTCAGAGGGAGACCATGCTCAGCTCAACACTTTGATGTCAGTGGACTTTTAGAGATTAAGATTATGAGCTATTAAATGCTGTTTAAGATGTAGAAAGCATGCATTTTACCTCCAATTTATGACAGATTTTACGTAAATGTCATCCCAAATAAACATGCATTGCTAGTTTAAATAACGTAATTGGAATATAGTAATCTGACTTCATCTTATTTATGTAGCTAAGAATGACTAAAATTGTACCTTTTATTTTCAGGACAAAAGTCAGAAGTACTGTTTTGCTGAGATGCAATGTTCTCCAGACAGAACTGTAACAATCTCAGTGGTCTCTGATTTATTATGAAAGCCAAGCTAAAAGACCTTAGAAGACTAATAAATCATTTAAGAATCAGCAGAATGATGAGACTCACTTGTAAACATTTTAGGTCAGAGAAGTACAGAGAGCCAAAACACAACATGCACCAAACCAAATAGCAATAATTCAAATTGTAGCTTTGGTAACTTCAGTTTCCTCCCCTCCTCCCCCCCATGCAGCCAAGCCTCCTTTTGAACAGTGGGGAGCATATTAAACCGAAGAATGTTTTGATTAATGTGCTCTTCCTGGCAAATTAAAAGCAGCATGTTGGAGGAAAAGTCGCTAATTTTAAAGTCAGATTAATGCAGAAGCATTGCTGGAATTTCCTCACACTGCCTTTGAGTTATTTGTGAGTGTGCGCCTCAGACGGGGGCAGAGTTTGCACTCACTGTTCGAGGAGAGCTGGATGAACTGTCCAGTTCTTCGGGAGAGTCCTCTTCTTCTTCGGGCAGGGTGGGCATGACGGGGGGCAGAGAGGGGCGAGAGCGGGAGAACGGCAAGGACAAAGGACTGGAGGATGCCCTCAAGTTGCCGTTGCCTTTTTTTAAAGAAAACTCAGGCAGGGAGAGTTTCTTCTCTTGCTGGAGCTGCAAGACCACAAAACACATAAAGATACAAAAGTATGTTGTTTTAGTCTGAGCTGAAACACAAAGTGGAGGCGGGGCAGAGCTCTTCTTTTCTGCACTTGTTAGAGGATAGACGCATTAGAGATAAAAGGCACTGCTGCTAAGAGAGTCAACCACACCATCAAACCCTAAACAAATCCCAGAATAGCTCCACACTCCGAAGGCTTGAAAAAAAAAAAGAGACAGAATCCAACTCTGGAATATACCCTCTGCAAAAAAAGAAAGTATCCTGAAACATTTGATCAGAACACCATGAAACCTATTTATCATTTATTTAATGAAGATGTAATAATATCATCCTGCAGCACGTGTGGAGCTGGGGCTCAACAGTTCTTTAAACAAGTGTGCACTATTAATAAAAGCAGCTGCGTAATGAAGTCTGGATTTTCAGTGCAGGGATTAACAAATTTCAGTTATTTAATGGCACTCTGAAGGAAACTCTTCCAACTGTAGATTGTGCAGATTTAGGCTGATGACATCACAAGAGGCACGAGAATCTTACCAATCAGATGGCGGTTACTAAAAACCGTAGAGGAGGGGAGGTTTGATGTGTTTGGAGTTTGAAAAATGTTAATTTTTCCTTAATGTCCATCATGGAGTTTTAGAGTTTGGATTCCTGACAGACACTGAGGCTGATGATGATGCTGAAGCAAAACAGTGACGATCACATTGATCACCATCGTAACTTTGGGGACACCTGGTAGGACTGGGCTCATTCTAAGCTCATTTTTGGTGTTTGATGCATGGAGAAGTTTTGCGGGAAACATTTTCTGAGACTTGAAAATGTTTTTAACATTTTTACTCAAAATTATTGTTTGCTGCAGTCATGCTGAAAATAAGTACACGCCGTGATGGTGCCATATCAAAAAGGTTTTACTTTGGATAGGGCAGACTTTTTTTTTTTTTCTTGACTGAATAACAATGTACAACAAAACAGGAAGACAGCATGCAGTTCTATAGGTGACACACTTTAACAAACTTCAGTTTGATTCACTTCGGAGGAAATTTAGGTAAGTAACTTTAAAATCGCGCTGTAATGTCCACATGCAGGAGAATGCATGCAAGCTCTGGGAATGTGTGTCACATTATTCCTGTGCAGGGTGTACATGCCACTCCATCACTACAACCTCTGAGAAATCAAGTAAAAACCGAGACAAACCAGCACATATAAAAGCACAAATGTTACTTCACGATTACAAAGAAGAAAGCAAGAGTTCAGCTGAAACCACTTAGATCATTTACATCTGAAGCTCAGCAAAGGTAGAAACTACTGCAGCATAAGCGATTAAATGAAACCTCTAATAAATAAACACATTGTTTTCATCTGTTTTTATTCCCACACTGCAGTTTTTTCTTTGGGCAGTCATGGTGCTGATTACAAACACTCGGAGGGATGCGCTCGGTTGTTATAACACTGAGCTGCACTCGACTCACAGGCTGACTGATGCAATGAGCTCCTCTGGGACGGAGTAAAACAAACAGAAGGATTTGTAGAAAGATTATATAAAAACACGAGTGCAAGCCATGTGGAAGATTACCGAGAGAGTTAGTCATCACTGATCGACACTGACTATCGGAACTGCAAATGCTGGAGTTGTAACAAAGGGGTCAAACGTTAAAAGACAACAAACTAACAAAAGATTTACAGTGGGAAGTGAAATAAGAACAAACATGCGATGTCTAATTACAGGAAGAAAGCATAAATCTCCTTATATATCAGTTCTGGAGGCATCAAGCATGTTCATAACAACCGTGGAGTTTGTGACATTAAAGAATTCAGTGAAACGAATCAATCTTTCCTGACTTTTAGATGCTCTTGTTCTTTTTCATGGTTCACTGAACTGAAGGCAAAACTTCATGTGAAAAAAATGTGTGCAGCCATTGTGTTAACCCTGTTTAAACTCACACTGTTCTATTTTTAGCAGCAAATTTATGCAAATCCAAATGCAGAACCATTTTAACCCTTTGAAGGAAAGCGGTGCCTTGAGTACGTGCACAAACCGGCGTCAGGGGTTAATGAGGTCTGATGCTAATGGGATTCAGGGTCGTTTAAATTCACCGCAAACAGCAAGAGCTCCATATTTACGAACGTAACCAGGCGTCAGTGATGAATTACTGTTTCACAGGTGAGACATGAAAAGTGTAATAAATCTTCTGATACAGAGAAGTCTAGATTATACAACGCTGCTCAATATCATCACGGACATGACAAGTTCCTGGGAACATAAAGCGGCAACGAGGCTGTGAGTCACTGGAGAGGAAGTGGATTGTTTAACTGTTTCCCCGTGAGCTGCTGGGATATTTCCTGACTACGTTAATACGCTCTCATGCAGGAATACAAATTCCTTTTCATTCTCACTTTGCAGAAGCGTTCAGTGTAGATTCCTGTAGGTTGTTTACGTGCAAGAAAGATTAGAGATGTTTTCAAAATTCTTCTGTTATATTTTAAACAAAATGTCAAAAGCCCGATGGCTGGGTTTCCTTAAAAGATGGTCATTCAAATTATTGCATTATAATTGGATTAGAATACTCATTGTTTCTTTTTCTAAGTCTGACTTTATGATTGCTTTGTATTCACATTAATTAGATTCTCTCTTCTGAACTAAATTAAACTATATCACCAGAGATTAACTAAATCTATGTCTTGTAAAACTAATGAACTATTTTTGTATTTATGACATGTTCCATTAAATTACTTTGTTTTGTTTTTTTTAAGATTAACGCATATCTTCCTAAACAACCTTGGAAGCATAGTTCAAGTACCACTACTTGCCATCGTTGGATTTGACCTTTGGGCTACAAGAATTGCTATTCTCCAGGTCTCTTCAAATTGTGCTAATAGAACCAAATCTTGACAAAACAATATATTATTTCCACACAATATGAGAAGCATATGACCTTAGTAATTATGCTCAAAAGGTTTTGTCTGAATGCCTGTAAATACATGCCAAATTTCTTCTTAAATTAATCTCTTTTTTTTTTGCCTATTTGGAAAGCTTTGGAATAATCAACCATTAATCATAACATTTTAGCTGTGGCTGTTTATTCAATGTAATGATTGCAAGTTCAAAATGGCTGAACATGGAAAAACCATCACTTACGAGATTCTTATATTGGCTAGAAATATAGATAGTTTACATTTTTGGAGAGAAATCCTGAAGTCTAAGGCATCTCTTTAAAAAAACGAAACATTATGTAGCTATCAGATAAGTAAGCTTCTGATTTCCTGATCAGCCCCTCCAGATGATTCATCTTCCCAAAGTCTATTGTTGAAAGTAGCTGAGCTGAGAGAGACAAGATACAGTGAAATCTATATTAGTGAAGTCTAGAATAGTCCTCAAAGGAGGATTATTCAACCTTTTGAGATCTGGTCGATGTGAACAGTTTAGCTGGCATTGCACACCATGTTATGTTCAGCTAAGTTTTTCTGCAAGGATGCAGGATGCATCATGTAGTTTTTACTTCTTAGAGACAGCTAAACTTTTGGAAAACCTAGTTTTAATCAATTTAGAAGGAACTTTGAGTTACCAATTCCTAGACAAATGTTTTCAAATTCTAAAGAATAATTTCTAAAGAATAATTAGCATTGTTTGTAATTGTTAGCCCTTATATTTGTTTGTGCGATGACAATATATGCTAATTATCAGCTTTTGCTGTTCTAGTCTTCAGTCGAGGTTTTAATGGTATATTCTGAATAAATTCTGCTTCTGAGAAATATACAGAAATCTAGTTTCTTTTAATGTTCAGTGGAGGTCACTTAATGACACACTCTGGAAAAGTTCTCGATTCAAGAATCCTGCCCCGACCAAACACCGACAGACACGCTGAAGAAACGCTGCACAGCTTGAAAAGGACTGAACCTAAACAAAGGTGCCAAGCTGCTCTGCAGGAGGCTGCAGTGCAGAGTGCTGCTCCCACAGACCATGACACTGAGATAAATATTGCAGAGTAATTGAATCACTCAGATGATTTCCTGTGGGAGAAAAGAACAGAACATGCAATCCTGAGCTCAGATATTCTCTTGTAACCAACTCCTGCCCTTCGTCTTCAAGCAACAGACAGAAGACTTGATTTTCCACCAAAATTGTTCAAGAACGAGAGAGAGAGAGGCAAAGGGAGCAGCACCTTCCTCCCTTTATCCGTTACATAAGCCAACTCCTTCATGCCAGATTTGTTTAAAATTTGGTTGTGTGAAGCACAGAGTGCAGAGCCAGCAGAGGAAGTGGTTTGGACACAGGCACAATCTGAGATAACATGGCAGAGGAAGCGTCAGAAAATAAAAGTTGCAACGGGCTCTGTGATGTAAAGTCAGGCAGAGGGAGGAGAGTCGACTGAACAGACTTCCAAAGTGGCAAGCCACACATTAGCTATGCGAGCAGTTTTACATAAAGTCACTGCAGTCAAACAGAGCAGTCCACAAACCTTCATGCAGATGGTTCAAGCAGCTGAAGAGATTAAAACAAAAAACAAACAAAAAAAAAAAAACAGCTGAAGCTGGATGTGTCCAACAATCCAGTGAAACCCAACAGCGGCAAACAGCTGAACATCTGAACCTGTCCACAGAGCGTGTGCACGTTACCTGAGTCCACCGCTACACTGCTGCGACTCCAGCTGATCTCTCCAACTCAGACACTTCCCACAACCAAGCTGTCACTGTCACAGTTTTCCCCAGAAAACTCTCAGTCCTCAGGGCTTCTTCTTCCTTCTCCCGTCCCCTCTGTTCCCTGGCTTTTTTCAGCAGCAACAGCCTCTCTTTCACTCCTGGGAGCTTTTACCATTTAAGGAGAAGGACTCAGTGCGCCTCTTTAAGCTGCTGTGAAGTGTATGCGTATGTGTGATTATGTGATCTCAGGCATCTGATCCTACAATCATCCCTAAATAAGACCAGGACAAGATGAAACATTTCTATTTTGAAAGCGCTTCTCTCTTTATATATATAGGTGTAAGAAACTTTTTATGTGCTTTTCTGTGTGAGACAGGCAGAAAGAACTGCGCCTGGCTGATCTGTGTTTACTCTTTTGACTATGAGGAATCCACTTCCGAGCTCTTAAGCTCCATAGCTATTTGCTAATCTGCTCTGTCAAAACCTTGATCATTGCTGCTCTTTCTTACTGCTTCTGTGTTAATGATTTAAGTTCGCTGACCACTGAGAGAAAACAAGAACACAGCAAACACACTGTTTGGGGGAAGACAGCTTTTAAGGTCACATGATCCCTTAAACTCCTGCAGGTTGAATGATGCTGCTTACAAAAAAGGAGCAGCTTGAGCCAGAAAGTCGTTCTCGTTCTTACTCACCTAACTTCACTGCACTATTACCTAACCTAATAACTTAAGTTGCTGCTTTTGACCAAGTTTACAGTCCTTTTGTCTTATTCTAATTGTCTATTTCCAACATGGTATAAACAGTGTCTTTGTGTAGATGATGACATTTCACCCTGAGGATTTTACCCAAAACAAGACACCACTGATGAACATAACTGTGTTAAAAGGTAAAAAAAAAAAAGAAAAATGATGGAAATCCAGCCATTGTTTAAAAATACATAACATACAGACATATTATTATTACTGCAGCCTTTAACTACGCAGTGGGAGTTAAAATATCAGAAACACCAGTCTGAGTCTGAACGTTTTAATTATTTACTGAATAAAAACAAACGGAGAATTAAACTAGATGTTTCTGTAAAACAATATATGCACCAACCCACAGAGTAAAGAGCAGACAGGCCACAAAGCTTATTATTTTAGCAGAATAGACGGCTCAAAACGAACCAAAATGAAGCACAACATGCAAATTTATGAAGCCGCCTTTATCTATGACACGTAGATAAAGCCATTTGTCATGAACAAAACATAAAACAGCACCAGTGAAATCTAAACTTGTACCTTTAGAGAAAAAGATAAACAGTTTCCAGTTTAACAGGTTTTGAACATATTGTATCTCTGCACTTGTTCATTTAAATAAAATCTTAACATTTTATGTCCTTTGTAATATTTTAAATGTTTACTTGTGAAACTGTTTCCCTTTGGACAGAAAGTGTCCCTTAAGGGTTAACAAGAAAACTGAAGTTGGCCTAAAGTAAATGAACGTCTTTGTACACAGCATAATATTATTGTTATTGCTACATCTACCTGGACCTAAGATAGGTTGAGGAAGCATGTGCTGTATAACAAAGGCATACAGTACAGTATACTTCCTGCAAATGTATATTTTCGTGTAAAACAACACTAAAAACACAGTAGCACAGAAAAGTATGAATGCAAACGCTACATAAAGAAATAACATTTTTCAGAGGTGTGGGTCTTACCTCCCAGCTGCTGCCTCGTCCTGCAGCACCTGTTAGAGCCAAAGCACAGACAGACTGTGAAAACAGTTGATTTGCATTTAACAGAAAGGCATGTGCAATGCAAATGTTAGAGGGGACAGTAAAAAAAAAAAGGAGTGGAGAAGAAAGAAAGGATGTGACACTGTGACAGAAAGATGAAAACAAAAAAGATGGCAGAAATAAATTTAGTTGTCTTCCCATTGGGGCTGATCCTCACAGCGTGACGTTCTTTCTGGTTATCAAAACTATTGTACCTCTTGCTTCAGGAAGTATGCCACCCAGCCCACCTCTATAGCTCAGGGCAACAATAACCTGGCAACCATCTGAAGCACATCAGGTGCTTGAGCCTCTGGCTAAGAGCTCCCGTTGTCTGCTTCAGGGGCTCTCAGGAGGAGCCTCATAATGCGGTAACAACCGAGGAACCAAGAGCAAGTGAGCAGCAGCACCATCAGAGCTGGTGTTTTCTCACTTCAAGCATTTCTTTCATTGGGAATTGGTAAAAAGTTAAGATTCTGTTCTACTGTATAACTTTGTGAATCAAATTTGATTTTATTTTCAACAACAGTGACCTTAAAGCCAAGTTGTGTTACTCTGTAAAGTTCTACTAGCATATTTTAGGTTAATACAGTTCTTAATGTGTTTTTTTTAATTATTATTACTACAAAGGCATCTACAATAACTCTTTGAAGAATTTTGAATTAATATGAGTTAAAACATAACTTATAAATGAATTTTGAATTTGAATTTTGAACAGATCCATCTGACTTACAAAACACAGAAAGTAGAACCTGCACCAAATCGCTGGCAGGTTTGCAAATATATGAGATCAGTTTGGATTTGAGATGCTTCTAAATTATTAAGGTTGTCATTTAAGCCCATAAACGAGAAAAATCTGGTGAAAAGCTGGTTATCCATAAATCTGAATCTTGAACTGGTTTGTGGGACCCCCTTTTTAAATACTTTGATTAAATATATCAAATGAAGACAAAATAAACCCCAAGAAGTGATAAGGCTTCTAAACATTTTACTTTTTTTTTCATAAATAGTCACTGTGGCTAAATGATCTTAATTTCAGACCAAAGGACATGCCAACAAAAACTAAAGTCTCTTTGCCCCCTAGAGCATTTGCAAAGTATAACTCCTCTCTGAGTGGCCTTTCAGCACATGTTGGTGCAGTACTTGCTTCAATCTGTATAATGACAGTCTCTTATGATAGAATCGTCACAAGGGTTCATTTTCCATGGCTGAGTTTTACGTCTTACACCAAAACACGTTTATCTCTTCAACATATATTCTATTTAACTCTGTTAAGAGGGAATTCATAAAGCTCTACAATTCAACTTATGATCATAATGAGGCAACAAAGTCTTTATTGTTCCTCCCCTGGCTGCTGTTTGAATTAATGCAACTTCATTTGCTAACCAAAAGCAAGCTACCACCAACTTGACACAACCCAATGTTACCTTTAGATATACAGTTGTAAAATAATCATAAAGAACAGACACTGAGGCAACTATTCAGCCTGTCACAGTAAGTGCAGGTTTACCTCCAATATGGCGCGTAGCCATGTTAGCTATCACTGTTTTAGACAAGAAGAAATATAGAGTTTGACAGAGATACAAAGAAACTGACTATTTCTAGCTACAGCTGTTGCTTCCTAATTACTGATGGGAGAAGCAGTACGAGATGTCAACATGGTGTAATCATGGCTAAAATAACTCAAAAAACTTTGTAAATACAATCTGGACGTCTAAAACATGACAAAGGATGAGATTTTGTTGAGTGTTTTGAGAACTGGCATAACTAAAGTTGGAAACGGTAAAATAGTGAAAGTTTACTGTTAACTTTTCAGTTATGAAATATGAGATATTGTGACCTCTGATGAAACCATGATAACCTTGAATAATCTCCTGCATTATTGAAACCACAGAGCCACATTTCCTTACAGTAGAATATGAGTAAATTACAGCAAATTACTTAAATTGCTTCTAAACATGCACACAAAAAAAACACAAAGACTGGCGCAAATTAACCAACTGTTGGTACAAAATTTCTTTTGGTGAAGACTCATTTTGCCAAAAAATATTACTGTCTCTCCAGATCAACATAGAAAACTCATTTGGATCCCTCCCAGTATTCCCAGTGGCCCCAGACAGCACACCCTCCCCTTCCTCTGTACCAGCTGTTGAGTGAAATGTAAATATCGGCACAGTCTATTTTCAGAAATCCCCTGGGATTACCACTAGAAAAGGAAGTAGCTTTAATACATCTCTGTCTCACTGTGTACCCCATTACCATGATAACACCATCAACGTATTTCTGTGTTGCAGTCACCATACCATTCATGGGCAGCTGTGGAGGCTCTGGGACTTCTGGGAAAACAGGAGATGAAGAAAGAATCTGTGTAATGCCTTTCTGTTCAGGTCCAACATCATCTAAGACGTTTATTGTTCCTGTTTCACCATTAGCTGGCTGCGTGAGACCTGGGGACTTCAGGAAAACAGAGATTAGGTGTGTTACTGTATTACTAAGGCTGCACTAAAGGTTAAGAGACATCCTCGTCGAAAGATGATCATCAAAAGTGAATCTTTCTGTGAAAAACGGCAAAGAATAAATAGATGGTTTGAATAAAACATGTTCAAGGTTAAGTTTGCTTTTACCGTAGCATCCCAACCAAACCTTTGCAGTGCTTTGCAGCGCAGTAAATAAAAACGGCGTTTACAGTAACAACCTTTTGATTTATGAGGTTTTTTTAACAGTTAAAAAACTTTTATGCTTTTTGTTATAAACTGTCAAAGCTCTGATTTGATTAACTTCATTCTCTGATAAAAAGCTGAATAAACACATAGATTCTGTAGTTTTGTAGGTTGTGTGAGGACCTGGAACAACCAAAATGTCCTCTAAGCTGGAAAAATCTGGCTGGACTGGAATTTTATTTTTGGAGTACCAGAGGAACACCATGTTGTTTAGATTCCGCTTTTTGCAAAAACGTGTCATTGTTCCTACTCTTTGCAGAAACAGCCACGGTATATTGAGGTTTGTCGTGGTAATGTGACAAAATCGGAGACGTTTGAGAATCTCAAGTCATTTAAATATTATTGCAAAGCAGTTGATTTGACTCTGGAGAAAACAGGCTGTAAAAACCAAACATCTGTGGGGTTTTATGTCATGCCAACAAATATTTAGACATTTAAAGAGTCGAAGGGGAACTGCTAGCTTTCTTGATTGAAAATATGTTTCCTCTATGGCTCAACCATCCACATGATATCACACTTTGTTTTAAGTAGGAACATTTTTACATTCTCGCTAGAGGATTTTTGATACTGTGTGCTAAAACTTCATTTAATTTTAAATTGTACGTACAATTTGGTGACATTTTTTTGCTATGACAAGAATGTTTGGTTTTTAGGTTAGCTAAAATGGGAATAAATCTGCTTAAATATAAACAAATTCCTCAGAATGACGAACCTGTGACGGACGTTTCTCCCTGACCTCGATCGGCTCATCAGTGTCCGCTGCTCGGTCTAAAGTCTCTCCCATCTTCTGAGTGATGCTCTCCATCTTTTCTCTCACCTGGCTCACTCTCCGCTCGCTCTGCCTCACCAGCTCGGCCGTCCCGAGGGCGCTGCTGACCATCGCTTCGATCCTCCCGAGGGCCAGCAGGAGACCACTTCTGTCCGCCTGCGGCTCAGGTTGCTTTGACTCTGAGGCTGGGATATCCCCCCGGTCCCTCAACGCCTTTTCCACAGCCGTGCCTTCTTCTTGACCCTCTGTGTCATCTCCTTTACAAACGCGGGGAACTTGACTTGTGAGTTCAGCACAGCCCTGTCCAGATTTCAGAGAGGTATGCAGGTGACAGACTTGCTTTTTCATGTCACTAAAGTCATCCTCCGTTAGCAGGAGCGTTGTATGTGTCTCATGGCACTCCGGTAACACCGTAGCTTGCTCCCTGCACGTTGCAACCTCTTCTTCCGATTTCACCTGAACTACCTTCTTGGCCTCCTGACTCTGACTCCCAGTCTGGCCGTGCTTATGCTCCTTCTCCCAGGCTTTCTGCTTCTTCTTGTCTTTCTCCCCTTTCTCCTCCCACACAGACCTGTGCAGCTCAGGATCTCGATGCCTGAAACCACCACCACAGCTCTATAAACATCCATTTTACACACTGTTATCTTGTTAATTTGTGGCATTAAAACAGCACTTATGCTAGACAGTAACTCTTGTGGGTTGTGTAATGGAGATACTCATAAATACCCTGTCAAAACCAGACACCATTTTTTATAAGCTGGGCCTTGAGACTAACATGTACTGTCTCCTTTCTGTTACCTTAACAGGAGAAAGCGGTAAAATCTCACATACACTTTACGAAGCTTCTGTCTCAGAGCTGCCTGTTGCTGCTGCCGGAAGAGAAAAGGCCTGTCCTGCACGAGAGAGGATTCTAGATGTAAAACTGTTGCTGCATTTCGCTCCAAACATCAACACCCTCCCCCCATTCCACACCTCCCTCCTCACCTTCCTGTGCAGATGATGAGCTATTTCGTCACTTTTGGCCTTGTGAAGGACGTCCTGAATATCTTCTCGGTGTGAGCTGGCAACTGGATCACTGTTGCTGCCTTGAACTCTGTGAAACTGTTGCAGACAAAGGTATGAAGCAGATGGATCTACGTGAAGGAGAAGATCTTTGCTGTGGCGATGCCAACCTGCTGCATGTCCTGCATCTCGCTCTGCAAAGAGCGCCGGTTTGGAGGGTTTAAACCGGGGGAGCTCGGCGGAGCGACACCGTGTCGGTCAAACCTGTCAGAATTTAGCACATTTCATTAAACCTCTCAGCTCCTTCAGTATCTCTGATGTTCATAAACAAGTTAACAAACTTCTATAAATCATGTGGTGTCTGTTGAGGTCAACAAATGTGATAATGTGTTTTTAAAAGGCTCTGGGATGCAGCTAAATCTGAGCTCTCCATTGGATGATAAGGTCATATCACTAACAATGATCACTTTGTGTCACTTTTACTGATGACCAGCGTTTTGCTGTCAACTGTGTGAATATAGAATTTCCTCATTCTGCGCTTTGCAAAATAAAAAAAAACATAGATTGATTGCAATTCTTCAATAAAATAGATAAAAAGACACTTTTCCTTGTGTACAGACTTATAACAGCTGAAATATTCATCTATTTCACAAAAACTGAAGCTTATTTTAGATCACAACGGCGTAAGAAACTGAGACAAACACAACCAAAATTTAATTTTGAAATATCTTTTTAATTAACTCATCCGAAATGAGCTGGCAGAGAGATAGTTTATATTCAAATCCTTCATAATCCCCATTTGAAGAGATATCCTGTTTCAAAGCATTTCCCTTCATGCAAGCTCACGCACAACTGATAAGAAACAAATTCACTTAATTTGATGGGAGACATTTTTTGGGCAAGGTTTGCTTTCAGCTTTGGACTTTTTTTAATATCTCCACACAAAACTCAGATAAACTGAATACAACTTTAATTAAAAAAAAATGCACCAAATGCATGAAAACTTTTATTGTGAGTGGATGTGTTTAGGAATGTGGAAAACCTGAAATGTTTCACAGTGCAGACTCCTTTATTCATAAAAAGGCAAAGGTTATATGTAATTAAATACTGATCCGTAGCTAAGGCTAAAATACAAGGACAGAAAACCGTAGCTCCGAGAGCCGGAGGCTCGTAGAGCGGCTGGTTCTGGTGAGCTGGCAGCAGGACAGAGAGAGCAGACAGGCTAATAAAGCACAGAAAGCAGAGACACGGCTGCATCCACAGAGCTAATGAAAACAGGAAGACAAATGAAGCAAAACATGAAGAGAGCACACATTTACACTGACTAAGGCAAATATTTAAAATATAGTGTAATAAATAAAAGACATGAGAAGCAAAGTTTTTACCTTGAAAGCAGGAGAAAAATAATATTCATACAGTGAAAAGAAAATACATAAAAGACAGGATCTTAACGACAATAAAGCAAAATCTATTAATACCTCTAAGAAGGAAGCCAGGCAGAGGGGGGGGGGGGGAAAGACAGAAAGTTTATATTCATTAGGATCCGGGTCTGCAGTCAGAAATTCTTCTGACTGCAGGAAAGACAGAACCAGATTCTGTCTTTTCTTTTTCTAAACATCTCACAGTTTAGTCATGTAGCTTCAACTTTGTGACTTTTGGTAAATAAGTATTATTAATAACTGTCAGCTGTAGCATTGGTGACATTAATTACCTCAGAAGTTGCTGGTGTGAATGTTCCTGTAACGTCCGCAGCTCTGACAGCAGACCCTGAAACACCACAAACCAGTAAACACGCAACAGCTAATACTCACGGCCAGAACGCGACTTCCTTCACCATCTGAGTTTTGTCTTGATCAATGTACCTCAATCATTTTGTAATTTTCCGCATGAAAGTTCTTCATCTTGTCCAGTAGGATGTTTTTCTAAACAGTGACATTTAAACATAGAATTAAAAAAAACACACATAAAAAACTCTGAATTTATAATCCCCCTAATATTTACGCAACAGCCTAACCCTCGTTATTTCTTTGTGTTTCAGCATCACCAAAGCCAGAGTCTCCACATGTTCAGCCTGTAAGATCACACACACACACACACACACACACATACTCACACACACATGAAGTTACTTAAAACTCAAATCCCTGAGAAAAAGCCACACAGATCTGAACTTACACTTAATTCGGTGTTAGCCCTCGTCAATTTGTTGACCCGCTCTTCAGCATGTGCCCTTTCGGAGGACAGTCTTTCATTCTGCGTAAACGAAATCAACATTTGTGTTCATCCGAACTCACAGAAAGCTTGTAGTTTAAGTCTACATTACCTTGTCTTCAAGCACTCTAATGTGAAACCTCAAATGGTCAGTCTCGTTGGTCTGAAAAGGGATTTTCTAGTGTAAAAACGATGCCCAGCACATACAACAATTGCAGAGTGCTCTAATGTTGGACGTGCCAGTTGGGTGAAGCTCGTTTGGGTATGACTGGCTGTTTCCTGAACCTCCTTCAGCATCTGACGAGTCTCTTCCAGCTCTTCTGTCACAGACTGGGCTTTGACGGCTGATCTTTGAGAACTGTACTCAGAAAACAAACAAACACAAGTAAAATAGGAAGTTTAAAGCAGTTTCACAATGCAAACTCCTCTATTCATATCTAGGCGGGCAGAAAAACATAAAAAGAGAATGCTGCTGAAGTCTTCTACAGTATTGTATATCCTTCTGAAAACATTTTTACAATTTTTTGTTTTCGTAATTATGTGCGTGTATGTATGTATGTATGTATGTATGTTTGTATGTATGGACAAAAGGATGGATGGATGCCCTTTTGTTGTTTTTCTAAACTCTTTTTCAGTTTAGTTCCACAGATGTGAAGTTTTGATAAATATATTAAATGTGTAAAAATGTGTACAGGCTGTGTCTCTAAAGTGTAACGTATTTGCCCCAGTGTGCATTTGCAAGTTGCAATCTGGCATTGTATTCAGCTTTTAGACGAATGACTTCTTCATCCCTGTATAAACTTTTAGCGCAACTTAGTAAAGGCCGCATTTCACTGTGAATGGTCACAGAATGACCTGTCAGAAGTTGTCTCCTTTCTAAGAAAATATGACAGCTGGACATTTGTGGTGTTCATACTTGCATATAATTGTTTTGACCAAAAGGACATGAAACATTCAGGTATCTGAAAGTCATAACCAAGGATGAAATAACTGGAAAAACGTGAGAAAACATGGCTATGGTTATGTATATTTGAACCGTATATGACAGAAATTCATCATTGATACATACATGTTTGCCGTTGTCCTACAATTTTTAACATTACAACATGTTACATTTTGTGTTAAATATCATGATGTAATTACTTTAACTGATAATGTTTAAAACTACATACATTTGTTCTGCAACATATGAGAGTAACGCGTGTTCTTCCTCACCTGAGCAGCTTGGTCTGCAGCTCTGTGATCTCCAGACTGAGCTGCAGGTTTTCGTCCTCGCACTGAGCCAGCATCCTCAGCAGGCTGCTGTTCTGCTCGCTCAGATGGTGACGAGCTTGCTTCAGATCAGACACTACATCAGACAGGTCCTTTTTTCCACTAAACCCAAATAAACAGTAGTGCTAAAAACGACTGAATACTCGAGATAAACACATTTAGTTTCTGAAGGAAGGAAACTACTGACCAGAAACAATAACGGCCCTCTGCGGGAGCTGCACTGGCTTATAAAAAGGCAAATCCAGTCAATGTAAGTATTTTCCTATTCATTTCATTAAGATATTAAAATTGATTTGATCTTACCATTTACAGACACTTCAGAGTAGTCTGACTGAGACAAAGAAATGACATCTGAGCTGAAGAATAAAATAATTTCATTTGGTATGAAACTTAAAAAAAAAATTATATTCTACACAAAACCTTATTTTGTAGGTTCCACCTTCACAGCTCACTCTCACCTGTCTTCCCTGCACAGAGCAATCCACGTTCTCATCACGTATTGGAAAGTCTCCCTGCTCACGAGAGGGTCCTGAAGGTCAGGGTCCAGGAGCTGTCGCAGGGAAGCCAGTTTGTCCTCCCCTCCGCTCTGAGCTGTGAGGGTTTGCAGGTACTGCATGATGCTGGAGGCCAACGCTTCTCCTCCCGAGGCTGAGACAAAAGCAGGAAAAAAAATAAAATAAAAATTGCAAAGGTCACAGACAATTACATCCTTATATGATCAGGTTCTGATGAAAATATGAGCAGCCAGATTACCTGTGTTGCTTTTATCACATTTGTTATACATGATGTCCAGGAGCTCATTTTGAGAAAATTCGTTTGTCTCTTTATTGTCTTGAAGCATCTTCCCTGCCCCACAGCTGTATGATGCTGGAACTTAAAATGGTGAAACATTATTGCATTTTTTGCATAGAGAAAGAAGAAACTCGGTACTGCAACACCTACTGTCACAGCGGTCAGACTTTGTACTTTTCTCTCCCTCTGATAAAGGATTTCCATGCATCTTATAAATCTAAAGTTTAAAAAATAAAATATTGTATAAATACTGAAATATCTAAATACCAAGATACAATTTTATTGTTATAAGATTTAAGATAAACTTTTGTGTATGGACAGGGCAACTGCAGGTTACATAATAAAAGGTTTAGAAAGAAAAAAAATCACAAGTAAGAAAACCAAATTCATTATATAAAACTCCAACTGTATGGATAAATTAGAGCTAGATATCTAGAGAAGAAGCAACAAATAAAAAGTTAAATTCTTACTTTTCAGTCCAAGCTGATCTTTTGCCAAAATAAAAAAATATATACATACATCTAAAAAAAACATTAGAAACCTGATTACATTCAAACTCTTCTTTCTTATCAATCTAATGTTTATCTGATTTTCTGTGATGCTACATGAGCCATAAACGTGCTTTCCCCCTACTTCATGTCAAGAACAGATGACATCCTGGGTCCTCCTCTTGGAAAAAAAGGCTGCAGTCTGTGAAAAGACGGGGCAAGTGAATTTTCTTTTTTATTAAAAACGTACGAGTTCAACACAAATGCAGTCAAATTTTCGTTTTTATCAAACATATAAACACTGAAAAAATATACCAGATTTGGACATTTTCTGTGCCATCTTAAAAAAAAAAGACACGTCTCAACAGTTACCTAGAGTATGACCCGAGTGGTGAGAGGCGAGGGAGGAGTTTCCTATCAGAAAGAAGAGGGAAACCAGAGAGGACTGGGAAGGGCGATCCAAGGTTATTTTATTAATTGAGAAGTAGAACCCAGTGCTTCACAACTGTTCGTTTTACAGAAACGTGTAATTCATAACAATTAGACTGTCTCTCATGCGTATTTTTTATATTAATTTATGAGACTAAATAACATGCCAAATCAGTTTTTGCCTAAGTTGAATACTATCAGGCTGTTTAAATACTAAGGATTTCAAAGATTTGGATTTTTGAGACAATTAGTGGCCCCATCTGGTGATCTTTACCTAAACATTCTGAACGGGCACTTGTGTGGAGGCTGATGAACTACTTGAAATGATTTGTATACTCCGCCTTCATGATGCGCCGCTTGGCTCGCCGATGGATAAATGGTGCAGATGTATTACACCAAGTTCCATTAATACAAAACGTAAAAATAAAAAAAGTGCCCTAATAGTTGTTTATTATTGCACTTTTATTATAGCGTATTGCCCGTATTATTATTTGTAATATTATCATAAATGGTGTCAGTGCTTCTGAGGGGAACTTTAAAGAGGGATCTTTAAATTTTGGTTCCCCTTTAATCCGGCCGGACCTAATTTTGGTGACACCATCCGTTAAGTAGCTACCAGCTACTAGCAAACAACGGAGTGGATGTTTTCTGCTTGTTTTTTATTTTCATTTTTTTTTACCAAACAAAACTAACTTGAGAGGAAGTTACCTTCTGAATTCAGAATGTCTCGGGGTTCCATTGAGATCCCTTTACGGGACACCGATGAGGTAAATATACAAATTTTATGTGTGTTTTGTTGCAGATGTTTCTAGGTGAACCCTTCTGTGATGTTAGCAGTTGATGCTAACTGAAGCTACATTGAACTAAGCTTTCCTCGAGGCTCGACTTTAAATAATGTGATATCTGTGCGTTAAATTTTGATATTTGCAACATAATCTGAATTTAAACAATTTACAGTCATGTGCAACTAGTATTAGAAAAGATGATCAGATCGACAAATTGATGTCTATTTAGTTGTTTTTTTTACCAGCCTATGTCTCATTTATTGTGTTGCTCGTCAATGCACTAAAAGTTCAAATATTTTTTTCGTGTGATTTACTATCTAGTATATTTAAGTCTACAGCTGCTGAGATTAATATGATAATAAACCTTAAATATTTTGTAGATTTAATTTAAACAGGCGTAAACACCAAGTATCACAAGTATTTTATTAATTGTTATTTTTACGTCAATATTAGCCGTATGCTGTGAAAGAAGATAAAAATTTAAAATATATATTAAAACATTATATGCTATGCTGATGTAAAACATACAGCTTCATGTTAATTTGAAGTAATGCTAAAACAATGTAATAAAATAGATCTCCCAAACGCCACAATGATGGCATGACTAATCAATACATGTAGTTCCCAGGCTACATTGGGAAGTTTGTAAACAGCATTATATAGAGAGAAGAGCTTAACATAATGTTATACAACTTGAGTTAAAATGTATGCTCATTTAACATCACCAAATCTACATAAACTTATTAACTGATCTATTTATGGTTTTGATTTGAAAGGAAAATAAAGACTAGTGTTTGTTGCTTGTTAAAGATTCAGTTGTCAAATTTGTTGCTAGTAAATCAATATACCCAAGTAGCAAAAATTGCCTTAATTAATGAGAGTTGATTAGAAACGTCGTAATCATTATATCGATCATTGTCGCACGTCTTTAATGCCAAACTCAGAGGATCAGCACCACAACTTAAACAAACTGTGCTGCGCAGGTTATTGAGCTCGACTTCGACCAGCTGCCGGAGGGAGATGAGGTTATCAGCATCTTGAAGCAGGAACACACACAGCTGCACATCTGGATCGCTTTGGCGGTAAGTCACTTCTGTAACCTGAAATTATGACTTTATTTCCACATATCGTGTGGGGAATGTAAAGACTTGCAAGATTGACATTGATTAGAATAAAACATGTGAAGCAGCATGAAATTGGATATTGTTTTTGTGTGTGTGTTTCTTTTTTTTTTTTTTTAGTTGGAGTACTACAAGCAAGGCAAAACAGAGGACTTTGTCAAGCTTTTAGAGGCAGCGCGTATCGATGGAAACCTGGACTACAGAGACCATGAGAAAGACCAGATGACCTGCTTGGACACGTTAGCAGCTTATTATGTCCAGCAGGCTCGTAAAGAGAAAAACAAAGATGCCAAGAAGGAGCTCATCACGCAGGCCACTCTGCTGTACACCATGGCAGATAAGATCATTATGTACGATCAGGTAGGCGACATTTAGCGCAGAGCTGCTGTAGCACTGGTAATTTTTTTTTATGTTTGAAGGCAATATAACGCGTTGTTATCGCAATTCAGAACCATTTGTTGGGGCGAGCCTGTTTCTGCCTGCTGGAAGGAGACAAGATGGACCAGGCTGATGCTCAGTTCCACTTTGTGCTCAACCAGTCCACCAATAACATCCCTGCTTTGCTTGGTAAGTCGTGTGACAATGTGGAGTTTGACCACGACTACTGTGATTAATGAATAAAAAAATATAAACACTAATTTTATTCAACAGGTAAGGCCTGCATCTCATTCAATAAGAAGGACTACAAGGGAGCGCTGGCGTACTATAAAAAGGCTTTACGAACAAACCCTGGCTGCCCAGGTAAACGAGTTGCATCACCACTCCTCCCACAGAAACATGACATTGCTGCTGCTGTTGTAGCTTAATTTGTTCTGGGGAGAAAACCCGTCTACTACGACTAATTGTTTTAGTATTACTAATTTGAACTTGTGTCTTTAGATCAACTCTCTACCTGCTTCTAGGGATTCAGAAGAATCATGTCATAAATGTTTCCTGAGTTTTTGAGTTTCCTCTCTCTGTTTAGCTGAAGTCAGACTGGGGATGGGTCACTGCTTCGTCAAGCTCAATAAACTGGAGAAGGCCCGTCTGGCGTTCGGTCGAGCCCTGGAGCTGAACTCCAAGTGTGTGGGAGCGCTGGTCGGCTTGGCGGTTTTAGAGCTCAACAACAAAGACTCGGAGTCCATTAAGAACGGAGTGCAGCTCCTGTCGCGGGCGTACACCATCGACCCCAGCAACCCCATGGTGCTCAACCACCTCGCCAACCACTTCTTTTTCAAAAAGGTATTTTTAGTCGCTGGGCTTTTCTTCGCAAACCTCAGTCTGCATTGCACAGCTGATCATCGTGCTTCTCCGTCTGCAGGACTACAGTAAGGTCCAGCATCTCGCCCTGCACGCTTTCCACAACACGGAGGTTGAGGCCATGCAGGCTGAGAGCTGCTATCAGTTGGCACGTTCATTTCATGTGCAGGTGAGGCCGCCGTCTCAACCCCCTCACAAGATTTGACTTGTTCTGAGTCTTCAGTGTTCAAATGTCTGTCTCTGCTTTTACTTTTCTTCAGGAGGACTACGACCAGGCGTTTCAGTATTACTACCAGGCTACTCAGTTCGCCTCTTCCACCTTCGTGCTGCCCTTCTTTGGTTTGGGACAGATGTATGTGTATCGTAGAGACAAGGAAAATGCCGCTCAGTGCTTTGAAAAGGTTTTGAAGGCCTACCCCAACAACTACGAAACAATGAAAATCCTGGGATCCCTCTACGCAACGTCCGACGATCAGGAAAAGAGAGACATTGCAAAAGTAGGTCATCGTCACAACCCAGAGTTTTTCTCTTCCCTGGTTAAAAATGATGGGTGCCAGTTATTTAAAGCGGTTCGTGTTTTGTTCGTTAGGGCCACCTGAAGAAGGTGACGGAGCAGTACCCGGACGATGTGGAGGCGTGGATCGAGCTGGCTCAGATCTTGGAGCAGACCGACATCCAGGGCGCGCTGTCGGCTTACGGCACGGCCACTCGCATCCTCCAGGAGAAGGTGCAGGCCGACGTTCCCCCCGAGATCCTCAACAACCTGGGGGCTCTGCACTTCAGGCTCGGCAACCTCGGGGAAGCTAAGGTAGCAGACTGCTGTTGCTCTTAACCCAGCAAAAGATTAATTCGTATCAAACTTCTGTGACGTCCAGAACTCTTATATTCCCCCCCCCCACCGTCCCCAACAGAAATATTTTCTAGCCTCCCTGGACCGAGCTAAAGCTGAGGGCGAGCACGACGAGCATTACTACAACGCCATTTCTGTCACCACCTCCTACAACCTGGCCCGTTTGTACGAGGCCATGTGCGAGTTCCACGAAGCAGAGAAACTCTATAAAAACGTCCTCAGGGAGCATCCGAACTACGTGGACTGTAAGAGTTCCACTTCATGTTGTAAATGGTGTTGTACAAACAAGTCAGTGTCCTGTAAAAAGAGATCTTTGTTCATTTGTCAACCTGCAGGTTATTTACGCCTCGGAGCGATGGCTCGTGACAAAGGGAACTTCTACGAAGCGTCCGACTGGTTTAAAGAAGCTCTGCAGATTAATCAGGTACCAACTGTTGGTTTGCGGCTGTAAAACGTTCTTTTGTGAAACCCCCCCTCCCCTGGCTTGATCTGATGAGGTTTCTGTTTGGCGCAGGATCACCCAGACGCCTGGTCGCTCATTGGAAATCTTCACTTGGCCAAGCAGGAGTGGGGGCCGGGCCAGAAGAAGTTTGAGCGCATCCTGAAACAGCCGTCCACTCAGAACGACACGTACTCCATGCTGGCTCTGGGGAACGTGTGGCTGCAGACTCTGCACCAGCCCACCAGGGACAGAGAAAAGGTACCAACGGAGTTCATGTTTATCCAACAGACGAATGAATGAAAGGGTGTAGAGGAGTTGCAAAGTGTTATCCTTTAACTAGTCAAGTCTTTCTTGACTATTATTCTGATTAAGGAGTTTTGTTTCCCCCCCATTCTTAAAGTGGACAGAGATGGAAAAAAATATTATGTCATTAATCCACTATACACTTTTATTCCTTTGGGAAAATTTTTATTTCTTTTAAGACAAAAAGACAAATCTTATGGAACTTGCTCTTGTTTTTAGCTCTTATTTTATTTGCTTATTTAATTGAGTCAAATGTATTAAATACTTGTATTGTTACTGTGTCTGTAACTTTTTTGTTTTTATCAAAACGAGTCTCTCTTGTGAATGAGATCTTGAATTTTAAGACAATATATATATATATATATATATATATATATATATATATATATATATATATATAAAAAAGGTCAAATAAAATAAATAAAAATAAATGTGCTTTAATTCAGAAAAAGTAATGTGATGGACAAAAACATTCATATGTTTAGCATTCGCTGTAATTCTGTAAAATGACTTACATCGTCACTGATTTGAATCTGTTTCTTCCGGTTTCAAAGCCAAATATTGTTTTTCCTTGACTGGTGACCAGAAGGTCCCATATTAGCATATAAGCCCACCGATTTTTATTTGCAGTAAATAACGTTAAAATTTGATCTTCACAGGAAAAGAGGCACCAGGATCGAGCTTTGGCAATCTACAAGCAAGTCCTGCGAAATGACGCCAAAAATCTCTACGCTGCTAACGGCATCGGTACTTTCACCCTTATGTCCTTTTGTTAGTCATTTACCTTTTTTTTTTTTTTCCCCCCTGTTCTTCTAAACACGACGCTGTCTCTCCAGGGGCCGTCCTCGCTCACAAAGGTTATTTCCGAGAGGCGCGTGACGTGTTTGCCCAGGTGAGAGAGGCCACGGCAGAAATCAGCGACGTGTGGCTGAATCTGGCTCACATCTACGTGGAGCAGAAGCAGTACATCAGTGCTGTGCAGATGGTAAGAGGCTTCCTGATCCTTACCGTTTTATGTCTTCATACCGGTGTAGCTCGGTTTAAATCCTCCTTTCTGCTTCACAGTACGAAAACTGCTTGAAGAAATTTTACAAATACCAGAACATGGAGGTGCTGCTGTATCTTGCCAGAGCTCTCTTCAAATGTGGGAAACTCCAGGAGTGTAAGCAGATGCTGCTGAAGGTAACATAGATGAGCTGCTTTTTTTTTTTTTTTAAACTTGAAAGCATCAGATAAGCACAACCTGACTGTGATCTGTGACGTGTGGCCCGAAAGGCTCGGCATGTGGCGCCCAGTGACACGGTGCTGATGTTCAACGTGGCCCTGGTGCTTCAGAGACTCGCCACTCTAGTGCTGAAAGACGAGAAGAGCAATTTAAAGGCCGTGCTCAGTGCTGTGAAGGAGCTCGAACTGGCTCACAGGTACTTTCACGATTTCTTTTCTCCATCCCCTCAGACTGTTTCTCAGGAGGCTCGGCGCGAGGAACTATTGTGTCTCATCTTCTTCCGTCTCCTTCTCCTCACGCAGATATTTCAGCTACCTCAGCAAAGCTGGAGACAAGATGAGGTTCGACCTCGCTCTTGCGGCGTCCGAGGCCAGGTAAGACCGACTCCGTGAACCTGGAGCCAGCATCCGTCCTGCGTTGTCAGATCTCAGTTTATGTGCCTTGTTTGGGCTCTCCCCTGAGCAACAGACTGTCAGAAGTTTGACACCTAAACTATATTACCTTAAGCTCAAATTCACACCAGGCTGAAACTAGCTTAATTTTGCAAATAGTTAGCGTGTAAGGAAAATATAAGTAGATAAAACGATTAGTTACTTCAGAGCTTGTTGTAACGACAAGATACTTACGATGAGGATTTTTATCCTGTAAAACTCCCAACTTTTCTCTGAATATAAGAAAAAGGGTAAACATTATAAGGAGTGCACTGATAAGTCGACCCAGATTTCCTCATTTTGGGCGATCTTATCCACATCGACAAAGATCTGAAAATCAGCCACTGTCTCCTTTTGCTCTGCTGTAACAAAGAAAGACTGACTGCCTCGCTCACCAGGTCTCGTGTGCATGTCAGCGTTTAATAAGTCACTCTACATTTTTTCAGATAAATAAAAATATCAGCCAAAATCAGAATTGGCAGGCCTTTTAAATGATTGACCAGAAAACTGCAATTGGTGCATCCCTTGGAAATGTGATACAAATTCTGCTAGTGAGCGTTGCTTCAGAGCCTGAAATATGTCCATAAGTCCCATCATGTCTTCATCTTGTTTAGTCACACCTTAAATTTTTACTTTTTTTTTTTTTTTTTTTTTTTTGGGATTTTGAGAAATTAGAAAAAATAGAAATTAGCCAGAAGCTCATCAAGTACAGCAGGGATTTACTGCCTGACATTCAGCTGTTCCCACAAACCGGCAGGAGAAATCTGCTCATGAAAAAAATCTTTTCTGTCATCTTATCCTCCACCTGCTCCTTCAGGCTGTTGCTTTTTTTATATAACTTGGAAAGAAGCAGATTTCAGTGCTACTATTGGTAGCTATTGTGTAAAAGGCACAAAGGTTTGGTAACTGTGGTGCTAAACAATTCAATCGCATGCAGAAGACAGAAGCAACATTTTCACTCATTTATATAGCTGTGCATGCTTAGTACAAGTCATGGTAGTTAAGTGCACTTGGGTAAATCACTTTTTAATATTTCACATAAGACTTGCATTACTTTTTTAAAAAGCCTACTAAACTAGCAGAAACCCTACACACACACACACACACACACACACACACACACACACACACACACACACACACACACACACACACACACACACAATATTTTAATAAAACAATCATTTCTGGACCCTGATGATTTCCTTCCTAATTTGTTTTCCCTGTCGGTGACCCCAAGGCTTAAATTTCACAGCTCCTGTCCTAACATCAGCATATTGTGATAATTATGCTTCCTTTTATTACATGCACGGGTCTTGTTCTTAATACTGTTGTGTTGTGGGATCGCAGGCAGTGCTCTGACCTGCTGAGTCAGGCTCAGTACCATGTGGCCAGAGCCAGAAAGCAGGACGAAGAGGAGAAGGAGCTTCGTGCCAAACAGGAACAAGAGAGAGACCTGCTGCGCCAGCAGATGTTAAAAGAACAGGTACCGCCTGGAAACGCCTGTTGCTTTCCTTTTCTTTGTATTTCAGTGACCGATTAGCTCGTTTGCTCTGACTCACATTTAGGAAGAGCGGCAAAAAAGAGAGGCAGAGGAGCAGAAGAAGCTCCTGGAGCAGAGAGCTTTGTTTGTGGAGAAGACCAGGAACTTGCTCACGTTTGTGGAAGGACCAAAAGAAGCGGCCAAAGAAAAGAAGAAGGGAGGAGGCGGCGGAGGAGGGCGTGTAAGTGTTTCTCTCAGCACCCGGCTCCAAACAAACATACTTAAATATCACCATTTGTTGCGACCGGGCGTTTTGAACTCGTCTTTTCCGATCTCTTCAGCGCAAGAAAGGAGGCGACGCGGATGACTTTGTCAATGACGATTCGGATGAGGACCTTCCAGTGAAAAAGAAGAAGAGGAGAAAGAGCAGCGGGAGCGAGCAAGAGGATGGAGAGGACGGAGATAAAAAGAAAAAGAAGAGGAGGAGGTGGGTCTGCCACGTGTAGCTGTATTTTCTGCTCCACGTTAAGGTGGATAAGTGGAATAAACTTGATTCTTGCCCTTCAGACCTGCAAAAGGAGATGACAGCGATGATGAGGAAGGAGCATCCCGGCCCAAAAAGCAGCGCAAACCCAAAGAAGGACGCAAGAGGATTGAGAAGGTGCTTTTGTTTTTCATCGCCATTATGGTTTTTTTTTTTTGGAGGGAAAGCCTGGTTAATGTAGAAAAACCAGCCATGAATTCATACTTAATTGTATTTCCCATATGCTTTACACCCTAAGTTGAACATAAAGTTACTGAGAACTCTGTAAGGGTGTTTGATGTTGGGATCTTTGTCATTTCAGCCCCAGCCTGAGCGAATGCCACCGTCCCTTAAAGGGAAGATCAAGTCCAAGGCCATCATCTCGTCCTCTGAATCCTCGTCAGATGAGGACGGACTGAAAATAGCTGAAGACAGGTGAGCGCCTGCAGCGGCAGTGAAAGAAACCGAAAGATGAGTCAACGAAATGTTCACGAATGCATCTCGGTCCAACAGAACCCGGGACAGCGGCTCGGGGTCCGAGGACGAAGGCGGTCACAGGAAGCGCATAGCCTCCGACAGCGAATCAGACGGCGGGAGGAATCGCTCCGGCAGCGAGGCGGGAAGCCCTCGCCGCTCCGTCAGCTCGGACGACGAGTCCGGCAGCGACCGGCCAGTGAAGAGGAGGGTGCAGCGGCAGTCCGACTCCGAGCAGTCGGACAACGAGAGCAAGAGGAGCCAGTCGGGGTCGGACAACGAGTCGAGAGCCGCCTCGCCTGCGGCCGCTTCAGACAGAGGCTCCGAGGCCGGGTCAGACAACGAAGGGTCGCCGCGGCGCTCCGACAACGGATCAGAACAGGAGGCGTCGAATAACGATGACAGCGATTAGGCCACAGATTTAATTAAATGCCGAGGAACATTTTTGTTAAACATGGATTCAGTTTGTGTTAATTAGCTTTCGGTGTGTTTTCAATTTCTTACTTGCTTACAAAGTTTTTCTTCAAAGATTTTTTTTTTTGTTAAAAATTGAGATTAAAACTGTAAAACTTAAGTTGAAGTGATATTTTAACCCAAGTGGGAAGTTGCTCCAATGAAATTAAAGACAACTCTTTCCCATGACAACTCTGAAAAACAAACTTGGCGCCAATCTAAAAGTAGTAGGATGATTTGCCACTTCACTTTCTTGCTGTGCAGTGAGAAACTGCCCCAAACTTGACCTCTTGGGTCAAGTTGTAAATAAAACCTACAAAACATTAAAATGGAGTATCTTGAAACCACATGCTTCTTTGTTCTGATTACCACAGAGTGGAAACACTGAGGCAAAGAATTAAACAGTCCAACTTTATTCAAGATTGATCCGTAGTTGTACACTGAACTTCGAGCAGTTATTACATTTAAAGGCGCAGGTGTACACATACAGCACATTCCCAATTTCATGATAAAAAGACCCTTTAAAAATATTGCAAACAGATGTCATTTTTACAAGTGGTTAACAGCTGCAGCATAGTTGCGTCTGCTCTAGCTGTACAAATGTCAAAAATCAGGACATTCAAGTATAGTCAGACACTTTAGAGGTATATCTATACGAACTGATAAATTAAAAAGGCCACACCGATTCATTCTAGGAAAGAAACGTTTCATACATTAAAAAGATCTTGATTTATTCAGCTAGATGTGAAGAGATCATAATGTGCAAGTGAGCTTGACCACAACTGTTCATTAGATTAAGATTTCCTTTAGAAAATTTAAGCTAAATAAGGCCCTTAATTATTAAACTGAAGCAAATAATCAAGAATTTCACTATTGCAACAACTCATGATGTTAAGCAAAGTGCATCAAAAATCTGATTTATAAATGCAGATAAAACGAGGACAAATCTTGGTCTTTGTAAACAGTTTAAGGAAGTTGCACTCGTTACTCTTACTAGAAACAAAAAGGGTAACAAAGCAGGTCAAATGATATGTTTTCCTTAATTCACTGCCTACTCCTAATTCCCAAGATGACTGAAATGCACCAACCCTTGCTGTGAGACATGGAACAAGATAGAAGCTCTAGGAAGTACATACAGAAAGATGAAGCCAGTTGGATTTGGCGAAGCATTTTGTGAATGAGTTGTAACAATTGCAACTAAACAAAAAAGAAAGGGACAAGACAAGGAAGAAAAAAAAATAAATTCAACTCGTTGCTTTCTAATAACACATGGCTTTGGCTGATCTCCCTCAGTAATCTTCATCCTCCGACTCTTCCTCTTCAGCCGTCTCCAGCCAGGTCAGCCATTGGTTCACCTGCGTCAAAAAGTAACACATCAATCAGTGGTTAAAAAAAAAAAAATACATTAAATGAATCGGGTGACAAGTTCTGGTTCAATTTACCTGAAATAAAGCTTTCCCCTTTCCAGGATACTCCTCTGTGATGTCTTCTTTCCATGAGAGGAAGGCTTCTTCTTCGACTATTTCCATGTCGTAAAAGTTCACAAAGTAGCGCAGCAACATGCCTGAAGCACAACGACAAAGGATTACAGGAAAAGCTCCAAACGGCAAAACATGAAATCACTTTGGAGAAAACTAAAATCGAAACACGCACCTTTGGGGAAACTCTTGGTGTTACAGTGGACTTGCAGGGCGTACAGCGCGCTGACTTGTAGGTTAATGTGATCATGGAGGAACTTCTGCAGGACTGGCTTGAAGGAGAGCAGCAGCTGCTTCTCCTCATCCAGCTGCTCCTTGCTGGGTGATGCGAGCTGCTCCTCGTCGTCGTCTGGGTTGATCTCATAAGCAATGTACTGCAGAAGACTGGAAGAAACCGCAAAACCCTTCAACTTGAGCTCTTAAAGAATGCTATTTTAATCAGCAGAAGCTTTGTCCCTCACCTGGTCACAAGGATGTTGACAAAGCCCTTATCGGTGTGAAGTTTGGGTGAGATGTTGTCTTTGATCCACTTGTAGATGGACTGTGGTGACGGATCTACTTTGATCTGCTTCAGCAGCTCCTTCTCCAGTTTCATCAGTGGGAACAGAAAGCCAAGACCTTTGCCCTCTAAAATCTCCAACATCCTATCCTTGTTCTGGTCAATTTCTGATTGATAGATAAATAAATAAATGGGTGAGCTAAAAAGAAATTACTTCAACTGTACATGTAAACAGAACTAGTGTAAACAGAACGAACATACCAGGTAGCATCTTCTGCATGTTGACCTTGCTCAGCTGGAACAGGTCGCCCAGCCAGTCTTTGTCCTTCAGTTTGACCATCTGCTGCAGGCACAGCAGGAAGAGGGGGAAGTGGGTACCATTCTCCAGCTGATGAGCCAAGTCGTCGATGCTGACCAGATCGGCGATTACAGCTCGAGCAGCAAACTGGGCCAGGTAGGATTTCACCAGAGGGATTTCTTCCTCGATCTTAGCGCTCTGGTCCAGAACACGCAAGAAGGCCTACGAAGAAATCCAAGAAAGTATGGGTTAATTGATATTCCAGCTGAACGATCGAGGATTTTCCCGTTTATCAGAGGACACTCACAGGAAGAAGGCTTTCACGGCTGATGACTCCCTCAGTGGAGAGAGCATGGATCAGTTTGCTCGCATTTTCCTTGTCTTCGTCGGACCGCTCCAGTGTGAACACAATCATCTTGTTCAGCATCTCGGGTAAGAAGTACTTGGGCGCCTTCATCTCCTTTGCAGCACTTACAGCCTCCTCGATGTCTTTCCCATTCAGATAGTTTGTCATAAGTGTATCCTAAAAAAGAGACGGGTTTTAGTGAATGACGCAACGCTTTACAGGAAGGAAGTCGAGCTTAAACCATGAGAAACTCACCGTCATTTTGTGCAACTCTTCCTTAGTCGGTGGAGCTTTTTTGTTGGACTTTGCTGGCTTTTCCTGGATTGGAGGAGGATTACTTTTGAGGCCAAGCTGTAAAATAAATAAATAAATTTAATGTGCACCTTGCAACACTTGAAGCACCATGGAAGCTTTATTTAAACGAAGGGAGGTTACCTGTCCAATTGGAGAACCAGTTTGAGGCATCAAAGTCATCTGTGGCTGCAGCTTTGGCACTTGCGTTTTATTCATGATGAAGGACTGAGCCGGCCTCAGACTGATCTACAAGACAAACAAAGTGGTATAAACTCAACTTACAGATGAATCTCTAGTGAGATTTTCTTGCCATAAAAAGAGTCAGTACCTCATCAGCATTGAGTTTTC